>NC_141695.1:1013916999-1015116999 GCF_964263255.1 Lissotriton vulgaris | reverse complement strand
GGTAGCATCTATCTACTGCTAACTTCTTTACTCTAAGCATCTGTTCGCTTTCCTGCTCTTCCTCATTATCCCTAAACGCGACAGCAGCTTGTACCATTGACATACCTCGTTCACGTTTATTCCTCTTCGCTAATTTAATTTCTTTCTGTTTGGCTTCTTTGCGCCATATGCGGAAAGAGTCAAACATTGCCGGCCGGGCTTTCTTCTTAAAAAGTTTAACCTCTAAATTATCCAAAATCTCCGCGTCAAAACTACCATATTGGGGCCATTTTAAAACACCATCTTTCCTGGTGTATCGGATCCATACTTCATTATATGCGATAGGGCCTACGCCATGTTTCACATAAAGTTCATAAGTTGGAGTTCCAATCGGAGGAACCGCACAGGAGTCCTCCAAACGGGAATCTCTATTACAACCAAGACAAAACAAATTTCCAAGTCTGCTAAGACCAGGCATCTTCGCTCTCTAGTCTAGCTTCAAACTTCAAAGGATTATCGAATACGATAGTCTCGTGAATACACGAATCCTTCGGTTTTGGCACTTGCAAGCTCCAAACAAAGCGATCCCAAAGGATACCTAAAAACTAAGAACCAAACTAAAGACTGGGAGACGCTCCACTCATACTTAACTGAGGTATCGATGACGTCACCAGAAGATCCATCTAACGTTTCGCTCTACCAATCATCAAGGGTCCAAAACAGGGAGATAGTCAGGGCAGCAGTCCTTCGTAGCCGTCGGGATGCGGGGTACCTTGCAGCAAAGACTTTCGGACCACGTCGACATACAGGGGTCAATGAAGTGCGGTGCCAGGGAACACACCCAAAGACTTCCAGTTCTTCCTGTTTCACACTACAGAAACACAGAGTCTTCTCGGTGAAGTCAAAGATCGTATTTATTGGCTGCAGCCAGTAACAGGTATCCTAGAAGTACAACACGGTGTATGTTCTCAGGAGACTGCTCAAACTTACGAAGTCAGTCTTCTCTTTTATACAAAATATTATGCTTTAGGCAAACATTCCTTCTTTTACAGTTGACCATTCACATATTTTCACTACAAAGAAAAAGCAGAGTCATGATGACAACCCCATATTTTAGTTTTTCCAGCCGATAATCAATTACTCGGCAAGGCCCAGTTTTCTCATCAGATATCGACGGACCCCCAATAAAAACGGCCACCTCCTCCTCGTAAAGTAAGTCATAAAGAAAGAAAACAGGGACAGGTGTGTATGAGATTAGGCATAGTCTGTATGCGATGAAAAGGTTTATGACATGTGCGCCTTGATGCTAATCTCATTCGGCCACTGGGAAAGGAACTGGCTAAACAGGTTTGGCTTCAGGCAGCGGAGGCAGCTTGCCCAGGTCACAGAGGAGTCAGCAAAGGTGTACGTGTCCTTCAGACTTGTTTCGGCCTTAGTCATTTGGCCTGTGTGAGGGCAACCACAAAATGGCTGCCGCTCACAAAATGGAACCCGAGGGTTCAAATTAAATCCGTGAATACAGAGTGTTCTCTTAGATTGATTCATGCGAAAACACTCAGACACACTACACTCGTCATTTACGGTCTGCTGACACCAAAATCGTCATGATACGATGATGTTTATGACACGGGTCCAGAATTTTCAGTACCACAAAGCCACTGGTTTAAGGTGTAACTACGAGCAGGGTGCTTATGACATGCTCGGATCTCTTGCCGGGGATAATGAATCCGGGCATTCCCTCCAAGGATCTAGGAATCTTCCAGTGATTAATCTGCTCCCAGTGGTCTGTCCCTATGTTGCCGTGCGGACAGTAGTTCCAGGGCTTAGAGATGGCCAATCTGATACACATTCTGAACTGGGAAATAAGTGCTTAAATTGGCTGGGAAAGAATAAGAACTTCCCAACATCTATGGCCAACAATATTCTGATTACACGTCGAGTGAGGTGGATTGGGAGAGGGCAAAAAGTCTGACCAGGGGACTGTGTGATTATTCATTTTAGAGAATTCCCAAATTGTTATTTGATGTCAGATTCCATCAAGTGATGTGCTCTGAATGGTAGTCTGAAGCACTATGAACATGGAGGTAATTTAAAAGCTAGCCCTATGGTGCACCCTTGTTTAGTGTACCCATTGAACACAATGTTCCCTCCTTCTGAAATTAGAGAGTGCTAATGTGTGTCAGAGTGGTGCACATCTTCCTGTGAAGCTTCTGGATTTTTTCAGCCGGATGATATCACTTTAGATATAGCGAGTGAGTATCATTTGGAATCACTTAACACAGTGGAGCCATTAAAGCTGTACCTGGCTCTAGGATCAAGTTTACATTGAGGGCGATGACATGGAATATTGCAGGATTAGGATCCAAGCTCAATAATCAAGATATACTTTCTTCTGAAGTTCTTGAAAACTCGTCTCTGCGCATACTGATCTACCCAATTGTAGACCTCGTCTAACTTATAGTCTATTGTGTCGCGCTTAAACTTACGCAACTTGCGCTCATGTACCTCTTTGGTATGCTCATCTAGTTTTTCATTAATCTCTTTAAGAGTTGTTGTTAGTTCTTCTTCTGTCATGCATTTGAATAACTCTGATTTCATCTCCTGAATTTCTATTTCCAACTCTTTTAAAATATTCGACAATTCCTCTATTGTAAGCAGCATTAGATCCAAAGAACACTTGTTGAGAATGGCATACCGTCTCAACACGAATGGTTTATTAAATTTAAATAGCATCGGTCTTAGTGATATCTGTAAACCTCTCGGAATGTGATTTACCTTGTGGTACTGTATCAGGGTGGTGGAGTGAAGCCTTTGATTAATTTCCTTTCTGAGTGTATATTGCAAATGTTTAATGACCTGTGCCGTTGATCCTGGTCTACTGTGAAAATCCCCAACATCCTTAATCAGTGTGTCACTTGAATACGCTGGAACCTTGTGGGCTCAATGATAAATTGGAAATGTTATGGTTTTTATGAAGCATTTCAGCTTATACTGTATATTATGCAATGTAGATTTTTCTAGTATTCATGACGGAAAATCTTAATTTTATTAAAGACACGGAGGCGAGTATTATGCTTTCTTATCTTGCTTTATTTTATACAGCAGCCAAGATAAGTAAATAACTACAGTTCCCAGAGGGCCAGAGGGCAAACTGGGCCATGGGAACGAAAAAACGTGAGAGTACAGTAACCAATCACCATGAAACTAACAGATGAAGGCCCTAACTGACTGCGCAGCTTCCTCTTTTCGCTGGCGAGCAGATCAAGTATAGTCATTAAACAAAGGAAAAATGAATAAAATTAAGGATATAGCCAAAGTCCAGGAACATAAGTCTTGCATCAGGGGAATCCAAGGAAGAAGACCAAACAGAAGTCCAGGAGGAGGATCCAGGAGCGCTGGAATTGGAGGACTCGAAGGAGAAGATCGAAGAAGTCGAAGGGTAGATCTTCTAAGATGAAGCCGGTGGCAGGGCTGGATTCGCTGTAGGGAGGGAGAACAGATGTTAAGAAGTTGCGGCGGGATAATACTCGCCTCCGTGTCTTTAATAAAATTAAGATTTTCCGTCATGAATACTAGAAAAATCTACATTTTATGGCAAGACCGGAGGCTCCTATTATGCTTGTTTAAAGCATATTAACAACATCAGAAGCCACAGTATGAACAGGTTTGCAATAGAACATGCGAAATATACTGTCATTTGACCAGTCTGCTGATCTCAGAATGTCTTCCAGACGAGAGCCAGACCAAAAGGCTGTAGAAGCCATGGCTCCCCTGGCCGAATGAGCTCCGAAAACGGAGACGTCAATACCGGCAAGAGACATGACCCAACGGACCCAACGGGCAAGGGTAGGGGAAGAGACAGGGAGATGGGGTTTAATAAAAGAAATAAGGAGTTGAGAATGAGAGGGCGTTCTGAGATCAGCAGTTCGGTGTTCATACACTTTTAAACATTGTCCCACACACAGTTTAGGATGATCTGGAAAGTAGGGGTAAAACACTGAATCCAAATTAGTCTTGGTACGTCTGCGTATCTGAAACATCACACCTGAAGGAGAATATTGGCGAGTAGAAACATCTAGAGCCTTAACATCGGAAACTCGCTTGATGGAAACTAGACATAATAACATGGCAAGTTTAGCAGATAGCATTTTAAGTGAAAGAACAGCATTGTCTGGCCAACTAGAAAACAATTTAAATATTACTGTAACATCCCATAAAAAGGTATACTTAGCCAACGGTGGTTTTGCACAACGTACACCTTTGAGAAGACGACAAATCATAGGGTGAGCGCCAACTGGTTTACCATCGATTTGGGAATGGTAGAGGGAGATGGCAGAACGGTAGAGATTGATGGTGCGGTAAGCCTTACCGGCACTGGCCTGTGAACCAAGAAAGTTAATTATGAAATTCAGAGAGGCTGAAATGGGATCGAGGTCCCTTTCCAAACACCAGCTTGTCCAAAGAGACCAGGCGGATCTGTATGCCTTGGAGGTTCCTGGAGCCCAAGCCTGGCTGATGAAGATCGAAGCCTCTTGTGAAATGAGGACGTCAGAAGAGGAAGGCCGGAAACTTTCCAGGCCGAGAGTTGCAGGGAGGAGTCGAGAATGAGACTGTGCTGTTCGCCTTGAGGGTTGAGGAGAAGATCCCCGAAGGAGGGAAGTAGGACCGGGAAGTCCACTGCCATTTCGAGAAGAGTCGGAAACCAAACTTGGGCCTGCCAGAAGGGAGCAACAAGAACCAGGGACGAGGACTGGCGGCGAACCTGAGAAAGAACCCTGTTGATCATCAGGAAAGGAGGAAAGGCATAATGGAGATGACGAGACCAATCTTGCAGGAAGGCGTCTGTCGCCACAGCCAGGGGATCCGGGCGCCAACTGTAGAACTGGGGTAATTGGGTATTGAGACGGGAAGCAAAGAGATCGATAGAGAAAGGGCCCCAAAGACGGGAAAGAGAGAGGAAGACGGATGGACAGAGCTTCCAATCGCTGGAATCTCGAAGAAATCTCGAGTGCCAATCTGCCACGCTGTTGAGATCTCCAGGAAGATACTCTGCTGTCAGAGAAAGATGATGGGCGAGACAAAACTCCCATAGACTCTTTGCCAAGTCCGCTAGTGGTTTGGACCTTGTTCCGCCAAGATGGTTGATGTAGCGGACCGCAGAAACATTGTCCATGCGGAGGAGAATAGAACAGTGAATCCTGTTTTTGGAAAGGCTTTTGATCGCAAAGGAACCTGCAAGCATCTCTAAACAGTTGATGTGCAACCTGGACTCCTCGGCGGACCATGAACCTCCAGTCGAGATTGGTCCACAACGGGCGCCCCAGCCCGACAGGCTTGCATCTGATTCTAAGACTAGATCTGGGGCCGTGGCGAAGATAGTGCGCCCGTTCCACGCATCCAAATGGTCTATCCACCATTGAAGTTCGGTGCGGGACTCGGGGTCTAGAGCCACGAGATCTGAATATGCGAGGCCTTGTCGAAGGTGACGAATCTTCAGGCGTTGGAGAGCGCGATAATGGAGAGGGCCCGGGAAGATGGCCTGAATGGAGGAGGAGAGAAGACCGACGATCCGAGCAAGAGATCGAAGGGATAAAAGAGAGGACTGAAGAACAGATAAGATCTCCGCTTTGATCTTGGAAACTTTGGAAAGGGGTAGGCGCAGGGACGCTGCGACAGAGTCCACCAAGAAACCCAGAAATTCCGTGTTTTGAGATGGAGTCAGAGATGACTTGTCTACGTTGATGAGGAAACCCAGATCTAAAAGAAGGGACTGAGTTAACAACAGGTCGGAGAGGAGAGATTGTTTGTCTGAATTCATGAGAAGGATATCGTCCAGATAAATAATCAGTCTTATGCCAAGAGATCGAAGATAAGCGACCACTGGTTTCAAGAGTTTTGTGAAGCACCAGGGCGCGGATGATAGGCCAAAGGGAAGAGAGGTGAAACAATAGTTGATCCCTGACCACTGGAACTGAAGAAATTTCCAATGGGAGTGATGAATGGGAACCGTGAGGTACGCATCCTGAAGGTCCAACCGGACCATCCAGTCGTTGGGGCGAAGAGTGTCCCTCAGGTGTAAGATGGTCTCCATTTTGAAATGGCGGTAAACCACAAATTGGTTGAACCATTTTAGGTTGATGACCGTGCGGAGTTTCTTGTTTTTCTTTTGAACCAGAAAAATGGAGCTTAGAAAGCCTGAGGAGTCGAAGGGAAAAACCTGAATCGCTCTTTTGAGGAGAAGAGCTTCGATCTCGTTTGAGATTTGAGATGTCATGAGAGTGGAAAAGACGAGAGGGGGAGGAAGAGAAGACTGGACAGGAGGGGAAAGGAATTCTATTAGGTAACCTTGTACTGTGCTTAAAACCCACGGGTCTGAACTGAGAGTGCACCACTTTTGAAGAAACAGTTTTAGGCGACCCCCCACAGGAGGGGAAGAAGAAAGGCTTACCTTGTTGATTGGAGTTTTGACGATATTGTCGTTGACCTTTGCCTTTGAAACCACGGCCACGTTGGGGATAGAATTGAGGCTTGTAGTCCTGGTTGTTGTTGAAGGAGCCTCTGGAGCCTTGGTTGTAAGGACGGCCGGAAGAGCGGCCCCTGCCTCTGCCGGCCCGTCCAAAAACCCGAGGGGCGAAAACTTTTTTGACTGTTTGTTGGGCCTTGTCCAAGGATGCAAAAGTAGAAACAAATCTACTAAGGTCACGAACTAAATTTTCTCCAAAGAGGAGACCATTTGCCTTGGGGCCAGGATCCATGGGTGCCAGATTAGAAAGTTTAGGATCCAACTTGATTAGGAGACCTTTACGGCGCTCGTGAGTAATTGCGGAGTTGGCATTTCCAAGAAGACAGAAGGCACGTTGAGCCCACTTAGAGATATCTTCAGCAGAAAGCTCAGAACCTTCTAAGCGGGAAGCTTCCGCTAAATCAAAGATGCGGGCGAGGGGGCCCACAATGTCCAACAACTTGTCTTGGCAAGTGGTCCAAGCTTTATCAACCCCTCTGCGAGGGTCCTTGCCGAATTTGGAGAAAAAGGTGAGGAGTGGTTGGTCGATGGAAGGGACCATAGTGATTTTGTCGGGAAGAGAAGGCTTAGGGCATTCCGATTTAAGCCTGGCTCGTACCGGAGCTTCTAAAGGGAGACGTAACCTGGCAGAGATGTACTCTCCCACATGGTGGGAAGGGAACCATTCGGTAGAATTAGGGTGACGGATAGTGGAGGGATCAAACATGGGAAAACCCTCAGAGTCAAACACGGGTTCAAAAGAAAAAGAATCCAATTTTGGGGATTTAGCAGGGGGGGGGGAAGGGTCAGTGTAATCAAAAAGGTCAATCAATTGGTCAGCGTCATCGAAATTAGCATCATCATCATCATCGTCCGTGTCCAAAATGGTGGAAATTACCAATTTTCTCCTAGGAGACTCTGCATGTTTCTCTTTTTGCTTACGTTTGCCTTCGGAGGCAACAAACCCCTCCTTGGAAGGAGGCCTGGGAGGAACTGAGTCCTCAGTCAAGTGCGAGGAAGACTCGCTAATCAAAGACGCTTTTTTATAGGGACGAGATTGAGCAGAGAAATCCACCTTTTTCTGTCTGCTTTCCCCCGCAGACTGGGCCAATAATTTGGACATGATGCTCAACATTGAATTTTCCATGTTTTTAGACATTCTCTTCATAGAGACTTCCACAGCCGTTTCCACAGAGTTATTAATAAATTTATTTAAGTCCTTTTTGAAGGATTGAGAGTCCTGAGAAGGGACCTCCTCCGAGGAACTATTGCGTTCCATGACCAGGCTGTTACAAAATCACCAAGTATGCACAGGAGAATAGAATAGAGAATTCTGAGGTAGGCGAGGGTTAATGAAAATGCAGGGGCGTGTTAGAGGCGGGCCAGGAGGCGTGACGCTCGAAGGAAGCCAGGGAACAGAACCGGAATGCAGGCGGACTGAACGCTGGTGACCGGAGGCTTTAGCCGAGGTGAGGAGAGGACGGGGAAGACGCGCGAAGCAGCACGAGGAAGGGAGCTACCAACGCGTGGCAGCAGGGGAGGGGTGGGAGAGCGAGGGAATGCAGCTCGTAATGCCCAGAGACACGCGCGTATAGCGCACAAACAGTAGCGCGAGGTCGCGCCTGCAATAAATTAAATAAGCAATGAAAAACGGGCACAATACACTTCGAAAAACAAATAATACACTGTGAGCAAAGATAAAAGGCACTTATCTGACTGCGAGCAGCAAGAAAAGAGGAAGCTGCGCAGTCAGTTAGGGCCTTTATCTGTTAGGCTCATGGTGATTGGTTACTGTACTCTCACGTTTTTTCGTTCCCATGGCCCAGTTTGCCCTCTGGCCCTCTGGGAACTGTAGTTATTTACTTATCTTGGCTGCTGTATAAAATAAAGCAAGATCAGAAAGCATAATAGGAGCCTCCGGTCTTGCCATAAAATTGTTATTTATAATGTTCGTGTAGGTCGCTGCTGGTTTAAACATGAATCAAATAGGTTACGTGTGGCATCAAATGGGTGTGCAGCTGACACAATAATGGTTAAAGTTACAAGTGCAGTAGACATTAGTTATTAATAATACAAGTAGCATTTTTTGGTGTAACATGAGTTTCATATTATTTAGTAGGGCAGGGAACATGTAGGGTTGTTTTTGGCTATTGTTAGTCAAGCAGGTTTCACACTAGGCAAAGATGGCGGCGCTTCGCCATGAAGAGGGGACGGCAGTCCGTCTTCTCTGTTTATTGCAATGACGCCAGACGCGCTTTCATTACAAGCTTTCGACTCGATTTTGAACATGTTGGCGTTTTGGGAGTGGATAGTTGACTGAATATAGCGGGTCTTGTGGAGAAGCGAAATGCGGCAGTAAAGTATGAGTATTGCACGGCAGATTTCAATTTGAGGAACAAGAGCTGGGTCATGCAAGATACACAGATGGTGTTTCTTTCTTTTTCTTGTAGCGCTAAAGCGCGTTGTTTTCGAGCTGGAAGCAACTATCCCCATGATGATTTTGAAGTCAGTTCAAAGTTAATGTTCAGGTATGACTGATGGAGTTCGACTGTAAGAAGTTCATTGGCGCATTATTAGAACACGGTATAAAGGTGGTCATGATTATGTTATGTTTATTTACAGGCAGACAGCAAGACACAGGTCAGTTAAAGGCATATGGTTTGTTTCCGTGTAGGGTTAAGGTAGCACGAGTTTATGCACTTATTGCTTTGGATTATGGTTGTGGAAGCATGATATTCAGCACCCTTTTACCATTTGATTCATTTTTCAACAAGCATGACAACCAATCATTAAGAATCGAAGTGGTGGTCTATTGTATCCCTATTGAATTTTTGATAACATATACATATTAGTTTGTGCTGGATTATTTTAGTATACCCCCGAAGAAGGAATATTATACCGAAATCATTGGGAAACAAAAGAAGTATGCTGTAAAGAAGTGGATACATGATGTAATGCATTCACAAGTTGATTCAAGAAACGGATGCATATATATAAAGAAGAAGAATAACTACACGTTTTTATCGTTGATCAGTCTGTTTTCTGATTATTTTTTGGAAATGACTTTTTCGTTGGAACATAGAGTATTATTGAATGTTATACGTTTTTTACAGTGGGTACACACAATCAGAGACGTTTTAATGCATGGGCAAAGAGGGCTTTTCAGGGGGCCCCCTGATAGAGAGCGCTCTGTTCTGCAAGTCTTGTCCAGATGACCTTGAATATTTCCTAAACAGTTTGTTTTTAATACTGTTTTCCTTTAATTTACTTTTAAAGTCAGTGATGTGTGAGAGTCCAGTACAGACATTTTGCTGAGAAATGTTGTATTTATATTTCATGCATCACCCATTGAAAGTTTCTTTTAGATGAAAAGAGGACCTCACATGAGAAATGGTAGGTTGTCACAGAGATTATTTGCAGTAATATTAGTGAGCTGCTTCTATTACTATATTGAAACACACTTCACTAGCCCTGAATATTAGATGTAAACACATTTAGAATGTGGCTAGAGTCAGGGCCCTAGACAAAGAAGGCATGAAAGAGCTGAAACTGGATCAGAAATTCCATATGTAGTTCCGGACAGGGGCCCCGCCAAATCCTTTTGGCCCAGGGCCCCCAAAATCCTTAAGATGTCTCTGCACACAATTTGTTCAAACTATAGCACCTACGGGGCGAGTGAAAAGTGCGCCACTCTCAAACAGGATCTGTTTGTTAATGTAGTCAAAATTAAATCAAAATCAGTTGTGCCTTTTTTTGATTGTTGGGGCACAGTCTATCGGAAGGGGTAGGCCCTCTGGGGGTTTGATGACTTGGGCAGTGTCCATGTCAGCTGCTCTGCAGTGGGGCTGAGGAAATATCGGAGGATGTCCTGTGTGTAACAGTTAAACTTCCTTCGGGACATATAGTCAGTATATATTATATCTACTTAGGACCCTCAACAAATAGACAGGAATCCCCAACAGTATCTCTTCCAGCCACCCATATGGCTGGACTCCAGGTAGGCAATTGTAGGGGGTGATTTTAATTGTCAGTTTGAGCCCCTTGATTTTACTTGTCATGCCCCATTCATGAAGAGGACAGAGTTTCACTTAGCCCTAATCTCACAATGCACCTATCAAGAAGTGGTCTCAATTGGCTATCCAAATAAATGCCTAATCCTTAAATCATAGTATTCATGCTTGTAATGGGAGGACCAAGTCATATAGAGCTGGTAAGCATACCTTTAACAGGCCACATAGTACAAGACCTATTGACTATATTTTAGGTTTAAATCTTTTTATTGATTTGAAGGACAAAAAGGATAAGAGACAATGCATCAGGCAATGAAGCCCCTAACATGGGTGATAGGTATTGACACGCTGCATGATGCAATCAAAACATTCAAAGAAGAAACTACCCAATTACCCCTCCCTTCCTTCCCCTCGCCCTTCCCTCCCCTGCCTTTGCCCCCTCCCTCGATGTCACCAAGGAGATATCTGGGGCCGTCATCGGACTAGTGGTCTTGGGAGTGAGTGGAGTCTTGCGACAGTGCGGAGAGGCGCAAGAGGCACATATACCTAGGGCAGGTGACCTCACGAAATTCAGAGCATAAAAAGCCAAGAAAAGGGTACCACAGGTCTTGGGAATGAGGGCCCATCACCCTCGAGAGAGAAGGAGATGAGCTCCATGCCCAGCAAATACCAAAGCCTGTGTAATGACATGGGCCCCTTCTCAGTAAAAAAATGTCCTATGGATCTGTGGCCTTCCTTCTCCCAATGGGAAAAGGCAATCTGATCGAGACCCGGAGTAAATTCAGGGTTACCTGTAATGGGAGTAAGGGGTGATGGAAGTGTGGTGAGGCCATTGCGCGTAGCCGTGGAGTCACAGGCACTAAGTGTAGCTCATCCTATCAGAGAGCTGGAGAGGCCTGAAGGTCAGGGGGCTTTAAAGAGAAAGGGGATCTTCCACAGGGGCAGCCCAGCCAGTGCCCGCTCCATGAAGAGCCAATGTTTTTCGGACTCCGGCTGAGCCCATTCTAACAAAAAAGGGATGTGAGTTGCCTTATAGTAATAGTCCAGGTTGGGCATTCCCAACACCCCCTCGCCGGTAGATCTAAAACTTGTGTCCCTGCTCATCTGTGGTTTCTAGTCTATTTCTGCACTCCCAGACTCAACGTGCTCTTTTTCTTGAATTTGCTTCAACACCTACACTGGTAGGTTCATCATGATACCGAAGTGTCACACCAATAGGGTCTAGTGTCCACTTTTAAAAAAAACTAAATTTCGTTACCCTTCCTTTACCCCACAGACAGATTTATTGCGCCCTGATGAGATTCCAGGAAACCACTACCTGGACTCGAAACGCGTCGGCCAGTTAGCAAAGAGTCATTGTGATCTATTCCTTTATACCAGCTCTTGTTGGTTGTAAAAAGAGTTACAAAGTGTATTTGCTTCATTGCTAATTTCTTTCCCTTTTTCTTAACTTCTTTGGGTACTTAACTCATTCTTTAATTTTTTGTATATTCACTGTTTTTCACTGCACATGTTTACACTGTTCTGTTTGTTTTTGAATCATTTTGCCATTTATGCTTGAACGTCTTTTTTCTCAGTTTATAATTCATTTGTATAGTGATTAGTCCATCAATTTTGGTGTAAATATGTATTGTTGATAACTGTCTTTGTGTGTCTTCTCATTCATGACTTCTCGACAAATTTTGATTGACTGATAAAAAGTGTTGGTATAAATAAAAATACCTGGTTGTTTACGACAATTTGCGTGTTCAACTTTCCTCAAGTGTGGATTCTAATGTAGGTGGTGAGGCACTCTTTTGGTGTGTATGTTCAAAGAAGGCCCCGCCTCCTCACCTGTCCAATAGGGCCTGGCTCCCTCCTTGTTTCCCATCTGTGGTTTCCTGTCAGCTTAGACAAAAGAGGATAACTCTGCCTGGAGTCGCCGAAGCATCCCCGTGGTGGCTCCACAGGCAGTGTTTGAAAGATGTAGAGAATTTTGGGGAGTGCATTCATTTTAAGGGCTGTTACCCGACCTAGCCAGGAGAGACCAAATGGGCGCCAGTGTTGCAGGTCGCTCCGTATCTGTGTATAGTTTAAAGTGACTGTCTCCGCAGTGGAGTCTGCCAGCGTGATACTCAAGTAGGGAATGGTTGTTTGATCCCATCGGATGGGACATGCCAAAGTAAGGGTATCCGCAGTTGGAGGCTGCAAGGAGAAGCCCAAGGCCTGCGACTAACTCGGAATCCATAGGCTTTGGAGAATTCCTCCAGTTCGGTGAGGAAAGCCAGGACAGACTATCCAGGAGGTTCAAGCATGGCGATGAGATCGTCTGCGTAGAGGCTGATGGTGTGTGGCTCTCCCTAAAAAGGACCCCTGTTATTCCCTGATTTTCCCTAATCCTCTGGGCTAGTGGCTCCATATAGAGGGCGAACAGGAGTGGGGAGAGCGGGCAGCCCTGTTGTGTGCACCTGGCAATGGGGAAGGTTTTGAATGTGTAACCATTTACTCGGATAGGGGCGACTATACCCGCTAAGCACCCACCAGCGGAATCGGTCTCCTATTCCAAACCTCTTCATCATGGTCTCTAGAAAGGGCAAATCTACCCTGTCGAACGCCTTTTCAGCATCAACAGAAAGTACCACTCTCTCCACTTCTTGATGGTGTGCCTTGCCTATGAGTTGTAACAACACCCTAGTTTTGGCGCTGCACTGCCTTGTTGACACACATCCGGCTTGGTCTGGTTCTATTAGTCCAGGCATCAACAGGCCCAGTCAGTTCGCCAAAATCCCAGTGAAGATCCTAAGGTCAATATTCAACAGAGAAATGGGGCTTTATGAGGCACAATACCTGCCATCCTTGCCAGGTTTGGGCAAGACAACCACTGATGCCATAAGCATTGAGGGGGGCATCTCTGACTTTTTTCCGATTGCGTTAAATAGTTGGGTCAAAATTGGGGCTAAGACTGAGCAAAAGGTTCTATAAAAAATGGATGTAAACCCGTCTGGGCCAGGAGATTTGAGGAGCTTAAGCTGTGCGATAGCTGAGATTATGTCCTAGATTCGGACTATCTAAAGTGGTGGCCTGATCCGGTGTTAAGCAAGAGTGTGCTATGTCCCTGAAGTGTGCTGAAGGGTTTTGCTCTGGTAATTGTTGTACAGAGTATAAATTGGCATAAAAGTCCCTGAAGGCATGAGAGATGCCCCCTCACGTGAAAGTTCGGAGCCCCCTTATCTATTATCGTGGAAACCGCCACAGCCTGATGTTGCGCACAATGTTGGTGCACCAAAAGCCAGCCACATCTATCTCCCCCATGTAGAACATGCGTTTGAGCCAAAGGGCTGCTTATTCTGCTCGGTCTAGGACCAAACTAGCTAGTTGGGAATGTGCAGATTCTAATTGCATCCATACCCTTGGAGCACCTGTTCTTTTATGAATCTCCTCTAGTTCGGAGACCTGCCAGGAAAGCTCCTTCCTTTTCTTTCTGCGGATCCTGTTGTCCGCAGATGAAGTGGCTATCAGGTCTCCTCTAGCCACCAGTTTAAGTGTTTCCCAAAGGGACACTATAGATATGTTGGGTGTGTCATTCACAGTTAAGTAGTCTTTTAATGTCTTAGTGAGGCTTGTAATAACTTCGGGGCATTGAAGTAAGTTTATCCCTAAGCCTCCACAAAAAGGATGAAGGATGGGCGTGAGACAGGGGGAGACAACAAAGCCATAGTCACTGCTGCGTGGTCCAATAATGACTGCGGTTCTATAACCGAGTACTGTAGGAAGGGGAGACGAGATTGAGACCGTGCTGTCCCTTCCGCTATCGAAAACAATATTCAAATTGCCCCAGGAGTATTTGGCTCTCAGAAGAAGATGTCAGGTCGGCCAACGCTTCCCGTAAGAATGCCTCCTGACCCTCATTGGGAGCGTAAATGGTAGCTAGTGTGATCATGTGTGAACCCACAGTGAGAGAAAGTGCCAAGATTCTTCCCCGAATGTCCTACACCGTCGCTCACCCTACATCTGCAAAAGAGTGAGAGATGAGAATGGCAATCCCAGCCTTTTTGGTAGGGAGTGAGAAAAAGTACTGTTGGGGAAAGGCCCTGGAGGGAAGCCTATGTGTGTCGCTGCGCAGTAGGTGGGTCTCTTGTAGCAGGCAGATTTGGACTTCCCAGTTCTCCAAATAAGACAGGATGGCTTTGTGCTTGGTAGGGTTGAGGAACAAGATTTTAATACTTGTCTGAGCATATGGTGAGGGCGCATAGCGAAATAGTCGCTGTGGGGCATATCGTGCATACCCTGTGTGGGTCGATATAGGGCAGTATCACTAGGGTGCTAACTAAGCAGGAGCCACCAACGTGCAAGTGGGCCAAGAATGTGCATAGGGTGTTGTAGGAAACCCATTACAAACAAGAAAAACACTCCAAAATTAGAACATTGAGAACAACAAATTGCAAACAGAGTATGTCCAGAGCGTAGTGCTCGTAGTAGAGAAGTATGGGAAACATGTTCAGCAGCTCTCCGCTCCCCCCAAGGTTGCACGTCACAGATAAGTATTGGAGCTGTCTCAGTTGCCCGTTCTATTGAAAAATCAGTCTAAAGGAGTGCCCCCAGGAATATTTGATACCGGCGTCTCTGAGGAAAATTGTAACTGGGCAAAAGGCTTTGCGTTTGAGTAGGATGGAGGCCGCCAGGTCCTGATCCAGCGTAGGCTTTGAGCCTTCATAGGTGAAGTCCGAACATTGCCTGGCTTCCCTGAGGATCCGCTCTTTCAATTGAAAGTCGTGTACACACGTCAGAATATCAGCTGGTGGGGCCGGTGCCTTTCTCCTGGGGTCCACTGTATGAGTGTGGTCCAACTTAATGGGAAACTCAGGGGGCACCCCCAGTATGGAGCAAAAAAGGCCCACCACCAGGGCTTAGATGTCTCTGTCCCTGTCACCCTGATCCATGCTGTGGATGTGGATATTGTTCTGGCGGGACCGGTTCTCGAAGTCCTCTGAGTAGACCTGGAGTTCCATGTTCTGTTCTTGTAGTTCTTGTAGTTCTTCGTCCGGGCCAGCTTCATGATCCTCCAACTTATTAACTTGTTCCCCCAAGGAGTCCACGTCATGCCTAACCTCTCTCATGTCTGCTGAGAGCTCGCGCTTCAGGGCGGACTGTTCTTCGCAAAATGAAGAAAATAGCGATTCTATGAAGGATCCGCTGATCAGATCCTCCGGGGTCCCACTGCCTTCAGCCTCATCCACGTGCTGCGCCAATGGCATGCCTTCCATCTGCTGACTTGAGGAGCAGGTCCTTGACCGACTTATCTTTTTTGTCTTTTGAGGCCACCCTCACGCCACCTCTGGAGGGCCTCATTGTGTGGTCCTGTCCCAAGCGCAAGGCCTCTCCAGTAGAGTGATGTAGGAGGACTCAGGTGTGTTGAGATGCCTGTGTGCTGGGCTCTCTTAATCCTCTCCTGTTCGAATGCTGAAGGAGGAAATTTTCCTGCGCCACCAGAGGTCATCTGGCTAGTAATCGACCCGGGGGCTCCTCAGAGCGGGAACAGGTTGCAGCCAGTGCATGTTTGCTTGCGCCCCACAGGGGAGGCCACCCAGACCAGTCATTGTCCTTGGGGCGCAGGCCTCTGTCCCCAATAGTGAATGCTGATATGAAGGAGGCCCACCAGGCCAGTCAACCAGCAACCCCTTGCGGAGCACACAGTCAAGACTCACCCCTGAGTCCTAAGATGCTGGAGCTGCTCGAGGTGCTGAAATATGCAGCGGTGGCGGTCCGGAGTGCCAATCCAAGGGGGAGCCGCATGCAGGCCCAGCCCGCCAACCTCATGAGACGTGTGCAGCCCAGCTCACCTCTGCACCCTCTGGTGAGTGCTCAGTTCATCACCACCTGGAACGTTGCTGGGGGGGCGAATGTGATCCGTCGATGGTGGCCCACCGGGAAGTCCTCTGCTGGTCCCCCTGGGGCAGCGGACCCTGCAGGCTCCCCCTCCTGCGGCACGCGGACGGCCGTGATCCCGGCAGCAGCCGGACGAAAACAGGCCCAACTAGCCTAGCCGAGCTGGCACCTCGCGTAGGTCCTCTTCCTGGGTCTTTCCCAGCTGCCTCCATCACGTGATCTCCGGTACCGGCCAGGTGCTATGCGCAGTGACCGATGGTGTATGGCTCCAGCAGGCCCCTAATGCTGCTCTGGGGATCAGAAATGCAGGCTCACCGCTGCGGCCTCTCCCGGAGCCCCCAGCTCACTCTCGCCCGCTCTGTCATGGGCTCTCTGTGACCCCGCTCACCGCGGATCGGAGCGCCGCTTGGTCTGCTGAGGTGTTACAGCTCTCCCATGAGTGGAATTCAATGTCATTTTAAAAGGGCTAAGTATTCCACCTTCTTGGGCAGGGGCTGATATCTTTCCCCTACATAAGAAGAGCTGTCCTCTGGACCCTGCTAATTACAGACTGTTAGACCTGGCATCATTGACTTGGGTTTCCCCTGAATTTTTGCCTTTGCCTGCTGTGTTTTTGCTGTGTGTTGGACTTCGTTTTGCTGGTCTAGATGCTTTGGGCACTGTGCCACTGCTGTTCAGTGCCAAAGTGCAAGTACTCCTTTTTTAAATTGTTATTATGGTTTGGCGATTCGATGATTGGCATATTTGATTTACTATCCAGTCCCTAGAAAAGTGCACTGTGTGTGCCCAGGGCCTGTAAATCAAATGTTGCTAGTGGGCTGCGGCCAGTAAATGTAACTCAGGCCTGCAATTGCAGAGCCTGTGTGCAGTCTGGTACTGCCATGTCGACCTGGCAAGTGCACCCACTTGCCAGGCCCTAACCTTCCCTTTTCTTACACGTTAGTCACCCCTAAGGTCGGCCAAGGTACCTCTGTGGGCAGGGTGCAATGTATGTAAAAGGTAGGACATGCCTTGATGTGTGTGACATGTCCTGATAGTGAATTACTGCCAATTTCGTTTTTTACTATTGCAAGGCTACCTGTTTGCTTATACATCTTATAAACATAACTACCCCTGGAAACAAGGTAGGAAAATAAAGTTTAGTATGCCGGAACTCAGAATGTTAAAATGCATCTTAAGTGAGGGTGATTTTCACATTCTGTGTTTGAAAATCACACTTTTAAAAAGTAGGCGTTTTCTTGCTTAGCTATCCAGTGTTTCTCTGCCAGGATGTGTATTGACTATCTGACCTTAGTGTGACAGGGACTGGGGAGGTGCAGTGGCTCCAGAGAGTATGGATGAGTCAGGGCTGGGCTGAATAGACCTAAGCTGCATTTAGAGTAGGGGGATGAGATTTCCTTTCACCTTTGGTGAGAACAACAAGGACCCCCTGATTGACCGAGTGCTACAATTCCTAGGTCAGGGATATAAATATGTGAAATAACAACCTAGACAATTTTCTTATAGATTGTCAAAAATAAAATGGAGAGGAGAAAGGGACCAATGACATAAAAGATCTGCTTTTTATTAATTCAATCAATAACACATTATTTAAAAAGATGTATGACTCAATATCAAAAAGCCTATAAATCCAAAATTATCAACCAATACATAAAAAATTAACAAAGAATATCATACATTTTTATAAAAAATATTAAACCAATGAAAATACATTTTAAGATAAAGAGACAATGCATTGGCACAAACAATAATATCGACGCGCGTTTCGGCGACCAGCGCCTTCTTCAGGAATAGCCACGTGTTACCTATGAAGATACAAAACGTTATACATAATAGATATATTTTTCAATTTATTTATACAAATACTACAAATGTAAAAATAAATCATTCAAATACAACATTATTTAAAACTTACACATTTCATAAAACATTGACATATATATATATATACCTCTCATTTTTGACAAGCTGTGAAGAACTAGCCCGATGATTTCATTGCTCATATTCTCAGAGACAGACAAGGAAAAGTAAATATATATTGGCATACTGCGAAATCATGTTTTTAATTTGGAAAACTAGGGTATATTGGTGATATTTAAGCAAAGACCTGATTGGTATTTATATTAGAGATTTTTCAATTAATAATTTTATGGATTTCTGTATAAAGTTTTCTATATAAATTTCCAATAATACGGAAATTTCATTTAATATGTCCCTTGATGAAAATACTTACTATATTGTGAAATGCAAAGTACACAAGTTACCTCGATTCCCACTTGTCATTTAGTATTTCTGTAAAGATAAATACATTATATTTTAGTTATAAATTCGTATTTAGTTAATATTGTCATCACCTGCAATATACATATGAGGATATAATTAGTTGTTCAAACAAACAGAGCGATCCAAACTTTTAGTTCTTCTTCAAATTCAGAATTATATTACTATCATATTTCACCAAGGGTGGAAAATGAATGTAAAATAGATGTTAGATAAAGGCTACCCCTAGAGAAGCTTAAGAATAAATCGAATTTTATGATAAGGTTATCTTAAAACAAAAGAACTAATTACCTGATATATTGATATATTGCAAATTTCAAAAACGATGATTATGACTTGAGTTTGTCCTTCAAACTGTATGAGATGAACAGTTCAAATGATGTAAAACTGAAAAAAAGGGAACAGCGATATTTTATTTATATATTTCTATGTATATATTGTTTATCCTATCTAATATTTCTCAGTAATCGTGATTTACCTAAACACACTCGTAATGGGCAAACGATATTCAATTTGATATAAAAACGGCGAATCTGTTGCATTCTAGACGAGTTCGTCGAGGAAATTGGACACAGAACAAATCTAGGAAAAATTACGAAAGAATATTTTGCAATTGTGTCCGTGAAACGAGTAATCAAGTGGGGATAAAAATAGGACTTAATTCTTGCATTACCTAAACTTAAATGCGTTACCTAAAGCATTTGTAATGGGCAGCCGATATTAAATTGGATTAAAAAACAACGTATTTGTCAAGCTGCGTCCAAGTTCATGGATATAATCAAATACGACCCTCTAAGGAGTGAAGGAAAAAGAGGATATTTTACAATAGTACCCACGATGTGCACAACCTAATAGAGATAAAGATGGGACTTGATATTGCCGTACCTGATTGATTAGCTAAATGTGTACTATTTGATCCATGAATAGTCAAAGTGAAGGCTTCTAGAGGAGCGATCCGCTTGATGTAGAATTGTTTAGTTTGCTGAAAAAAATATATATATGAAGAATAGAATTAGCTAAAAGGAGAGAATATAACCTCATGTCTATATAAGGAGTTATAATTAGAGCACTACCTGTGTGGTAAATTATATATATGCCTCCTGGTCCGTAGAAAAATAACTGTGAAAGCTCATAGGCAAGCAATCGGCTCGATATATTGATATTTGGATTACTAAAAGAGTATAATGAAAAACACATTTTTATTTAAACAGAATATTATTTCAATCTCATATTAAAGGTTATAGTCTGAGCACCGAAGTGCTTACCTTAGGAAATAAACGCCGAATATGCAATCACTTTAGGATTTTAATATAACATACTCCCGATATGGCGATGTTACGGGTGCTGTGGGAAATATATAATAAACAAAAACTAGTATAACCAGTAGTTGTATATATTTTAAAAGTTTTTAATTTACAGGGGGCATAGACGCTTACCTTAAGGTATCTTTATGAAAAACGCATGGACCAGGGGCAGATAGGAACGTACTTCTTGTTGCAAAAATAATCAGCAACTGTTTGAAAATTAGTCGCCTTTAATATACCGTCATTCAATTGAAGAGACCACACCCAATTGGTCATATGATGCATTCAAACTAGCCTGACTCTGCCGCAATAGGCAACACAAATGACGGACTAAACAGAAAGACGGACTAACCACTCTTTAAAGATTTAAACAGAGAGCGATCTGAACAGAGAGCGATCTACAATAATTTAACTAAAAGAACAAATTATAAATAGCCTCAGCGGGACTCCGTATATTTGTGGTAATGTAATAATAATTATTATTTGCGCTCGAGCGGACTTCCACATAAACGATGATGCATAAAATCATAAAAACAGGTGAAAGATCAGATACCATCTAGATTATTATGGATACACATATCAAATTATAGAAAAGGAGCATATAAAGGCACAGTTCTTATTTCAGTAAGCGCCTTAAAAAGAATCCGATATATATATATATATATATATATATATATATATATATATATATATTCACAGAAAAAACCATAGGTTTTAGGCCATATATAGTTATGAATTTGTATTTACAAAACCTTGAAAATTCACTGAAAAAACCATTGGTTATAGACCATATATAGTTAGGGATTAGCCTTTTCAAAACCTTATTTTACTCACACAAAACCATTGAAATTTCATATATAGTTAGTTGCACTAACTATATATCGCGCACCCGCAATCCACTGCTGATGATGTCACATATTACATCATTCATGACATGGTTAGTGACATCACTGATGACATCACTGATGACATCTCAAATGACATCACTGATGACATCACTGATGACAACATCCAGTGACTGTATGTTTCTGTAAAGTTAAAATATGTCTTACATATTGAAGAATGAGTGGATGTATAAGTGTCTGGAAGAAGGATTTAGTAGGTGCATGACTGACTGTATGAGAGAATGATTAAATGTGTCTTACTGAGTGCATGGGTTAGTGACTAAACTGTCTTAATTTGTGCATCATTATATCTGTTGTTCTACAATCTGCTGCATGTGTTGATCAGTAGCTATATGAGTAACTGTATGGGTTATTCATTGGTTGTCCAAGTATTTGTATGGGAAACTGAGTGTGTGTGTATGGGTGGCTGGGAGGTGTGTGACTCTGTACATAGATGTGTGAGTAGTTGATTCACTATATGTATGGGTTCAAAAGTGCATGTGGAAACAGCTGTATGGGCGGTTGACTGTGCATGAGTGTATTGGTGAGTGAATGGATATCTCAGTGCTACATGTCAAAGTAAGTTCATATGTAAAACACAGTACATGTGACAGTTGACATATATAAATAACTGTGCATAAGAGCCAGTGAATGTGTGAGTGGCTGTATGGATCATTGTGAACATGTATCAGGGATTGTATAAGAGAGTAAATATGTGTTAGTATATGTTTGAATAAGTAAGGTGTGTATAACTGTATAGTTGAGAAAATGGAGGTGTGATTGATTTTTTGCATAACTGACTAGGTGTGTGAGTAACTCCATGGATGAGTGACAGTCTGTGATTGTCTGTTTACACTGATTGTATCTAAGGTTATATTAGAGTCTGAAGAGGTTCATGGTATTATCACATGAATGATATCATCAGTGATGTGATCAGTAATGTCAAATGAGATGTTATCTGTGATTTTATCAGTGATGTCATTTGAGATGTCATCAGTGATGTCATCAGTGATGTCACTAACCATGTCATGAAGGATGTAATATGTGACACCATCAGCAGTGGATTGCGGGTGCGCGATATATAGTTAGTGCAACTAACTATATATGAAATTTCAATGGTTTTGTGTGAGTAAAATAAGGTTTTGAAAAGGCTAATCCCTAACTATATATGGTCTATAACCAATGGTTTTTTCAGTGAATTTTCAAGGTTTTGTAAATGCAAATTCCTAACTATATATGGCCTAAAACCTATGGTTTTTTCTGTGAATTTCAATGTTTTTTTAATAGCAAATATCAAAAGCTGTCAAATGTCAAGTACGTGATAGGTAAAAACTTTTTCGTGTTCATGCACGCAGATGTGCTTTGAATGCTGCCCCCCCTCCCCTCTTTTCTCTTAGTAGTACTCTCTCTTTGCAGATAGTGAAGGGTAGTTAACGCAGGCCTTTACCCCCCGTTGTAATCCGTCGTGCCTGCTTGTCTCTCCATTTGATTGATTGTTATCCAAGCATTTACTGTTTTACAATTGATTCTCTTTGGTTCATTCTCTATTTACAAACAAGCACAAAGTCGCAATACTCTGTTTAGTCTTTGCAGATAGTGAAAAATCGTGAAAAATCGTGTAAAAAAATAAAAGTAATCGAGCAAAATCAGTAGGCCACTAATTGGATCTCTTTTTGACCTCGCTAAAATAGAAACATTAGGAATAACCCTTCATGAGAAATACGAAAATAGTGAGATGAACTGAGCTCCACACCATGAGGGCTGCAAGACAGCTCGGCTCCGTCACCTACCCCGCCCAAAATAACGACAAACCCTATGCAAATATTAAAAATATATACAACACACCAGCAAAGTAACAGGGTAAAACATTTTATTAAATAACTATTTACATAACTATTTTATACTTTTTGTTGCCCGATCCGGCTAGCTCAATCGATCGAGCATGAAACTCATGCACTCTGATAGCAAGCGTTGCTGCTGATGCTATGCAGACCAAAACTGGTTTTCAGTTTCTACATTCTTCTAGATTTTTCCATCCAAGAATGGTTGAGTTTGTAGAACGATGGCTTCAGATTTTCAACATACGGTGTGGTGGCGCGGACTGGGAGGGGGCGCTTGGCTCCTGCCCCCTCCCCAAGTAAGATTTTCATACGTGAAAGTACGTTAATGGTTTTGGTCCCTGAGTTGCTTCGATGTCACTGCCATTCTCAAATGGCATAAGTTCTGGATGCTGGGTGCCATAGTTCAGAGTTCTGAGCAGCGCTTGTAACACTGTCTGAAGCTTATTTGCACCTACTGCAGCTTCACTATTCTCAAAGTAAGTGAGGGCCGTTTGTGGACCTGACTGCATTTGAAAACAATGTGATATGGTACCTCCCTAAACCGCTTGACGGAGGCCCCCGAGGGGCGGTGTGAGCTGTAGTGGGGCGCCCCTTTACCGTTTTAGTTGCCATTCCGCCCGCTTTTGCTACACTGTGCCTCTTCCGCCATTCAGCTGTTTACCGCCCGCTCTTGCGACTACAGCGTCTCGCTCACCATGTAGTTGAGTTGCTCCCACTCTTGCGATGCAACGATAGGCGACTGCCACAGGACTCTCAAAATGGCGGCCGGCTCTTCAGATTTGGGCGTGGTCCACTAAAATGGCCCTGGGACACCTTGGAACTCAGACGCTTGCCTGATAGGGCTTGGGTCCCATTCTCGAAAGCGTCCCCTCAGCCGTGAAGATTCTACAAAAGTCTTGGGGGGCCCCCGACTTCCGCAGGCTTCTGGTGGGGAGCGGCTGCCATGATTGCTCGTAGAATGGCCACGAAGGAGCTACGAGATGGTGGTGCTCTCATGCTGACGCCAGCTTCAGTCTGAAACATCCAGAAACACTGTAGACTACCAATTCGATCAGTTCCGGTAGCGCCCCAACATGACCCGGTAGAGAAGAACTTGCCCTCCCCTCTTTGACTGATGGTTCTTGTTGCCTGTCCCCTCTGTTGTCATTTAACAGATCTTTTTGGACTGCTTAAAGGGGTTGTGTTCCTAACGCTGGTTGGTGGAGACATTTTGACTATATTCTTGACCTACGTTGTCGCGTAATGCGTTATATGACACGCCGCGTTAGCGCACCCGGAAGTGCTCCGGTGCGCGAAGCGCAGCTTCCCGGAAGCGATCCGGGGCGCAGCGCGTAACGTAAGCATAACAGGTCATGTGACTTGTTAATAAAACTTTTCATTGGTTCATTTTACTTTTGTTATTTTAATGATGAAAAGCATGGTCATATGACCTAAAAATTACGCTTTTTATTGGTTTCGAACATTATTTTTTTTTAAACATATATGTTATAATGTTCCAGGCTAATGTACTTTCCCGGAAAATTTACAACTGTCCTGCAAGTAAAATATATTCCTTTTTCGAGAAAAAGGGCGTTTCTTCGTCCCATGACGGAGCCGTTGAGTAAAAGAGGCTCGGCCTGCTGTCTTAGTCGCCGATACGCCTGATTATCAGATTCTTATCGATCACTTTATGTTGCAGGAGTGGAAAACACAACTGCCCTTGACCATTTATCTTTACTGCGTTTCTACGTATTATACCTTTTATCCGTCATGTAATTGGACTGCTTTATTTCACTTGCCTTTTACTGATTCGAAAACAGTGACTAAAAGTAAAAACTTTACCAATGTAAATACTACTACCATGTTTTGTTTTAAAAACCTTTATTGTGAAAATGTCAGTATACAAATACGGGCCTATAACCACGTGGGCCGGCCACGGAGCAAACTGAAATCGTATATGATGAGGAGACATTTACATTGTAGAGGAACGTAACGAGCGGGCCATTAGGTTGCAAGAACTAAGGTGTCTAACAGTTGCGGAATCGGTGGACGTACATTTTGTAATTAAAATACGACAGGGCCACTTGAAAAAAATTATCTAGATATACATTTGCGGGCAAGTACCATGGGTGACGTTAATTCGAACTTTCAATAGTACAGTAATCAATAACACATCAGAACTTAATATCAATAGGGATGTCGAAATATTCAATCAATTCTCGTCCCCGCCCGCCATGAGCATCAAAACTGCATTCATATCTCGTGATATCAAGGTTGTTCAACCAGTACACAACAAGGAGTTACGAGTCCCATTTATACCGGCGCCATTTTGGGCGAGGCCGGGCAGGTCCAAGATATAGTCAAAATGTCTCCACCAACCATCGGCCAGACCAGAACTCCTTTCGGCCCTTTATGCTACAAGATGGTGTCTTCCATTCAGAAAATATTGTTGGCAGCATTTTGAAAGGAAAGATAAACAGCCGTTCTCCTAGTGAGTCTCACATTGTTACATTTAGGAAGAATGTTGAAGAGTAGTATGTTGAAAATCTGAAGCCATTGTTCTACAAACTCTCAATCAGCCTTGGATTGAAAAAAAAATCCTGAAGAATGTACAAACTGAAAACCATTTTTTGTCTGTATAGCATCAACTGCAACGCTTGAGTCAGCTTTGTGTGAAGCCGCCATTTTGATTCAATCAATAACGTCCCCCTGCACACATTCAGGGACCTGGTCGTGTCTTCAGGTCAAACGGATTGTGGGACAAGATGCAGAAAGGAAAAGGAAAAAAGTTCCGCCGGACCTCGGGAGCCGGCCGCCTATGTCATGGGCGATCTTTGGCCACACCAGGGCAATAGTGAAGCTGCAGCAGGTGCAAATAAGCTTCAGACAGTGTTACAAACACTGCTCAGAACTCTCAACTATGGCACTCAACATCCAGGACTTGCCATCCGGATCTTGGCGCCTTATGCTGGTTCCGACCTATTCACACATCGGTCCACTACTGACATCACCTCATAAGCCAACGGGGCACCCCACGCCGACTTTCGGTGCAGAATTGTAGGATGGCCACACCAGTGCGGCAACTTGGTGGACACCACCTCGGTGCCATCCGGATCTCGGCGCGTTCGAGTCACTGTACCGCAAGAGTGACCGGAACTCAGCTGGACACGCCGTCTTTCGGCGCAGCATTGTAGGATGGCCACACCAGTGCGGCAACTTGCTGGACACTACCTCGGTGCCATCCGGATCTCGGCGCGTTCGAGTCACTGTACCGCAAGAGTGACCGGAACTCAGCTGGACACGCCGTCTTTCGGCGCAGCATTGTAGGATGGCCACACCAGTGCGGCAACTTGCTGGACACCACCTCAGTGCCATCCAGATCTCGGCGCGCTGTGCTGCCTTCGGCCTACTGTAGCCGCAAGTGCGGACGCAACTCAGTTGGACGGCGAGTGAAACGCTAAGGGGCGCCCGACTGCAGCCGAGGAGCCTCCATCTTGGGGGAGACGCACAGCCCCCACTGACTGACGCGACCTCACAGGCCAACGGGGCGCCCCACGCCGACTTTCGGCGCAGCATTGTAGGATAGCCGCACCAGTGCAGCAACTTGCTGGACACAACTCGGTGCCATCCGGATCTCGGCACGTTGTGCTGCCTTCGGCCTATTCGCACATCGGTCCGCTACTGACGCCGCCTCACGTGCCAACGGATTTTCTACGCTTTTTGTAGCCCTATGCCGCATAACAGGTCATGTGACTTGTTTATAAAACTTTTCATTGGTTCATTTTACTTTTGGTTTCCTAATGACGGAAGGCTTGGTCATATGACCTAAAAATAACACTTTTCATTGGTTTAGAATTTTTTTTTTCCCCAAACGATGAAAGCCCCACTTTGTTTCTGGATGTTTCAGACTGAAGCTGGCGTCAGCATGAAAGCACCACCATCTCGTGGCTCCGTCGTGGTCATTCCGCGAGCAATCATGGCAGCCGCTCCCCACCGGAAGCCTGCAGGAGTCGAGGGCCCCCAAGACTTTTGTAGAATCTTCACGGCTGAGGGGACGCTTTCGAGAATGGAGCCCAAGCCCTAGCAGGCAAGCGTCCGAGTTCCAAGGTGACCCAGGGCCATTTTAGTGGACCAGGCCCAAATCCGAAGAGCCGTCCGCCATTTTAAGAGTCCTATGGCAGCCGCCTATCGCTGCACCGCAAGAGTGGGCGCAACTCAACTACATGGTGAGCGAGACGCTGTAGCCACAAGAGCGGGCGATAAACAGCTGAATGCAGGATGAGGCACAGTGTAGCAAAAGCGGGCGGAATGGCAACTGAAACGGTAAAGGGGCGCCCCAGTACAGCAGACGAGCCTCCACCTGGGGAGGCCCGTTCACGCCGCCTCCCCCACGCCCCCCCCGGGGCGCCCCACGCCGTTTTTCGGAGCAGCATTGTAGGATACCAAAACCAGTGCGGCAACTAACTGGACATCACCTGGGTGCCATCCACATCTCAGCGCGTTCTGCTGCCTTGGGACTATTCGCACAACAGACCGCTACTGACGAGGCCTCCCCCCGCACCACCCGGGACGCCCCACGCTGTTTTTCTGAGCTGCATTGTAGGATACCAAAAACCAGTGCGGCACCCAGGTAACATCACCTGGGTGCCGTCCAGAACTCAGCACGTTGTGCTGCCTTGGGTCTATTCGCACAAAAGACAGCTACTGACCATTGTTGCTTCTTTTTTCCAAAAAATGTTTAAATGTATTTACAGTTTTTGTTGCGTTCTATATATTTATAAGTTAATAAAGTTTTATAATCCTACTACTTTGTTGGAGTGCTATATATTTTTAAAAAATCGGGTGAATGGGGCCTTGAATCGGGTTATTGTCATGTGTGGGCTTTGGAAGTGTGCTGCTACAGGATCGGACATTTCAAACTCAAATGCACGTTCTTTTTCTTACCTTTCCGAAGCATGGAGCGCAATAGCAGGCAGAGAAAGGGTGATGCAAGTGTTGAACACTGCCTGGCCTGGCAAGTTGCTGGCAGTGCCCCCCCCCGCCCGCTCCTGAAAGAGGGCACACACACACCGCCGCCCCGAGTACTTCACAGATCTTTAAAAGACCATGCGCTTGTTAATGAGGCTTAAATGGTTTATCACCCCTTCTAGAGCCCCTGCATCGGCCCTCTGACGTTTCCTGGAAGAATTAGCACGTAACACAATACCAAGCCCTGTCAGCTGAAACCCCCGAGGAATCGGGTTTTTGCTTGCAGGAATCGGGAGGCGGGAGACTAGCACTGAAATCGGTAGTCTCACGCCTGAATCGGGAGGGTTGGCATGTCTGGATTCTCTACAGCTGGGGCCATAAACTACATCCGCAGGGCTAGGTGATAGCCTGGGACCGGCCTGGACAATCGGACACAGAGGAAGAGGAGTGTCAGAGGGTGCGGTAGTGAATAGGGTGAAAGGGAGGTGTCGGGCGAGCACAGGGTGTGATTCTCAGGGAAGAGCAGCGCAGATGGGGGTAAGTTTATGGCCCATGCATGAGAGAGAGAGCGGGGGTAACCAGTGCGTGGGGGAGATGCTTGCGAGGGTGGGGAGCCGTGCTGAGAATCGACGGCGTGCAGAGAGTGGTCAAGGCATCTAAAATGGCTGCCGTGCAAGACAAAATTGTGGCATTGGAAAAAAGGCAAGATGGCGCAGACAATGTTTATCAATAATGATTCATTTAGAACAAAATATCTTATCGCAGTGACAAATTGGCGGTCAACACTTCCTGATTTCCATCGAATCGAACGTTAACAGACGTCACGCAGCAAAAAAAAAAAAAACGCTCACGCACAGCCGCTGGAAGACATGTATCAACATATATGAGCCTCCTCAGCCACCCTCAGAAAACATAAGGGATCAGGATACGTCTCCCGCACCCCCTTATACCTAGTAATTTAATTAAAACGAAACACAAAATGGCGAATTCCCGTTTCGCTACCAGTTTGCGGCCCAGTTCGCGGCCCGGGAAGCGCTTCTACCGTGAAAAATCTTTTTTATTTTTATTTTCCCCACGGGACCCTTTAATAACCCCAACATCATTCCTAGGGGGTCAAGAGGGGTCTACCTTGCCCCCTTTCATTAAATTCCCCCTTCGTTTTTCACCTCTTCTTCTCTCTCGATCCTACCGAGAGATAAGATGGCGGCCGCTCCGGACTGTTTAGAATGTTGACAGACACCGGAAAGCCAATCAGCTTCGCATCGCAAAGTTCCGTTTCGCGAAAAGTACGCGAACCGGAGCGCTGTTACTGATATATATCTTTTTTTGAACGTTAATTTCTCAAAATCCACTGAAGCACATATATTGAGACCTAGCAAAGGCACATCGGGCTAACAGTCCCTACAATTTTGCCAAGTTTCGTGCAAATCCATTCAGCCGTTCGAGCTAAAAGTGAGGCCAACCGCCCTATGGAAATTAACATGGGAAAAACGCGTTTTGGGACCCCCCTTTTTTCTTAGCCCCCCCTTGACGAAACCCCTCCAAATTTTCAAGGGCTGCTCAGAAACAAAATGTGCCATTTTCCTGAAAATTTCAGCCGATTCCGTCCACAAACGCCAAAGTTATTAGACATAGAATTTTCAAAAATCCCATAGGGAAAAAATCCTAACTATATATACCTACTGGCGACAGCCAGTAGGTAATATATATGTAATCACATATATATTCATCAGTAGGTTTAAAATAACAATTAAGTGATTATTGCGTTCTCCCACGGGCAATCAATTTTAAGCTATTAATTCTAAAAGTATCTAGAACAAAAATTCAGTAGACTTCACGTTTCTTTCTAATAAACATGCCTCCTCTCAATTCTGCCGTATGTATTTTTTCCAATATACGCCATCTGAAATCATCTGGACCATGATTATATTCAAGAAAATGTTTCACCATCGGCGCCAATAACTTTTTGGTTTTTATGGCTGGGCGATGCTCATTAAGTTGTACTTGGATAGTCTTAGATGTTTCAACTAAATATCCAAGAAGGCAAGGACATTGAATGTAATATATGACATTAGAGGTTCTGCAATTCCACATCTGGTTAACAATCGTAGTAAAACCATTGTGTGAACTGCTCACCTTGAATAATCGTTCCACAGGATTTACAAGAAGAACAAGTTATGGTACCTCTGATAGGTTGATTGGTGTAAATGGATTTCTGTAAGAAATTCATTTGGCTGGAGGAGTTCTCAAAGCGAGAGTGCACTATATGATCTTTGATATTCCGATTGCGTCGATGCGCAAAGAGGGGTTTGGCCAATTTTTGATCATTTGAACAATTACTATTAAGTATATGCCAACTGGAATTGATGATTTGTTTAACCTTGGCATTAAGAGTTGAATGCTTAATGATACAAACCACTTGTTGTGTTTCTTTAGCGACTTTAGATCTTAAGAAGCAATCTTGGTCATAGTAGCTCGCCCTCTTATAGGAATCCCTTACAAGCCTTTGAGGGTATCCTCTAATAATAAACTTAGTTCTCATTAGGCCTGCCTGTTTATCAAAATCAGCAAGATCTGTACAATTACGTCTCACCCTGAGAAATGTGGAAAAAGGGATGCTATCCTTTTGGTTGCGAGGGTGAAAACTTTGATAGTGTAGCAATGTATTTCTTGCTGTAGGTTTTATGAATAAATCAACTTTCAGCTTTTCCTGATTATTCATTATTATAATGTCCAGGAATTATACTTTTTCTGGGCTTATATGGGACGTAAATTTTAAATTTGGGTCTGCCAAATTGATCAAGCTAAGAAATTCAATTAAGGTCTCTCTCCCACTGGTCCAAACAAAGAATATGAGCAATGAAATTATCGGACTAGTTCTTCACAGCTTGTCAAAAATGAGAGGTTTATATATGCCAATGTTTTATGAAATGTGTAAGTTTTAAATAATGTTGTATTTGAATGATTTATTTTTTACATTTGTAGTATTTGTATAAATAAATTGAAGAATATATCTATTATGTATAACGTTTTGTATCTTTATAGGTAACACGTGGCTATTCCTGAAGAAGGCGCTGGTCGCCGAAACGCGCGTCGATATTATTGTTTGTGCCACTGCATTGTCTTTTTATCTTAAAATGTATTTTCATTGCTTTAATATTTTTTATAAAAATATATGATATTCTTTGTTAATTTTTTATGTATTGGTTGTTAATTTTGGATGTATTGGCTTTTTGCTATAGAGTCATACATCTTTTTAAATAATGTGTTATTGATTGAATTAATAAAAAGCAGATCTTTTATGTCAGAGGGCTGTTCTCACTACACTTCGTCACTCCTAACACCTGCTTTAAGCAAGCGTAAGATTTTGAGGCAGTGGCGTCCTAGAAGTGACACAGTGAAAGCTTGTAGATTTTACTGTGTCACTTTTACGAGGCTTTTCTGCGTGGGAATGCCCACCCTGCATACATTATACCTGAAGCAGGTATAATGTGATGCAGAGCTTTACAGCATCTCCCTAGATGCAAGGGGCTTGTAAATCTGCCCCATGTGTGAAATGTGTCGTATCTGCAATTTGATTTGAACTGAACTATTTCTACCATCTGAGAGTCATGTTCCACTGCCAAACTTCATATTTATATTTATTTATATTTATTTATTTAAATTACATTGGCACCCGCTCTGTGCGTAGCGCTCCGCATTGCTTTGTGTCTCTTAAGTTCTCTCACTGTGCACGCTCCGCATTGCTTTGCCTGCTGTTGACCTAACTTCACTTGTAATTGCTTGGATATTTTGAATATTGAACATTGCGCCCGTGTGTTCAGAGTCCTGCTCTCCTGTTGTTATTGTAGCTGCCATTTCGTTGTGCCTGCAGCCCGCCCCTCCCCCTACGCTCCCGCCTCCCAGCTCCCCCTCCCACGCTCCGCCCCCTCCACTATCCTTACATGACAGATACCTCCCCGCGCAGCGTTTACGCGCAGCGAACGCACCCCATTCGCGCCGAAGGTGCGCCAAAGGTAAGCCCGTCTACGCCCGTCCGCGCCTGGACCGCGCCCAGCGCCAGACCCCCTGGCCCCCGTCCCTCCCAGCCCTCCCGCATTACCTACGATGCCGCCACCCTCCTAGCCCTTAACCCCGGTCGCGCCCCCAACTGCGTCCGAGCCGCTCCTGGACACACCCATGGACCTTTCTCCTGCTACTCCTGCAAATTCAGCGGCACCGACAACATCTCCGCTACGACCACACCACAGATTCCCGACCCCAACCACCTACAATGCATCCTTCTCAACACCCGCTCGGTCCACAGACACGCCATTGACCTATGGAATCTACTAGACACCATCTCTCCAGACGTCGCCTTCCTAACGGAAACTTGGATGAACGCCTCCTCCGCCCCTGACATCACCATTGCCATCCCTGAAGACTATAAGATCACTCGCAAGGACCGTACCGGCCACACAGGAGGAGGAATCGCTATCGTCCATAAGAAATCAATCCGCATCTCAACCAGCTCCGACGCCAACCTCGCCAACTCCGAACACCTTCACTTCCAGATCCACATCGACCCCAAGACCACACTCAGAGGCACCCTCCTCTACAGACCACCAGGACCCCGCACAAAATTCAGTGAAGACATCACAGACTTCATCACTCCACACGCGCTCCCCTCCAAAGACTACATCCTTCTGGGAGACCTCAACTTTCACCTTGAAAAGATCAACGACCGCAACACCACCACCCTCTTGGACAACCTCGCCAACCTCTGACTTAAACAACTGGTCACTTCCCCCACCCACATCGCAGGTCACACACTCGACCCCATCTTCACCTCCAGCAATCATGTCTCCTTCAGCCACACTACGGATCTCCTCTGGACTGATCACAGCTGCGTTCACTTCACCTACAACAAGCCAAAACCCATCAACCACCTCCAACCAACTCTGCAAAGAAACTGGAACAAAATCACCATCGACCAGATCTCCTCATCGCTCCTTCTAAACACCCCAGCCCACTTTTCTAACCCAGACCAAGCCGCTGCCAACTTCACCCTATGGTTATCCAACACCGCCGACACCTTAGCACCACTGAAAAAACGTCAAAGCAAACCTGGCAACAAGAAGGCCTCATGGTTCAACGATGATCTCAAGAAGTCCAAGAAACTCTGCCGCTCCCTTGAAAAGGCCTGGAAAAAAGACCCAACCACTAGCACCAAGGACGCCTTCAAAAACGCCACCCGCACACACCACCAACTAATCCGAAAGGCCAAGAAAACAGCACTCAAGGATCGACTTGACAACAACGCCCACAACAGCAAGGAACTTTTCAACATCGTCAAGGAATTCTCCAATCCCTCGGCCAACTCCAACGACATCACCCCCTCTCAAGCCCTCTGCGACTCCCTAGCCTCATTCTTCCACAACAAGATTGCAGACATCCACAACAGCTTCGACAACCAACCCGGAGACCAACCCACCCAACCATATCCTGAACATTCTCCCCCCGTGAACACCCTTAACGACTGGAACCCAATCTCCACTGAAGACACCATCCGCCTGATGAACTCCATCCACTCAGGATCCCCCACAGACCCATGTCCTCACCACATCTTCAACAAAGCAGACTCCGTCATAGCACCGCACCTCCGAGACGTCATCAACTGCTCCTTCAACTCCGCAACCTTCCCGGAAAGCTGGAAACACGCTGAACTCACCGCCCTTCTGAAAAAACCCACAGCGGACCCCACCGAACTCAAAAATTACCGCCCCATCTCGCTCCTTCCATTCCCGGCCAAAGTAATCGAGAAAGCTGTCAACAACCAGCTCGCCGCTTTCCTCGAAGCCAACAAATCCCTCGACTCCTCACAATCTGGCTTCCGAGCAAAACACAGCACTGAGACCGCCCTCATCGCAGCAACAGACGACATTCGAACTCTACTGGACAATGGAGACACAGTCGCCCTCATCCTCCTCGACCTCTCTGCAGCATTCGACACAGTCTGCCACAGCACCCTTCTACAACGCCTCAATAACATCGGAATACAAGGAAAAGCACTTGAATGGATCACCTCGTTCCTCACCGGAAGAACCCAGAGAGTCCGCCTTCCACCATTCAAGTCCGAGGCCACTGAAGTCATCTGTGGCGTACCACAAGGATCCTCACTCAGCCCCACCCTCTTCAACGTATACATGAGCCCCCTCGCGACCATCGCCCGCCAACACAACCTCAACATCATCTCTTACGCGGATGACACTCAACTAATCCTTTCTCTCACCAATGATCCCAGCACCGCCAAAACTAACCTACACGAAGGAATGAAAGAAGTTGCCGAATGGATGAAACACAGCCGCCTGAAACTGAACTCAGATAAAACAGAAGTCCTCATATTAGGTACATCCCCCTCTGCATGGGATGACTCTTGGTGGCCGGAAGCCCTTGGAAAAGCACCCATCCCGACAGACCACGCACGGAACCTAGGCGTCATCCTGGATTCTTCACTCTCAATGAACAGACAAGTCAGCGCCGTATCCTCATCCTGCTTCAACATTCTTCGCATGCTCAAAAAAACATTTCGCTGGATCCCCACCGAAACCAGGAAAACAGTCACCCATGCTCTGGTAACGAGCCGACTGGACTACGGAAACACCCTCTACGCAGGTACTACCGCTAAACTCCAGAAGAAACTCCAACGAATCCAAAACGCCTCAGCCAGGATCATATTAAACATCCCGCGCAACGAACACATCTCTGGTCACCTAAAAGACCTCCACTGGCTACCCGTCAATAAGAGAATCACTTTCCGACTGCTAACCCACGCACACAAATCACTCTACGACATCGGACCAGAATGCCTCAACTCACGACTGTCCTTCTACACCCCATCCCGCCAACTACGTTCTTCCAGCCAAGCCCTCGCCACTGTACCTCGCATCAACAAGACCACCAAGGGAGGCAGATCCTTCTCTTACCTGGCTGCTAAAACATGGAACTCACTCCCTACTTACCTGCGCCTTACCCAGAACCACCTAGCATTCAGAAAGCAACTTAAAACGTGGATATTTGACAAATAATCCTCCTCCCCTCCCTAAGCGCCTTGAGACCCTCTGGGTATGTAGTGCGCTATATAAATTCTTTGACTTGACTTGACTTGACTTTGTAGTGTGGAACTACATTGGTTGCTGGTAGCCAAAATAATTAAATTTAAGGCCTTAACCCTAGCTTTTCGGTCAATCCATGGAATTTGCCTCAGTTATTTAAAATAACGGCTAGGCGCTTACAAGCAGACATGCTCACTGAGGTCTAATTCTCAGAATCTGCTCTGCACCCCACGAGATAGGAAAGCTTGGATGGGCTGTAGAACTTTTATGCTTGGGGCATCCATGCTATGGAACTCTGCCTAATGTTTTGCGCCAGATCGTCTCTGAATCTCAATTCAGGAAAGCAGCTAAAACATGGATTTTTAGCCTAGGTTAACTTTCTTGGAGCCTCGGTTGCGTGCCACCTGTTGCTATAGAGCCAGGACACCTCCACTGGAGGTAGCTGTTTGCCCTCTACAAATGGCTGTATTATTAATATTATTACTGTATGTGCTCACCAATACTGTACACACTGCCTCTGAGATAAGCCTGTCTGCTTGTGCCATGCTACCAAGGGGGTGAGCAGGGGTTATTTTAGAAGTGTAACCCCCTTGCCCTGACTAGGAAGAAGGGTCCCTACTTGGACAAAGGTACCTACCTTTGCTAACTAGAGACCCCCATTTCTAACACAGATCTGTTAGCCTTATTGATACCACTCAAATGCTTTTTAGTAGGGTCATTTTTACAAGGCTCCAGCAGTAGCTAGGCAAGTGTGCTGTACTATGTCGCCTGCAAGCAGGCTTTTGTTCCACACCTCCACGATAGAGCGGGTTTTCAGGCTCAGATGACCTACTGGAAACTGTCATTATTGACAAGGGAAGGCTATATGCTGTTTTTGTAGACCTCAGAGCAGCATTTGAATTGGTCCCAAGAACCTCACTGTGGCAGGTTCTTGTAGAGATGAGTGTCCTGGTGTATCTTAGCAGGATTATAGAGATACTAAATGAAAATAATGTTGCACAAGTTCGGTGTGGGAAACTTGGTGAAGTGAGAGAACCTTTTCCTGTAAAAAAGGGTTTTAGGCAGGGCTGTGTGTTAGCCCTGACCCTTTTTACTTGATTAATTATTTGGTTGTGTACCTCAACAGTTGTCACAATGATACCTCTAAACTAGCAAACATGAGAGTTCCGGCATTTATGTTTGCTGATGATACTCTTCTTTTAGCAAAATCATCAATGGTGATCTAGAAAATATTGGACTGATTTAGTATAATTTCTGGGAGGGCTAGAAATAAACATTAGCAAAACTAAGTTTATGTTTTTTAACCTATGTCACACAACGCAATCAAATCCTACTTTGGATGATATCTCACTTGATACAGTTCACTTATTTGATTATTTGGGAGTTACACTTAATGAGAAGCTGGTGTGGGCCCATCATATTGCTGAATGGAGAATCAAATTGGAGCAGAATGTTTGGGGGCTCCGGAAGATACAAAAGGGGTGTTATTGCAAATTTGTCTCTCCGGGCCTTCAGTTGTATCTGTATCAGGCATTGGGGGAAGCTCTTTATGGTGCCGAGATTTGGGGGCACAAAAACCCCAAAACCCTGCTATTGGCTGAGAATCGTTTTTTGAAACAATATTATGCTTCCCAGTCAGTACTCCCATGACCCGTTTGAGGGTGGACACAGGGACTACATCGATCTTTTAGAAACAATACCCAGTTAAAAAAGTTAAAGACCTTGATTAACCATACTCTTCGGAGAGTAAGGACAGATCCCGCTGCACGTCAAGCGCTGAGACAGTTAAAAGATACTCGCAAGAAACTAAACTGGCGACTCAAAAAAGAAGCTGATGAGGTCTTCTGGGGAAAACTCCTATACAACACCAAAAAGAATAACAGCGCACAGTTTTGGCAAGAGATCAACAGTTTGATCGGTGAACGAAGTCAGGGGATCGAATCCTATGCAACTGAAGAGGCCTGGGCAACTTTTCTTGACACACATCTGAATGAAGCCCATGAATTTCGGAAAGGGCCATACAACCCCAAAAAAGTCCCAGAAGCGTGGACACCTTAACATAAAGAAGCTCTTGTACAAAATCAGGAATTCCCAATCACCAACGCACAGAAATGTAAAAGAATCTCAAAAGGGAGACGCAAGGGAGCATCAGGTCCAAATGGTATTCCCCCATTCGTGTTCAAACAAGAGCCGGAATACTGGGCTGTCGTCTTCAAATCAATCTTTGAAAAAATCCTGCAGTCCTCAACAATCCCACCATCCTGGAGGGGAGCAATTATCGCCCCAATTTGAAAAAAGGTGATAGGAATGACCCAAGAACCTATCGTCTTATAGCCCTACTCGATAATGAGGCGAAATACTACGCCGGCCTCTTACTCCAGGAGCTAACATCTTGGTTGGAAGACACAACAGCAATTCCATATAATCAAACTGGCATCTGCAAAAACATGGGGACGACCACTAACATACTAGCCCTATCTCTTTTGATTGACTCTGCACTTGCAGCAAAACAAGCTTTATACCTGTGCTATATTGATTACAGCTTTGCCTTTGACCACATCAATGGAAACATGTTGTAGCAAAAATTAAAGAAAAAGAAAACCCCTCCGCTGCTGTTAAACAAATTAATTCTCTTGCACAGCGATACCTGGGTCCAGGTCAAACTAGGCGCAGGGGAATTTTTATCCAGGAAGATCCCTACAAGCACAGGGGTAAAACAAGGATGCTTGCTTGCACCAACATTATTCAATCATTTCATGGCTGAACTGTCAATCTTCCTGAACAAAAGTAATTCCCATGCACCCAAGTTAGGGGGCACCCAGCTGTCCAATTTATTCTATGCAGATGATCTGGTGCTGATCAGCCGGACTCTGATGTTGGACATCACATCGCAATATTCTAAAACACATAAACTCAGAATCAATCAAGAAAAAACTAGGGCCTGAACCTCCGGCTGTTTCTTCAGAGACGCTGATAACGTACTCCCGAGAGGACATTATGTCGCTGTGCGCTCCTGAAAAGCCATCATGTAAGTACATCTATAAGGATTCGTCACCCTACACTGCCTGTAAGACATGCCTCACTATGCAACTAGATAAGGGAAAAAGCACCCTCCTAATGGCGCTGCTTAATTGTAGATCCCTCCCGTGTCATGCTCTGGAAATTAATTTCCTGATACAAGATCACAAACTAGACATCCTGTTCCTGACGGAGACTTGGATTGTTGCAAGCTCAGGCGCAGACATGGTTCAAGCCCTTCCCCTGGTTTTTTGATATACCATCTTGATAGACCTAAGGGGCGGGGTGGCGGCATTGCCATTATATATAGAGATACATTGGTGTGTAAGGCGCAGAACAGTGACGTATTGGACTGTGAGAGCTGTCAGTTCTCTTTACAGGTGTCTCCTACGGTGACTGTGTCAGGCATCTTGATCTATCGTCCACCAGGAGTCTAAGGGAGGTTTGTTGGCTCTCTGATGGAAACAGTCACGCAGTTGGCTTCCTTGACGACTAATTTTATGCTGTTAGGAGATTTGAATCTCCATTTTAACGACCCAACGGATTCTGTGGCGGCGGATCTGCTGAGTGATCTTAAAGCTTATAATCTTAACCTAAAAAACCTGGGACCCTCCCACTCCAAGGGTCGCCTTCTGGATCCTATTCTTTCAAACATTCCGTACCTTACAGCTCTGCCCGTTTGTCCGTTGCCTTGGACTGACCATTTCCTGGTCCCGGTCAGTCTGCAGGTTGCCCCGAGAGTGGCCCCCTCTCCGAGAGTTTGTACTCTGGAGAGAGCTTGGTCCAGGTTATCAGTTGATAACTGGACTGCGAGACTTGAGAGTTCATGCCCCCCTGTAGCAGTGGACCCGGTTACAGCTGATACGGATTTTGAGCTGTGGATAACCAACTCCCTGGACGTCATTCTCCCCAAAAAAAGAGTAGCAAAGAGGGGTAAAAGGATGGGTTCCGCCCCTTGGTATTCGCCGGACTTACGCATCCTTAGGAAAGGATGCAAGAGGCTGGAGAGAACTTGGAGAAAAAACTGGGAGGTGGCAAGCCGGGATGAATATCGCACCGCAATAAGATCATATAAAAACGCCTTTCGCAGTGCTAAGGCGCAATTCTTTGAAGAAAGGATAAAAAGTGCCTCTAATTCTTCGAGAGAGACCTTTACAGTGGTAAAGGAACTCCTCAAAATCCCGGAGCCCCCACCGACTCAGGATAACCCTGCTGAGAAGTGTAGAGAGCTAGCAGAATTTTTCCATCTAAAAATTGAAAACATCATAGCTGCCCTGCCCCAAGTCGTACAGGTTGCACAGATAGGCAATCAGATAGTAGGAGAAGGCTCCCGCCTGGATACCTTTGGGCCAATCCCTGTAGCTGAGGTCGCAAAGGAGCTAGGATCCATGAAGAGTGGTTCACCAGAGGATCCAGCCCCAATGAGATTTTTGAAACAGGCAACATCTGTGGTTGCGGCTCCTATAGCGTACTTGATTAATGCATCCCTTACCCAGGGTGTGGTGCCGCCGAGCTGGAAAAGAGCGGTTGTAAAGGCTCTTCTGAAGAAACCCAATCTAGATTCGTCAGATTTGGCTAACTTCAGGCCCATCTCTCTGCTGCCGGGTCTTGGCAAGATCGCTGAAAGACTGGTTAATCGACAACTATCCGTCTTTCTGGAATCCAATGGCTTGCTGAGAGATTCACAAACTGGCTTTCGGCCAGGGCAGGGCACAGACACCGCCCTCTTGGCAGTTGTTGAGGAAGCAAGGATCATTTTGGATTCAGGAGGGTCAGTGGCAGTGATCCTCCTGGACCTCAGTGCTGCCTTTGACACTGTAAACCATCAAGTGTTGATCCAACGGCTATCCAATGTGGGGGTCACAGGAGTGGCGTTGCAATGGCTTAGGTCATTTCTGCATGGTCGTACCTATCAGGTCTGGGAAGGCAGCGAGAAGTCTCCATCTATCCCCCTCCAGTGCGGTGTGCCACAGGGCTCCTCGTTGAGCCCTACGTTGTTTAACGTCTATATGGCCCCCCTGGAGGATGTGGTGGCCCCTTTTGGGATAAAAATTGTCAGCTATGCTGACGATACCCAGCTGGTGGTCGCATTGTCTCAACTGGAGAAGAACCATCTATCCCCCTCCAGTGCGGTGTGCCACAGGGCTCCTCGTTGAGCCCTACGTTGTTTAACGTCTATATGGCCCCCCTGGAGGATGTGGTGGCCCCTTTTGGGATAAAAATTGTCAGCTATGCTGACGATACCCAGCTGGTGGTCGCATTGTCTCAACTGGAGAAGAACCCAGACGCGCTGTGCCTATGCCTGACCAATGTACACACCTGGATGTGTGAATCGTCGCTTAAACTAAACTGTTCCAAGACGGAGATAATGCTGTTAGGGCACAAGACTCCCTCTCTCCCCTTGACCGTTTGGCCCAGCTGCCTGGGGGAGCTCCCCAGCCCCAAGCAGGAGATCAAGAGCTTGGGAGCATGGCTGGAGCAGGATCTCTCCTTTAAAACTCAGGCCAAGAAAACGGCAGGGGTCTGCTTTGGGCTTCTTCGTTCAGCCCGTAAAGTCTTGCCCCTCCTCCCCTTGCCATCGAGGAGGTTACTCATCCAGGGGTTAATTATCTCCAGGCTTGATTACTGCAATGCCATATTCCTTGGTGCTCCGGAAGCCACGCTCAGTAAGCTGCAACAGGTGCAAAATGCTGCGGCTAGGCTGTTGACTAACACATCAAGGAGAGAATCAGCTATGCCCGCCTTGGAAGCATTGCACTGGCTACCGGTGAGAGAGAGGGTCAAGTTTAAGGCTCTCGGTATGGCCCACAAGATTCTTCAAGGGAAAGGACCCCCTTCTTTAGGGAAGCTAGTGGTGCCTTATAAAGCCAACAGAACTCTTCGCTCTGATCAAAAACTTTTGCTACAGGTCCCCAGAGTCCACAAGGCTCGCACTGGAGGCAGAAGATTCTCGTTGCATACAGCCACCCTTTGGAACTCGCTCCCTTTGCAACTGCGTCGTGAGACTTGCATCCTTCGTTTTCGGAAGACTCTGAAAACACACCTTTTTCCATCTTAACACGCTGGATAGCTTCGCACTGGTCTGACGGACTCCTTGACAAGCGCTGGGATGCCCAAGGGTAACCACGCGCTATATAAGACTCAAATCAAAAAATAAAAAATAGTCATTTTATCACTAATCCTAAAACGAAAACAAGGAACAAATGGTTCTTGGACTCAAGAAGCTGGACGTTGCAAGCAAATACCGGTACTTGGGGGTCATTCTAGACTCAAAGGGCAGCTTTAAGCCACAATGCGAGGAAATAAAAAAGAGAGGATTAATGACCGCAGTATTTTTAAGAAACCTAAAAAATAAGATCTCTGGACCAAGCTTCCTCCCCCTAATAAAGGTGATTCAGGCAAAACTGATTCCATCTATCACCTATGGAAGCAAAGCGATGAGAGGAAGGGACACTGAAACGGTAGATGGTACAGTAGCAAGAGCATTGCGCATGATCTTTGGCTTGCCGAGGTACACATCACCCGTGCAGATGAGGCTCGAACTTTGGCTCGTAAACGAAGAGCTGGCACGCAAAGGAGTATATTTAAAAAGCTGGTACTAAATAAGCAGGGGAAAAGCAAAAACATGCTCTCTTTGGAAGGAACTGCAAACTAAAGAAAATTGCCCTGCAAGGTTTCACCTGGAGGATGCCCAAAAACACCTGGGGCTGCCTCAACTATGGGATCTCCGAGGGCCTGTGGCGGGCTTACAAAAAGCAGTAAATAACATTGCCAAAAAAGAATCTCTCTTGCAGGACAAAGCCTCACTGGCGGAGCAAGCACATGGCTGACTAACCATACAATCCTACACCAAACTCAGGCACCAAACATATCTTCAGACCAGCTTCACCAAAAAGGCAAAAGAGAAGTTTTAGAAATTTCGCTTAGGACTGTTGCCCTCTGTAAACCACTTGGCCCCATGGCTGCATCCCTCAATGCCAGCAAATTGCCGCCTTTGGGACTACAGTGAAGAAAACATCATACACCTCATAACCATCTGTAAGGATCTTCTACAAGATCGCCGGAACCTCTTGAGACCACTATTCAACAAAAACGGATAAGGTCATGCAGGCAAGCTTTCATGGCATGCTTCTCCGGTGATTAAGTCCAACTGAGCTGCCGACAGGTAAAATACCTTGAAGTCGTAGAAGCCCACTTTAACAAAGTGAAAGAATAAACAGAAAATGCCAAATTTGTCTGGCTGCAGAGCAGAAGTCAGTGCCACAACCCGCATGAAGAAGGGACGGCACCTACATTAGCGGAAAAGCAGGAAGGACAGTAACGGAACCCATCGCAACCCTTGTACCCTTAGAGCCAAAATAATCGGATGGCAACAAGGGCCCAGTCAGCATCTTGGTGTCCATTGAGCTTTACTGCTACAAAGCACAAGCTTACGTGGAGTATAACTTTTTGTTGCCCAGGCAGATTATGTACTGCAATAATCAACTGAATTCGAATGGGAATGTAAATTAGCCCAACCATGCAAAGTTTTTATTGGTATGATGGATTTGAGCCAGTTCTTGGGCCAATCTTACACTCTGCCTGTATCTTAACAGTTTTAACTTCAGCACCTTTTAATCACAGTTTTTACTCACAGCCTATCACAGTATCATCATAATTTGTTATGGCCGTTTTAGATACACAAAACTGTTTTTATTGATGATGGTTTGTAATGGTTTTAATTAACTGTACGATAAAGTATTACTCCACTGTTGGACTTGGCCCTTAGGGCAGGTTCACCCCTAGACTTTTTGCCTTATGTGTGACCCTGTGTCAGTGATTTTTGGGTCTCTGCGCACTTACCCCTGAGTCCCAGAGTGAAAGTGCGTGCGTGTAGTATGGCTGGCCTGCCCTCCCATAGGAATGCATGGGGAATGTGTGTGTCCCTGGTAGTTCCTGATGCGTGGGGAGTGCAGGCTCGAGTTTAGTATGTATAAACTCGTGAGAGTGAATGTTGCGAGATGGTGTCTGCGGCATGTATGTGTCTTGAAGGGAAGTGCTACTTCTGGACATTGAGATATGTGTGCAGTGAGGGTGCTGGAGCGTGATTGGCTGGAGCTGGCTGGCATGCCAGGCTCCAGGAAGTCTGGATGGGTCTGCCCGGTGGTGAGTGGGAGATTAGCATGAGTGATGTGTGGGAGGAGTGTACCTGTGTCCTGGATGGGCTGGGTTTTCCCCACACAATGCTGGCTCCGCCCCCCTGTGGTGTGTCTAACGACCCTAGCCTCCCCAGTGAATGAAATCGGTGGTTGGGCCATCAAGAGTGCTCCAGAACCAGCTGCGACTGGTTTTCCCCCCACCCTGCACCCTGAAACAAAGGATTTGTCAGTATAAGAAGGGGCTGTGACCCCACTGAAAATGTTCTACCTTTGGATCCTGCCAGAGGGGGCTGTTGCTGCTGCTGGGCCAGAGGACCGCCACTTGGGGAGTCTCCCTGCCTGGAGACCCAGTGTGCTGGCTCTGGGCCCAGCCTTGCCCCCCTGCCCCTTGAAAGGACTTTTGCTGGGCTTGTTGGCCCCTAGCGCCTGGGAGCGCTTTTGATTGCTTTTTAGCGCTTAAGAGCGCTTTATTTTGCTTGCAGCGCTTGGGAAGCGCTGTGGTCACCCCTCTAGCGCTGGGAGCGCTTTGTCTGCAGAAGCCGGTGCCCACCCGGCATTGTCCGCCCCAAGCGAGTGCCACCTCGCTTACTTTTGATTAATTTGCCCCCTGGCAGGTGCCCACCCTGCCAGGGACCTTGCCGCCCGTTTTCGCTTTTACCTCGAGGGAGCCCACTCCTCGGTAAATTGCTCCCCGCCTACGAGTGCCTGGAACGGGCCGCCGCGCTGCCCGCGACGACCCGGAAGTGTTCCGGCCGGCCGGCCAATCACAGCGCGGCCCCGGGAGAAGCAACCGGAAGTCCCGCCTCGCCGCCGCTCCTCGCCAGGCTTTACGACATCGGCCTAAGGGGGACGGTGTTCAGATGGTTTACATCGTTTCTGGAGGGCCGCCGCCAGACGGTCTGGGTTTCCCAGAGCTCCGCCGAGATGCCGCCATTGGGAGTCGGGGTTCCACAGGGTTCTGTGTTGAGCCCGACATTGTTTAACATCTTTATGTCCCCCTTGGCGGCTGCGGTGGAGGCTTACGGAGCCCAGATCGTGTCCTACGCCGATGACACGCAACTCCTCTTCACATGTGCAAAAGATCAGCCATTTGATGGGGAGAGAATTCGGGACTGCCTGGATATGGTCTTTGGCTGGTTCCAGCAGAACAGTTTGAAGGCCACCTCCAGTAAGTCGGAGGTGTTATTCTTCGGCTGTGCCATTGATCCCGAGTGGCGGCAGTGGTGGCCGGCTGCCATGTGTCCTCCGGCACAATCCTCCTTGATGGCCAAAAATCTTGGCGTCAAGCTTGATAACAAGCTCTCTCTGAGAGCGCATATTCTTGGCCTGGCCGGCACCTGTTTCGGTATTCTGAAAATGCTCTGCAAGTTTCTTCCTCTACTATCTGCGGAGCACAGACGGATTACGGTGCAGGCGCTCATTGGTTCCAGGCTAGATTATGCCAATGCCCTCTTTCTAGGCCTCCCAGACTACTTGGTCCAGCGTTTGCAGGTGGCACAGAACTCTGCAGCCTGCGCGATCTTTGGTTTGCATAGACGCGCGCGTGCCTCTGCGCTCCTGCAGACGCTTCATTGGCTCCCGATCCGGAAGCGGATCATGTTCAAATCTCTGACGCTGGTGCACAAAGCTCTGTTTGGCTCAGGCGCAGGATATCTGCAGAAGAGATTGACTTTCTATCGTCCTGCTCGCTCACTGCGTTCGGAATCCCTCTTCACTGCTGTGGTTCCACGCGTGAGGAAGGCTCGCATTGGGGGGCGTTCCTTCAGCCTCAAGGCCTCCCAGCTGTGGAACTCGCTCCCACTGGCACTTCGCAGTACTCCCAACTTGCTTCAATTCAGGAAGAACCTGAAGACCTGGCTTTTTAATCTCTCTGTTTAGGTGGGTTTCTTTCTTTTCTTTTTTGGGCTCTGTTTTCTTGTTATGTTGTTATACACTGTAGCTGCCTGTGATAAGCGCCGGGACACTCTTTCAGAGTAGCCGAGCGCTATATAAACACATTTTAACATAACATAACATAACAGAAGAGCCCAGCAGCGAGGAGAGGCGGCGAAAAGGTGCAGGCAAGGCTCCATTGCGGTGAGGAGAGCCCCGCCGCCCAAGAGGAGCCCCGGGAGAAGAAGAGGAGCCCCGGGAGAAGGAGCAGAGCCCCGGACCGTCTCTACCTGACCCGGTGAGTGTGGCAGTGCTGGAGGGAGGGGCGCCGGGACACATTGTCGGTGTCCGCCCCCCCCCCCCCTCTCTCTGGTAGCGCGAGATAGCGCTAAAGTGCGGAGTGAAGCCACGAGGGCTTCAAGAGAGCATCTCCGTGTTTTTGAGCCTGAGGGCTCAGGGGGCACCTTAGTGTTGGAGCAACGAGAGGCTCCAAAGCGCCGCAGTGGTTTGGCGAGCCAGAGAGGCTCAGAGCGCCCTAAGTGTTCCTGGGTCCCCAGAGAGGGACCCCACAGCCCCGCGAGGCTGCACCTTTGTTGCTGGAGCCCTGAGAGGCTCAGCAGTGCCCTTATTTGTTTAAGAGTCCAGAGAGGCTCTGGGGGCAATTTTGTACTTTGCGAGCCCTGAGAGAGGCTCAAGTGCCCCCCCCCCTTGTCTGAGAGCCTGAGAGAGGCTCAGGAGGGCCAGTTCATTGTTCTGGTCCAGAGCCCAGAGAGGCTCACCAGTGCCACAGTGGTGGTTCTTGAGCCCAGAGAGGCTCCAACGTTGCCCTAACTTTCCCTGCTCCAGTTGCCCAGCACTTTGTGGGCAACTGCCACGTTTAGGCCCTGACATTGGGACACCGGGACAGTCACAGGTGGTGACTTGTGAGTTTGGCGCAATTGTTACTGTTTGTACACCTCTAAATGTTAATACATCATGTGTTTTATCCTTGCACCCCTATAGGTATTGTGACATGTAGGTGGTTGTTTTCTCCCTAGTACAGGTGGTGCTATTGAGGTCCTGTTACCAGTGATTACTCGTTGTATGCTCTACTTTTATATTGTGTGCTACACTGGCTATTACTGAAGGTATTGCTTCTAAAGTGCTATTTCTGAAAGTATTGCTTCTAAAAGTGCTGATACCCTTGACAGTGGTCCAAGTGGCCCTGTCCTGTACAAATATCCCTTGTAAATTCCGCCCGTGCCTGTTGGCACAGTGTAACAAGATGTGTGTTTTATCTGATGTATATTTATTATAATACAAAGGCTATTTTTATATAACCTTGTGTGGAGTTTTCCTTTGTGGTGGGCCTTTGGTTGTTGTTGCTGGGGTGCGTGCGCAAATACTTAACTTACATCGCCTCCAAGTTTAGCCTTGACTGCTCGCGCCACGTTACCTAGAGGGCGAGTGGGGGTTGCCTTGGTGTGTGACTCTCTTGCCCTGACCTTAGGAATGGTGATCCCTGACTGACCTTGACGCGAGTCTTGGCCAGCCAGGGTCCCGTTTCTAACATTGGCGGCAAGCGGTGAGGATAAGAATTTGTGTTTGCGTTGTACCACAGTGGCAACTGGCCACTACAAAGCTCTGCATTTTAGATGACCACATTTTGGGGATTATTGTGTTTTTGGTGAAGTTCCATTATTTCTTCTCCTGAAGAGTGTCATTTGATAATTGTGTTCAGTACATTTGTCCCCCGCCCTGCTTCCAGAGTTTGGTACCTGTGTCACATGTGGTCAGGTTGAGAAGTCAGGGGTGGTAGAAACTGCCTTACCGATCCGAGGGGAGGGTGTGTGTGGATGAATGGTGTGTTTCCCTGGATGCATGAGTGAGTTCTTTTTTTTAAGGAGAGTGGAAGTTTTGGAATTGTGTACTTTTACTTCAGATTGCTAGGTCCCTTGTGTTGCATGTGTCTGTGAGCATCCTGTCAAGATGGAATCTCCTTTTAACCTGTGTAGCCTGTTTAAGTACAGTGTGCATGAGTTGGTACGGTTATGTAAGGAGAGAGACATCCCAGTGAGTGAGTCAGACACCCAGTCCAAGCTTAGGGATAACATGATCCTGTGGCAGAAGAGTGACTGGGAGCGTGAGCACAGTGAGAGGGAGAGGGCCCGGACCGCACACCATGAGGGTGGTGGGTCTGAGGGAAGCCCTGAAGAGTCTGAAGTGGAGAGTGAGTTTGACAGTGGATGGGCGCCAGCAGAGAGCGAGTACCCCCTACATAGGGAATCCCTTGCTGGGTCCAGTGTCAGATGTAGCACCCCATCCCTTTCCCTGTCCCCAGAGGAGTGGGTGGATAGGAGAGAAGAGAGGGAGCACCAGCTGGCCATGGAAAAGCTCAGGTTAGAGTATGCCAGAGAGATGGCGCAGCTGGGTGTGAATGAGCGGACTGCAGAGGCTGAGAGGGCCTTGGCCAGGGAGAAGATAGCCCTAGAGTGTAGGTTATCCCCTGACCGCAGTCATAATTTTCTGGATCCCCCAGGGAGGGTTGAGTCCAGTGGTGGCAGCTATGTAGAGCCCAGTGCGAGCAGTCCCACTCCCAGTTCCCCCAGTCTGGTACCTGTTTCCCCAGAGGAAGAGTTAAGGGTGAAGTACAGGGACAGTAGGAAGCTGTCTCACCAGTCTTGGGTGGAATTTGAGGATGAATGTTGTGATACACTGTTTTATTGGGTAAAGGTTCACACGAAAGATGATTTTGATGTCTTGTTTGAGCTGATTGTCAAGGAGCACCTGCTCAGTTGTTGTTCTCCAAGGTTGCGCACACACCTGTTGGGGTGTGGATTGTCTGAGGCATGTGAGCTTGCAGAGGAAGCGGACCGCTGGGAGAGTGCTAGAGGTTCTTTAGAGTCCCTAGTGAGTGAGTCCAACAGTAGTGGTATAGGTATCTTCCAGCCCAGCGTGGTGGAAGAGGCTAAGTGTAGCCCAGCTAGGTCCCAGTATAGTGAGAAGGGTGGAGGGGCTGACTACCTGGCTCAGTGGAGCAGGAGTCAGTGGGTGGCTGAGAGCACCCAGAGGCCCGAAGCCCTGTCTCAGAACTTGGGTGGTTTCTTGAGGGAACACCAGATTAGGGACCTAGGCTGTCCTGTTAGTACACTTGAGGAGGATCTCCTAGTGTCTAGGGAACCTGGAGCGTCTGTAACTAGAGCTCCAGGGGTTCCAGTGTCCGGCAGTGTCGCTCCAGTTGGGAGGGCACAGAAGTCCGAAGCGAGGAGTGATTGGGGGATGAGTTTCCCAGTGGATGCACCACTGGACCAGAGACTAGCCAGTTGGGCTAGATCTTCTTGGGTGGACCCGGGTGGCGCCACTTCTGGTCTGGGGGATCTTTGCGCACTGTCAGGTGGACAGGAGGCGGGAGATCTGCGCCAGACAGACGGTCACACGACCCATGGGTCATGTGTCAGCCTCAGGGGGATTGCGTGTGAGTCCCCAGAAGTCCTGGAGTGCCAGGCAATTATTCCACCAAAGGTTTTAGACCGGAGGTTGGGAGGCCAGGTTCAGGTTCGGCCTGACCTGAAGGGTAGGACGACTGTAACCAGTGTCCTGACCGGTTCTTCCAGAGGAACTTCTCCAGTTGGGAGAGGGCAGACCTCTGGGAAAGCCCACCTCTGACCCCGGTGCAACCTGAGGGGTTAAACCCTAGGTTGGAATGGCGTTCTAGGTGTCCCCCTCGCACGGGGAGGAGGAACCCTAAAAGAAGAGGTAGGGGGAGGAGAGCCTTCCCTGAGACTCCTGGTCCGCCTGAGGGTGTAGACCAAAGGCTGGTGAACCAGTGGCAGTCTAGTCCTGTCTTGCAGACAGGGAGAGTGGAGAATGGACACTATGTGCCAGGGGTTACTACCCCCCGCTCTGCGAATTGGCAAGGACCGGTGGCACCTGGGTGGCCCAGGGCCTGGTCCTGGCCGCGGACAGCTGAGGAGTACCGGTGGGGTAGCCCAGTTGGTCCTTACAGTAGCTTTAGAAGGAACCCTAGGGGTTCACCGTGGCATAGAACAGGAGGGTGTCCCGGCAGTGGCGGGCCTGCGTCCGTGTTCTATCGCCCCAAGCAGGGAAGTCCATCACGGTGGTGATTGTTCTCCCCTGCGTTTTGGCTGGAAGGGGGTTGTGTTGGACTTGGCCCTTAGGGCAGGTTCACCCCTAGACTTTTTGCCTTATGTGTGACCCTGTGTCAGTGATTTTTGGGTCTCTGCGCACTTTCCCCTGAGTCCCAGAGTGAAAGTGCGTGTAGTATGGCTGGCCTGCCCTCCCATAGGAATGCATGGGGAATGTGTGTGTCCCTGGTAGTTCCTGATGCATGGGGAGTGCAGGCTCGAGTTTAGTATGTATAAACTCGTGAGAGTGAATGCTGCGAGATGGTGTCTGCGGCATGTATGTGTCTAGAAGGGAAGTGCTACTTCTGGACATTGAGATATGTGTGCAGTGAGGGTGCTGGAGCGTGATTGGCTGGAGCTGGCTGGCATGCCAGGCTCCAGGAAGTCTGGATGGGTCTGCCCGGTGGTGAGTGGGAGATTAGCATGAGTGATGTGTGGGAGGAGTGTACCTGTGTCCTGGATGGGCTGGGTTTTCCCCACACAATGCTGGCTCCGCCCCCCTGTGGTGTGTCTAACGACCCTAGCCTCCTCAGTGAATGAAATGGGTGGTTGGGCCATCAAGAGTGCTCCAGAACCAGCTGCGACTGGTTTTCCCCCCACCCTGCACCCTGAAACAAAGGATTTGTCAGTATAAGAAGGGGCTGTGTCCTCACTGAAAATGTTCTACCTTTGGATCCTGCCAGAGGGGGCTGTTGCTGCTGCTGGGCCAGAGGACCGCCACTTGGGGAGTCGCCCTGCCTGGAGACCCAGTGTGCTGGCTCTGGGCCGAGCCTTGCCCCCCTGCCCCTTGAAAGGACTTTTGCTGGGCTTGTTGGCCCCTAGCGCCTGGGAGCACTTTTGATTGCTTTTTAGCGCTTAAGAGCGCTTTATTTTGCTTGCAGCGCTTGGGAAGCGCTGTGGTCACCCCTCTAGCGCTGGGAGCGCTTTGTCTGCAGAGGCCGGTGCCCACCCGGCATTGTCCGCCCCAAGCGAGTGCCACCTCGCTTACTTTTGATTAATTTGCCCCCTGGCAGGAGCCCACCCTGCCAGGGACCTTGCCGCCCGTTTTCGCTTTTACCTCGAGGGAGCCCACTCCTCGGTAAATTGCTCCCCGCCTACGAGTGCCTGGAACGGGCCGCCGCGCTGCCCGCGACGACCCGGAAGTGTTCCGGCCGGCCGGCCAGCCAATCACAGCGCGGCCCCGGGAGAAGCAACCGGAAGTCCCGCCTCGCCGCCGGGAGAGAAGAGCCCAGCAGCGAGGAGAGGCGGCGAAAAGGTGCAGGCAAGGCTCCATTGCGGTGAGGAGAGCCCCGCCGCCCAAGAGGAGCCCCGGGAGAAGGAGCAGAGCCCCGGACCGTCTCTACCTGACCCGGTGAGTGTAGGGCGCCGGGACACATTGTCGGTGTCCGCCCCCCCCTCTCTCTGGTAGCGCGAGATAGCGCTAAAGTGCGGAGTGAAGCCACGAGGGCTTCAAGAGAGCATCTCCGTGTTTTTGAGCCTGAGGGCTCAGGGGGCACCTTAGTGTTGGAGCAACGAGAGGCTCCAAAGCGCCGCAGTGGTTTGGCGAGCCAGAGAGGCTCAGAGCGCCCTAAGTGTTCCTGGGTCCCCAGAGAGGGACCCCACAGCCCAGCGAGGCTGCACCTTTGTTGCTGGAGCCCTGAGAGGCTCAGCAGTGCCCTTATTTGTTTAAGAGTCCAGAGAGGCTCTGGGGGCAATTTTGTACTTTGCGAGCCCTGAGAGAGGCTCGAGTGCCCCCCCCCCCTTGTCTGAGAGCCTGAGAGAGGCTCAGGAGGGCCAGTTCATTGTTCTGGTCCAGAGCCTAGAGAGGCTCACCAGTGCCACAGTGGTGGTTCTTGAGCCCAGAGAGGCTCCAACGTTGCCCTAACTTTCCCTGCTCCAGTTGCCCAGCACTTTGTGGGCAACTGCCACGTTTAGGCCCTGACATTGGGACACCGGGACAGTCACAGGTGGTGACTTGTGAGTTTGGCGCAATTGTTACTGTTTGTACACCTCTGAAGGTTAATACATCATGTGTTTTATCCTTGCACCCCTATAGGTATTGTGACATGTAGGTGGTTGTTTTCTCCCTAGTACAGGTGGTGCTATTGAGGTCCTGTTACCAGTGATTACTGGTTGTATGCTCTACTTTTATATTGTGTGCTACACTGGCTATTACTGAAGGTATTGCTTCTAAAGTGCTATTTCTGAAAGTATTGCTTCTAAAAGTGCTGATACCTTTGACAGTGGTTCCAAGTGGCCTAGTCCTGTACAAATATCCCTTGTAAATTCCGCCCGTGCCTGTTGGCACAGTGTAACAAGATGTGTGTTTTATCTGATGTATATTTATTATAATACAAAGGCTATTTTTATATAACCTTGTGTGGAGTTTTCCTTTGTGGTGGGCCTTTGGTTGTTGTTGCTGGGGTGCGTGCGCAAATACTTAACTTACATCGCCTCCAAGTTTAGCCTTGACTGCTCGCGCCACGTTACCTAGAGGGCGAGTGGGGGTTGCCTTGGTGTGTGACTCCCTTGCCCTGACCTTAGGAATGGTGATCCCTGACTGACCTTGACGCGAGTCTTGGCCAGCCAGGGTCCCATTTCTAACATTGGCGGCAAGCGGTGAGGATAAGAATTTGTGTTTGCGTTGTACCACAGTGGCAACTGGCCACTACAAAGCTCTGCATTTTAGATGACCACATTTTGGGGATTATTGTGTTTTTGGTGAAGTTCCATTATTTCTTCTCCTGAAGAGTGTCATTTGATAATTGTGTTCAGTACATTTGTCCCCCGCCCTGCTTCCAGAGTTTGGTACCTGTGTCACATGTGGTCAGGTTGAGAAGTCAGGGGTGGTAGAAACTGCCTTACCGATCCGAGGGGAGGGTGTGTGTGGATGAATGGTGTGTTTCCCTGGACGCATGAGTGAGTTCTTTTTTTTAAGGAGAGTGGAAGTTTTGGAATTGTGTACTTTTACTTCAGATTGCTAGGTCCCTTGTGTTGCATGTGTCTGTGAGCATCCTGTCAAGATGGAATCTCCTTTTAACCTTTGTAGCCTGTTTAAGTACAGTGTGCATGAGTTGGTACGGTTATGTAAGGAGAGAGACATCCCAGTGAGTGAGTCAGACACCCAGTCCAAGCTTAGGGATAACATGATCCTGTGGCAGAAGAGTGACTGGGAGCGTGAGCACAGTGAGAGGGAGAGGGCCCGGACCGCACACCATGAGGGTGGTGGGTCTGAGGGGAGCCCTGAAGAGTCTGAAGTGGAGAGTGAGTTTGACAGTGGATGGGCGCCAGCAGAGAGCGAGTACCCCCTACATAGGGAATCCCTTGCTGGGTCCAGTGTCAGATGTAGCACCCCATCCCTTTCCCTGTCCCCAGAGGAGTGGGTGGATAGGAGAGAAGAGAGGGAGCACCAGCTGGCCATGGAAAAGCTCAGGTTAGAGTATGCCAGAGAGATGGCGCAGCTGGGTGTGAATGAGCGGACTGCAGAGGCTGAGAGGGCCTTGGCCAGGGAGAAGATAGCCCTAGAGTGTAGGTTATCCCCTGACCGCAGTCATAATTTTCTGGATCCCCCAGGGAGGGTTGAGTCCAGTGGTGGCAGCTATGTAGAGCCCAGTGCGAGCAGTCCCACTCCCAGTTCCCCCAGTCTGGTACCTGTTTCCCCAGAGGAAGAGTTAAGGGTGAAGTTCAGGGACAGTAGGAAGCTGTCTCACCAGTCTTGGGTGGAATTTGAGGATGAATGTTGTGATACACTGTTTTATTGGGTAAAGGTTCACACGAAAGATGATTTTGATGTCTTGTTTGAGCTGATTGTCAAGGAGCACCTGCTCAGTTGTTGTTCTCCAAGGTTGCGCACACACCTGTTGGGGTGTGGATTGTCTGAGGCATGTGAGCTTGCAGAGGAAGCGGACCGCTGGGAGAGTGCTAGAGGTTCTTTAGAGTCCCTAGTGAGTGAGTCCAACAGTAGTGGTATAGGTATCTTCCAGCCCAGCGTGGTGGAAGAGGCTAAGTGTAGCCCAGCTAGGTCCCAGTATAGTGAGAAGGGTGGAGGGGCTGACTACCTGGCTCAGTGGAGCAGGAGTCAGTGGGTGGCTGAGAGCACCCAGAGGCCCGAAGCCCTGTCTCAGAACTTGGGTGGTTTCTTGAGGGAACACCAGGTTAGGGACCTAGGCTGTCCTGTTAGTACACTTGAGGAGGATCTCCTAGTGTCTAGGGAACCTGGAGCGTCTGTAACTAGAGCTCCAGGGGTTCCAGTGTCCGGCAGTGTCGCTCCAGTTGGGAGGGCACAGAAGTCCGAAGCGAGGAGTGATTGGGGGATGAGTTTCCCAGTGGATGCACCACTGGACCAGAGACTAGCCAGTTGGGCTAGATCTTCTTGGGTGGACCCGGGTGGCGCCACTTCTGGTCTGGGGGATCTTTGCGCACTGTCAGGTGGACAGGAGGCGGGAGATCTGCGCCAAACAGACGGTCACACGACCCATGGGTCATGTGTCAGCCTCAGGGGGATTGCGTGTGAGTCCCCAGAAGTCCTGGAGTGCCAGGCAATTATTCCACCAAAGGTTTTAGACCGGAGGTTGGGAGGCCAGGTTCAGGTTCGGCCTGACCTGAAGGGTAGGACGACTGTAACCAGTGTCCTGACCGGTTCTTCCAGAGGAACTTCTCCAGTTGGGAGAGGGCAGACCTCTGGAAGGGGGTGCAGAGGGTGGGAAAGCCCACCTCTGACCCCGGTGCAACCTGAGGGGTTAAACCCTAGGTTGGAATGGCGTTCTAGGTGTCCCCCTCGCACGGGGAGGAGGAACCCTAAAAGAAGAGGTAGGGGGAGGAGAGCCTTCCCTGAGACTCCTGGTCCGCCTGAGGGTGTAGACCAAAGGCTGGTGAACCAGTGGCAGTCTAGTCCTGTCTTGCAGACAGGGAGAGTGGAGAATGGACACTATGTGCCAGGGGTTACTACCCCCCGCTCTGCGAATTGGCAAGGACCGGTGGCACCTGGGTGGCCCAGGGCCTGGTCCTGGCCGCGGACAGCTGAGGAGTACCGGTGGGGTAGCCCAGTTGGTCCTTACAGTAGCTTTAGAAGGAACCCTAGGGGTTCACCGTGGCATAGAACAGGAGGGTGTCCCGGCAGTGGCGGGCCTGCGTCCGTGTTCTATCGCCCCAAGCAGGGAAGTCCATCACGGTGGTGATTGTTCTCCCCTGCGTTTTGGCTGGAAGGGGGTTGTGTTGGACTTGGCCCTTAGGGCAGGTTCACCCCTAGACTTTTTGCCTTATGTGTGACCCTGTGTCAGTGATTTTTGGGTCTCTGCGCACTTTCCCCTGAGTCCCAGAGTGAAAGTGCGTGTAGTATGGCTGGCCTGCCCTCCCATAGGAATGCATGGGGAATGTGTGTGTCCCTGGTAGTTCCTGATGCATGGGGAGTGCAGGCTCGAGTTTAGTATGTATAAACTCGTGAGAGTGAATGCTGCGAGATGGTGTCTGCGGCATGTATGTGTCTAGAAGGGAAGTGCTACTTCTGGACATTGAGATATGTGTGCAGTGAGGGTGCTGGAGCGTGATTGGCTGGAGCTGGCTGGCAGGCCAGGCTCCAGGAAGTCTGGATGGGTCTGCCCGGTGGTGAGTGGGAGATTAGCATGAGTGATGTGTGGGAGGAGTGTACCTGTGTCCTGGATGGGCTGGGTTTTCCCCACACAATGCTGGCTCCGCCCCCCTGTGGTGTGTCTAACGACCCTAGCCTCCCCAGTGAATGAAATGGGTGGTTGGGCCATCAAGAGTGCTCCAGAACCAGCTGCGACTGGTTTTCCCCCCACCCTGCACCCTGAAACAAAGGATTTGTCAGTATAAGAAGGGGCTGTGTCCCCACTGAAAATGTTCTACCTTTGGATCCTGCCAGAGGGGGCTGTTGCTGCTGCTGGGCCAGAGGACCGCCACTTGGGGAGTCTCCCTGCCTGGAGACCCAGTGTGCTGGCTCTGGGCCGAGCCTTGCCCCCCTGCCCCTTGAATGGACTGTTGCTGGGCTTGTTGGCCCCTAGCGCCTGGGAGCGCTTTTGATTGCTTTTTAGCGCTTAAGAGCGCTTTATTTTGCTTGCAGCGCTTGGGAAGCGCTGTGGTCACCCCTCTAGCGCTGGGAGCGCTTTGTCTGCAGAGGCCGGTGCCCACCCGGCATTGTCCGCCCCAAGCGAGTGCCACCTCGCTACCTTTTGATTAATTTGCCCCCTGGCAGGTGCCCACCCTGCCAGGGACCTTGCCGCCCGTTTTCGCTTTTACCTCGAGGGAGCCCACTCCTCGGTAAATTGCTCCCCGCCTACGAGTGCCTGGAACGGGCCGCCGCGCTGCCCGCGACGACCCGGAAGTGTTCCGGCCGGCCGGCCAATCACAGCGCGGCCCCGGGAGAAGCAACCGGAAGTCTCGCCTCGCCGCCGGGAGAGAAGAGCCCAGCAGCGAGGAGAGGCGGCGAAAAGGTGCAGGCAAGGCTCCATTGCGGTGAGGAGAGCCCCGCCGCCCAAGAGGAGCCCCGGAGAAGGAGCAGAGCCCCGGACCGTCTCTACCTGACCCGTTGAGTGTGGCAGTGCTGGAGGGAGGGGCGCCGGGACACATTGTCGGTGTCCGCCCCCCCCCCTCTATCTGGTAGCGCGAGATAGCGCTAAAGTGCGGAGTGAAGCCACGAGGGCTTCAGGAGAGCATCTCCGTGTTTTTGAGCCTGAGGGCTAAGGGGGCACCTTAGTGTTGGAGCAACGAGAGGCTCCAAAGCGCCGCAGTGGTTTGGCGAGCCAGAGAGGCTCAGAGCGCCGTAAGTGTTCCTGGGTCCCCAGAGAGGGACCCCACAGCCCAGCGAGGCTGCACCTTTGTTGCTGGAGCCCTGAGAGGCTCAGCAGTGCCCTTATTTGTTTAAAAGTCCAGAGAGGCTCTGGGGGCAATTTTGTACTTTGCGAGCCCTGAGAGAGGCTCGAGTGCCCCCCCCCTTGTCTGAGAGCCTGAGAGAGGCTCAGGAGGGCCAGTTCATTGTTCTGGTCCAGAGCCTAGAGAGGCTCACCAGTGCCACAGTGGTGGTTCTTGACCCCAGAGAGGCTCCAACGTTGCCCTAACTTTCCCTGCTCCAGTTGCCCAGCACTTTGTGGGCAACTGCCATGTTTAGGCCCTGACATTGGGACACCGGGACAGTCACAGGTGGTGACTTGTGAGTTTGGCGCAATTGTTACTGTTTGTACACCTCTGAATGTTAATACATCATGTGTTTTATCCTTGCACCCCTATAGGTATTGTGACATGTAGGTGGTTGTTTTCTCCCTAGTACAGGTGGTGCTATTGAGGTCCTGTTACCAGTGATTACTGGTTGTATGCTCTACTTTTATATTGTGTGCTACACTGGCTATTACTGAAGGTATTGCTTCTAAAGTGCTATTTCTGAAAGTATTGCTTCTAAAAGTGCTGATACCCTTGACAGTGGTCCAAGTGGCCTAGTCCTGTACAAATATCCCTTGTAAATTCCGCCCGTGCCTGTTGGCACAGTGTAACAAGATGTGTGTTTTATCTGATGTATATTTATTATAATACAAAGGCTATTTTTATATAACCTTGTGTGGAGTTTTCCTTTGTGGTGGGCCTTTGGTTGTTGTTGCTGGGGTGCGTGCGCAAATACTTAACTTACATCGCCTCCAAGTTTAGCCTTGACTGCTCGCGCCACGTTACCTAGAGGGCGAGTGGGGGTTGCCTTGGTGTGCGACTCCCTTGCCCTGACCTTAGGAATGGTGATCCCTGACTGACCTTGACGTGAGTCTTGGCCAGCCAGGGTCCCGTTTCTAACCTCCACACTACATAGATCTCCGAAACAATTAAAGACCAACCTCTAATCTTAAGGAGGAGATTGTGGACTACACCCGAACTGCCACTTTATCGTAGTGGACTGGAAGAGATACTGAAATTCCCCTGTTCTGCTAATTTCCCTTGGATTAAATTTATAAGAGAATCATTTGTGGGGATGGGATTAGCCAATCTGTGGTATGATCCTGGGGAATCATGCCCGAACATAAGTGCGAAGGAGCTAAAAAGCCAGCTTAAGTCCTATAAGCTAAACATAATTTTATCAACACATTCACAGGGCACTTTAACAACTTCATTTTTAACAGTTAAGGACAATTATCATGCTGAGTCCTTCTTAGATGAAATTGAACCTACTTTGGCAAAGAAACTGTATGTACTGTTTAGACATGGAACATTGCCACTACAGGCATTTACTTCAAAATGGGATGGATCTGCATGCCCTATTGAGCTGGGCTGCCCATCATGTGGACATGAGAAGGAGTCAGTAGCCCACACGCTATTTTTCTGCCCATTATATGGAAGGGCAAGGTCAAAATGGTTGATCTCCACATGCAGGAACCTCTGTACCACTAAACACGAGGTGGCATGCAGTATTGTACAAATAGACCCAGTCCCACCAATAGTTTTTGCTGCCTCAAGATTTTTAATGTCTTCCTGGCTTATTAGGAAAAAGCTGACCTCTATCTCAATGGATAACAATAGCTATGATACCTCTATTGCATAAAACCTTCATGATTTTATATTTATTGAAATTAGGATTACTCTGTAATTAATTGCACCAGACTATAGGTGTTGTGCTATTTTTTTTATCTATGAATTATGTCCATTTGTTATGGAATGTTTTTGATTTGAATGGCATTTTAACAATGTTATTGTTTTATGTTTTTATCTACTTTGTACCTCTTTACGGTAATTTACAGAAGTAAAGAGTATGATCTGGTTATATATGGCACATTCCTACCCTCTCCCTTTCACTTAGCGCAGCAAGGTGTCTTGCTGTATTGCATTGAGTGGAATATTGATAAATCTGTCCACAGAGTGAAAAAATCAGAAATATAAGATATTTTTCCACTTATATTTAAAAAGGCAGTATGGACTTAGAAGGCACAATTGGTGCACTGGATGCAGAATACTGAATTTTTAAAGTGCAACATTTTTGCCTAATTCATATTGGTTTAATTAGGAAACAGCTACTCATCCCATGTTAACAGAGTATAAGTAAATAGGAGTTGCAAAATCAATAAAGCATTGAATTTGTATTACCTACACTGCTTATATGGCTTCTTTGAGTTGTCATATTACCTGCCTAAACTTTATCAATTGTTAAGTAGGAAGCACATCCACCCTGTTTCCATGGCTCTTTATTAAAACTATCGTCTCCCATGCGACTTCGTTCAACCCTGACATCTCCTCCAGTGGTTGTTAATGAGGAAGCTGGGTATGAAGTTTGTTACATCCTCAAGAGTGAAATGTCAGCTACAGTATCTCATAGACTGGATGGGGTATAGACCAGCTGACGGATCCTGAGAACCTGCCACATTTGTTAATGCTCCTCATCTGGTTTCCCAACAGATGGAGGGGAGTTTCTGAGGTCTGAGATACTGTCAGGACTTACTCAAGATTAGGTCACCAGGCTTGCTAATCCATGGAAGGGTCAGGAATAATAGCATGACTTGGCCCTTGTGGCATTCACAGATGGAGAACAAGGAGTTGTGACCTCATGTCATCTTATGCGTTCCTCTCACCAGGGCATGATTGTAAGTTTCCTCAGGGCATGATTGTAAGTGCTTGTGGTTATTTAAATAAGTGAGTAGTATTTTATGCTTCAAGGATGCTTGGGCCTATCAGTTTAGATACCAGGTATAGTATCAGTGGTAACGTTTGCCAGGCCAGCAGATAGATTCAGCAGGTAGTGCTGAATCCGCATTGACGCAAGTCATAGAAAACATGAACTGCTAAGTACGAAAGGGCTATTTTGTTGAATAGAATACATCAATTACGGTAGGACTGCTCCAGCTACCTCTATAAGAGTAAGCAATCCTTTTGGTACTATTGTATGTCCTGGCTCACAAAATGATGATTCTGTTGTCTCGATTAATCTACTATCGAAATATGGTGGAACCCCAAAACTATTCTCCGACTTTTTAGCACAATGTCACTTTCATTTTGGGCAAAGTCAATGCAGTTCACCACAGACATGGGAAAAGTGTCATTTATGTTGTCTTTTTTATCAAAGGATACCTTAAAGAGGGCAATTCCTTTAATATCAAGGAATGATCCATACTTAACGAATTATCATAATTTGTTTGCCAAATTTCGTCTGGTTGTTGAAAGGTGACAAACGAAAGAAGAAGCATACTTAGAATTATTATCATGATGACAAGGTTCTCTGAAACTGATTTCATATATTATCCAGTTTCAGAGATATTTACCTGCTGCTTCATGGACAGACAAAGGAGCAGCCGCATATTGAGAGAGGACCTTCAAGATGCTGCATTCACAGTCTTGAAAAGACCCAAGTCTACTGCTAATACTATTAATTTAGGTTTACCAATTGAATAGAAGTTAACTTATCACAGAAAAAAAGACAAAAAAGATAAAAAGCAACAACGTTTATATTCCTATGGTAAAGAATGGTAAGGTAATTTTTATTATGCGTGATTAATTAAAACCGTTGCATACATTAAATGATCTTTAAAATCAAAACCACTACTACAAAATAATTAAACAGTGCTAAAATAATTACCTATAAAAAAGGGATTAACCACTGTGATTTACATAAAAACTGTATAACGCTTTCAATGTTTTAATCACGTAAAAAAATCTATCTCAAGTACCTTGCATTATTACAGTCAGTCCTTCGAATCTTTGTCAACGTTTTTATTCTGTGTATTGTTATTTTTTCTCCTTGGGATCCCCTTATAGCTCAACTTGTAGAGCTAGGGCGTAGCCTTAAAGGATGCTTTTTTTCAGTCTCTGGTCAGTGAGAGCGAGGAATTTTACGAAGCTGCAATTCAACTGTACTGAGCTTGGATTAAAGCAGTGGATTACTGGCTGCCTGCAGGACCTGATGCTGTGCTGATTAAAGGATGGTTTTAATAAAGTTTTCCTTATGTCTTTTAGTTTGTCGCAAATACAAATGATGTGGATGAGGTTCTCGACTCCACAGGCACAAAGCCTGCATAGCTGATCTCCTCATCTGCTTTCCCAAGGTGGTAAGAATGGGTTAATTGAACCAACTCCCAGGCGAAGTTGTAAGAAATTTTCTTTAGTTGTTGACATTATTGCTGCATTAAGGTAGGGTTGGGGTTTGCAGGCTTCGTAATTGTTGAGCACTACCCAACCATGTGCTCGCTTCGATAATGCTTCCTTATCCTCAACAATAGATTTAAGTCTTGTTGACTTTGTGACTAGTTTTTTTAACACACAGTGAGCCGTCGGGGTATTCCAAAGATCAGTCAGACCTAGAGCTTTGATGGAGGACAAAAGGTATTTGTTAGCTGTTGATTTCCCTGTACGCGTTAGTTCAACCCAGAGATGATTATTTAGGGAACCCATCTCGGCAGCTCTGATTTTATGCCGGCATTTTACATAGGCTCCCATTCTCTCTGTGGCCTGATTTTGTAAGCCAAATTCAAACAGTTTTTGGGCCGGAGAAACGTATTTAGGGAGCTGAAATATCACTCGGAAGAAAGTTGTTATTATGCTGTTTAAAGTTGCTGCAACTCTTCCTCTCATTGACTGTGGGCTGCAATTTAGCCTGCAGGACTTTTTTTTTTTTTTTTTGATCAGATATATTTTATTGAGTTCCACAGTGCAACAAAATACAGCGGGAGAAGACAAAAAATGCAATCATCATTGGCAAGGCAATAAAATAAATGCTGCGGGCGTATGCAAGTGTCGCTAAAGTCCAGCCGGCTGTGAAACTGAGCAGGCATTTAAAATCATGCGGCAAAAACAAGCCCATCTCCTAGTGCAAGAACTCTTTTCTACCTCCCCCCCCCCCCCCCCCAAAACTGAACCCCCCCTCCGCCCCCAAGCCAACTCCCCCTCCAACGAAGCCCTCCCCCACCCCCCCACCCCCTCGGTGTGTTACTAGTAAGCAGAACGGGGATCGAGCGAGAGCTGGATTAGACTTTATGTTCTGCCCTGGTCGTCTCCCCTCGGAATTCCTCCGCCAGTCTCAGGACCCTCAGGTATTTCGGGCATGTGAGCTCCGTGAATTCTTGAGACAGTAAAGACAGAAGCGGTTGCCATGTCTCGCGGAAGGCGTCTGAGGTCTGTGTGAGCGAGGCCTGGATTCTCTCCATCCCCAGGATATACCATAGCCTTTGCAGCCACCCCGTGTGTGTGGGTTTCCTCTGCGTGCCCCATAGTGACAGAATGTGGTGGGTCGCCGCCCCCATGGCCAGCCCCATCTGCCGCCCCCGCAAAGACTTAAGAGGGAACATGAGTGCATTGGGGAGCCCAAGAATCGTGTAAGCCGGGAAGCGCGGGATGTCAGTGTTAAAGTAAGTGTTGATGTCTTTCAGCACCACCTCCCAGTACTCCTTAACAGCCTCGCAGTCCCATAGTATGTGAAGCATGGTCCCGGTGTGTCCGCACCCCCTCCAGCAAGTGGGATCTCTGCTTGGGTTACCCTGGTGAAGGCGTTCGGGGGTCAGGTGCCAGTAGCATGCAATTTTCACCGCAGCCTCCCTGCTAGCTGTGTTTCGCGCAGTGTGGTGTGCTCGGTGAAATATGTCCCGCCATTCTCTAATAGACAGCGAGCGTCCCAATTCCCGCTCCCACCGTTTCTGGCCTGCAGAGCGTTCCTCAGGGGGGGGTGGAGAGAGCAAGAGGTACAGTTCGGTAATGGACCCAGAGTCTGATTTTTTAGTCACGAGCCATTTCTCGTATGGAGTCATTGGGCGGCCCACCAGCGGGGCAACCTCAGGGTGAGTCAGCCAGTGGCGAAATTGGAAATACTGGTAGCGGTGGGGCTTAACGAGGGCGTAGCCCGCCACCACCTCGTCCCACGGGAGGAAGCCATCCGTGTCAAACAAGTGGCCCGCCGAACGGCACTCCGACACTCGCCACTGGGGAAACGAGCCCGGCGGGAGTCCCGGGGGGAAGGCTGGGTTGTCCAACAGGGGTGTCATTGGTGATGGAAAAGTCGTGAGGCCCTTCGGGACAGCAGTGGCGTTCCAGACCTGTAGTAGGGTCCTAGTGATAGGGGATTTTCTCAAGTATGCCGGCCTGTCCTGGCGCGCCAGGAAAGGGACCCTCCACAGCGGCATGCCCGCCATGGCCCTGTCCTGGAATAACCAGTGTTTTTCGGAGGTGGGTCTGGACCACTCCAGCAGATACCGGAGTTGCGCAGCTTGGAAATAGCGGCGCAAGTCCGGGATTCCCAGGCCCCCCTCGGCTGTAACCCGCAATGCCAGGTCGCGACGAAGTCGGGGTCGCTTGCCCGCCCACACATAGTTGTTCAGGGCATCTTGGAGCTTCTTGATCATCCCCAGCGGGGGGGTGACCGGGAGAGTCTGGAAGAGGTAGAGGATCTTAGGGAGAAGAGTCATTTTAACGGCCGCTATGCGTCCCAGCCAGGACAGTGGTTTTTGCCTCCAGCGAGCGATATCCCCTTGCACCCGGGAAAGCAGTGTAGTGTAGTTAAGTTCGATCGTCTGAGCAGTAGCGGGAGTCAAATCTATCCCTAGATACGGTACCGTGGTGCTGACTTCTAGACCCCCTATGCGAAGCGCGCGACTGTGAGCAGGCTTGGTGTTGCGCCCTAGTGGGAGGACCACTGATTTCTGAACATTCATTTTAAAACCCGACACCGCGGCAAAGGCCTCCATTTCAGACAGGAAGGCGGGCAGGGAGACCTTGGGATTGTCCACCGCGACCAATATGTCGTCAGCGTACAGGCTGATCGTTTGCTCCGCGCCCCCGAACCGGACACCTGTGATTACCCCATTATCTCGGATCCGTTGAGCGAAGGGCTCGACGTATAGGGCGAATAAGAGAGGCGAGAGCGGACAGCCCTGTCGTGTGCCGCGTCGGATATCAAACGGTTTTGAGCTGAGCCCGTTCACTTTTATGGTCGCTCTGGGCGTCGCATAGCAGCCTCCTATCCAAGAGCGGAACCGGGGGCCGACCCCAAATTTCGCCAGAGTGTGATCGAGAAATCGCCAGTCCACTCTGTCGAACGCTTTCTCGGCGTCCACTGAGAGCAGTGCGGCGTCCGAGGCGTTGTAGTGGGCCTTGTCGATGACATGCAATATGCGTTTGGTGTTGTCTGCGCATTGGCGGGAGGGGACAAAGCCTGCCTGGTCGGGCTCAATAATGCCCGGGAGGCGAGGGCCGAGGCGTGAAGCCAAGATGCTCGTGAAAAGTTTCAGGTCGACATTGAGCAGGGATATCGGCCTATAGGCCGCGCATCTCTTGGGATCCTTCCCCGGCTTTGGCAGGACAACGACGTCTGCCTCCAACATCTCTGCCGGGATCGACCCCGGCCCCCCGAAGGAGTTAAAAAGCTTCGTGAGAACCGGCGCGAGGAGGTGGCAAAAGGTTTTATAAAAACCCGCGGAAAAACCGTCTGGGCCCGGAGCCTTCAGGGGTTTAAGTCTGGCAATGGCCGACACCACCTCCTCCAGCCGGATGGGGCTATCCAGGGCGCTGGCGTTAGACTCATTGAGGGAAGTGACTTCCACGGTCTCAAGGTAGGCCTGCCCGGCCTCGCCCTCGATGGCCGGGTCCGCGGCGTAGAGCTGGGCATAAAAGGCGCGGAAACGTTCGGCTATGCTAGCATCGTCCCGGAACTCCTCGCCACCGTCCCCCTGAATGACCGGGACCCTGGAGCGGACCGTTTTGGCTTTAAGGGAGCTGGCCAGGAGGCGACCCGTTTTATCGCCCCCCACGTAGTACGTGTGGCGGAGGCGAAGCGCTGCATATTCCGCCCTGTCGAGGTCCAGGCCCGCAAGCTGGGCCCTAGCCGTTTTAAGCTGGCGCCAGATGCGGGGGGCTCCCGTGCGGCTGTGGGCCCTTTCCAGTGTCGTTACCTGCTCTTCCAGCTCTTTCCGGCGGTCCCTGCGCTCTTTGTTGTCTGCGGCCGCTATCGCTATGATGTCCCCCCTGACTACCGCCTTGAGTGCCCCCCACAGGGTCGCCTGGGTTACCTCCCCAGTGTCGTTAACCCCCAAATAATCAGTGATGGTCTGTGAAAGTCTCTGGACCGTCCCCTGCCTGGACAGTAAGTTCTCCCGAAGCCTCCAACGTCCTTTGTGTGGGGGTGTGTGAGGAACGCTCAGCTGAACGACCACTGCGTCGTGGTCCGACAGTGCTGCCGGGGTAGTGTCAATGTCTGTAAGCGTGGGAAGGAGGTCGGCAGAGCACAGGAAGTGGTCTATTCTGGCGTAGGTGTGGTGGACCGCGGAGTAGAAAGTGTACCCTGGGGCAGTGTGATGAAATTCCCGCCAAGCATCTATTAACCCCCTATCTGTGAGCCACTGCTTTCCCGCTGCTGAAAGTGCCCCTGAGTCCCCAAACCTCTTGCCCGATCTGTCTTTCTCATTGTCCATGACCAGGTTCAGGTCCCCCCCGATCAAGACATGCCTCAGGTCGCCAGACAGCGCCTCCGACAGGGCCCCCCGCAGGAAGGCCTCCTGGCGGGCGTTAGGCGCGTAGAGCGATCCCAGAGTGAAAGAAAGTGTGCCAATGTGGATAGTGTAAGCAAGGAGTCTGCCCTTGATCTCGGCCACCTTACCGCCCACCTGCCCCTTAAAATGCCTAGATACCAGGAGAGCCACCCCCGCCTTCTTCTCAGGAGTCGCCGAGAAAAACTGCTGCGGGAAGGCCCTAGCTTTCATGCGGTGCCAGTCCTTAGCCAGCAGGTGCGTCTCTTGCAGTAAGCAGAGTTCGGCCCCGGATTGTTCTAGAAAGGAAAGCACCGCCCTGCGTTTGATCGGGTTGTTAAGCCCCTTCACATTAAGAGATAAGACACGGACCCCTTCAACTGCCATGGGAGATTGTGGAAAGGAAGCGCTGCGGGGCCAGCCCCCACCCGCCCACCCCGTATCCTGCAGTATTTAGCACATCCCGAACACACCGAGTACCCCCCCCAACCCCGAACATGTCCCCCCCAAACCCAAAACCCAACCCAACAATCCCCAACAAGAACACATTGTCCGGAGCCTATGCGGCAAACGTCCAGGCCCCTGGTGAAGTCTCTGAAAATGGGAAAGCGTGGCAATGGCGGACCTGGAGCCCCCCGTCCCGCCCCCCATACATCGTGCTATGCATTAGTCTACCTTCTCCTACTCCTCAAGGCACAGCCGCGGTGTCCGTGGAGACTTTCTGAATCGCCGCAGCATGTTCCATCTCGACCTCCGAGGGGTCCGGCCTGAATCCTCTCCTGGGGGAACGGCGGTTCCGCACTGTTTGCCAGCCGTCCGCCTGGGAGCGGGAAGATCGCGCTTGGGAGGGTCCGGGGCCCTCGTCGTCGTCCTGGTTCTCCTCCTCTGCAGCGAGGCCCAGCACTGCACAAGTGTCCCGTAGGGACCGAAGCTGGTGAAGTGTGCCGTTCCACTTAAAAATCAATCTAAAGGGATGGCCCCACGAGTACGGGATACCTTTATCTCGGAGAAAAGTAGTCGCCACCTTGAATGTCCGCCTCTTCTGGAGAGTGATCGCCGACAGGTCTTGGAAAAGCTCGATGGCGTGGTCCCTGAAGTGGAGAGGTTGCTTTTGGCGGGCAGCCTTCAGGATGCGCTCCTTGAGGGGGTAGTCCGGGAGGAAGGCCAGGATGTCGGGCGGGGGGGCCGGCGCCTTGCGTGCCACGCCGACCCGGTGGGCCCTGTCGATGCGAATGTCGAGGTCGTCTCCCTCTCCCAGGACCTCCCGGAATAAGTCCCGTAAGTAGGCGGCAACATCGCTCCCCTCTGCCTTGAGCGGCACGTTCCTCACCCTGATATTGTTGCGCCTGGACCGGTTTTCCAGGTCCTCGGCATGAGCCTGGAGCTGAGTCTGTTGGTCGTGGAGCCGGAGTATTTCTTGCTGCAAATGTTCCACCTCCGCGCTCCTGGCCTGGTCGGATGCCTCAACGGCCGCCACCCGCTCACCAATGTCGTCAACATCGCGGCGGAGTTCCTTGAATTCCCCCGCCATATCCTGCCGGAGGGTCTGAAAGTCCGCTTTAAGGGAGGAGAACAGGTCCTCCATGAAGGCCTTGGTGGCAGGAGCGTCACCCTCCTCGCGCTCCTTGCCTTTGGGTGAGGGCGCCGTCGTCGGCTTGTCCGGGCTCTTGTCTCCCTTGTCTCCCTTGGAGGCCCCTTTCGCCAGCATGTCGGGGATAGTTTGGCCCCTCCGGCGGCCGTTATTGGACATCTCGGGGGAGCCCGGTCCGCGCCGTACCCCAGACCGCGTGGGAAATGGCCGCCCAGCGGCCGGTGATTGGCGTCTTCGGGCTCTGGCTCTGGTCTCCGGCTGGTGGGAGCGCGGGGGTCGTCTCGTCTCGGGGGTTCGTAGTACCTCACCCCCCAGTAGGGAGAGGGGGGAGGGCCCAAGCCGGGGCCTCACGTAGATCCTCTGGCCGCCGCAGCGCGCACCTCCGCTGGGCCGTCCGCGGGGTCCTCCCAGGGCCGCCGGCGGGGCCGCTGCTTGCACCGCTGACTCCACGAGCGGGTCACTGCTCCTGGCGCCGCTCCTGCGGTCCGGCCTCCCCGATCTCAGGCGCCGCCCCGCGGGCCCGTCCCCGCGGCTCCGCACTCGGCTGCGCCGTCCAATCTGGCGCCAAAGGGCCCGGGGCCGCCGCACGACTTTGGCGGGTGGGTCCGCCCGGGGCTTACGGGGCCGGATCAACGGACAGCTGGCCTCCTGTCTGGTTCAGCGAGCTTGGGGCACCCTGTACCCCAAAATTGGGCGAGATGCCGCGGCGTGGCTATGCAACGGGGGGATCGGGACGAGGAGCTCCACGAAAACGCGTCCTCTCAGGCCGCCATCTTAGCCACGCCCCCCGCCTGCAGGACTTTTAAGAAGGGGTCTAGTGACAAGTCAGGCAACTTCTTTTTCAAGGGTATAAGTGCAAGGTAGGTCATTGCACCTTTCCTTCGCAAGGACTCCAGCTGCGGCTTGAAGGAGTTGTTATTGTCTAAAAGTATGCCCAGGTACTTATGACTTGTTACTTGCTGTAGGCGTTTCCCATCAAGATACAAGATGGGACTTGTCTTTTTATGGAAGTTTACAATCATTTGTAAGGTTTATTTTTAAGGCGTTCCGTTGATAAAAGTTACAGGTCACATCCAAGAGATGTTGAAGACCAATAGGGGTTCGGCTGATTAGGACTAGATCATCAGCATATAACAGATTTGTCAATGTCGTGCCTCCTAGCCTCGTGCATGTGATGAACAACTGTTCAGTTCCCCCGGTAGATCTGCTAGGAAAAGGTTAAATAACAGTGGGGCTAGGACGCACGCTTGTTTGAGTCCCTTAGTTGTGGGAATTCTGTTTGAGAGGTGCGTCCCGCCTCCTAGTTTTATCCTGATCCACGTGTTGGTGTACAAGAGTCTAAGTTGATCTAAGAAAGAAGTTGGTATCCCCCAGCTGGCTAGCTTATGCCAGAGCTTGGTGCAATCATCATGGTCGAACGCTGCTGTGTAATCTATGAAGCAGAGGTACAGGGGGTATTTGCCATCCTTTGCAGCATCCATAAGCGTGGTCAAGGCCATGCCTTGGTCTTGACAGAATCCTGTTTGCGTTATGGGAATGATTTTGTTTCTGAGGCCCAATTGGCTATTTCTTTTAAGATGATCCCTGCATAGTATTTGGCCTCAGTGTCTATGAGGGCTATCAGCCGATAATTATTTGGGGTGGACCTCTCGCCTTGTTTATAATATATTGGGCTGATAATTGAGCCTCTCCATGATTCTGGAAGCGTAGGAGCTCTTAAAGCAAATCTAAAGACTGGTACCAGTGCATTACTCCAGAATTCTGGGTCATGTTTAAACAGCATTGTTGGAATACCGTTGGGGCCGGGGCCTGGGGCCCCCGCCCGTCAGCCTTTAGCTATTTTTTCCTTTATGGCCAATGCCGCCGGGCTATTGTACTCATCTGCTGCACTGGACAAACAATTTTGGCTTAGTAAGTCTTTCTCCCACTGTGTCGGCCAAGAACTGTTGGTATTCTCTTTGCTGGAACAATCTTGGTTAGCTGCTTCATTTTTTGGACTGGTGTTACTATTGTTGCTCTGGTAAATGAAGGTGTTTATTTTTTGATTTGCGTCATTGAAGTGAATAAATAGATGTTCATTCCAAACCGCTTCCGTGATATTAGAATCAATACCAGGATGGTAGGGCCTCTGTAATTTATTAATTGTTTGCCAAAATCTGGCGCTGTTTTTCAGTTTTGCGTCATGCAAAAGTTTCACCCATATTTCATTATGTTTTGTTCTTTTAATTGCCCATCTCCTCTATTTTAATGATTTCTTACCTTCACGGAGGCCATTTGGAGGCTCGAATTGTTTTGGAAATTTGCTGAGTTGTTTTAATATATGATTTATGAGTTGCTTCAATTTTTTAGACTCTGGGAATTTTACCATTTTGGTAGGAATTTGTGAAACAATCCGCTGTTTCTGAACTTGCCTGTTTAAAAATGTTTCCCCAAGTGATGTGACAAAATTGTTCCAGTACTCCAAAGGCTGCTCTGTCAGTTCTCCCCCTTGCTTGTACAGATCTTTAGCAATAGATGATATTCCCTCTATATTCGTGGAGTTACACCTTATTCTTTTGAGGTTGCTGGTTTCATTTTGCACAATAGTTTTGCTGAATTGGAATATCTGACTTGAACTTGCTTTGAGGCTTAACTCTTGTGGCAGGGGGTCACTTAGTTCGTTAGTACCGATCTCAAAAGTGACTATGTAGTTGAACAGTGTTAGGGTTGTGAAAGTATAGTCTAAGTAAGACGATGCTATAGTTGAATGATACGTGGCCGCTGGTGGGTTGTAGTCCTTGAATCGGCCATTTGCTGCTCTCATATTTAGTTACTCCAGTTCAGGAAGCAGGTAATTCGCGCTTCGCTCTGGCTTGATGGCCGTAATTTGGGGTTGCATCGGAATTCCCCATGCGCCGGATAGATCCTGGATTAGATTGTCTTCTTGATTGTTGCCGAGAAGGTGCATATTGAAATCTCCAGCAAGGATGATAAGATCCATTGCTTCCTCTTTCATTAGTCTTGCTAATTCCGTTGGCAACTCCTTTGCTGTTTTTTGCTTATGCTTACGGTGTACATAGATGTGTATTATTATTACTTCCTGTGGTAACTGGTTAATCTTAAACTTTACTTTTGTGGCCTGGATGCAGCTTGGAGGTGATTAATAGGTTTTTATTAGGGAAGTCCTACCTATTTCTGTTATAGAGGTTAAGAGCAATAAGCCACCCGTGCAGCGGCCAAAAGCAGATCCCTTGGTTGCCGGAAGTAGATGAGAGATGTAATCCTGTAGTTCAAAAAAGGACTTGTCTTCCCAGGACTCCTGGAGCAGGATTATATCAAAAGATTTCAGGTAGGTTTAAAACTCGAGATCATGTGTTTTAGAGGATAAGCCGTTTATATTCCAGACACATATTGTAAGTCCGTCTCGCTCCGCTTGTGGTGATAGTTTTACGGCCAGCTTTTGTCAGTTTGTGCGTTCTGATGTAATTACGCGCTACAAGACCGTCCAATTGCTATTTGCTGGAGGGTTTATTAGAGTGCATTTAGTCGCAGATGGTAGTAGCGCAATTGACAGGTTTGCATCGATCTTTGTGTCTGGAGTACTGCTCCTTGCTCCCTTCAGGACTGAGAGCGTCGTCAAGCTTGAGCTGTTTTCATCGTTGTTTAAAAAAGGAGTTGGGTATAAAGGTTTTGATACAAATTTTGGAACGATCCCCCAATTTCGGAGTTGATCACCTTCCTGTAAGATTCTGCATACGATCTCTGAGCTTGCCCATCTGGTCCTAGTTGCTTCTGAATTTTGAATACTACTGTTTGGCAAGAATTCAATTGACAGCAAGTCAGACGATGTAATGTCATTTAAAGTTGGTATGGAGTGTAGGAGCCGTAACACATTTTGTCTGTTTAATATGTAATTTCGGCCTCGTGATTTATATTGAGGAAATAAGATAATAGTGCCAGATTCTTCTACTTTGGCAATTCCAGGTTATAAAGAATTGTTTTGCCACATTCAGTTGTGGTGTTTGCAGAAGATCCCTGATTTAGAGCATAGGTGACAGTGCTGTTAATAACTTTGCGGGCAAAAATCTCCAAAGGAGAGGCGTTAGCCGTGTTTATTTCCCGGTTAATATTGTTATGAGACGATGTTGGTTGAACTGTTGGAATCCGTGTTATTTCATGCTTGTTTAATACTCGCTCGAGGGATTGACTCGACATTGGGCTCGGTTCATTTTGATTCTCCTGAACAATTGAGCTCTGCATCCTCCTTATGGTTTGTGTCTTCTCGGTTAAAGTATTACTTTTTGAAATTGTTTTATGTGATTCTTTGTTGAAATAGTTTTTTACTGTGTTACAATCATTAGTAAAGGGGATTGATGTAAAATTTCTATTGAATGGGGTCCTGGTTGGTTCTTGGTTATCTTGCAGAGTATTGGTGCCACAGACTATAAGGCTTGGGTCTCTTTGATTCTCAGGAAAGGTCTTTGAGTTTGTATGCCTTATTTCTTTGTCTTCCGCTAGAACTGGAGCTGGGGGCTTTTCATCTCTAGAGTTGTTTTTTCCTTCAATTTTTTGGTTAATGGCAGTTGTTTTCAGGACAGACAGTAGATCACCTAGTATTGTCGGGAGGGCTAATAGCTTATCCACTATTGGGGCACAGGAGCATTCTTGTTGCAATTGCTGCATATTGAAGGCTGCGTCCTGCCCTCTCTTTATTAAACCATTCAAGTCTGCTAACTTCCTGTCAATCCCCGAAGTGAAGACAGCTAGAGTTTGGAGAATTGTCAACTGGAGATCCATTTTATGTGACTGGTATTGTAACACTGCAGTTGAATATTGCATTGTGTTTAGTATCGATTCCCAGATTAAGTTTTTATTTGGGTGGCTTCTTTTTTCTGAGGGAATAGTCTTTGAAGGTTTAGAGTCATGATTGTAAGAGGCGACTAATTCCTCCCATTCTTGGGACGCTAGAAAACTCATATCACCGTCTCGGCTGGTCAAGTCCCCATGGATAGGCAGCTAGATGAGCTGTGATGTAAATTTTTATAAGAGTGCGTCAGATACTGAAGGAGTCGCAGAAGGTGTTGTCGATCCTGAATCAGTGGATAGTAAATAATGAGGGGAAAAGTGCTTTGATAGTGGTGATGCTTGTTTTCATTTATTTTTTGTTCTGTTATATCCTGTTTTTACAGCTGAGTAGCTATGTTGATATTTTAAGGCAAGTCCCTTGTTTGAGTCTGCTTGTTGTGAGCAAGTTTGGGTGTCTGTACTAAAAATAGTCACAGCAGGTTGTGAGGGGGTTTGGTGGTGCTTGGGGTTTGGTTTAGGCGTTTTCTCACCTTGCTCGTGACGTATTAAAGTAGCTGTCTCTTATAAATCCTCTAGTCCTTCCTTGGACGTGTGTGAGGACAAGGGGAATGAGAGGTTTTGTGCATTATGTTCAAAGCCTAAACTATCTGGTAAAGTTTTTTGTGGTATTGTAGGAGTGAGTTGGGAATTAGTCATTTGAATGATGATGTTGTCTGGCTGGTGAGCATGTTGATGGTCTTGAAGGCCTTCTTGAACTTGATCGTGTTTCTCATCAAACCATGATTTTTAAAAAGTTTTCAGCTTCTTGTATCATTTTACAGTTTTGTTGATGATTAGACTTTTCCTCTTTGATGCTCCTGTTGGTTTTTTCCTGTGGGTGTTCATTAGAGTGAACTAGTGCGACTGTTTGTAAGGTCGTTGTAGGTTGTATGATTTGATCATTACCCCCTAGTTCCAAGGGCTAAAGAGGGGATTGCAGTCCTTCTATAATCCAACTTTTGGAGAAAATTGCAGAGGTGGGGTCTTTCAGGAAGAAAAAATTTGTATATATTTTAGGTTGGAAGATTCACAGATTTCTACTTAGCGAGGTCCCTTCCTGTTTAATTAAGGCCTCATCTTCTGGTGCCTGATCATCTGGCCCCTGTCTCATGTTGGCTGTTCCAGTTGGTGCATTTAAAGATGGGTTACTCCCTTCCTGGCTAACAAAAGTCATAATTGGTTGTAGCATTGAAATATAAAGTATTGTGGGGATTGGGGAGCATGCTAGTAAATGGCTTTTCCTTTATCTCATCCAGTCTTTCTCGTTTTATCTTGTGGTTGTCAGATTCAGAATCAAATGAACTGGCGTCTCTTTGCGCGCTCTTGCTATCATTTTTCCATTTTGTTGCTTTGGTCTGTGATCTTGCTTTTTTTGGGGCCTTTCGCACTCTACTTGACCTCATGGCGCCCTGCTCACTGATTATTGTCCTTGGTGATAATCAAATTGGATGTCAGAAATAAATTTGTCTATGTTTCATCAGTTGTGCTCTATTGTATTCAGTAGTGCCTCAATTGCTCCTTAAATTGTGCCACAGGGAAGCTTGGGTGTATTGTCTCTGCTAGCAGCACTCGGGTCTATTTGCTTGATTATTTGTATTTGTGGTTGAACCCCGAGCAACTGAAAATTGTCTACAGATTAGAACATGTGGGGTCATGTGAGGTCTGTACCAGGAGAGTCTGCAGTTGTCACAATTTATCAGAGAAACTCTGCCCCTTATTCCGCTGCTCTCCTTGGACTCCTTGTACGCACACTTGGTTGACTGGGCGATTATGTTTGTTTGTAGTTTTTCAGGCAACCAGGCCTCACTGGCGGCCCACAGGATGCACCCAACCTAGTCGGGTTGCCTCCGTTGGCTATCCAGGCACACACTCCGCAACCGCCCCCTTCTGGTGGACGATAAATTTTTCCCTTTGGTATGTCCAGCTTGTGCTTTGTGTTCTGTGCGCTTTTCCAGGAGCTGCAAGTAATTGTCTAATTAATTACTCTGGCTTTGGCTTTTTTTTATGCAATGGTGCCTGGTGCCTAGAGTTCTTTGTCTCTCTGTCTCTGACACCTCTGGCTATTGGAGGTTCCTTTAGAAGGTCCTTGGTGGCTGAGTTATCTTGGTGTAATTAATTAAGTAGAATTGAATAAATTACGGTGCACGGTATTCACTGTTGGTGAGGGGGGGACAGAGGAAACAGGGTACTGGCTCAACCCTGCTCCCGTTTTGCATCCTTTCCTCCTCCCTGCCTACCTCACAGCCTCAGCTGCGCTGTCTATCTCCTTCTAGTTTTCCGCAGCGCGCTGTCTCACCTGGCTCGTCGCACTCCCAGAACCTGGAGGACGGTGATCGGCTGGTTTAACAGCACGGGGGAGTAAGGGAGCAGTGTCTGATGATCCTTTCCAGCTCCGCGACCTTAGAGCCTGAGGCCTGTGCTGGTGTTGGCCTCAGTGACCAGTCCTGCCTTAGCCTTGGCCCCCCGCCGGTCCGGTACCGCTGGCCCAGGGGCGGATTGGCAAGGCGGGCATTCGGGAATGGGCCGAAGGGCCGGTGCCTCAGTGCCCTCTGTGGGCCGTTTTTTCTCCCCTGTCCCAGTCCACAGAGAGTGGACTAGGAAAGGGGAGAAAAAAAAAACGGCCCACAGAGTGCACGGAGACAGACAGAGAAAATGAAAGCAGCCTCGCTGTGCGGCCGGACAGCGATTGTCAGCTGTGGCCTCTCCTTCACCCCTGCCCTGCCAAGCAATCAAGCTGAGGCTGGGCTGGGGAGGGGTGATTGTTTGCAAGAATCGGCCTCCCTGGGGGCCAGGTGTTTCTCAGGCCTTTGAGCCATTTTCACCTCGGCCCCCCTGGGGCCCATGCAGCCCAGAAACGGTGTTAGTCTTAGCACCTCGCCCACAGCCCTTCACATTCAGGGCATAGTGGACGAGGAAGAATGGGTCTTGCTGTGGGGGCCAGGTGATGTTTGGAATTTTTTTATTTTATTTATTTATTTATGCGATTTTATATAGCGCGGACTTTACCCGAAGGTGTCAGAGCGCTTCACACAAGGAACAGCAATAATACATGAGGAGAAAAATTACAAGTAGACAAATTACAAAAGCAAACGTTAAGTTACATGAATCAAAAGTGACAATAGTGAGCAACCAAAATACCTGAGGTAGCAATCGGTACATTACAGGAGGAAAAAGTGATGTGTGCAGGTTACAAAAGCGTACAAAGTACAAGTAGAGTTATAATACTGCAATAAATGGCAGACACTCCAGCACAAGAACACACGTTACGTAGGCAATGGTGACACTTGTGCAAGAATCTAAAGCAAACAAAAGTGAGAGGTAGCATACAGTGTGATACCAGAGAAAAGTGATGTGTGCAAGTTACAAAAGGGTACCATACACAGGTACAAGGGTAATACTACAGTAAATGGTAAACACTTAAACTGCCAGAACACACTGGGAAGGCACTTCCCATGCACCAGCTTCACCTCAGCCTCCCCCCTGGCTACCTGGCTACCTTGGATGATCCAGAAAGCTGTGTTTTGTGCTCCCCTGCCAGGACATTTTCCCGAGGCCTGGAGGGCTGATTTATTTACTAATTGCAGGGGCCTTACCTCTGTTCATGTGCTCCTGAGCTGAAGGTCTCGGGAGGGCTAAGTAGGTTAGTAATAGCAGGGGCTTTGCTGCTTTTCAGGTGCTCCTGTGCTGGAGGGCTGGAATAATTTTGTGACAGAAAGGGGCCTTGCTATTTTTTTTAGTTGCTCAGCATGTAGGCCATTGGCACCTTGGCCCTGTGTCCTGTGCAAGAACAGTATCCTCTTACTTTCATTCCTTGTCTGTGCAAATAGTGTTTGATGAAAGGGCACGCCCCTTGAATGTGGGCCACGCCCCTTAAATATGGGCCACGCCTCTTGAATGTGGGCCACTTTTTTCATCAGTGCCCGGGCCGAATTGTGATCCCAATCCGACCCTGCGCTGGCCCCCAATACTGCGGCAACTCACAGACCTCCGGGACCGTTTCCAATCCGGTCGGGCCCCATTCCTGAGGTTACGAGCCTGAAGTACTTTAAGGCGTTGAAGCCCCCCGGGGCTTGAGCCGAGCACACCGAGCTCACCACAACCACTTGGCCGGTAGCAGCCTGAATCGGCTGACCTCTGCTCACAGCTTCCTGGCCTCCTATCCCACGTTTGGCCACAGGCTGCTCCAAGCCGCAAGCCGCTACAAACGCGGAAAATGCAGAGAAGGTCCGTAAGGTCCATCAGGGATCAGATGAGCTACCGCACTGTAGCTGTCGGCCACCCGGCCCCGGGCAGCTCTACACTCCCATTAGTCAGCGTCTCTTTCCCGTGATTTTTCGGCAATTTTTCAGCGTTTTCAGGTCCGCGAGCACTGCACTGCACTTCAGCTCCCGTACCTCTCCTCGCCACACTGTTACTCTCTGCTCTCTGCTATATTCCTATGTATTCTCCCATTCCTAAACTCCTGCTAACTCTCCGTCATGTACTCCTGGTTCACTGGAAGAACCAATGCAGGTAGATATGGTCTTGAAGGAAATTGAATGTTGAAGATAAAGAATATTGAAGGAATAATTCAACTATTGTGGGCAACCTGGGTATTTTGTTAAACATTGTTCTCATCGGACAGAAAACTACAACACTCTGCCTTAAGTAGCAGGCTAGGACTAAGTGTTTCACTAGAGAGACCTACTGATGAGTCAGACAAACTTTTTGCATAAGCATTATACTTGTACTACCTCCAGTCTGAACTCCTTGATTCAAAATGTATGGCTAATTTCATGTATTCCTTATTTGCACTTCAACATGGAGTGTTGAAACAATACTAGCAGTTCACGGAACACTATTATCTTCTGGTGGTGTTCACAAGAAACTGCTCAAGTCATTATGATTTCTCTAGCAGGCCATCTAAAGTATATGTTTTTGGATATGATATCAGCACCTTCATTCCTTATTATTTTAGGCACTACATGGCTTTAAAAAAATAGCCAAGAATAGATTGACTAAAAGAAACTTTGATCTTCACCTCTCCTAAATGTCAACAACATTGTGTTCCCAAGGTGGTGTCAATAACTAATACAAAAACTGCTGATAAGAAAAATCCTCAGTTATGTCAAATATACCAAGAAAATGCTGATGTTTTCTGTGATAAAGGATGAGAACATCTGCCACACATACAGTCTGCTTCACAAAGTTAAACTTACACTTTAGTCTAAGTCTACGACTTTTTAATCATTATTGACCGATGTTATTAGCAGTATCTTTATGACTTCAGAGTCTCCACAATCGTGGTGGAGACTCCACACATATAAAGATAGGCCCAATAACTGTGTTATTTATTTGGTTCTAGGATCTAAGATTCCTTATGGTAATGTTTACACAATTACTCAAACAGAAGAAAAGGAGTTACAGAAATACATCAGCACAACTTTGCAAAGGTATGTATACACTCTTCTATCTCTTCTACAGTGGCTCCTTACTTTTCACAGTACAATCTAATGGTGAACTATGCCTGTGCAGAGACTAGAGAATTAAGGGGCACATGCATCTTTCTAAATACCGGTCGCAAAGGGGCAGATTCACAGAATCTGCCCCTTTGCGACCATTATTTTTCCATTTGGGATGCATCAACCCAAATGCAAATTTGCATTCCCTAAATGCAATTCATGATGCACTTTTAAATAGCGATTTCGCAATTAGGGATCGCAAATTACCATCATTTTAAAGTTGATGGTAATTTGCGAATTATTTGAAAAATTCACTAAAGTGCATTTTTCAAAGTTCCATGTTACACACACACATGCCCTTGGGGCATGTGTGTGCGCAACATGTGGTCACATGGCAGTTTCAGGGGTGCATCAGGGTGTCCATTTGGCACCCTTGAAATTGCATGCGCAATTTGCGAGTACCTATTTGGTATTCGCAAATTGCTCATGCAATTCCCATTCATTCCTGTGGGCCTATAGGTCCATAGGAATGAATGGGAAGCTACTCCTTAATTGTGAACCGCAATTTGCAATTCACAATTAAGGAATATGTAGGAATCACAATTTTGTTTAGTGATTCCTACATGCATAAGGAATTGGAATTCCTAAATAGCGATTTCTAAAAAATCTCTATTAAGGAATCACAATTCCTTATGTTGATGCATGTGCCCCTAAATGCTGTAAAGTCAACACCCACATTCATTACTTCTCATTGAAGTATTAGAACATCTCCATTTGGATAAACATTTCAGAAAACTAGATCTTCTGGGTGCATGTAATTTATTCGAATATGAGAACATGATGAATGGAAAACAGCAGTTCATACCAAATATGTTCACTATGAATTTCTAATCATGCTGTTTGGACTCTATAATGACCCTGCCACCTTTTACTACTACATCAACAGCATTATGTTTGATATCTTGGATAGTTTTGTATTTACTAAGATGATCCTATTTTTTTCATATTCCTTAAAATAACCCTGCCAACAAAAAAAGGAAGTTTAGTGTCGACTCCAAAAACAACTTCTCTATTCAAAACTATCCAAATGTGTTTTTGAAACTTCCTAAGTTTTATTTTAGGGCTATGTTCTGTCTAATAAATGCATAGGCATGAATGAGGAAAAAGTGAAGGCTAAGTCACAGTGGTTCACACATAAAAGTTTCAAGGAAGATAAACTTTTTGTGGGGTTACTTAACTTCTACGTATATGTTATTCAATCATTTTCTACCATTATGTCCCTTATTACTAAGGGATTTTTACCCAGAAAGGGTTCTTTTTGTTTGGTAAGCAAAACAGGAAGAAGCATTTGCAACAATAAAAAGTGCTTTCAACGTTGGTCCAGTCCATTCTAATCTGGATGTTTCCCTGCCTTTCATTGTAGAAACCAGTGCATCTGCCAATACCACCGAAGCTATTTTGTCTCAAAGGGATCAAAAGTCTGAAGCTTTGCACCAAGTGGCATATTCTTCTTGAACTTTATCAGAAACCGAACAGCACTATATGATGTATGACCGGAAATGATCGTCTATTAAGATGCTTTTGGACATTGGAGACATTATTTAGAAGGAGCTAAATATGAAGCTGAAGCTTGGTCAGATCACCAACAAATGTTTTTCTTAAGTCCATGCATTGTGAAAATCACAGATATGCATATTGGATGTTAATATTTTCTTGGTTTCATTTCCAGATCAATTATAGACCAGGAATTAGATACAGAACAGCAAATAATTTATTGATGAATGGAAAAGACATCAAAGAATGAACTCCCCTGTTAATCCTTCCTGCAGTGCTTACCAGTCTTGCCACACCTGATACCTTCCTGCAAGCAGTAAAAGAGGCTCAAAATGTCATTACTTAGCAAGGTTGAGCAGCAGTAGAGCAAACATGAAGACAACATCACCAGCAAATTCTTTATAGGGAAATGAATTGTTTGTACCCACAAAGGAGGTACAAGATCAAATTCATTCTGGTGGTTGAAGATGAAAATAGCTATCCAAGAGTACAATACCATATGTATTGTGTTTAAAGTCAGAAAATGTCTGTGGGAAACATGTAGGTCTTTAGCATCTCTTGCTCACTTTTTCTCAGCCATGGTCAGATATATCCATGGATTTCATTGTGGATTTGCCACCCTCAAAAGCATATAAAACCGTATGGGTGTTGTAAGAAAGTGTTTCTGTTTGCATGGGCACCCACATTTTCTTGTGGACTGATGTTGCTGGCTATTTTGACTCTGTCCAATGGGATACTGTTACACAGGCCCCACTCTGACTCCTAAAACATTTTGAAATTGATTAAAAACAAATTGACATATTATTATTAATATAAAGCTATAGTATATGGTGTCCCAAATTACTCCCATGACATAGAAAGTTGAACGTCGACTATAGACTGCTGTGCCATCCACTAGGGTGACAAGCCAAACATGACACCAACTTTATCACTGTAAAACTGCAACCCAAATTGTCAAAATATAGCCTTTTGACAGGAAAGAATGCCGTTTAAAATATTAATGAGTCATCTCATAATAAACATTGTAGTCCACATGACACGGAGTATGCTATTTCAAAGTACGACATGTAGAAATTTAAAGTTAAAGTCTTTACAGAGACTACATACTAACAGCTATTTTCACTAAAGAAAGGCTGGCTAGCCCATTAAGAAACACTTGGAAGCAATATTACATATTGATTCTGCTATCTTAGGCTAGGGATTGGCCAGAAAAAAATTGTTAAAATTCTTTTTAATATTCAATAAAAGCCCTACTAAGTGCGAAAGTCAATTAAAAACATTAAGGAAAGGGGACTTTAGCTAAATCATTAGCCTCCAATTCTGAATCCCTCAGATGATTTGTGAAAACTGCTCCCAGAGCAAAGGCAAGGGTCTGGGTGGGGGAGGCTTGTTTCAAAGAGGACTTCCCTGTCACACTCACATTTAGCTTAAACCAGAACAGGCCCTCTCCTTTGTCCCACAGGTCAAGCACAAAATCCAGTGAGGGTGACGCTGCCCCAGAATTTGTTTGGAGTGCTCAAGAATGAGGGAACTACTCATTCTTTTGGCTACACCTCTGGATGGGCACATAGGCTTTGCATAAGGGGAGAACAGTTTATCCATCTTGAGTTTAGTGAGTGAGGGTCCCTGTGGGATTGTTTGTAGTAAGCCATACAGGAAGTGCCAGATATGTGTGTAGGATTACTGCTAGGAACATTTACACTATTGGTTTGGGAAAGGCTAGATGTTACCCCCACTCACAAGCTAGTGATGGGCATAAACATGGCACCCCAAAACACCTTCTTCAGAACACTATAGAACCTATGGAAGAAAAGAAGAAAGACTGCACGTGCTCTTTGTGACATGTGAGGAGACATGAAGGGCTGGACCTGCTCCCACTTGTACCCAGGATAAAGAAGTGGACCCCAAGGGTCCGTTGGCTGAACTCTTGTGTAAGTTACATGGACACAACAAGCTGCAAGAGGACATTTCCTTGAAGGGTCCAGCTGACCAGACCCAACTGGACCTGCCCTGGACTCTGAAGGCTGCCTCTGTCAGTGTGAATTTTGACTCTCGAGAGCTGCTCTGTTAGATCCTGGAACCCTTGGATTTGTCTAACTGGGCTTCTCCTAACAGACGTAAAAGCCTGGGACCTGGAAACTTTTTGGACTTGAAGACCTCTAAAGGACTGGGACAAACCTGCCTAGCCAATCTGCCCAAGGCCCAGGTTTACCCTGCTTGGAGCTTCTCCGTAGCAGCAGCTGCACCATACTGAGAAGGTATCCAAACCTCTTTGGATACAGCCCACTTGCCTCCCTGGAATATTCTGAGCTCCAAAAAAGAGACTCTGAGGTTGATTTAGAGTTTGGAGGTAAGGGTACTTCGTCGCAACTACAACGAGGTGCGCTGTCTACTAAACCCCAGTTCTGTCATTGAAATACAGCTCTGATGTATGACCAGGGTTACGGAACAAATATATGTTTTTCTATTTGCCCCCAACTCTTCCATGGAACACAACTCCCACTATGTGGGGGTCATTAGGTTTTGGTTTTCCAAAAGCAAAATCTACCTGTGGGATTTCTTTTGGAAAAAAACAAAAACAAGGTAAGAGCTGGATGGGTAGTCATCATGTTTGACAGAGTCACGTGTCAAACTTTTGACACTTTGATAGGATCCGCTGTGACAATGTTAAGAGATGCCTGCAGGCCAGTAGAGATCTCTACATGTGGACGATGACTGCTCCGAAGCCCGTTCTATGCAATATTTGATCAGGACCAAGTCCGAATTTAGAAATCCTGTAGGCAAGAGGACTTCGCCAATTGCAAAATTTGAATTTTTCCTCTCGGAGCATTTCCCTCCAAAACCAATGGCATCAGTGGAACCTCAACCAATGCCTATGGTGGGAGCCCTCCTTGTGTACCGGCTACTGCCTTGCTACTTGTAAGAAATTGGGTTATTGGTTGAGGTGTTGAGAACTCTTCTCATGCAACAGCCACAAATCTTGTCATTGTGAATCACAGCAGTCACTAAATGAACCTGTGCTTAATGCTCTGGTAGCTTGACACTGATTGAGTCAGGCTTAGCTTAGAGGCACTGTGTAAAGTATTTATGGACCACACACACATCAAAAGAGTGAAAACACAGCACAATAAAAATCCCACACTGATTTAGAAAAATAGAGTACATTTTACTAAATAAAATGATACCAGAATGACAAAAATCTTATCAGTAGAACTAACAATAATTCATTTCAAAGTTATTGCTAAGTATAATGCCTAGAAGCACAAAGCACCAATTGCAGTTAACTGATTGTGATAGACGGGGACACAGTCACAAGTTCAGGCCAACCAAAATGGAGTGTTGCGGGGTACAGGGCCTACTTTGGTGCACTCAGGATAGTATTTTGTGTTCTTGGAGTTGAGATGCGAGGTCTGCCTTGGCCTGCACCATGCTGCATCAATGCCACTGGAGCAGGAGGGTAGGAGAGCTGCGGTATGAGGTCCAGTGTCAAGTTGTGTCACGCTGTGTTGGCCCAATGGAGCCTCCATTCTGTGGTTGCGATGCAGAGCCTTGCGTCGTGGTGCAATGTGCTGATTTGGTTCCAATAACATTGTTGGTCTAGAGCTCGTTATGTCCCTGTAGTTCAGATCAGGAGATCAACCAACTGACCTTCAGAGCCATTCGGGTAGCCTGGAAACAAGGAGAAGGTCCTATTTCCTTCAAGCAGCGAGGCAGTCCTCAAGCAGCAGGGCAGTGCTCTGAGAAGCAAGGGAAGCCTCTAGCAAGAGGGCATTCCTCTAGTAGCAGCAAGACAGTCCTGTGGAGTACAAGGGAATCCATCTGAATTCTTCCACAGGTTCTAGAGAGTACTGAAGAGGTAGTTCAGGAGTTCCAATATTTATACTTGGTGCCAGTCTTTGACATGGGGGTGACATCCTGACTACCCCCACATTTGGTTCTCGGACGTTCTTCATTTACTCGTTCAAGGCTCCAAGTATTCAAGGGCAGAGATCAGCTCTGTCCCAACCAATTTGACAGGATAGCCCATCCTGCCAGCACCTTGTCCCCTTTTGCTTCACTGTCTGGGAGGAATATACAAAGGCCAACTGCCAAGGTATTCTGTCAGGCGACGTCTTCCTCAGGGTCTGTCGTGAAGTAAGAAGGGCCCACCTCTCGATACCTCCAATTCCGAATGTAATTACTACACAGAATCTTGGAGTGATCAAGCGAGGGGAAAATGGAATTGGGAAGGGGACTGCGGGGAAGGAGATCTGAAAAGGAAAAGTTAGTAACAAAATATTCCGAAAATCCTAAGTTGACTATGACCTTTGAACCAAGACTGAGAATATTCTAAAACACAAGCCTATAAACAAGCTCTCTAAGAATCCGATAAACTTCTTGCACATTTGTATTCAAGAATCACATTCTTATTCACTATGCTGTTAATTTTCATTCTCTTGTGAATTGCGACAGATTCTTCTTCAAAGAAATAACACCACACTTTAGTAAATAAACTCCTTTACCAAAGTTTGAAGGGCAACCTAAATAAATACCACATAAACACCAGCAAAAATAACCTTTTGGCCTTTTCGCCAAAATTCTCAAGAAAGAATTGCGCCTAGATAATTTGCGATAGAAATAGAATTTACGCGCCTTCAGATAGCTTTGCACTCCTCAGAAAACATTCAACAACCATTGCCAGCAATGAATTGCAATTCTCAATTTGAAAGATAAAACGTTAAAAGATTCGAACTTTCTGTGTTTAAAATCATCTATTGTAAATTAGCAGCTTTAATTATCACCTTTAAAACAAGAAAGTAATTTTTAACATTTTGCGCCATGAACTCTGATTTCCTATTCCCTACCTGTAGAGTACGACCTACTCTACTTCTCTGAAGGACAAGACATCCCCTTAGAATGCTCCAACACGATTCTTCTGTACTGGAATGCTGAAAACGGAGCAAGCTGGAAACTGCCACGCCCCCTGAGACGAACAACGAAAGCCTCCGGTGATTTCCCAATCCGAAAAGCTGGATCTGTCAGAAACAAGAAAGGGAGCAGGAAGAAACCACAGCCACTCCCTAGGAAACGACCAGAATAGTGAGCGCAGGAGACAGGGCGCGGTCACGTAGGTTAGCGTGCCTTCGGCGCTTACGCATGCGACCAGGCTACCAAAGCTCACGCATTAGGCGGGCGCTTTCTACATGCCAAACCTCACGCATTAGGCGGAACAGCAGTAGACAGCAGTTAAAGGACAGGCGACCTGCGCAGATCTATTAACATGGATGCAAGTTAGATGTACAAGCAGGTTTAAAGCACATCAACCACCAACGCCCTCCCAAGGATGACTGATGCATTTTGCCACACGGGTACCCCCGAATGCTGAGTGGGGCGGGCCCTAGACCACAAGCCACCCTAGCCCTGACAGTACTCCCCCCTCCCAAGAGTGGTCTAGAGCCCGGCTTTAGAGGGTGAAGGAGGTGGAAGCGGCGTAACAAGCGAGGGGCATGGACATTGTCAGCCGGCTCCCAGGAGTCATTTTCAGCACCGTACCCCTTCCAGGAGACAAGATACCACAACTTGGAGCCCCGACGTTTAGAATCCAAATTGTTCTGCACCTCATATTCCCAACTACCATGAACCAAAATCGGTGCTGGACGGGGAGCCAGGTTCTGATAAGCAGGTTTAAGAAGGGAAGTATGAAACACCGGATGAATGCGTAGAGACCTGGGCAACAACAGTTTGAATGTCACAGGGTTCACCTGACGCAGAACTGGGTAAGGACCAATGAACTTAGGTTGAAACATACTCTTGTGTTTAAAGTTCAAGTTCTTTGTGGACAGCCAAACTTTGTCTCCAGGGGCATACCCTGAACCTGAACGATGCCTTTTATCATACTGCTCTTTATATTTCTTTTTGCTTTGTAACAAGCGATCTTGAATCTGACGATGGATAGTTTGTATAAGCTGTACAGAGTCTCTAACTGCCGGCACACCATTCTCATCATTGGGCAGAGTCAACGGAATGGTGTTAGGTACATAGCCATAAAGCGCCTCAAACGGAGAGGATCCGGTTGATGAATGAGGCGAAGTATTGTATGCAAATTCAGCAATCCAAAGTAAATCTAACCAAGATTTCTTAGAGTCCGTAACATAACATCTCAAGTATTGTTTCAAAGTTTGATTCAGTCTTTCAGTTTGCCCATCAGTTTGAGGGTGATAACTGGTGGACATATTGGAAGTGATCTGTAGATTTTTACACCATTGTTGCCAGAACTTGGAGGAGAACTGAGAACCACGATCTGAAAGTAAAACTGAAGGCAGGCCATGTAAGCGAACCACATGTTGCAAGAATAATTGTGCTAATTGCCCAGCAGAAGGTAATTGCTTACAAGCAATGAAATGTGCATATTTGGTTAAACTGTCCACAACTACTAGAATCACAGTATGCTGATTGATTGATGGCAAGTCAGTAATGAAATCCAACGAAATATGCTTCCATGGTTCAGTTGGTGTTGGTAGAACCTGTAGAAAACCTTTTGGTTTAGTGTGATCGGATTTAAATCTTGCGCAGACTTCACAATCATTAGCCATCTTCATTACATCTTTTTGCAGCGTTGGCCACCAAAACATCTTTTGTATTTTCTCCACAGTTTTTCTGGGGCCTGGATGTCCTGCCATAGGATGTGAATGTAACCAGTTGAACACAGTTTCCTGTAATTGCAAAGAGGGCAGATATACTTGCTTTCCATGGAAAGGTATCCCTTCTTTGATAGTTTGATCAACGTTGGGTTTCAACCATGATTTCCACTGAGAAAGAGGAAAACTTTCATGAATATTCTCCAGGAATTGGTCTGCCGAGAGTACACTGATTACTTTGCCAGGATCGATTATAGGTTGAGGGGTTCCTTCAAAGCGAATCAAAGAAGAGTCTTTTCTGGACAAGGCATCAGCTTTCTTATTGTCTTGACCTGGACGAAAAGTTATTATGAAATCATACTCAGCAAAGAACATCATCCACCTGAGTTGTCGCGGGGTTAACATTCTGGCTGAACTCATGAACTGTAGATTTCTATGATCAGTGTAGACGGTCACAGTAAATTTTGCTCCCATAATGTAATGTCTCCATTCTTTGAAGGCTTCTAGTATAGCAAGTAGTTCTTTTTCAGCTATAACATAGTTTTGCTCTGCGGGATTTAATTTTCGAGACATGTAAGCAACCGGATGCATTTGACCAGTAGTGTGATGCCTTTGAGAAAGAATGGCTGCAATGGCTACATCAGAGGCGTCAGCTTCAATGATAAAAGGTTTTTCTACGTTGGGATGCATGAGAACGGGTGCTTCAGTAAAGGCCTTTTTTAGCTTCTGGAATGCATTTTCAGCTTCTGAGGACCATTCAAATTTCACCTTCTTCCTCAACAAACGTGTGATGGGAGCTACCACAGCAGAAAAGTGATCAATGAAGCGACGGTAAAAATTCGCAAAGCCCAAGAAGCATTGTATGTCTCGAACTGATGTTGGAGTGGGCCAATCAGCAACGGCTTTAATCTTCCTGTCAGTCATTTTCATTCCAGTTGGAGTGAGGAGAACTCCCAAAAATTCAACTTCTCGGACATGAAAATCACATTTAGATAGTTTACAATACAAGTTATGAGACTGAAGAGTACTCAAAACCTTTTTGACGTGACCTTCATGTTCAACTTCGGAATTGGAATAGATCAAAATATCGTCTATGTAGACAATAACAAAAAGATCCAAAAATTCCTTCAAGGCATCATTCAGAAAAAACTGGAAAGCTGCTGGTGCATTGCACAGCCCGAATGGCATGACCAAGTACTCAAATAGTCCATATCGAGTTTTGAAAGCAGTCTTCCATTCATCACCTTGCCTAATACGAACCAAATGGTAGGCCCCTCTAAGGTCCAATTTAGTGTAAATTTCAACCCAACAGAACAGGGATGAGTGGTAAAGGATATTTATTTTTGACAGTGATTTTATTCAACGCCCTATAGTCGATGCAAGTCCTTTATTCCCCATTTGCTTTTGGAATGAAGAACAACGGAGATGCTGCTGGTGACTTGGAGGGGCGGATGAATCCATTCTCTAAATATTGATCAAGATACTGTCTTAAATGTTGGTTTTCTTTTTCAGACAGAGCATAGATTGTTAGGAATTAGGCAGTTTTTCGTTTTCTTCTTATCTATCTGTTTGCGTGAGAAAGTCCAGTGTCCTCTGTTTGTGTCTACCTTTCGGTAGCCTCCGCCCCCTTGTTTCTTCCATTCCTTCTATAACTAGGTGCCCGTGTCTCTGATCGGGGCTTGGTTTCTTACCTGGTTGGGTTTTTGGGTCCTTGCCAGTACATGTTGTGTGACTTTCCTCGGAATCCCGTTGTGAGCGTTTTTACCTTCCTGGCGTCTTCCCGCTGTAAGCAGCGCTGCGCAGAACGAGGCTTCGTTCTGCCATTCGGATCTCCGTTGCCTGAAACACCGGTCCGAAAGTGGATGCAATCGGGAGAATTGAGCAGCGCTTCAGGTCCTGGAAGCGGGAAAAGGACTTGGGACAGTTTATTGTTGATTTGTGAAGTATTTTGGGGCTCGTCCAGAATTCAGTGAACGCTACTGCGGTGCCGATTTCCGGGGTCTTGAGTATCCGATCTGCATCATTGTGTGCAGTTTGGACCTTTTTCACGAAGCATTCTGCTTCTAGCGTTTCGTTTTAGAACGCTCTATAGTTTGTGGCCACAGATAGGATTGTTTAATGTATCCATGGCAATAAATGCTGGCATACTTATTTAAGGGGTTTTTTTAGTCAGAAGAATGACTTTTTCCCCGATATTGATTTAAAACGCTTGTTTTTTGGGAGCGTGTTTACCAAATCCTGGTGGACTACTTGAAAAGCATCTCCCTTTGGAAGAGCCTTCTATGTTACACAGGTAAGGAGGAACAGGGGGTGAGTTGGGCAGTGTTAAAGGTAAGGGAGGGGGATCCATACGGAGGACACTGGAATTGTGAGTAACCCCATGTACTCTTCTTTGCTTTTTGTCTTGTCATGCTGCAGGTTAGAAAACTTATCCTAGAGGCCTATATCAAGTTTCTCTGGCGGTGACATAGAAAGAGCCTGGGCGTTTTTCTCTTTCTTTGCTTTATTTCTCCTACCTTCTTCCTTTGTTCGGTCCGCTTACACGCTGAAAACTAAAGGGCGTGTGGCGTTCCGAATAGGGGTAGAGGAGTGGGGCCATCCTCGCTTCCGTGGTGTGGGATACGTTGGGGAGAAATCCAACAGAAAACCAAGCCTACGAAATTCACGCCACCTGAGCGAGAATGGATGATGAGGGGAATGTTTTGGAAGAGAGGGCCCCTACGATGCAGGAATTAATGGGGGCTGTCAATGCTCTTCAAATTAAAGTGCAGGAACTACAACAGGAAAATCAAGGGCTAAGACAGGAAATCAGTATAGGAAAGAGTAAGGAGCCTGTTTGGGGAATGTGCAAACCCTCTGTAGTTCAGCCTGCTACGTTCCATTTCGACAGGAGTGCTAGTGCTAGTACTAGTAACCCCCCTTTTACAGTGAATGTTACAACTCTTACCCCTGTCCCGTTGGCCGTCCCGGAGAGGTTTTCTGGTGATTCGAGTAAATACAGTGTATTTATGAATCAGTGTCATTTACACTTTATGTGTCGTCCTGCTTTATTCCCTAATGACACCTCCAAAGTGGCGTTTGTCATTTCATATTTGGCGGGTACCGCTGCCTCTTGGGCAGTGCCATTGGTGGACAATGATGATCCGGTTCTGTATAATTATGGAGCTTTCAAGGAGCAGATGCGTTGTTTATTTGCAAAACATGCGTTTATGCAAGCCAGTGATGCTGAGTTATTGAAATTGAGACAGGGGAAACAGGATTTCTTGACTTATGTGTCCACATTTAATCGTTTGGTATCAGAGACCCACTGGCCTGTTGATAAACGAACCTCTTTGTTCTATCAAGGGTTGTCAGAGGACTTGAAGGACGTTGTTTCGCAAGTGGTGAATCCCCCTGAGGACTGTGTGGAGTTTATTGATCTAGTGGTAAAGCTGAATCACCGACTCCTGGAAAGGAAAGGTGAGAAAAACCGCTTTCAGTTGTCCAGAGTAGTTCCTACTAGAAGTGACGTTAAGAGTACAGGAGAAGGCAGAACAACTCCGGAACCTATGGAGATAGGAGGAGTTAGGGGTTCCCTGTCAGCAGAAGAGAAGAGTAGAAGACGTTTACAGAATTTGTGTCTGTATTGTGGGCAAGGAGGCCATTATGCCAGGGATTGTTCGGTAAAACCATCCTCTATTCCTTCCAAGAAAGTTGTAGCTTGTGCACAAACACCTGAAGTCTCAGTGTTAGACAAACGTAATCCGTCCTACCAGATTGCTGGTATAGTAAAGAGGGTTCCCAAACATTTCATGATTACTGTCTGTTTGGTTATATCTAACAGTCATAGGGCCCCTGTATCTGCATTATTGGATTCTGGTGCCACTGGCAATTTTATGGATATTCGGTTAGCTGAACAATTACAGGTGCCTTGGATTTTGAAGGACCAACCCGAACCTGTGAGGGCCATAGATGGCACTGAGTTGTCCTCTGGTACTATAACGAAACAGACTGAACCCTTGTGTATGATATGTGACAATGGCCATTCCGAATATCTCGGATTTGATTTGATTGATGCTCCTTCATTTGGTATTGTGTTGGGGGTACCTTGGTTACAGTCACACAATCCTAGGATTGATTGGTTTCGAAGAACTGTAACTCTGGATTCAGTTTATTGTCTGAAAGGTTGCTATAAGGTAGCCACGGATTGGGTTACTCCTTTAACCTGTGCGGTGGGAGATGGGTTGAGGTGTGACGTACAAAAGATTCCTGAGGCGTATGTAGAGTTTGCCGAGGTATTCGACAAAGGACGAGCTAGGGATTTGCCTCCTCATCGCTCGTTCGATTGTAGAATAGATTTGGTTCCCGGGGCTACTCTGCCATGTTGTCGCATTTATGCCTTGTCCGAACCAGAAGAACATCATTTGAAGGAGTACATAGACGAGATGTTAGCCAAAGGGTTTATTCGTCCTTCCTCCTCTCCGGCTTCCTCAGCTATTTTCTTCATTCCCAAATGTGAGGGTGGCCTCCGCGCTTGTGTAGATTATAGAGCGCTCAATAAGGGTACAATTAAGAACAAGTATCCTCTTCCCTTGATACCTGTGTTGCTGGATCAACTGAAGCATGCAACGGTTTTCACAAAATTAGATCTCCGCGGGGCATACCATCTCATACGAGTCCGTGAAGGCGATGAGTGGAAAACTGCCTTCCGGACTAAGTTCGGTCTGTATGAGTATTGTGTTATGCCCTTCGGATTGTGTAACGCTCCGGCTGCTTTTCAGTTCTTCATCAACGAAGTTCTGAGGGAATATTTGGACTTGAGCGTTATAGTCTATATAGACGATATCCTGATTTTTTCATGCACGGAGAAAGAACATGAGATCCACGTGCGCCAGGTCTTACAAACCTTGAGAGACCACCAGTTGTTTGTGAGGCCTGAGAAGTGCTGTTTCCATACTGATAGAGTGGAGTTTTGGGGATTTCTGGTATCTGCTGAGGGGATCAGAATGGATCCACGCAAGATAGAGGCTATAACATCTTGGCCACCGCCTAAATGTGTCAAAGAGGTGCAGGTATTGCTAGGATTCGCTAATTTCTATCGGCGGTTTATCTCCCATTTCTCTGAGATTGTTGCTCCTATGACTGTTTTATTGCGAAAGGGAGTACCGTTTGTGTGGTCCTCTTTAGCACAAATGTCATTAGATCAATTGATTGGACGGTTCACTTCAGCCCCTGTTCTTGTCCATCCTGACCCAGCGTTACCTTTTTTTGTTGAAGCGGATGCTTCCTTGAGTGCTGTCGGGGGCGTCTTGTCTCAGCGAGATGTAGAGACGGGGTTCATGCATCCTGTGGCCTTTTCCAAAACCTTGTTACCCGCCGAAAGAAACTATACGGTGGCAGAACGGGAATTGTTGGCCATCAAGCTCTCCTTCGAGGAGTGGAGACATCACTTGTGGGGAGCTCGCCATTCCATTACCATTTACACGGACCATAAGAACCTTGAATTCTTCAGGTCCGCGCGGGCTTTGACCCCTAGGCAGATGAGGTGGGTTTCATTTTTTAATGAATACGATTTCATGATTACTTATCGGCCTGCCGCTCAGCAGTTGAAATCGGATGCCTTGTCCCGAATACATGTTAAACAGAACGAGTGGGGGACTGATAAAGATGTGGGGTCTTTCATTGCACCAGAGAAGATTGTGGGCAGTGTGTCTTTGGACGACTTTTTGACCACTGTGAAGGATAAGTTGAAGAGCATGGATCTGACCCCTTGGGATTCTCTTCCTTCCTTTTCAATGAGAGAGGGATTGTTGTATCACGGCTCACAGTTGTTTATTCCTCCTGATTTGAAGGATACCGTGTTGCGATGGTGTCATTCATCGTCTTTAGTAGGTCATCCCGGAATAAATAAAACTAGAGAATTCTGTTTACGTTGGTTTTGGTGGGAGTCTTTGCCACTTGACGTGCAACAATTCGTGGCATCTTGCCCTGTTTGTGCTGTGAGTAAACCATCTCATTCCAGTCCTTCTGGCCTGTTACAACCTTTACCAGTACCCCCTGCACCTTGGCATACGATTAGTATGGATTTTGTTACAGATTTACCGGAGGAGTCAGGGTGTACTGTGATTTTTGTTGTGGTTGATTCCTTCACAAAGATGGCCCACTTCATCCCTTTACCTAAACTGCCTACTGCGAAGGAAATGGCTTTAGTCTTTGTGTCATCTATAGTGAGACTGCACGGGTTACCATCTGCCATAATATCTGATAGGGGAGCGCAGTTTGTGTTCCGTTTTTGGACGGAGTTATGTGAGGCTTTACAAATGAAAATCTGTTTGTCTTCTGCCTATCATCCTCAGTCCGATGGCCAGACTGAGAGAATCAACCAAACGATGGAACAGTATCTGCGTTGTTTGTTGACATCTTTGACATGTAATTGGGTGATAGCCCTACCTCGTGCGGAATTCGCATACAACAACAGCGTTCATTCCGCTGTGGGTATGTCCCCCTTTTACTGTTCTATGGGATTTCATCCTAAGGCCATCCCTATCCAACCTTCGGGTCTAGTGCCCGCGGTAGACTCCTTAGGAATAGCTTTGGGTAGGATTTGGGGTATAGCCCAGGAACATCTAAAGAAGGCTAAGGAGGACATGAAAAGGCAGGCCGACAAACATAGGGTACCTTCCCCTTCCTATGCAGTTGGAGACAGGGTTTGGTTGTCAACCAAGAATTTGAGATTGGAAGGCTCCAGGAAACTCCAACCTAGATATGTGGGTCCTTTTCCCATAGCAAGAGTGATTAACCCTGTGGCCATGAGGCTGGAGTTGCCTGATGAATACGGTATACATCCGGTATTCCACACTTCATTGTTGAAGCCATATAAAGACACTGATCAGACCTTGCCCCCTCCCCCTTCTGTGATAGTGGATGGCGAAGAGGAATACGAGGTTAATGCTATTCTCGATGCTAGGAGGAGAAGGGGGAAGTTGATGTACTTGATTGATTGGAAAGGGTACCCTCCTGAGGAGCGGACATGGGAACCAGCTACTGGAGTGCATGCCCCTCGTTTAGTTAGATTGTTCCATCTCCGACACCCGACTAAACCCCGTCCGGTTGGGAGGCCTTTGAGGGGAGGTACTGTTAGGAATTAGGCAGTTTTTCTTTTTCTTCTTATCTATCTGTTTGCGTGAGAAAGTCCAGTGTCCTCTGTTTGTGTCTACCTTTCGGTAGCCTCCGCCCCCTTGTTTCTTCCATTCCTTCTATAACTAGGTGCCCGTGTCTCTGATCGGGGCTTGTTTTCTTACCTGGTTGGGTTTTTGGGTCCTTGCCAGTACATGTTGTGTGACTTTCCTCGGAATCCCGTTGTGAGCGTTTTTACCTTCCTGGCGTCTTCCCGCTGTAAGCAGCGCTGCGCAGAACGAGGCTTCGTTCTGCCATTCGGATCTCCGTTGCCTGAAACACCAGTCCGAAAGTGGATGCAATCGGGAGAATTGAGCAGCGCTTCAGGTCCTGGAAGCGGGAAAAGGACTTGGGACAGTTTATTGTTGATTTGTGAAGTATTTTGGGGCTCGTCCAGAATTCAGTGAACGCTACTGCGGTGCCGATTTCCGGGGTCTTGAGTATCCGATCTGCATCATTGTGTGCAGTTTGGACCTTTTTCACGAAGCATTCTGCTTATAGCGTTTCGTTTTAGAACGCTCTATAGTTTGTGGCCACAGATAGGATTGTTTAATGTATCCATGGCAATAAATGCTGGCATACTTATTTAAGGGGTTTTTTTTGTCAGAAGAATGACTTTTTCCCCGATATTGATTTAAAACGCTTGTTTTTTGGGAGCGTGTTTACCAAATCCTGGTGGACTACTTGAAAAGCATCTCCCTTTGGAAGAGCCTTCTATGTTACACAGGTAAGGAGGAACAGGGGGTGAGTTGGGCAGTGTTAAAGGTAAGGGAGGGGGATACATACGGAGGACACTGGAATTGTGAGTAACCCCATGTACTCTTCTTTGCTTTTTGTCTTGTCATGCTGCAGGTTAGAAAACTTATCCTAGAGGCCTATATCAAGTTTCTCTGGCGGTGACATAGAAAGAGCCTGGGCGTTTTTCTCTTTCTTTGCTTTATTTCTCCTACATTCTTCCTTTGTTCGGTCCGCTTCCACGCTGAAAACTAAAGGGCGTGTGGCGTTCCGAATAGGGGTAGAGGAGTGGGGCCATCCTCGCTTCCGTGGTGTGGGATACGTTGGGGAGAAATCCAACATAGATGCGGCAATTTGGGACACTAGAACCTGGTACGAGATCAATTTGACAGTCATAGCTACGATGAGGGGGAAGGAGGGCTGCCTTAACTTCACTGAAGACCTCTGTGTATTCCTTGTACAATTTAGGTAAAAGTGTTTCCTTTTCTTCTACTGTGGCCAATTGACTTAGAGTTGGTTTTGAGGTGTTTAAACAGGAAGTATGGCAAAAGTCAGACAGGAAAACCAGTTCTCTCTTCCGCCAATCTATGGTTGGGTTATGTAAACAAAGCCAAGGCATTCCAAGAATAAAACCATATTGAGGTGCTTGGATAACGTCAAATTGAAGCTCTTCCTTATGTATTTGTTGCTTAGCATCTTCACAGAACATAACAACCTTGGAAGTTTGCATGGTTACTGGTCCTCCAGCTAATACTTTTCCATCCACTGCTTGGACAATTTCTGGAGTCTCTTTTTGTTCACAGATGATTCCTAGGCGTTGGGCAGTTTCTAAATCTACAAAATTACCTGTAGCTCCAGAATCAACTAAAACCTCCATTTGGCATGTTTCACGAATTAACCTGATTTGCACGGCTAATCTAAAATGTGCTTTGTAGTTAGAGACACATGAGTTCACAGAAGGGAAGGCAATGGTTCCCAAGAGATCTCCCTTCAAACATCCTGGGCCAGTTAGTTTTCCGATTTTTGATCTGTTTTTTCCAGAGCCGCTGACTTACTAGGGTTAGGAAACCTTCCTTTAGGCTTAGTCAAACAGTCCTTCACAAAATGACCTTTTCGACCACAATAAAGGCATTGTCCATTCGTTCTACGATTGTCTTTTTCTTCTTTTGACAAAGGTTGTCTTAAAGTTCCAATTTCCATTGGCTCAGAACTAGTTTCAGAGTTTCCGAATTGAGGTCTAGATTTGACTTCAGATCTCCAATTAGGTTTGTCTGTCCTCTTTTTATCTGATCTTCGTTCAGAGAGTCTGAGATTAATCAATTCAGAACAAATAGTTGGTTGAGGATCAATTTGCGCCAAAACATCTTTTAGATCATCTTTTAATCCTTGATAAAAGAGAGCTGCTCTCTTTTCCTCTGGCCAAGAAGTTTCGGCGATCAATCTGTTGAAGTGAGACAAATACGAAACTAGGTCCCTATTACCTTGTTTTAACTGAAGTAATTCTCGATCTGCAGATAAGGTCACAGTACGTCGATCGAAAACCTTTTCAAATTCTTCCACAAACCTTTTCCAGTTATATAACAGGGTGTCATCTTGTCTGACCAAAGGAACGGCCCAGTTTGCGGCATCTCCGGTCAAATAAGAAATTAAAAATGCAATTTTAGACTGTGGGGTTGGAAAGGCCGCTGGTCTACAAGCAAAATGCAATTCAATCTGGGTCAAAAAGATTTGCACCTTGGAAGAGTCCCCAGAAAAACGTTCAGAAGCTGCCAAAGGAATCTGGGGGGGCACTGTAACGGCTATGTTCGTAGTTCCCCTACTAGCCCCAGTTTCTTGAACCTCTTCAGGAAGAGGAGTACTCTGCAATTGAATATTGTCTACCTTAGCTGCTAACAAACAGTTGCATTCATGGTTTCCTTTAAGTCAGCTTGCATACGCATGATTGCTGGCATTATGTCATTGATGGTGGTCATTATGACTTCACGTACAGACCAGGAGGAAAATAATTCGTGGGCTCACTATTCTGTCAGGCGACGTCTTCCTCAGGGTCTGTCGTGAAGTAATAAGGGCCCACCTCTCGATACCTCCAATTCCGAATGTAATTACTACACATAATCTTGGAGTGATCAAGCGAGGGGAAAAGGGAATTGGGAAGGGGACTGCGGGGAAGGAGATCTGAAAAGGAAAAGTTAGTAACAAAATATTCCGAAAATCCTAAGTTGACTATGACCTTTGAACCAAGACTGAGAATATTCTAAAACACAAGCCTATAAACAAGCTCTCTAAGAATCCGATAAACTTCTTGCACATTTGTATTCAAGAATCACATTCTTATTCACTATGCTGTTAATTTTCATTCTCTTGTGAATTGCGACAGATTCTTCTTCAAAGAAATAACACCACACTTTAGTAAATAAACTCCTTTACCAAAGTTTGAAGGGCAACCTAAATAAATACCACATAAACACCAGCAAAAATAACCTTTTGGCCTTTTCGCCAAAATTCTCAAGAAAGAATTGCGCCTAGATAATTTGCGATAGAAATAGAATTTACGCGCCTTCAGATAGCTTTGCACTCCTCAGAAAACATTCAACAACCATTGCCAGCAATGAATTGCAATTCTCAATTTGAAAGATAAAACGTTAAAAGATTCGAACTTTCTGTGTTTAAAATCATCTATTGTAAATTAGCAGCTTTAATTATCACCTTTAAAACAAGAAAGTAATTTTTAACATTTTGCGCCATGAACTCTGATTTCCTATTCCCTACCTGTAGAGTACGACCTACTCTACTTCTCTGAAGGACAAGACATCCCCTTAGAATGCTCCAACACGATTCTTCTGTACTGGAATGCTGAAAACGGAGCAAGCTGGAAACTGCCACGCCCCCTGAGACGAACACCGAAAGCCTCTGGTGATTTCCCAATCCGAAAAGCTGGATCTGTCAGAAACAAGAAAGGGAGCAGGAAGAAACCACAGCCACTCCCTAGGAAACGACCAGAATAGTGAGCGCAGGAGACAGGGCGCGGTCACGTAGGTTAGCGTGCCTTCGGCGCTTACGCATGCGACCAGGCTACCAAAGCTCACGCATTAGGCGGGCGCTTTCTACATGCCAAACCTCACGCATTAGGCGGAACAGCAGTAGACAGCAGTTAAAGGACAGGCGACCTGCGCAGATCTATTAACATGGATGCAAGTTAGATGTACAAGCAGGTTTAAAGCACATCAACCACCAACGCCCTCCCAAGGATGACTGATGCATTTTGCCACACGGGTACCCCCGAATGCTGAGTGGGGCGGGCCCTAGACCACAAGCCACCCTAGCCCTGACATATTCACAGTTATGTGATCCAGGGCAAAGGCTGCAGGATCAAGTAGTTAGGACAAGAAAATGTCAATCTTCTAAAAGTGGCATGTTCACAATTGTGACTTACAATCCCACTTTATCAGTAAAGAGGATGTTAAATTACAATTCACTTGAGTCTAAACTTAACATTCCTATCTGTCCCCAATCAAACTTTAGCAAATATTAATGTTAATAACATAACCCAATGCTATCCAATGGGAGAGATAGGCCTTGCAGTAGTGAAAACAAGGAATGTAGGAGCTGTTCAGTACTAGGGCATCTAAAACTTAGATATACATGTCATTCTTTTTAAATACAATGCACCCTGCTGTTTAACGCCTACTCTAGGTGTGACTTGCATACATTAAAAAGGAAGGTTTAGGCCTAGCAAAAGGTTTATTTTGCCAGGTCAAATTGGCAGCTTAAAACTGTACTACAGGGTCCAATGGCAGGCCTGAGACATGTTTTAAAGGGCTACTTTATTGGGTTGCAAAATAAGAGCGACAGACCCACTAGTAGCATTGAATTTACAGGCCCTTTGTGCAATTAGTGCCACTTTATTAGGGACACGTAAGTAAATTTATTTTGCCAATTAAATGTAAGGCATTTTTATCATGCTTAAAAGAGATAGCACAGGCACTTTAACACTGGACAGAAGTAGTGAAGTGCGCAGTCATAAAGCAAACAAAAACGAAGTGAGAACCAGGAGTTGTGAAGGAAAACTGTTAGAGGGAAGGCCAGACCAAGGATGACAGTCTAACACTCCTCTGAAAGATTTTGAATTCCAGAATTAAGACTAAGTGCCTGATTTATAATTTGGCAGACAGAGTAATCTCTGTTGACCTGGTGGAGGACTTAATTTCCGCTAGAATGAGACTACTCCACCGACCAAATTTAGAAATGATTGCCAAGCTGGTGGTCATTCCCAAAGAACAGGCAGGAGCCCCCGTCATGGCGGTTCCTGTCAGTGCTTTTTGATGTTTGTTGCACAGCTCTTCTTTTTGAAAATACAAAAGCTAATGCTCCGTTCGCCCATGGTGAGGGGACGATTTAACAGTTACTGACTGAGGCAGGCAGGGAAAACCTACCACTATTTCCTCTGATTATTATTAGGTGGGTGGAATTAGAGGTCTGCCTCCAATGGCCCTTACTCCACAGGGCCACCAGAGGGCGTTCATCACATAATTATGTTGCTTGAACATGAAATACCTTGAAAAAATATGAGACAAGAGGTGCTTGGAATAACAAGAAGAGTTTGTTTAATTAAACAGTGCCTCTGGGAGAAAAGTTACAGGTGCAGGGTTTGAGGACTGTCTCAGTTTACAATTGGTCTGTGGTCTCCTTTTATTCAGTTCACCATGGCTAATAAAGAGTTTCCAGTGATCCATGCATGGTGAAGAATGTAAGTTGCTGCTTTTGAGTCATAAATTAATTGGCTAATGAAAAGTACAGGGGGGTGAGTCCTTCGGTGGACATAGTGTGGCCAGTGGCTAACGTGTGGGCATAGCCCACTATCCAATTGTGCTTTATTGGGGCCAATATCCCTTGTCCAGTGTAGTATTGCTGTACCTATCTGTGGGATTAGTCTAAGGTTATCTGTTTGAGCGATTGTCTGCCAGCTAAATGCCACCTCACCTGTGATCTATCAATCAGCAACCTCAGGCATAAGTCTCAGATCTTGCCTCACTACGTATTTGCGAGTCGGAGTTGATGTGGAGTTCACAGTGGGTGAACTTGATGATAAAGATGCAATTTCATTCTCATAATGAATGTGTTATTTTTTATATTAGCATTGACTTCTTCCATATTAACAATTAAACCAAAGATCTGTCTGCCTATAAACCTGGGAGGTGGACCCCAGTCTTGGAGGTATGGACACTCCTTCACAATAGATCTAAATCAGGCCCTATGTCCGAAGATCAAACCTCAGACAGGGTAGAACCTGGTTGATATATCCAATCTGTGCTCCATTGCAGTCGGCATGAAATTGCACCTGGAGATTTCATACCTTGAAAGTAATTATTTTCATTTCCAATTTTAGCTAAAATTTCCATACAGGAGATTGTTTGTCTACATGGCATCCCCAAGTTCCAAGTTTTGGTCTGCCGTAATGAACCTTTTGGAATTGAAGTTACATAAATCTGGTAGTTATCATCCAGAGTCCAATGGCTGGATGGCAAAAAGTGCACCAGGCTGGAAAACAGTATCTCAGGTATTCTAGTGTTCCTGTGGGTAGCTTCATTGTGTTACTGTTACTTACCTCTTGATCTTCCTTCTTCAGCTCTTATTGCTGTCCTGAAATCTCTAGATTCAGCCTTTTGGTACAGCCGCCAACAAATTGCCATCAGGTGGCAGCAAAAGGGACTTCATCTAAACAGACACTCGAGCGTCTCTCTCTAACCATCTCTTTAGTACCAGTTTCCCAGGGGCTTCTGGTTATTTTTATGAAGGTTTTAGGCTTCAGGGTGGCTTGGGCCTATCTGTTTGGACCAGTTATCGCCTCAGTTGTAACATTATGCCCTTTCCCTTAGCGAAATGACATATGCTTACAGACAGTTGTCATATGACAAGTGTCATTACCTCAGGGGTACTCGAGCAAACTTCAAAGGTGGGAGTGCAGTTGAGTCATGGAAGTGGACTAACCCATGCCTAGGCTTCTTTAATGTATCAACAGCAGCTATTGTGCTTTCCTCCTTTGTGGAGACAGGATCTCCTAGCCTCAGTGGTGCCACTCCAAGGGGGGAGGTAAAGAGGAAGACCAAATGCACCCTGGAGGGATTCTGATTAGTTCTTTCATCTTTTGACGGCAGTAGTAGGATAGCCCAGGGGAAAGTTTAGGAAGAATTTAAGTGATGTTTAGCAAAAGCTTAGAGAAACTATCTTTGTGAGCTAGGGTACACAGGTACCTGGGAGTATCTTCAAGGTAAAGCGTCTTTCTGAGACAGGGACTGGATCGCACTGTAGTAAATACTAGGTGAGCAAACAGATATGCTCTGAAAATGTCTGTAATAAGAAATTAGTTTTCCTTTTTAATAACTGTTTTCGAGTTTCTTGCGGAGAGAGGCTGAGGCCTGACCAGAACAAAGAAGATAATAAAGCTGCCCACTGGAAGAATTCCATCTATCTGAGGAAGAATGTGGAGAGACTTGCCTCAGCTTTATCCTGGAATTCTGGACCTGGATGACTGTTCAGAAGGGGTAGGAAAGCAGTTTATTACTAACATAGAAAACAAAGGGGTCTAGGTCCTGTAAAGGCAAGCTTACTAGCCAGGTGAAATATGTACTATAACTTTAGAGAGTGCAGAACATCCTGGAGAAATATAAGCTTCTGATACCTGAAAGAAATACAGCACTCCAGTTGTGACTAGACATTTGACTGTGGACCCTACTGGAAGTTGTAAAGAAGCTTTTGACAACTTGAACCTTTGTTCTGCTTCCAAGTAGTCTTGCCTGAATTCTTGGAGACTTTTGGACACCAAAAAAATGTTACACAATTCTTCTGTAACATTTTCATGACTTGACAAGAGCTTTTGATCAAAACGTGCAATGCTACTTCTGGACTGCAAAAAAGGTATTCAACTTTGAAGAGTCATTTTGGTTACTACTTCCAGCCTTACCCTTCTGAAGATTCACAATCTTTAGAAATGTTTTTACATGCAAAAGGTAAACGTTTTGACCAAGGCGAACCAGCAACTCTTCGCTAGCCTTGTTTTATTGCTTGTCTGCTGTAATGGTATTTAGGTCTCTATCCTCCATGATTTGTAACCGGGGTGAATCAAAAGTATTTGTTTTGCCTTGCTCTATTACTGGCTGGGTACTAACATGCCTATGTCTCCTTCAATTGTAGTCCATTGATCAGCATTGATATTGAGCCCTGATTGTTTTATTTAAGACGTTTTGAATTGTTAAAAATCAATTGTATCCAAATTTCTTCCTTTTTGCGTCTTTGTATCAAGTGCATTTTAATCTTTGCAACTACATTGTGATAACTTGCTTGTGTCTTAATTTTAACACTGGTTCGGTGCCACGCTACATGTACCCTGCACAATTTTCTCTTATTGCTTGTACCAAGCTACCAAGGTTGAGTTAGGGATTTATTATAGAAACTAATTTACTTAAACATAATGACTTTGTTTCTGCTAAATGAGAGTTTATTCCATTTTTAAACATGCACAGATGGAGCTCTATTTGAGTAAGAAATATTAAGCTAACACCTTCGTCCAGAACAACTTTGACCTGCTTTAATTTCCAAAGATAAATACAAGGCTACCACTACTTAGCTTTCCTATATTGTCTTCCTAGTTTATCATTAACTACCCAAATCAACCTTTCTTTGTAGAGCCTGATCTTGCATGAGCTTTAAGTATTTCGGGATTCGCAAGAACCATTTTTCTCAGGCCTTCTTGCTTTTAGGTATTTTGAAATAATAGACATGACACAACTTTAAACTCAAAAAGAAATATTTTAATATTAGACTGGAAAATTATGGAGGTTTTGTCGAGCGGAGAGTACTCATTTCTAATCCCATATATTGGTATGGACACATTAGATAAAACCACACGAGCTGAAATGTATTACAATGTACAAGTAGAGCTGAGCTCAAAATGGTCATATTAGCAAAATTCAGTTATTGCAGCACTTTGCTCATCGAAGCCTGTTAATAAAATGACATACTGTAACTTCTCTGTGCTTTAACATATGTAAAACAAAGTCAAATCAAATCAAAATAACTTTATTCGGTTATTATGCAGAAAAAATAACCATAAAAGTGCAATTAATAGGTCACAATTTATTTCAATATTTAAAAAAATATATAAAAATGATCATGATTCATTAAACAATAGGCTAGTTAAATTTCATATTTAAATTGTTTTCCGTGATCTAAAACATTTTTTTTTAAAAGCAGAGACAGATGCAACAGTAAATATATTGTCTAATTTCTGGATGGTTAAAAAAGTGGGGCGACATTGCCTAAGTTCCACACTCTTCAATATTGGTACTATCAATCTTTTCCTCGGAATAGTGTAAAACTTACAGAATAACAAGATGTGCATATCCGATTGGCTGGACAAATCATCGCATGGACAGTTACAAAGTTCTCTTGTCCAGTCATTCATCTTGGGAAAACGTAAGAATCAGAATAAAATGTTTAACCTAAGCTGCGTTAATAAGAACCTTTCAAAAAATGTTCATGTGTAGCTTAACATACGGTTGGATATTAAAAGTGGTCATTGTTAGGTGATGGGCCACCAGGGAGGTCTTTGTCATTTCAGTGTTAGTTCTATAGTCACTCAGATGCATCAAACAAAGATTTTTAAGTTCTTTCCTTGAAACCTGACACATCAATAAGGGATCACTGTAGTATTCTAGGTGGCCTATTTGTGAGAGGAACATCTTTACGTAGTATAACCATCTTATCTTGCTAACATTATCAATGCTCATCGAATCATTCAGAATAGAATGGTTAAAAACACACTCCTTGGTTGTTCATACCCTATGCCACAGAAGAACTGGTTGTACCTTAATGACATCTTCTAGATACGGTAGTCCAAGTTCAGCATGGCAAATGAACGTGGAGACATTATCCGGGACTGCTAAAAGGTATCTCAAAAACAGTTTTCTGCCACCTGTAATGATTTCATATTTATATAGCCCCATATTCTTGCACCATAGATCGCAATTGCTACACAAGTTGCTCTATAAACACATAAAAGTTCCCCAATCGGTCGCCTACCCATTTTTCTGCTAAAATTAGTCAAAGCCATTAAAGATTTATAGGACAGAAACCTTCTTGTTTTTATCGCATTACTCCATGAACGTACATTATTTTTTTCTTTTTATCAGCCCCAGAACCACAATTTAAGCAGAACGTTTTCGTACAATTAATTCTCAAATCCAAATTTGTCATGAATTGAGAGAAAGATGTGACCATCCTTTGCAAGGCGTCAGGCGTCCGGGCCATCAAAACCGTGTCATCCGCGTATAGGAGTGCGGGGACAGATCTGTTAGCTATCATAGTCATGTTGTCATGTGCTTATCTAGGTTCCTGATCGATACTGTGACCTTATGCCCCTATTCGGCTATAAAGCCCTTTGTTCCCTATATTGGCATAACCGTTCAAGTACGATTTTCTGTAAAGTCATCTCTGGCCTCACACGAGCAGAGCCACAGAGCCACATTCCAGCATGACTCTCTGCTACTTCCTTTGCGACCAATTAGTGCAATGACAGAGCAGCAGTCACTATCTGATATTCCTAGATAACACTCCGAGTTCTTCAACAAGATAAAAACTTAGCAAACCTGGAAATCCCCGCTTGCTATGTTTTGATTAGTAATAGAACTCTAATGAGCAACTGATAGCTGCCACTTCCTAGTGACATCTTTAATTGACGTCTTATGTCCAGCAAACTTGCGTCAAACCCGGCACCTGTCAGGTATAAATATTACCAACGTTGCCTTAAGCAATGCGAAGCTGTGAGCTGTGAGAGCGAACATGTTGCTGATGCCAGCTGCCTGCATGACCCCGTGTTGGTAAAAACTAGCACTCTGTCGCTGCAGCCTGCTATCCTGTGGTGGTGAAGCTGCTGATTACCATTATCGCCGCTACAGCGCGACCTATGGTGCAGTACGCTTGAGGAGCCGTGCAGCCGTCCTCTGCGAAGACATCCAGCCCAGCTGCCCGCGGACGCTGTCACCCCTCCTTCCTCCAGACGCGCTGAGAGAAGCCGCTGCCTTTCTCGTGCAGAGAAATCCAGTCCCGGCGCTTCCAGTCTACCCTCGCAGGTGACTGGGATATCGAGAGAGACCCCTGAAGGAGATACCAATCCTCCATCATTCTATTCAGAGGTATGGTGTTGACTAAACCCTTAGAAGAGAATTCTTGAAACAAACCTTGGCAAAACCAACTTAACTTAAGCTACTTACTTACTCCCCTTCTCACGTGTTAGGCCTAGGTCAGGCACACTGGGGTAGGCTTAGTTAGAAGCACCAGTTGAGTATGTTAGCCTAATGTATATATGACTGTATAAATGTTTTATTACTTTTAAACCATTGTATGGCTAAGAAACCATATCAATGCTTTTACAGTTCTATTTCGCTATTCTTATCTTACTGTACGTACTTTTTATAATAACAGTTATTGCAATTGTGGCAATACATTTCTCTTGTATGAGAAGAAAGACTGTTCAATAAATGTTAACCTTTATTGATACACGCCCGTCTCTCTATTCTCTACATACCGTGAAAGTAAACTGCACTAGACTGACTGAGTGAAATCTATGTCTATTGTTTCACACGACCCTAGAGATCGACTCTTGATCTGAGGAGCAAAGTTGTCATGTTGCACGGTTGTTGGAAAGCTGAATCCCTTCTTGTCTGTGCCAAGGAAGCTGATCACTTCCTATGCAGAGAAGAAAGTTTCCAGTGACCTCTGAGCTAGTTGGTAACACAACCCAATTAAGTTTAGCATAGTCCGTGGAGGCCTGGAATATAGCCAGTTCCACGTCGATACTACTGTTTATGTTATTCCAATGCGCAGGGCCTAGTGGGAAACTAGGAACTACACTACATGGCGCCCAACGTTTGGTAAGGCGATAAACTAACGTAAGACTTGTAGAGTAACTCAGTCGTGCATATTTCACACCCCTTTCTCCCGTAAATACTCCAATAGACGTCTGGAGTGGGTGAAAGGTTAAAATCCGCCCGACCTTAGTAGGAAGAGATTCCTATGTAAAGCTCTGGTTTATTCAACGTTGAAGGATACAGTGTTCCAAAATATTGTGCATCTAATCTTTGTCTCCTTGGAGACCTACTCTGCAAAAACTGCATTTATACAATGTCAGTAGAAAACAACGGCACCACTGGGGCCGCAGTAGATGCGACTCAGCAAGGTCCCGAATACACAGACCCGGATGCTATTATCATCCCGGTCCACTTAAGAAGATCTATAACTTTAAAACTTATAGAAAACGGACTGACACCTCAAGGTGGTACAGTAATTTTCGTGATAGAGGCTCACGAGTATCGGCAGACAGAGGTATTCTATTCATGGATAAACTTTCCAGCGGTAAACGCTATAACACAAGAGTTTCACTATTACAAAATAGAGGAACCTCCGGATGAGTACGCCCCTTTCGAGGAGGTTGAAATTCCACTTAAATTTCAAGAGCACCTGCTCTGGTTTAATGGCGCCCTAAAACACAATGATCACATAACCAGGCTCGGTCCACTAGGTAGACCAGGAGCCACGTGGCCGGTTCTAGCCAGCTACACACCACATCCTGACATTGCAAGAATGTCTAGAGAAGAGCTGTTAGCACAGCTAAACACATTAATAAAAATACATAGGCAATTAGTCCAATATGTAATACGGACTGCAACAGTCCAGCCAGCTGTTAATACACCACAGCTGACCCCTCATCAGGGGAACACAAATAAAATTACACCACAGAACATACAGTCATGTCTTGGTAAAACACCCGTAAAACGGGAACAAATTCCTTTCTGGTTAGCACAGAAAATCACTCAAATAGAGGCAGTATTTCCTGATACTACCCCTATTGAGAAACACAGAATCTTGACCATCTGCCTTCCTATGGGAATCGCACCACACGTGGAGGACTGTGACACTTGGGGTACAGTCTTTGCTTCCATTTACACAAAAACACACGGTGTTCCGTCTATGGCGGTAATACCAGACGTGCTAAAACAGATTCAAAATGAATTCGGTCCAGAGCCCGCTTTAAATCTAGGTATGAAATTACTGAAAGACTTCAAGCAGGTCACGGCTATATTAATAGCCAATGTAAAGGGAGAAGCAGCATCTGTGGCGATTCGCCAGAAGTTGAGGGAAACAGATATAAAAGATCCTGTTGAGCTTGCAAAAATCATAGAAAAATGCTATGAAGAATTAGGTAGAGACAGCTTGGGTGGGAAACCAGTTAAGCCCCAACTTCTCGAAAATCCTGAAAAATTATTTATTAAAAATAATTTAAACACTCCTAAAAAGAGCTGGGATGGAAATAAACAATCCACTCCCAAGGAAAAAGTTTTCCAGTCCAGAGGAAGGTCTCCTCGACGGAGGGAAAGAACTCCGACTCGAGAACGCCAGTCTCCCCAACGGGAGCCCTCTGAGAAAAGATATAACCTTAGAAATAGGGATAATATAAAAAGACCTGATAGATATCAAAGTATTGATACACGTCCCTCTCGATCTCTTCCACAGAATTCGGAAAGAAGAGGACGGTCAGACCCAGGAGAGCACACCAAGTCCAAAGACAAGGAACCTGCTCAAAATAAGAAATCTCAATTTCCTAAAAAGAAGGTAGCCAGTATTAGAGTAATCAACCATGCCGAGAATACTGAGGACACAGTTGAAAAACGGGGAGTGGGCATTGACAATGTTGGACAGTGCAGCAGAAATCAGTATAGCGCGCAAGATCTTGATGAGTCATCTGGAGACAGTGGACACGAATGAATACATTCAGGTTGAAACTGCCGACGCCAGGCTTAGCGAGCCCCATAAAATATACGAAATAACATTGCGTATAGAGGGTGATAAGACTAGGAAAATTAAGGGTCTGTTTTGGGATAAGCTCTCGAAAGGCTATGATATTCTGTTAGCTGAAAAAGATTGGCCCCCAGAGTTTGTCAGGGAGTGCCCTCGTGGCGAAGAGGTAATTATGCCTGCCTTCTCGAATCACATACCGATTCACAAAAAATACACATATGCAAGGAAATGGGCAGTAGCCCAGGCACCTGCATTGTATAAAAATCATGTAGGATGGGATGAGGATTCAACGCCTCACAAAATCCAACTAAAAAGTGAACCAACTGCCCAACGGCAGTATCCCATAAAGCAAGAAGCTAAAAAACAGGTCAGGGAGATCTTAGATCAACTTGAGTACCAGGGGGTGATTGAAACATGCACCTCTCAAATGAACAATCCTTTGTTTCCTGTCTCCAAGCCAGACAATTCATATCGTCTAGTTTTGGACTACAGACACCTTAATACATGTTGCAAAACTTTTGCAGTACAAAACTCGCATAGTGCAGCCCTAATGAATAACATAGTTAGGAAAAAATATAAAACGACATTAGAGATTTCTAATGGTTTCTTTTGTCAAAACATTGCACCAGAAAGCAGATACTTGACCGCTTTCTCCGCATTCGGGTCACAGAAAAAATTCTGTCGACTCCCACAGGGGTTCAAGAACAGCCCAGGACTATTCTCAGCTAGGGTAACAGAGTTACTACAAATCTATGATGATGAAGCATTGTCTTACGTAGATGATATTTATCTCACAGACGACGACTTGGATACTCACTTGAAAAGAGTGAACACCATTATACTTGGGTTCGCAGCAGAGGGTTACAAATTCAACTTTAAAAAGTCTCGAATTGCCCATCTGACAGTACTATTCTTAGGGTACGAATTATCAAGTGAAGGAAAAAGCCTAGCGGACAACTTCTTAGAGAAGTGCGCTGTACTCCAAGCTCCAAAAACGCTGAAGAATTTACAATCCATACTAGGTTTTCTGAATTTCGGAAGAACTTACATCCTAAATTACGCAGAGAGGGTTAAACCTCTCTACGAACTAATTAAACCTGATTTAAAACAAATCAATTGGACTCAAAAACACACAGAAATTTTGAGATCACTGCAAACAGACATGTTAGCAAAAACAAAATTAGATACACGTGACAACACGATCGATCTTGTAATCCGAGTCATCCCAGGAAGATGCGGATTCACGTACCTAACCTCTAATGAGGGAGAAAAGGTACCAATTTCAATTAAATCTCACTTGTACACACAAGCAGAAAAAACATTCAGTCGCACAGAAAAAACTGTGAACGCAGTGCAAATCGCATTAGCAAATGAAAGAGAACTAGCACACGGCAAACGGATTAATATCCTTACAGCGGAATCCGCCTTCGAAGCGCTATTCAGCCCAGTAAACCTGCCTACAGTGTCACTGGATCCAAAATGGATACAGTATATAGATTCTCTAGGAGCGGAAGACGTGAAATACTATTTCGCCCCGCAATACGAAGAACTGAATGATTTAGAATATGAAGAAGAATATCCTCTGCCAATCGAAATCCTGCCTCTCCCACTATATGCCTGTATAATCTATACAGATAGCTCTGTACAGCATTTCAACGTAGAGAGAAAATCCTACGATGCAGCATGTGCGATCATTAAATGTCGTTGGCTGTGCGGTAAAATCAAACCGAAAATAACAAAAACTGAATCAGTGAAGTACTGTTCGGCTCAAAGAACTGAAATCAGATGTTTAAAGATGGCGCTCGAAAATGCAGAACGCGAATTCCCCACACTTATAGTGTGCGATTCTCATTTTTGCGTCAATTCTTACAATAACAAACTGCAGAGTTGGATCGAAAACGACTACAAAGATGATACAGGTGCCACAATAAAGCATAAAAAGCTCTGGAACGAGGTAGCTCTTTTATGTAAAGAACTACAAAAGACTCACGTGATTCACGCACAGAGTCTTCAACGTGATGGCGTTCACGTTGCAGGGAATTCATTGGCTAATACAGCCACAGCGGAAGCAACTAACCCGGCTTCCGTAGCCACAAAAAAGCGTACAGATAAGTATATAGACGGGGAAACAATGCTGGCAGTAAAAACGACCGTAAAAGGCGACTGTGCAGCACTACCCGTAAACTATCCACTCAATTATGCATACATAATCGATGCAAACTCCGTTCCTTTTGCTCGAATCCCTGGAGTGGGGGATAGAGTAATTCCAAACAGGAGCAGGAGGGGCTTCCTATTACTGGAAGCACACATGGGGTTGGGTCTGAAACACCAAACAATCAAAGCCTCTCTGAAAGAATTACAATCAGAGTACTGGTGGCCAGGAATGGGTATAGATATTCAATGTTTTGCTCAAAAATGTGAAGACTGCAACAGAGATCGCAGTAATGAACAGGCCAGTGTAGTTTCAGGATCCCTTCTAGACAGCATAAGGCGGTCTATCTGCGCAATCAAAGAAGAGAAGCGCGTCCCAGTGTACAACGTTTAAGACGAAATGCACTTAAAAAATGAGGCCACCAGCACTCGGCTGACGCCTAGAACTGTTATAAAAGATTAGCGAGTCCATATCGGCACATACGCAATTACCACGTTCCATTCTGACCAGGGTCCTGCTTTCAGCTCTCGAGCCTATAAGAAGGCCATGGCCAGCATGGGAATTGGGTTGCGGTATTCTTGTCCGTCGCACAAGTGTGGTAGAAAGAAAAAACCGGGACATAAAGCAATCTATAACAGCGAAGGTATTAGGTTCAGGCGCTGGGTGGGTCAAACATTTAATAAGTGTCCAGACTAGTCTTAACAACATGCCAAGAAATTCTCTAAAAGGTTTCAGCCCATACGAACTATTGTTCGGAATAAGAATGCGCGTTCAGGACCTCGATAGTCAGATGTCAGTGGTACAAAAAGAAACAAAGCAGTTTGAAGTAAAAGACCGTTTGGCTGTTTTACAGGAACTAAATGAAACAAGAAAATCATTAAGCAACATAAAGTTAAAGCAACAGCCAAGTACCACTGACGAGGCACCACCCGCAACAGCCCCAGCAAGGCCTGTCTGGATTCCAAAGATTGGGGATCTAGTCAGAGAAAAGATCGCGGTTAAGAAGGAATTTGGGCCTTCTTACAGAAAAGCAGTACCTGTCTTAGCAGTTACCGGAACAAGATCAGTTGTGCTACCGCCCCTTGCTGGTAAAAAGGAGAACAGAATCGTGTCCATCGATCTGGTAAAACCACAAGCATGTGGCCTATAATCAACAGTAGGCCCAGTGGACTCCCAAGAAACAACAGAATACCCAAACTTGCAACAATCCAAGAGGTTCAAACTGAAAGACTAATCACATTCGATCAGCCTGCAGTGCACAATGAAGGACTATGCAATACAGCCATGGAACTCGTGCCTCTTGAAACACAGATTGAAACAGTTCGTCAAGAAACAACACCAGTCTACAATAATGTGGCATCAGAAAGTGCTACCGAGAGACAGATTGAAAGAACAATCCCATCAATTGACAGAACTGCCTCTGGTTATTTCATCAACTTCGACAACTTCTCTGAAGATCAAAACGATCCCGAAGTGATGCCAGAAACAAAAAAGTCTTTTAAAGAAAAAGCAACGGAACTCTTTCATCAACTGAAGGAAATCTACCTCATTTCCCCTTGGTTAGAGTTCTGGTTCGGTCTAGGTGTATTTTTCCTCCTGCTTTGGCTCATCATGGTACTGTGTTTGGGAAAATTCATTGAAGGAAAATATATTACAATGGACACAGCAAGTCAGAACATCAACCTAGTCCTGAAACCACACAGATCATCCCACGTGAAGAAAAGAGAACTGTCAACAGTAAATGTCACAGCAATTCCAATACCTGGTGGGGTAGTATGGGAGAAAACAGACTATGAGATCTATGGTCCGGTCGAAATCCTGAAGTATCCTCATCAACTAAAGGTTTCCTTAAGTGACTTTGTTACACCAAGTACATTCTCTGATAATTGGGACTTTAACAGTATTAATGACATGATGTCTGATTTAGTAATGTCAGCTAGATTCACAGATCATGATTATTTACAAGGTTCATCTAGTTATGAGCAGTTATTCTGTTATACCCACTATGGGGATCATTACTTGCATAAATCTGCACAGCCTAGAAATGTTTTTATGTATAACCAATGGGAACATTGTTCTACACCACCTAAAAGCAGTTCTAAAGCATTTTTTGAGAAATTCAAATATTTTTCAGGGTTTAACACCAGTGATGCAGAAACGTTTTATTATAAACTGTTAGATAAAACAGGAATGAAAACAATGCTGACAAATTCTAAATTGATATATTCAGAAGCATTTTATGACAAAATGATGACATTTGGTTTTGATTATTGGAAAACTAATATTGAAACGAAATCAATTTGGGGTACAAAAGATTGGCAGGTGCAAGGCATAGAAGCACTGTTTAGAACCTGCATGATACCAGAACAAATGTTATTTTTAAATGACACTGTACACCAAACATCTTGTCTTGGCCTAGCCAAAAACAAAGAAATGAAAACACCGTCTATACCAAAGCCAATAGCTGAGAATGCAACTGCAGATAATGAGTTAGACGTGTCACACATTTTACATTTCAACAGAACACATCCTGATTGGAAAAAGTGGTTAATCTGGCCTACAGACACAAATAGCTGTCAAGATCGATTCCTGAATAAAACACAGGGTTTAAAAATGACCAGATTAGACTCAAGATATTCCCAGAGACAACATCCAGGAATTATAACCACATACAGTGTAGGCAAACTCTGCCTAGAATGGCTAACTACATCCACACTGGCTGAAATTAAGCAACACTTGTCTTTATTAAAAGATGGTGCTGATTTGCGCGATTTCATTCTTGGACCACGCAAACAGCGTCAAAAGCGTTTCATAGCGACCAGCATCTATGCTGCTTACAACGAGGCTTGGAAAGTAAAGCAAATTGAAACTGCTGAAAAGATACGAGAAATTGATCGTATTAATTTGGAAAAATCACTTTCTGTAGTAGACAATGGGTTAATGACTCTGTCTTCCAGAATATATTCTTTGGACAATATTGTATCATCTGCCTTTGATGTGATAGACAGAGATTTGCTAATGTTACAACATGGCCAATCTCAATTACGCTCTATTATAGAATTAGGCTGGACGCTGCAAAATCTTCGTTCAGGCTATGTGCCTTGGCGTCTGATAAACACAACGTCATTATTTTCCATTTTTAACCTTACTGATAAACAGATCAGTTTGGCACAGAAAGGAGCAGACTATACAATTTTGAGCATCGAGAAACTCGAGAGATTACCATTGACAATGTCAGAGAGCCCTGTCATTGAATGGATAATACACGGAATTATCACAATTCCGATAACAACTTTCCGCTTTAAAAAGTGCCTTGAATACATACCTGCTGGCCAATATGAACAATTGGGTAAGGGATATGTTAAATCCGAATGGAAATTACCATACACTCATTCTTGCTATAGTGACAGCGACAAAAATGTATTTCTTAGTGGTGACAACTGTAAACACTCACTAAGCGGTATACTTTTGTGTCAGGGTATTAATTTACACGGAGCATGTGATGGAAATTCAAACAACCTTTCATGCCACCAGCTAGTCACACCTGCAACTCAGATAGAGCCCTTCTTTATGCAACTCGCAAACGGGAGTTACATTCTAAGAACGGATCACAGGTGCTGTGGCCTCGCGCCCGGACTAAGTTATCTAGTAGAAGTAACGTCCATGGTCAAATGCTGTATGCAAGCATTGTTCCCGAGCGGGCCTCCAGACACAGTGACTCCCCTCTGGCCTCGTCTGAATCTCTATTCTATACGAATTGATACATTAAGCAAAATGAAATCTGTGCTTTTACAGACAACAGTGCCTATAACGTCATCTAAAGAGACGTATGATCTTCTAGTCGCAAGGACGGCTACTGAGGTCCATGACCTTTTATCAACAAATTGCCCCGTGCATTTCGTACAAATACTCGACCAACTCCTTAACATGTCTAGTGCTACAAGCATCCCAGGCATATTTAAGACAGTCTTTACGGGACTGCTAACACCCTTCCAGGCAATTTTGGGAATCTTTCCTAATTTTGTGCACTCCATCTTTGGTGGTATTCCACTATTTTTTGGACTCATCGCAGGGATTCTATTTTTGACCCTTCTGCTACGTTATGGCAAACCTCGGCTCAGACATAGCTCCCATGGGAATGGAAGAAACAATCCTAGCAATGCGCTACAGGGACAGGATAACTAACGTCCTCGGATTGGCCAGGCTGAGAGATCTAAACATGACCTGGTTCCTTTCATTCAGACCGATATGGCAAAATTGCATTTTACCTGTGCTACGGTGTATGCTTTGCGGCGAGGAATGCGTGTTGGACATCTGTCTTTCACTTCCATCAGCAGTACCAATGGACGTCGATACTTTGCTAAGTCCAATAACGGCTCACGCATTGTGTTGTCCCCAGCGGCTACCAATCCTGATGACGGCATTCGTGGAGACTCCTGTACTACAGCCAAGTGGTAACAGTGGAGCGAGTGACAAAAGCAACATCATCCAGGTACAACGTTCTGTGAGCGGGACTGGTACTGTCTTCGATGACAGCAATCATTCTCACACCTGCCAAGTTTCAGCGCTATCTAATTTGGTTGAACTATCACCTGATTTTGTAGACCAATTCTTTGCGAGCCTGTCTGATACAATGTTCTCACCCACAGAGAAACAATAACTTTTGAGAAGCTTTCCGACACACAGCGTTCCCATGAACTCTGAATTCGGCCTTCAGTTTTGATCAACATAAAACTGCCAGGAGCTTTGGTAAATCTGATTTTTCTTTGAATTGGACAATTTTTCAAATATTGACCCTTTTCTTTTTGGCACGAACAATTCTTTGCTTAACGTAAAAACTATTCTTAGAGAACAGAAGCTTCACACTTCTATTTCTAAACACATCTAGAGACATGACAACATAACACCAGCCTCTAGCACACATGTTATTACAATGCATTTTTATGTGATGATTTATCTCGCATTTCTTCTGTCAGAGATACTTCATGTGTAATTCCTTTTGCATAATCGTTCATTGATTTTATATGCAATAATTTTTGAATGATTACTATGCTTTTAAAAAAACGTACAGTACCTAAATTCCATGTATTACAAGTACGCCTATTTCGAATGCATTTATGTATTTTGGGGTGGGCTATGTTACACAATGTTACACATGCATCTAATTGCTTAGTTTTAGTAATTTTGATGGACATGAATTCGTGGAGTGGGTGTCATGTGCTTATCTAGGTTCCTGATCGATACTGTGACCTTATGCCCCTATTCGGCTATAAAGCCCTTTGTTCCCTATATTGGCATAACCGTTCAAGTACGATTTTCTGTAAAGTCATCTCTGGCCTCACACGAGCAGAGCCACAGAGCCACATTCCAGCATGACTCTCTGCTACTTCCTTTGCGACCAATTAGTGCAATGACAGAGCAGCAGTCACTATCTGATATTCCTAGATAACACTCCGAGTTCTTCAACAAGATAAAAACTTAGCAAACCTGGAAATCCCCGCTTGCTATGTTTTGATTAGTAATAGAACTCTAATGAGCAACTGATAGCTGCCACTTCCTAGTGACATCTTTAATTGACGTCTTATGTCCAGCAAACTTGCGTCAAACCCGGCACCTGTCAGGTATAAATATTACCAACGTTGCCTTAAGCAATGCGAAGCTGTGAGCTGTGAGAGCGAACATGTTGCTGATGCCAGCTGCCTGCATGACCCCGTGTTGGTAAAAACTAGCACTCTGTCGCTGCAGCCTGCTATCCTGTGGTGGTGAAGCTGCTGATTACCATTATCGCCGCTACAGCGCGACCTATGGTGCAGTACGCTTGAGGAGCCGTGCAGCCGTCCTCTGCGAAGACATCCAGCCCAGCTGCCCGCGGACGCTGTCACCCCTCCTTCCTCCAGACGCGCTGAGAGAAGCCGCTGCCTTTCTCGTGCAGAGAAATCCAGTCCCGGCGCTTCCAGTCTACCCTCGCAGGTGACTGGGATATCGAGAGAGACCCCTGAAGGAGATACCAATCCTCCATCATTCTATTCAGAGGTATGGTGTTGACTAAACCCTTAGAAGAGAATTCTTGAAACAAACCTTGGCAAAACCAACTTAACTTAAGCTACTTACTTACTCCCCTTCTCACGTGTTAGGCCTAGGTCAGGCACACTGGGGTAGGCTTAGTTAGAAGCACCAGTTGAGTATGTTAGCCTAATGTATATATGACTGTATAAATGTTTTATTACTTTTAAACCATTGTATGGCTAAGAAACCATATCAATGCTTTTACAGTTCTATTTCGCTATTCTTATCTTACTGTACGTACTTTTTATAATAACAGTTATTGCAATTGTGGCAATACATTTCTCTTGTATGAGAAGAAAGACTGTTCAATAAATGTTAACCTTTATTGATACACGCCCGTCTCTCTATTCTCTACATACCGTGAAAGTAAACTGCACTAGACTGACTGAGTGAAATCTATGTCTATTGTTTCACACGACCCTAGAGATCGACTCTTGATCTGAGGAGCAAAGTTGTCATGTTGCACGGTTGTTGGAAAGCTGAATCCCTTCTTGTCTGTGCCAAGGAAGCTGATCACTTCCTATGCAGAGAAGAAAGTTTCCAGTGACCTCTGAGCTAGTTGGTTACACAACCCAATTAAGTTTAGCATAGTCAGTGGAGGCCTGGAATATAGCCAGTTCCACGTCGATACTACTGTTTATGTTATTCCAATGCGCAGGGCCTAGTGGGAAACTAGGAACTACACTACAATGTCCCTGCACTCCCTCAACAATATTCTTTCTAGATCATTAATATAAATTGTAAACAAGAAGGGGGCAAGGACACATCCTTGCCGCACCCCTCTTGAGATACTAAATGGCCTAGTGCAATCCCCATTCTTGCCGAATCTAATTTTGGCCCTTGCCCCAGAGTAAAGCTCCCTAAGAAAAAGAATTATATTTTCATCCACCCCTAATTTTTCCAGAATCAGCCATAACTTACTGTGGGCAACGCAATCAAAGGCTGACGTTAAATCAACAAAGGTTAAAAATATGCAACCTCCCTTGGCTTTGGTATATTTTTCTAAGAGAATATGTAAATTTAGGCCCTGGTCAATGGTACCAAGGCCTTTCCGAAAGGCGTATTGGAGATCACTAATTATCGAATGTTCATCAGCCCATAGTTGTAATCTATTCAAAATCACACGTCCAATAATCTTAATTGTTGAGTCTAGTAATGATATAGGGGGATAGCACAAGCAACTTGTTCTATCCCCCTTTTTGAATATAGGTACAATAATATACTCATACCATGACAGTGACAGTCCGCTCGAACAGCATGCATTGAACAATTGCGTGAGGAGAGGACCCCATAGGGCCACGTTATTTTTATACAGATCAACTGGCACCCCATCCGGGCCCGGTGCCTTTCCTCCCATGCTGGCTTTAATACCCAAGTTGACTTAATTCAGGGTGATACCCAGATCCACTCTCTTAAAAATATGTAGGGGCTCCTCATCCACTATAATCTCAGTTGGTAACTGCTCTAATGCGGACGAAGCACTATATAAGTATGTATAATGTAATACCCATTCACTCTGTTATGGCTATCTCTAATCTTGCTTTTAAAATATCATTAAAAAAAGGGGCATTAACCGCTTTCCAAAAAGCGGCCGTATCTCTTTTCAAAGAAGCCTCACACAGAGAATCCCCTGCTTCCTTTTTCATTTCATCCTTTCTTTTTTTCGGGGTCTTCTTATAGATCTTTCTCAGTTCTCTTTCAAAATCTGGTTTTTATCAGGAGCATTTAGGGCGTGCTTGAGGTTAGAATAGGCCTTAGTGCAAGCTGTATCGAACCAGCCCACAGTATCTTCTCTAGGGTTGTTTCTACCCAAAAACTTGTTTTAATGTAGGGGGCAATTACTGTATACATGTTTATAATTACAGAATTGCCTGAAGTTTCATCCAGGCAAGCATGGATACTGGTTTCACATTTCTTTACTAAATTATAGAGAAAGTCCTCTGGAATCACTTTTTTCCATTTTAGGAAATACCCATTTTGTCTATTCAAGACAATATAATTTATGAGCTGCCTTGATGTACTATTTCTACCGGATTTATGATTAGGTTTTGTAATTTCAGCATTTAGGGGAAAATGATCGCTTAAGGCGATATCCAAAGTATTATAATTCTTAACTTGTCCTGTTTATCTAGTAGATATCAATATATAATCGATTATTGAAAAGAAACCTCTACCATTAAATGTGGGACAGAAAGGGGCCTCTGGTTGACAAATTCTAATTTCATTGATAAGGGGTCCCCACATACAGTGTGTTCAAAATTCTTTAGACTGGTCTCTTTGTCCAACATTATACCACATGTCCCTAATTCCCCTCTTTTACATAATGAACAATTGAAATCCCCTCCCCAAATGACAAAAATGTCTTTAGTTTTCCATCCTAACAAGTTTTTAACATCTATACTCAGTGCTCTCAGCATATCTTCCATAGCCTCAGAGGAGGCATTATTATAAAAATTTTCAATAATTAAACAGAGCACTTTATCAATATGTATCCTGACCGTATGATGATATCTATTAATATGGGGCATCTCTATTTTCTCACATTTAAAAAGGTTCGAAATTTAGGTACAAAGTCCCCCTTTAGCCCTACCAGGTGTAGAGCCTATCGCTGGTGTAAATAATGTTTTAAAACCACACAGATGGTGGGCCTCTTCAGCCCAGGTTACAAGATCAATCCAGATCTGGCTAGACACCTTTGTTTTTAGACCAGTCACATTCCAAAACATAATCGACCATTTACCCTTTTTAATGGTACTATCTACCTGGCCGGTACAGCCAAAGTCATCACTAGATTTGATATTATTTTCAATCATGGTGTTAGGTGCTAAGCCATTTCCCTCCATTATACCAATCTCTACTGTGTTAGATGCCCCAAGTCTCACATAAGTATCTAATTGAGAACAATGCACTCCATCTAAGGGATCGCCGTTTGACTGTTTTACATTTGGTAGACTTAAAGTCACTATAGCAGTAGGGTTCCCGGATCTCAGTCAATCCACTCCTTCAAGCCCATAGAGCATGTTGAAGCGATTAAACTTTGGGATGTTAAATTGATTTTTATACGGAATCATGGAATCCCCTCGTTGTACCCCAGAGGAATACAAATGTAATGGCAGAGTAGTGGAAGGGGGATAAAAGTAACTTAAATCAAAGGTTTGTATGCCACTTACCCCCCTCTGGTGGTACCAGTCACAAATGTGACGAACCACCCGTTTATCCCTAAAATTAATAATGATACAATCACCAGCTAAATCCTTTGGTCTATGACCCATCCAACTTACTCTTCGAGCATACACAATTTCACTATGTCTATAGGAAGGTAGGGGCCTGTTATTGTTTAGCCAAAAGATTGCCTTATTTTTTAATTCGGGATAAGTGTCTATTCTGCCATTGACCAATTCGGGGACCCCAACCCGTACAACAACATATGGAAAGGAATCTGGTGGAAAATCAATACAAGAGAAAGTGCACTTTGGTTTAGCTGGATTTATTATTTCCTTAACTACACCTGATGATTTTTGCGCCGATCCCAGGTCCCGGGATTCCTGTTCCAACCTCCCTCCCCCCACCCCTTGTTGTCCCTCTCTTCCTTGTATCACTGCCTCACTATAAGTGCTTGTGCCAGCTTGACTAGTACCGCACAATAATAAAAAGGGTATATTGGGTGCAGTTGGAATGGACAATGGGGGAATTATGGTTGTCAAATCTTGTGTTATATTATTTTCCAATACACTTGGATTGGGAATCCTCTCTACAGATTTTTTTCAGGGAATCAAAATTTACTATAGTCAGCTGTTCAAATTATTCCAGTCTTTCGCTGATCGTTTTTAACCTTTCTAGCAAGGGTAGCATAGAAGACTTAATCAATTGCTCTACTTTCTCCATAAATCCCTCATCAATATGGAGCAGAGGCAGAAGAGGATCAGCGACTATCGGCAAAGCCCTTGACGGGGTGGTAGATGTTGTTGAGGGTGCAACATCTAATGGGGGTGGGGTCTCAGTTTCGCCATTCAATTTTGATATCTTTGAACATCTTCCCTTATGAGGCCCCCCCTTCTCGCTTCCTCTTAACAGTTGGTCTTGATACTTGTTTTAGGGGTTGAGGGTTGGGGTTGGGTTTGGGTGCTGACCTTGTAGATACACGTGGGGCTGTTCTATTAAATTTATGAACCAGAACAGAGTCATTAATTAAAGTTATGGGTCTAGAGTCTTTTGCCACAGATAGATTAGACAATTCCTTGATTGATGATCATTACTTTCTCCCCCAACAGTGTGGTTAGGATTAACATACGTTTGTTGTTCTGGCGAAATTGCCGACATTAGATCTCCTAAGGATGACCGTTTAGAATACATAGGGTCCAGTGAAAGGCGACGTTCAGTCAAGGGTATCTCGTGCACTAATACTGACGTGGCCCTGGATTAGAACTGGTCTAGTGTCCCAACAACACTCCCACCCATTGCTGCTTTCTTCCCTTTCCCTGCATGTGCTGCCATTGTCCCTACGTGCTGCACTATATAGCGATACCAAAGTTTCCTGCACCGCTAAATCGACCCGGATTTTAATTCACAGTTAATAATATCCTTACGATGGTAATGTTGTAAGAGGGGGGCCCAGCCTAGCCTCCTCCAGTCTCTGACGGGCTCAGACAGGCACGCCCTTGGCCCGGGGCGCACCCGCGCGCGTCCCACGATGCGCGGCCTCCACTCCTCTTTTCAAGCGCCGGCTGCCGCGTGTTGGTGGCGTCACAGACCTGCGCCACAGGGGGAATGCTTGTGGTTGTGGTCCCCCGGTGTGTTGGCGTGCAGCAGGAGAGACCGCCGGTACAAAGAGAAAAAGGTAGGCGTTGCGGTCTGCCTAGACCGATTGCTGGGAATGAGTTTGTGCCCTCTGTATTGCGTTGGGGGAGCCCGTAGTATCCAGCCCGCCTGGTGCATGTTAGTGGCGTCACAGACCAGCGCCACAGGGGGAATGCAGGTGGTTGTGGTCCACTTCACATCACACGCACTACACAGAGACAATCAACAATAGGGATGTAAATTAATCTATAGGAAATGTTACATAAGACAGAGAAGGTGTAGGAGTCACATGTCATCCATACTGGTAGACAATATAGTTTAATAGTGCTTGGCCTGGAGAAGCACAAACTTATGGCCCATTTACGATAGTGGGGAGACCGTGGACTCCACACCATCGTAACCAACTTTACCGCCCGCCAAATTATGATGGCGGGCGGATGTGTGGCGGTCGTAAAGACCAACTGCCTTGCATACGACTTGAGCCTGGAGGTGCGGCGGAGGGGCTCGTAGCCCCAACAATAGTGGCGGTGCAAGCCTACCAGGCACTGCCGTAGGGATTACAATATCCCTTTCTGCCTGCCTGTTTATGGAGGTTAACCCGCAGAGAGGGACTTTGGGGGCCCCTAGCAGGCCCCCCTTTCCCCCAGACACATGACCAGGGGGGCACCTATGGTGCCCCCTACATATCCCTGCACCATGTGGCAGGCACCACAGGGATATGTAAATTATCCCTTTTTTGCATTGCGTTGCACCCGCAACATTGCAAAACATAGGAATGCAAACGCCTCTGCGGCGGTTGCATTGTAATTTGTACTGTGAGACTGCCACCTTGTAGGTGGCCGGTCCCAAATATGAAACAATGGCGGACGGACTGAAGTCTGTCCGCCATCGTGATCAGGCCCTTAGGCACCGCCACCAATGTAGGGACTCGAGCCCCTCCACTGCATCTCCGGGCTCAAGGAGCCTGTCGGATGTGTGGTCGTCGGTCTTTACGACCGCCACACATCCGTTCACCATCATAATACGGCGGGCAGTAAAGTTGGTTACGTTGGTGGGGAGTCCGCCACTGGCCCTTAGAATTTAAAACATAACAAAATGGTTGGGGGTTCTCTTTAAGAATCAGAATTGATTCTATCCAAATGAACCCTTTTTCCAACTTTAGGATAATGGAAGACTGGGGAAAAATCATAACGCTCTAATCTATATCTTGTAGTTTGCATACAGCTCCTTGATGACATTTAATACTCACTAATCTAGGTTAGAATTTTAATTTATAAACTGCAACTTCATATTCTAAATCTAAAAGGGAAGATTTGGCATAAAAAAATTGTAAAGTCCCATCTGAGGTAACTCCACTGCTAGAACATCTCATAGAATAATTAATTAGCTCTGTCACATAGGTATCATGGAGCAGGTGATTACATCACAGTTCCCACCCAACTCTAAGCCAGACCGCAAGTATATACAGACAGCCCTGCAGAGAAAAGATTCTTAAACCACAAGCGAATTTCACACTCTGACAAACATACTGAGAATTAGAACAAGACGGCACAGCATTCGATTTAGCTGCAGTTGCACAACGTTCCGATGTAATCCACTTATGTCAAGTTGGTGACATGGTTTTTGGGTAACTCCTTTGGCCTTCAGCCAGGCGCCATCATACGCAAACGATGAGAAAGGTGTTGAAAGAGAAGGAGGCGAACAAAGAAGTGTTTGATCCAATACCACAATGTTTATGTGGTGAGGTGAAAGTACAATACTGCGTAAGCTGACAAATTGTAGGTGAGTCCATAATAAAAGCAAAAGCAGCCCACTTCACATTGCTTCAGTTATTGAGAGACAAAACCAACATTGAAGGATAAAGTGAGTCTCTTCAGTCGTGAAGAAACTCACACGTTTCCTGGAAACAATCAGCTCATAAAAAGTTGTGTGCTGCGGCCTGTTTATAGTTCTGGAAGAGGGCATTGGAGAGGAGAACCGACAATCCCATGCAGTGCCTGCTTCGCTTTTCTTTCTTTTGTGCCTCAGAAAGAATATTCCCCTTTTGTGCTTCTAGGGAATCACAGAGAAAAGTCTAGTGGAAAATGCCCACAAACGTGATGAAAACCCCATGAAAAGTGGTGTGTTGGGATTTTCTTTCCAACACAAATCCTAATTTACGTTGGACTGTTGCCTGAAGTAACACAAAGGGTCGCTCGGCACTAATTTGTGCTTGACCACATCAAGGGGGCGTTCCATGCATTACCATGCAACTATCAATGGATTTTAATGCAAAGTGCTATCTACTGAAAAGGTAGGCAGGACGTTGCACCAATAGATTACACGTCCTCGAGAAAGGTTTGAGGAAAGAGTTATTTTCCCACAATTTTTCAAGCTTTGCATGTGGAGTAAACTCTATGTGTGTAGCACACCAACACAGTGGAAAAGTGTTAAACTATGTGAAAACACAGTTTTTGTTTTCCAGTACAAAACCTGTGCTTGACAACATGCACACAACTTTGCACCGTGCACCTTGCAGTATAGTGTAAGGGTGTGTGAGTTGGATTTTCTCAAGGCAGCCACAAGTGCACCAGCCGGATGGAAACAGCTGTGCTGGCCGTTTCAGTCACAACCTGCTCATGGGGAAGCTAATTTAGAGATTTGATTTAGTAATTTAGGGTCTACCTGCAGGTATAGCGTCTACTTTCGTCATTTCGGGATGGTGCACAGGAGGCTGTTCTGGCCATTTGTTACTAATTCTACTCATGTGGTGACTGCTCTTGGTATTTGAGGCTAACCATGTTCTAGAGGATGCTTCACAACCTGCATGACCAGCATGACAAACTGGATGAAAAAGAACTACCTAAAACTCTACACGGACAACATGGCAGTCCTGATCTTTGGGAGCAAGAGCTCTCCATGGGACTCCTCCCGGTGGCCAGCCGAATTGAACCCAAACCTACACCCACCGCCAAACACCTTAGAATCATCCTGGATGACAAACTCATGGTGACTAAACAGGTGAACACTGTATCGTATTCCTGCTTCATCATACTAAGAATGCTTCTCAAGATCTTTAAGTGGCTCCAGCCCAACACGAGACGCACAGTCACCTACGCCATCATAACCAGCAGACTGGACTACATCAATTAACTCTAGCACTCTATGCCGACATCTCTATCCAACCCATCCAAATATTCCAGACCACCCAAAATGTGCCGCCTTATTCATCCTAGACATCCCCCGCAGCGCACACATCTCTTCCCACCTCAGAGAATCCAGACTGCCTACCTAAAAGAAAAATACTGCCAATTCAAAATACTCATAACACGCCTACAAGACTTTCCACAATGCCAAATATGCCTACCTTCGCCACTGTCTTCACTTTCACCATCCAACTAGACAACACTGTTCAGCCTCTCTCTTCCTCACACATATCCCTCTCATTTGCAAACGCAAAAGAGCAGAACAATCTTTCTCCTGCATCAGACAGATTAATTCCCTATCTGAGTTCAGAAAGAGCCTAAAAACATGGCTATTTCCTAAAGCATGACTCCTCTCTGTTTAGTCTCTCCGGCCCTTTCACTTGAGGGTTGTGTCCTTATATCTGAGCGCCAGGATACCCGTAGGGTGGCAGTTTGCGCTATATAAGAACGCCTACAATACAGTACAATACAATCACCTCCAAGAACTGGAATGCTCATCCGCAACACATAAGGACCTCCCTCCTCTACTCAACTTTCACAAGAAACTGGAGCTCAGGTCAGCCTACACTTCTGCTCTAGTGCCTGGATACCCTCACGGGTGATGCACTCTACAAATGTAACATAACATGACGTGGCAGAACGTTTGAGGATATTCTTGTGCATGGGAAGGCAGCACTGGGCCTTACAGCCTATACTTGAGGATATTGATGCTGCCTTGTGACTATCCCATAGAATATCATGGTGAACTCATTGGAATATCATGGGTAAACTTTAGCTGGTTCATGGGGAGCAAATTAAATGGATTACGCTGCTTTAACCCCTTTTTTGCTTTCTTATTAATGTTGGCCAAATTGCATTTTTACATAGATGATACTGTCTGTGATGCCTTCAGAAACAACAGTCATGTGACATCATTTTATTTGGTGTCATCAAGGTCATAATTCACATAATGTTATTCCCTGTTTTTCCATGGTTGTCAAGAAACACATTAGGTCATTTGTGCCTCAGCATTGTGGTGAATCAATGTCAATGTTTCTATGTTGTGAAAACATACATGGGCCTATTCATTTATTTTATTTTATTATTTATATATTTATTATTGACACTTATAGAGCACAACCATTACCCGTGGGCGTCTCGGCGCATTGCGAAGTGCATTGTCTAGTAATTTCAGTAGTACTACCATAGTTCTACTAAAGTTAAACAAAATGCTGTCCAGAAACCTACGAGAATAAATCTCCACCTCCACTTTCACTATGTTTTCTATTATGAGATCCTCACACATGTAGGTTTACTGGTTAGAAGTAGATATGGGAGGGACTAGGGGGTAGCTGGAAGCAGGGGCAGTCTTACTACTAAATGGGAGAGGTTTATGGAGGAGTAAAGAATGGTTTAGGGAGTACTTTGGAGAGGTTTACAGAGGGACATTCATCGAAACACGAAAGAGTAAGCCCATTGCCTTTCACACTCTGCACCTCTAAAGGTATGGCAGCATTTGCATTAGAACATAGGAAATAATGTTAAATTAAATTACTTAAATAGCTAAAAAATACAAACCTAATTTAATGTTTAAAATTTTTTAAAATTAAATATATGTATTAGTTTATTATAAAATATGTTAATAAACCTTTTTGAAATTATTAACTAATTAAACATTCATTTTGATCACAATATAATTAAATTACTTTCAGTTATTTCTCTGATCACTTTTATTTACTATTAATGGATAATGCATTTTTACTTTATGTGGGAGTTAACTTTTTTAAATTTAAAGTTCGAAAAAATATTGTTTATTCAGTTTGATAATATGTATTAATATTTCTTTATAATAATATTTATTACTTACTTATAAGTTATTAGTGCTGTAGACTATTTTGTTCTACATTTAACATAAATATATAACATTAATTTAATTTAGTATTTTGAATACAAATTCTTTTCCAGTTGAACTTTAAAAAATGTCTCTATACCTTATGATAGGGAAACTCCACAGTTGGGGTGGAGATCTCACTATGGTTAAGCATAGGGAAAATGAAAAAAAGATTGTTAAACTTTATAGTAAATGAGTAAAAATTACGTTAAAACTGCTTACCATTGCTTGAACTTGAACACTCATTTCTTTGGGTAATTACCTGTTTCAAATGCCATTGACACTAGTGGTTGAGCAGAGATTCTCTTAACTGTCTTGTGACCTAACGAGAGAGTGTTTCTGAAGTTGCAGAGAACCCTTCCCTACCCAAATGAATAACAATGTAAACATTTCTGGTTCAGTATTGCTGCTGTTCACATGAATACAAAGCTTTCATATCTTAGCTCTGAAAAATTCAAGGTGGGCACTCTTTGGGAATCTGCTTGTGGTGCAAAGAAAAAATATTAGAATTCCATAAGCCTCTAAAAGGTTGTGCACATCTGTTGATCAAAATATAAAAGTACCTATTCCAACTGCACACTGGCATCTATTACGCTCCATACCACTTGTCGGCTGAGTCTACTTGATTCCGATTACATTACAACAATCAAGTCTAAATTCAGCGCCTTTCAGAGATATGTAAGCCTCCTTTTGGGACTGATGACATGACTACCTAGACAAGCTCAGAAGCAGACAAATATGCATTTTTTTAAAAAAAAAATCAGTAAATACACTCTTCCCACACATTAGCTGATTGGAAGGAACACGTATGGGGGTGCAGTTACGGAAAAGAATGAAACATTACTAAATACAGGAAAAGGACCCCTCATTGACAGTGTACATTCACTTCAACACTTTAACAAAACGCTGTAGTATACAAGATATTTTATTAACGATCTATACTTCTCAACCATAATCAAACATCAGAGAAAACTCACCTCTCTCTGATCACAAATACTATTATTTGAAGATCATAAGCCCAAAAAGTGTCAAAATCTGAACAGACCTACATCTTTGTACAACCTCTAGGTTACCTTGATCAGAACAAGGGAAGGAAAAGACAAAAACAATCTTCCATTAATCTCAGGAGGCTAGCTAAGCAGAGACATACCTCCCTTTACAGCGCCTTTGAGACAATAATACACAAGCTACACAGCTAAAGATGTAAACAAGATGTCTACAAAAAAGGCCTCTATCTCAAAGCCATTATTAGCACAGAGGCAGAAATCCTAAAGTTTACCTAGGTGCATGTTTTGAAAGAGACATTAAAAATCTGAAAGTTGAGCTCAGCTGTTTAGAACGAAATAAATATGTAAGAACAATGTAAAAGGATAAGCATATGCCTCCATGAGCCAAACAAGCTTTGGAAAAGCCAGTAGGTTTAGCTACTGCATAGTAATTTATTTTGATATTGTAAGTTTGGTCCCATAGACTCCTGACGGCCTGAAGCAGGGTCGTTAGGGACATTAGTGCCCCATCTATCACCACATAATGAAGTACAGATCCAACTTGAACTTTCCATTGATACACAATTGTCTACCTGGACAAACATTCAGTAAAGAAGTAGTAATTTCTTTAGTAACAAAGTGTAAACAATTAAGTAAGGTGACAGGGTTTTTGGGTAACTCCTTTGGCCTTCAGCCAGGCGCCATCATACGCAAACAATGAGAAAGGTGTTGAAAGAAAAGGCAGCAAACAAAGAAGTGTTTGATCCAATATCACAATGTTTATGTGGAACAGCCAGAGCTGTGAACAAAGAAACATTGGAATGTTGGAGCTCCAGGCTTGTACCAGCCATTATAAGCCCAGAGCACTCCATTGTTTTCAACGGAGCTCCCAACATTCCAATGTTCTAATATTCATTAGCACAACCTAGTTACTTCCTAATGGAGTCTCTCTGATACAGGCAAATGGAATAGAAATGCAGATGGTAGAGCCCTGTGATGCCTTCTCACCTCATCCTTCATCTGGACTGGAAACTCAGATTGATAAGTAGGGGGTGGTCTTTCTTTTAGTGGAATGCTGGAGGTTGCTAGAGGAAGGCTCAAGGAGTCAGGGTCAGGAAAGAAAGATAGAATGGAACGAGAAGTAGATGGAACTGCAGTGGAGACTGAGGAAGGGTATAAAACAAGTAAAACAGGAGGATGTAAGGAGCAGTAGTGAGAAGTGGGGAATGAGAGAGGGTAAACGGAGAGAAACAAAGACAGTAGAAAGAATGGATAAAGCAAATGGATGGAAAGTAGAGGGAAGCAAGTAGAATAGTGTACTAAAAGAGTGGAAGAGAATGAAAAAGCGGGGAAAGTGAGAGAGGGATCAAGTTGAATGTTGTTAGAGGAAAGAGAGAGTGAAGAGTAAGAGAGGGAACAGGGTTGAAGGTAAGCTGTAGGTACAGATGGAACAAGAAGGAAAGAATGAAGAGTTGAAGATCAAGACTGAAAAGGGTTCAAAAGAGAGGGTTAAGGAGGTGGGAATATACTGAAATGAGGTTGCTTAAAAAGAACAAAATAATGAAACAGAAACAGCCCAGAGAGTGAGAGGACTAGGATAGTAAGAAATGGGGCAATGGTCTTCAAACGTCTTAATGGTGCACCCACAATAGTGTAAAATAAATTAAGGCTCCCATGAATTACAATCACATTTTTTCATAATTATTCTACAAAATTGGCAGATCTGAGCATATTCAAGCACTACCAGGTTAGTAAATTACCCCTTTTTAAAATACAATCAAATAAAAACCAGCATGCTAGTGGCAACCTGAAGTCTCTACAAGTGTAAAAGTATCCACAGTGTGATCCTTTCTTCGAAATGTGGGAGGCACTCTGAAGGGTTAATTGGAGCGTTCCTTTCCCTTCCCCCTTGTGGAGTCCTCCTTCAGCCAGAACATGACTCAAAAAGATATTAATGACAGGTAGAGTAGCTCACTGCCACTCAGTTTTCTTTCCCTAAAAGCACAACACTGTTTTAAGCTTGATCCTAGAGGCATAATGAATGTTCTTCTTGGCAGCAGCTCGGGCCATCTACAGATCAATTGAGGACCACGGGGTGAAGGGGCACCCACCAACTTGAAGACAGCCCTCTGAAATAAAAGAAAGGAGCGAGCAACAGAAATAGATCGAAAGATATAAAAGGGAGGGGTAAAGAAGAGACTGGGGTAAAGAAGAGATTAGTGAGACTGAGAAACAGGCACAGAAAATGCAGAAATGCCCGTATCAGAGTAAAACTCAGTACTACATCTTATTGTCTATCGATGCTCTCAAAGGAGACACACTTCTCCTAAGTCATTCATTTTCCTTTACTGATGCACACGTTGCTTATAGACTGCTGCAAAAGTCACTCAACCACTGCTGGATTTATAGATAACACATTTAAATACTTCTTTCAAATTCAAATCATATGCATCATATGACACTATCCTGTATCATTGTTAAGGGCCACATCAATAGATTTGCCATTACCTGGCTGTTCTCTATAACCTTATGTCTGCACATTGTCTGCAGGCAGACAACCCACAAGTTAAGGGCTAGTGGAAATCTTTTTTTAAGATGTTCTTCCAACTAAGTTTTCTTCACATTAAATATTTTTATAAATGTGAGGAGAAATCCGTGCTGGGTTTTGTGGAGCCATAACACCCATCATACATTTCCCACCATTTCTTGCATCTGAAGTCAGTTGCACAATCTGCTTGTGAAAACCTAGTGAGATTGGCTGTGGACACCATCAATATTGCAACTGTCCGACACATTCACAAAGTTCACACCCGTCCTGTACCCAGATAAAACACATGAGCAAACTCCTTAACCCCTTACTCTGCAAGCATAATACACACTACTCACCCTACCCTCACAAATTACCCTGCAGCACACTACTCACTCTGCACTCACGCAAGCAGGCTCCTCACCTTGCCCTCATCTGGCACACCCTTCCCTTGGTGTGTGTTCTGCATAAACACAAGCACACCCTTACACACGCACACCACTCATTGCACTCACACAGGCACGCAGCTCCAGCTGCACCCACACAGGCTCACCACTCACCAGTCACTCAAAATATCCACCACACTGCACTGTCTGCAGGAACTACATATGCAAAGGTGGACACCACTCAGCCTGTTTATAGGCCTGATTACGAGTTTGGAAGGCTGAACGCCGCAGCTGCCAGTAGACCACAGTGCAGGTGTTCTTCAGACTGCTGTATTATGAGTTTACCACAGCGCCAGAGGTGTGGCAGTGAAGATCTTGCGGCGGTGGTGATTATTTTTCCATATGTATCAATGCCTGTGTGTACATTTTGACTGTATATGTGTTGAATGCACACATATTCATAATACATGTGGCAAAATACCATCTACCCATTGCCGGAGTCTGGTCTATATGTGGGCAGTCCAGGCAAAGGGAATATGGCACTAAAAGGACTCGCCTGTTTATCACTGCAAAGAGTGTCGTAATTCTCGGGGGATGATGCTGCTGTGAAGGGGGACATAGAGAAAGGGATCCACATCAAAATCTGATAGGAGGAACAGAAGAGGGGTGAATACGCACCTCAAACCCTTAGTTTCTGCCGATGTGAAGCAGGCAGTCCCACCGCTGCAGTCAGCTCGTTGGAAAGCCAACTCGTAGTATGCAGTGAAACTACTCAGTATCGCCCTATTGCAGCTGCTTTTCTCCGACCGCGACCCCTGTGGTCTGCGGCATGCTAGTGGTCTTCGTGGTTCAGCTGCAATCTTTGCAGGAGCAATCCACCCAACTCCTAACACTGCAGTTGGACCACCGAACTTGCAGCGGTCGGACTGAGGGCAAATCAGTTTATGCATCGCCAAACTCACAATAAAGCCCTATGTCTTCCATCTTCTTGATTCTTCCAAAAAACTAGAGAGTGTGGATGCTTGTTTTCAGGGCCGGACTGGGAACCACAACCGGCGGCCCCGGCAAAGTGCTTGGCCGGCCCCACCCTCCCCACTCGGGGGGGGGGGGGGTGTTTGGTTGGAGGTGCTGCCGAGCTCTTTGCCGGGCTGGTTTTCGGACGATTTTGTTACAGGGTCGCAAAAACGGCCCTGTAACAAAAATGGCCCCAGGGCCCAAAACCGGCCCCCACCCGTGCGGGGGATTACCCGGTGCCCGCTATGACCAGTCCGGCACTGCCTGTTTTACATCTTCAGTTTTCAGTATTTTCCTAAAACTAGGGAATGAGGAGCCAGTCATAGACTTTCTAGTTCTTCCTGAAACTAAGGAGAGTGACAGCCTGTTTATGCCTAATGGAAGAACGTGCTATACCATGGAGCTTGAACCAAGAATGAACAGCCACCCCAGGAGGGTAGCTGGTATTTTACAGACTGTGAGGAGCACCTCATGTATAGTTCCAGCATTATGTAGAGAGTACACAAACAATGCTAGTTGTTGGTAGAAAATTAAGCAAAAATATTTCACTTTTCACAGTATTTTGATAATGGTTATGTTTAACATCACCCAAATCAAATTTGATCTTGAAATGATTCAGTTAAATTTCGACATGGAAAAATCTTACATATCAAATATTTTGTACAGAAAAGATTGCATCCCTCTGTGACAAAGATGCCTAAATATCCCAATAAATATAGAACTGAGGTTCTGCTTCTGTTTCAGGTGATATGGGTAGACATTTGAAGAATGATCCAAAAAGCATTGATGGGTTTACAATGGAGATACACACAGGAGGTAATAACCCCCAGTATTATTGCAACATTTCTCTGTCTAAAACATTATAAGCCTGTTGGTGCACAGGGTTTCTGTCTTTGTTACTCATTCATCATCATGATCCCTGCATATAAGGTCAATTGATCTTTGATGTCGACAGAGATGTAATGCACTAAAGTCAATCTTTGAAGTTATTAATGATCATTACTTTAGTTCAGTCAATAAAGAGAGTTAGGTATGAGTTAAAGGGTTTTATTTTCAAATCTTTTAGTTGTTCATTCTTTATTAAGTATCATTTTCCAACGTTCACCAGAAAAATGTAACAATGAATCAATAATAGTAATACGATGGGACCAATACAAAGAAATGTAAAAGCATATTCTATAAAGAAACTTCCCTACTCTAACTTAGTCAAGTTCAATGTGATAAGGGGTTAGGGTGTCAGTTCAGAGATTCATGAGGAGCTCTGATGAGAGAAATCAAGCATAAGCATTAAGCTTTTATCAGTGTAAGCAGGTAAATATTCTGAGCTCAAATAGTAGCAGATCCAGAAATAAACTAGGACTTCTCATAAAGAGATGTCAAGAAAACTTAGTAAAGAGTCTCCTCTCAGAGAGTCTGAGAAAGAAAACGTATCTAATATATGCTCTGCAAATGGAAGTCGAGCTAGTCTCAATCATTCTACCTCTCTAATTCTAAGAACAGGCACTAGAACAAACACAAGTTTTCTAGGTTGTAACATTTATTGTTCTGTCTTCTTTAGGATGACCATTAAGATTTCAGCACACTCCTGGTAACAGGTTTACTTCACATCTTCTCACCAGAGTACAATTGTCTTTTAACATGTGTCCTTGAATGTTGCAGGCACATCATTCTTGTTTCCCAGCACATATTCCCATGATTCATCTTCCTGTCATCTACATCATTTGTGGTGAGAACTCCACTATGTTGTCTAATACAACAAAATAAACTAATAAACAGTAGATTCCAATATTGCAACGTCTGCAGCAAAGAAAAGAAAACAATCTTGCAAAACGGTTTGTAAAGGTTTTAAACATGCATTTCAGGCTTAATGGGCTTTCACATTATAGCATGGTGTGCTCACATATGTTAACTAAAAAATGAAATCCAGGCCTCAATACTAGGCTACAGGACTATAAGTTTCAAGTATGGTTGCCTACTACAAATGTTTACATTAACACATATTTCATTCTTAAATTAAATTCTACACTTTTTGTTGCTTAATAAAGCATTTTGAAAATATTTAAATTTGCGTTAACAAGACTAGGTACGAATGCACAGAATCAGCATTTTTTTATGGCATAGACTCGGATGAACAGCCTAGCGTTCAAGAAAAGACCCACATATTACACACTCAGGGGCTTATTTACAAGCCCATATCGTTGCCGGTGTGTCACTTTTTTTGACGCACTGGCGGAGCAGTGTGCCTGCCCATATTTACAAGGCCCGTAAAGCCATCCTGCGTGGCTTTTCATAGCCTTGTAAATATAGCCCCCTTTCACACATTACTCTGCAAGACAGGAGCATTCCATGGGTGTTGCTGTGGGCATTCCCATTCATTTTCCAGGGAACCAGACACATTCACAGGTTTACAAGTTTTTGGAAACCTGGGAATGCGTAAGATTCCTACGCCTCCCAAGGGGAGGCATAAGTGAGGTGCTACAAGGAGAAATACCTTTGTTTTGCCTCGTTTTTCTTTTTTCTATGTGTGCCGCAAAATGCAGCACACATAAAAAGAGGAAAACACCTCTTGTGATTTTTTGTGTGCCAGGATGTGTCTTTTGCTGCACAAAAACACTCACCGCAACAATGGTGCAAGATTGCCTCAGTTGGTGAATGGCAGCCCATTGTGCACCAGCACAGGGGAAAAGGACAGGCTACTGCAGTTTTTCCCCTTTACTTTTGATGCACGGCCATGCGTCAAAATATTGTAAATGAGACACTCAGTGTAGTTCTTATTGGCTTGCTGGCCGTTTTCCTGCTAACTTTTAGTTCAATGTGGAAATGCTGATTTTCAAGGGCAGTGCGTACGCAAGTGTTTCTGTGAAAGATATCTGCATACCCACCGTCCTTTAAAAAAATATCCATACATTCTTGGGTAGGACGCAAAAGAACTTCCACTGTGAATGTAGCATATCTGCTTTTTGTTTTGAACGCATCCAAGCTACACACCTGAAAAGCTTTCATTTTGTGTCACAAGAGTTGAGAACATACACTATCCAAAATGCTATGTGACCAACAGGAGTTGGATGGCACATGAATAATGTGGCTTGGGGATATCTTCTGTGGCAGTATCTCACCCCATATGCTAGTCATGCTCAGGTACAGCCTGGACACAACTCACGCTTCAAAGTGCTTCCCAGATGCTGAGATGCAGGATTCAATGATATCCACTGTTCCACTCTCAGCAGTTCCTGGCAGGTGGAAGGCATTGTTTGATTCCACCAGCATCCTATTAGCAGCTTATGGAGGGCAGGGATGGGTGACACTGTGGGAACCCTGCCAGCTTCATGTAAGTCAGGCTAGCGCCGGCTTTAGGGCAGTGCGACCAGTGCAGTGGCACAGAGTGCTGACTTTGATGGCGTGCGCTGTGTTTAAAAGTAACTTATGGGATTAAAAGAAAGTGAACTTCCTTGTATGTCCAGCAGTTTTCAGGCAACAATAAAAATGTCAAGATAACTATAGTGATTAATGCTCATGCTGGTGAAAGATCAGAATTGTGTCTAGTGGCAATTTTGACTCATCATAAAATAGCGCAGAAGGTAATTTTGTGCCTGCTGCTAAGAATGTGTACCAAGTAGATCACAGAAGAGTGAGAGTGAACTGATTTTGCTTCAAAAGAATAAAATGTATGTCAAATATATGTAGGACAATGAACACATGAGGGGCACTGCTTGAGAGTGGTGGTGAGGGAATTAGCAAAGAAGTATGCCATGAGGCTTCAAAAAATAATGTCACTAAAGCCAGCCCTGAGTCAGGCATGCAGGTCTGTGGTGGGCACGGTAGTAGTTGGGCGTAAAGGGGCGAATGGGGACAGCTTCATCACGTGGCTCACGTTTCTCCAGATCCCTTCCCTGTTTGGACTCATCAACATTAAAATGGCTGTATGGCTCTAAAGGGGAGCTGCATCATCTGACTGAGAATGTCAACAAACAGTTGGGCGAAATAGGCTGACAAAAGGCAAACAGTGCCCGAAGTATGATGACCCAAACCCCTTTTCTCCATATTTCTTTAAGATTTTTTATGTCATTGACTCTTGCAGACAGCTAACAGTGATTCTAGCACCTCTTATAAATCAGAATACCAAAGTAAACACCAAAGAAAAGCAATGCCCAACACTGATGTTTTCTTTTCCTTTATGTCCCCCAATGTACTGACAGGCAAAATCCATCACATTTGTCACTAATAAATTATTTGTGTATTGTATCACATTGCTGTCCATTTGTTGATGTTGCAGTGGTCTTTATTTTCGTCAATCTATCTCCAGTCCCTACAATTATGTATTCCCTATTCCCCTCAAGTCCTTATACAGTGAACACAATTTAAGCAGAGCAGAGCGAGATGATGGTAGAATCATTAGATTAAAAACTACTTCTAGCTGGAAAGCACTGGTTTTCAGAACAGTTGCTGCTATGTTCCTGCTGTCGTACTCTATGTACATTTGGCAGACGGATGTGAAGTTTTTGTGTGGAAAGACTGAATGTACACACTCCTGCCCTGCCCTGCCTCAGGCGCCATCAGGTGCAACCCTAGCACACTACAGGATGTTCTAGTAGCAGCCCACACCTGCTCTGAAGAATGAAACAGGTTTCCTTTCAGGTATCTAAGTAGAGCAAATAAGCATGTCAGAGGAATGGAAAGTGCTGCCTGTCACATGAGAAAAGAATATTATTTTAAAAAAAGTATGTCCAGCCTTTAGAACTCCTTCTGGTACACAAACTCCCTTAGGCGATATTCTAAACATTTGCATCTCCATCACCCTAGCTGAACTTTGCCTTGCTGAAGAGTTAATAAGGGCAGGGGAGCACACCTATTAATACAGTTAAGATTGGAATTAAGGTACAAATGGAGCAGGTATACCGGGTTTTCAAACTCCATTAACTCCAAGAACCGAAACATGTATCAGACTATAATGGATATTCTGATTATTGTCGCGTCACACCTATTATACCTAAATATAGCGACCAGTAAACGCCTACATCAGTTTCCATCTTCCCTGTGTGGTTGACCGCGATTTGTCACAGCCCTCGAAATGACTTTTTGTTATGAACATGTTTCTTTCCATCTTCTCACAGAGGATATTACCATCTATGGTGTTTTCTCATTGGATAAACATTGAAAGTGGTACACACTCCAGTCTCACCAGTATTACACCAGCCTCTGTAATTTTCACGGTGTGGTCTCTTACAATAGGTGCAATTTGTGGCTAAACCTCTTCTCACATGCTGACACTAGACAATAGGACAGAACACATCCCGTTTGCTCTTGGAGCACTTCTTTCAAACCCTCCTCTCAAACAGGCTTTGCTTAAGACAATCAGGTACAAATGACCTGCAGCTGTGTCTTCACAGCGAATCACAGTGTCGGTCACCTTTTAAATGCACAGTGCTCACTGTATTCGTCTGCAGAATAGGTCCATTTCCCCGAAGGGATGCATTCTTGTCAAAGCTATTTGGAGAGCATTGCGTTCCAACATTACAAGTTTCTCTGTACATTTTTTTTTGGTTTTTTTCAGCGCATTTTCATCATGAATGTTCCCATCAGACTTCAGAAGCTCTTCGGAGGAGCTCATTGGGTGGTTGGTGCTCAGTTGCATTCAGACTAAAGAAAAAAACGAATCCCAGTACTGAAATAAACTCACCAGAAACGTATAACTAGATCTTATGAATCAAACATAATGATCAGCTTTTTGAATTGCACCAATAAATGGTTTATTCCACTTCTTTATTTTCATAAATTTTGCAAAAAGTAAGTTTTTGTGCATATAAATTATTGAAATACACTACAAATGGACTATATACAATAAATACAATGTATTCAAACCTTCCCACTATGTACATACCAACACAACAAACCACACATTTCACAAATTTGGCCAAGACAACAAAATCATCACACACACTCACATACCATCCATCCAAAAGAGCCAAGTATGGGTCAGAAATTAGGAACAACTCAAATCGAAGAGGAAATCAACATAATCATCAACAACAACAACACAATCCAACACCTTTTTTAGGCAGGGGCCAACAGAGATAAACAGGATGCTCGCGTTACAACCATCAACCCTGGGAGATGACCACTCGCCGCCAGTATTACAAGAGTTGAAATTGTCTCCACTATTCAATTTATCAGATCGGGTTTTATCAACAGCTGAAGTTTCAGTACTAGAGAAAGGTCTTACTTTCGTACCCTGAAGACTAACGAATTTTGTAAAAATGAAACTTGAAGTGATGGAATTCTGTTGCAAAATATGTTAAAAAAAATTCTTTAAGTAACCAACAGAGACAAATAACATGGAAGTAAGTGGTCTTCTGAAAAAATTTGGGTTTTGCCCACCAGGGAATAAAATTCTTGAGGAAGTAGTCACCTTTGAAAGGACAATTCTCTCAGGAATAGCGGCAATGGAAAATAAGAGACAATATGTGAAATTCAACCTCCCTAAGAGTGAAAAGGATGCTGTCCTGTTCCTCAAAAATGATAAATCATTGGTTATAAAACAAGCGGACAAGGGTGGTGCGGTGGTCCTCTGGGATATTACCCGCTACAAAAGTGAGGTGTTGTGTCAACTGGACGATACAAGTTGTTATAGACGCATTGGAAAGAATCCCACAAATGAATTGCAAAGTGAACTGTTTAGCATTCTTCGAAAAGGATTTGATTTGGGGATTCTGGGCTCTAAAGAATATATATTCCTACAAAACAAAAGTCCTAGGATCCCAGTGTTCTACGTCTTGCTGAAGATGCATAAAAGTGAAAGAAATCCACCAGGCCGACCTATAGTGTCGAGATGCGAATCACTGACTGAATCAGTTGCGAAATACATTGACTTTTTCTTGAAACCATTCATTTGAGAGATCCCAGCGCATCTGAAAGATACTACAGCTTTTTTAAATAGATTATCCTCAGTACAAATTGACAAGACCAAACAGTTGATGGTGACAATGGACGTGGTCTCTCTATACACTCAAATTCCCCAGTAACAAGCATTGGAAACTTTAACATACTTCCTGGACACTAGGGAACAACCAACGAGAGTACCCACAAGTTTCATCTTAGAACTAGCTAAGCCATTAATGGCCTCAATGAGGTTTCAGAAATATTTAAAGCAAACATCTGAGTTTCCAACCCAATCATTTGTCTGATTAGGTTACATTCTATGATGGCTCATACTGGCCCGTCTGCAGGATTTGTGCAAGGGGGCAATAAAGTAGAGAACTATAGGCTTTAGATGATCCTAGCTGTCAAGCACGCTGTACCTGAACCTCCTGAATTCTGTGAGGGCGATCTGATGAGGGCCTTCAAGATGAAAATTTCCCAATTCCCAAACACCCCTGGTCCCAGAGATCTCTGAGCCCAGGAATGAGGGGGAAAGGGGAAGTGGATAACATACAACAGAGAGACTGCCACACCCTGGTGTCTTCAGCTTACCGGCACCTAGAAGAGTAACACAAAATTAATACATTCCCACAATACTTGGCATTCGAATCTAAGTCTATTCCTTGGTCCATGAGAAGATTCTTGTATACCTGTATTTGGTGTGGAATTCGCCTCTCTCTTGCAAAGGAGAAGTAGTAAGGTTGACCAAAGGTAAACTCCGCTTCACCATGCGGTTGATGTATGAATTAATAGCTGCTGACGATGAACTACACTAAGTTGTGATTAAGAGCATATGACTACATGCGCATATAGATATCCCCCTAAACACTTCCTTGACAGCAATGTTCTGTGTAGTAATTAGCAAATTCTCATCTCTGAATAAATCCTCTTGGAACATCAAACTCCGGACAGGATGCTCAACTACGGGACTACAGTAGGTTTCAGTCTTGGTAATTTCTCCTTATAACTGCAGAGTCTTATCACAATGTCTTTCAGGAAAATGACTCTTCAAGAATCTCTAAACAGTATAGGAACTCGACTACCTCAGGAAAGGCTTGGCTCCAAGATACCGCTTCTCAGTAGAGATGTGTTGTCTCATACAAGAATTATCCAAAGTTCAAAAAGGTAAAAGGCTTACCGTTACTCTCGGACTTAACAGCACGGCATTACGAGAGTGAGAGAGATAACGGCAACTAAACCTTTTGTTCACAAAGACTTTCTATCTGCGAAGTCAGGAAATCTCTCGAAGGATTCGTAGGTCTCTAGTACTTCTCCAAACACGCAGGAATCTTCATTTGACAAGCCGCGAAAAGGAATTGAGACGGCTGGGAAGAGGCTCTCAGGAACGCAACCGGCTCCATCAAATACTTCAGTTGAAGTGCACAGCGCTAAGGCAGCGCGCGCACAAAATGGCGGAACTGCTGCAAAGGACTAGAACGCTAACCTGAGGACCAGCGTTTTCAGTAAACGGAATAACTGGAAGCTTTCCACCTAAACTGCGCCACCAATTGACTCCAGCTGGCAGGAGATCGGAGATAAGATAAACCGTCTCTCCGTTTAAGGAAAGACAAGGGTCCTGAAAGCTTCGACACCAGAGCGGGCTTGACACTAGCTTTGTCAAAACGATCTAGCAATAATCACGTTAGGCATGAGGGTGTATTAACTAGTGACAGTGGTTTAATTATTTGACGAGCGGCTCTCACTGCTCTTCACATTTTTCCCTCTATCACTGTGATGTCTGATACAGCTCCTCTGTATTCACTTGAATATATTAATAAAATCTGTGCAGGACCCTCCTTGTTCACTGACCAAGAAGATACTAATGCTACAATTAGTACTAATCTTTCTGATGAACTAGAAAAACAAAAAAAGAAACATGTCAGACTAGAGTTGATGACTTTAATGCTTACCCAATATCTTAAATCTAATACTATCCCACTTGGCCTTCAAGTCAGAAATATCCCGGGAGTATTTACTGACAATCCGAAATATATATCAGGCTTTAGTAGTATAGGTACCACCTGCTCTAGGCATTGGCTGGTCCTAGGCATAGAAACTGTGGGCGAGGAACTTAAAAAACTTAAGGAGACGATCAAAGACTTAGAAAAGCAAATAGCTGATGATAAAGAAATTACTGACGCAAAGGCCTTACTTGAGAAAATTGATAAGACAGTTTCTGAATTCAACCGCATAGAGCAAAACAAAAAATCAAATAAAGTTAAAAAAGACATCAAATTTTTCACTCTTGAACGGACATACCCATATTTAAACAAAGATTTTTATACAAATCGTAACTTTCACCAGCACCAACAAACCCCAAGACCCTGGGGTCGTTTCAATAATAGAAACACTGTTGTGGGTTTCACCGACTCCTCAGCAGACTCATCTGATAGCTCGGATCCGGGTGAGGGAGGAAGTGGACCGACACGCAATCAGACTCCTTTTTTATCCAGGGGCAACCCAGAACCCCAAAAGAGAGGAAGGGTCAAACAACAGAAACGATGGCACAACCCCCCCGGGGAGCGCCAGACGAGGCAGAAGTTTTATCAGTGGTAACGAACAATACCAGTTTGGACACTATTCCTATTTTTAATATTTCCAACCATACTCTAACCACTCATGAGTTATCCATCCTTAGCAAAGGTTTATCTTTTGTCCCAACCACCTACCCTAACTTTATAAATCTCCAATCTGAATTGCTGGGCTTCTTCAGGAAATTGAGATTACGTGCATATTTTGAACTCAACCCATCAGAACCTAAGGATGTTACGACCCCATTTTGTCCACCCTCTACCTTTTCCCCTACATCCAACATGATCCCGAAAGAAATCATAACTTTTGAGAAGGTCATTCTTAAAGAAATCTCTAGTATAGAGAAATCTCATCTCTTTATACCCTACAATATCTCCTTGGATGAAAAGTCAGCAATTAATTCCCTTAGGAATAATACTAACTTGATTATCAAGTCCGCAGATAATGGGGGTGGGATAGTTCTCCAGGACATTGCAAACTATAAAAATGAGCTTCTACGTCAGGTATCTAACACTGACCATTATTGTAGACTGCCTTGCAACCCCACCAAAGACATTCGGAACCTTATTAAAACCATTACTATGGAGGCTCTGGAGAATGGTATTATAAGTAAACATGAATATAATTTCTTGAACATTGTCAACCCAAGAACTCCTGTTCTTTATACATTACCCAAAATTCACAAAAGGTTGGATAACCCCCCGGGAAGACCAATACTGTCTGGGTGTGGCTCAGTTTTAGAACCTCTGGGCCATTATGTTAATTTCTTTTTGAAGGATTTTGTGCCCACAACTGCTTGCTATATTAGAGATAGCATGCACATGATCAATTTGATTGAGAACAACTCTTTTGACCCTGAACATGAGACCCTATGCACATTAGACGTAGATTCTCTATATACAAATATTCCCCAGAAAGACTCACTACTTGTAATGAAAAGCACACTAGACACCGGTACACGTCCTCATAGGGTACCTACCCTATTCATAATACAATTACTAGAGATTTGTCTTACTCAGAATTTTTTCCTTTTTGACACGGAGTATTACCAGCAAACACGTGGCTGTTCTATGGGGGCTATTTTTGCGCCCACCCTGGCGATTTTATACATGGACTGGCTTGAAACCCACATCATTTTGTCTAGTAGTAACCCATTCTATCAGGGTATACACACCTGGAAGCGCTACATAGATGACATCTTTTTAATTTGGGGTGGCTCCATTGAAGATTTCCCAGGGCTAACACACTGGCTTAACAACAACTGTAATGGGCTTACATTTACTTTAGTCTACAACAAAGACAGTATCCCCTTTCTAGACCTGACCATTCAACATCATGAGGGAACCCTGTACACATCCCTGTTTCGTAAACCAACAGAGAGGAACACCCTCCTGAGCTACAATAGCTGTCATCCAAGGGCACTTAGGGACAGTCTTCCTTATTCGCAGTTCCTCAGACTCAGGAGGAACTGCTTTAAGAGAGAGTATTATTTCACTGAGGCAAATACCTTATCTGAGAAACTCAGGTTTAGAGGCTACCCTAGACGCCTGATAAGAAACTCTATGAAGAGAGCCTGGTACTGTCCCAGTGACACTCTTCTAGAGCCCTAACCAAAAGAGGCCAATGAAAAAATAGTGTGTGTAACTACTTTCTCAGCCATATCTAATCGTGTTAAACAGTGTATAAATAAGAACTGGCACATTTTAAATTCAGGTCCTCTAAACTGGGAAACCCCGCTCTTTGCTTTTAAGAAAAGTAAAAATCTTAAAGACCAACTGGTCAGGGCAGCATTACCACCTGCAAGCAGTAGAAATATCACGCTACATGACCATTGGTCACTACCACCCCTGCGTGGCCATTCGAAATGTGGCTCATGTGTGGTCTGTGACTTTGTAATTGAGAGCAAGGAATTTGTATATAAAAATGTGAGAAATGAACTGCATACTTTTACAAATTGCAATAGTTGTAACCTTATTTATGCGATCTTCTGCCCTTGCAACTGCATATATGTTGGTCAGACAAAGCAGAAAATTAAACTACGAATATCCCAGCATCGCAGCCGCATTAGGTGTAAAACACCAAACGCACCCCTGGTTGAACATACTGAAAATGAGATCCACTAGGCGGTCATCACTCAAGTCATCATACCACCAAGAGGGGGCGACCTAACTCGGATGCTTAACAGAGAAGAATTAAAGTGGATACTGAAGACAGACAGCTTGAACTCTGGCTTGAACCTGCAAGAGGAGTGGACTGCTTTAATCTGAGTGTTTATAAGTACCTTAGAGTCTCTGAACCGAGCGCCTTACTACTTCATGCACCGAAAACAAGTCTATTTTACAACTGTGTGGTTTACCCCCTTTTTTAAAAAAAAATCTGTGTTTTTTAAAAAAATCTGTAATTTTGAAATGTCACCTTGCATGTTAATCACCACAGACATCACCCAAGATGGCTACGATAACATGCGTCCCTTGTTTGTTTTTATGCCGAAAAACCTCACGTGCACTGCCCAATCACAACGCACCCACCCCTTTTTCACTTCCTGGTTTGAGCACACGAGCACGCCAGGGAACATCTCTTTGACTGTGCATATCGGTGAGTAAACAGCATTGCGAGGTGAGATTTCGGGACAGAAGCCTTGCGCTCCAATCCCTAAACCAATCTTTATCTTATACAGGCTTACCCTGGCGTCGACCGGTAACGATCGTGTAACGCGGCTACCGCCGTCTTAATTTGGTAAGAGTGCTTGCATGGCACGTTCCGTTTCAGTGTCACTTGAATTCTCCCATCTAACATGTAGATTATTTCCCTATATAGGGCGGCTGGACCGGACTAATTGAGTATTGACTCTTATAAATGACCCATTGCGCACTGCCTCGGTAAGCAGAGCGTGCCCTCAGTCTTCATAGAGACCCTATTCACATGATACGTCGGGCTTCTACTAGACTTCACCAGCACAAGGAGATAATTAGTCAACACGCGCACTCCGTTCGTTAAATTGCGCAATCACCGTTGTCTATTAGGCACTGGTTAGGAATTTTTGACGCATGCCCTGTAAAACATAGACCTACCAGGCTATTATGCTGCCACCACCTCCTCACCCGTAGAAACAACGCTGTACCACTACCTGGCCAACGAGTTCATGCACGTTGCACAAGGAGTCACTACTTTTTTCCTTTAAGCTTATGTTTACCTTGTTCTTAAAGTATGTACTTTTCTTATTCCTTCTTTTAGGCAATTTGAGGTTTAGTGAAAAAGGCAATTATTTGTTTGTCCTGATGATGGTTCCCATGACCCTTTAGGGGAACCGAAACGCCGTCGACTTGCTCATGCACCCTATACAGATGTTTGATTGTATAGATTGATGTAACGGTGCTAATTGATATTTTCTGTACAATGCATATGTAAGCAGAAAAACGCTTGTGTTGCCTTTAAACCTTTCCTATTTTCTCCAACTGTAATCACCCCGCAAGTGCTGGGCACAGGCTTGTGTACCACACGGGAGCTTTGTGGAAGGTATCCTTGTTCTACTTTGGAAATTTTGTTTATTCAGTAAACTTGAAGGACCTCTGTCCGGCTGGACATGTCATTCTAAAATATAGAACTGATTTCGTCTATATTTATTGGCTGTTAACTGCTTTACGCACGGGACCACTGTTGTTTTAGAAAATTCCACCTAAACTGCGCCACCAATTGACTCCAGCTGGCAGGAGATCGGAGATAAGATAAATCGTCTCTCCGTTTAAGTAAAGACAAGGGTCCTGAAAGCTTCGACACCAGAGCGGGCTTGACAGTACCCCCCACCAAGGACCCCTCCCCAGGCCTCTGCGGGTAAGTCTTATGAAATGCAGTCACCAACCTAGGGGCGTGAACATTACAGCTTGGCTCCCAAGATCTCTCCTCTGGACCGAAACCTTTCCAGTCCACCAAGTAAAACAATTTCCCTCTTTTAATCTTAGAATCTAGGATTCTCTTGACCTCAAACTCTACCGAGGATTGGACTTGAATGGAAGTTGGGGGAGTCTCCTGTCTAAGATGGGGGGACTTTTTCTGACAAAAGAGACATGAAAGGTTGGGTGTATTTTCATGGTTTTAGGAAGAATGACTCTAACACTAACAGGGTTGATCATTTTATCTACAGGAAAAGGACCCACAAATCTTGGTTGAAACTTGCGGTTTCCACACAATTGCATATGCTTGGTGGAAACCCAAACCTGATCCCCAGATTAAAAAATGGGACTTTCTCTACGCTTACGATCTGACTGATTCTTGTAAATGGTCTTAGCCTTGGAAAGGTTGGATGATGCTGCCTGGTAGGATTGTTGCAAATTTAATAAAACCTCCTGAGCTGCAGGAACTTCAACCTCCACCTTACCAACCCACATATTAGGATGTCTGCCAGAATTCAAAAAGAATGGTGAGAAACCTGTGGCCGAATGAACTGCATTATTTTATTGTAAGCGAACTCCGCAGTACTAAGCAAGGAGGGCCACTCGCCCTCTTGATCCATTAAATACATACGAAGATATTGCTCAAGATCCTGGTTCACACGCTCCGTCTGTCCATCCGTCTCTGGATGGAAACTGGTGGACAAACGAGAATCTACCCCAATTCCTTTTAGAAAAGACCTCCAGAAACGGGACACAAACTATGGTCCTCGATGTGAAATCACAACCTTAGGGATTCCATGAAGCTTTAATATGTGCTGAACAAATAAAGTGGCCAACTGGGGAGCTGTGGGAAGGGCCTTCAGAGGAATGAAATGACTCATCTTGGTAAATTGATCCACCACCACCCAGATGACTGAGGTACCTTGACTAGAGGGCAAATCCACAATAAAATCCATAGATATGGTATGCCAAGGGGACGGTGCTACAGGCAATGGCTGAAGTAGACCCTGCGGAGACTGCCTTACGCTCTTCTCCTTGATGCATTGCTCGCATGTGGCAACGTACTGTCTCACCTGAGTGTCCATGCCCGGCCAGATAAAGTCTCTCTTCTCCAACTCCAAAGTCTTGGCAAAACCCTTGTGTCCGGCCAACATATGATCATGAGACAATTAAATGATTTCATTTTGCAGATCTTAATTTGGAACAAATATCTTTCCATGAAGATAAGGCTTCCCATCCTTGACCTCCCGATCTGGACCCTCAGTCTTCCAGTCTCGAAACTCCTCCTTGGCAAACTCTTCACGAATCCTATTGCCCAAATCATCTTCTACAGAAGTGGCAATAATCTTTTCTTTCGGAATGACAAAATGCTCCTTCTGAGGTTCCTCTTCACTCCCCATTTCCAGCCGTGATAGGGCATCTGCTTTAGCATTTGCTGCTCCGGGTTTGTAAGTCAAGACAAAATCATAGTCTGCGAAGAAAAGAGACCATCTCAGTTGTCGAGGAGTGAGCGTGCGGGCGGACTTTAGAAATTGTAAATTTCTATGATCAGTGAAAACAGTTATGACATGTTTGGCTCCCAATAAATAATGTCGCCAAACCTGAAAGGCATCCTTCACTGCCAATAGCTCTTTGTCTGCGATTGAGTAATTTATCTCTGCCGGAGACAATTTCCTAGAGTGATATGCAACCGGGTGGAGCTGACCAGTATTCTTCTGTCGTTGCGACAAAATTCCCCCAAGGGCCAAGTTTGAAGCGTCAGCCTCCACAAAAAATGGTTCATTCAAATCCGGATGTTGCAACACCGGAGCAGTCGTGAAAGCCTCTTTTAACTGCTGAAACGCCTCCTCCGAGGCGGGTCCCCAAACAAACTTCTCATTTTTCTTTAACAATCGAGTTATTGGACTCACCTTGCTAGAAAAATTTAGAATGAACCGCCTGTAAAAATTGGCAAAGCCTAGGAAACTCTGTATCTCTTTGACTGATCGAAGAGCTGGCCAATTCTTAATGGCTTGAAGTTTAGAATCATCCATAGACACTCCTTCTGGGGAAAGTATGAAACCTAGAAATTCCACCTTGGACGAATGAAAGACACATTTCTCTAATTTCACAAACAGTTGATGTTCAAGTAGCCGCTCCAAAATGGCACGCACATGAATCACATGTTCTTCCAAACTGTTTGAGAAAATCAAAATATCGTCAATGTAGACGACTGCAAAACGATCTAAATACTCACGAAAGATATCATTCACGAAGTGCTGGAAGGCTGCCGTAGCATTACATAACCCAAAGGGCATCACCTGATATTCAAATAATCCCAGCCGAGTGCGAAATGCAGTCTTCCACTCTTCCCCTTCAGCCATGCAAACCAAATGGTACGCCCCTCGCAAATCCAATTTGGTGTAAATATGAGCCTCTTTTACTTGATCCAACAACTCAGATATGAGTGGAAAAGGGTAATGATTCTTCTTTGTGACCAAATTCAGCGCTCTATATTCAATGCAGGTCCTCAAGGTACCATCCTTCTTCGGAATAAAGAAAAGAGGGGAAGACACAGGAGACTTCGACGGTCGAATAAAACCACTTGCAAGATGTTGATCAATGTATTCTTTCAAATGCAAATTCTCCGGTTCCGATAAAGCATAAATGCGACTGCAAGGCAAAGCAGCTCCAGGTTCTAACTCGATCCTGCAATCATATGGTCTATGTGGAGGAAGCTTCCTGGCTTCTTTTTCATTGAATACTTCCTTCAAATCTGAATATTCATTTGGAATCTCTGGAACTTCAAGAGCACAAATGGTTTGAACCTGATTGGCGAAACTGGAGGACATCGACTGCATAGCAACTCTGGAGGAGGTTTTGAAACAATGTTCATGACAGAATTCAGAGTTCATTTCCAAAGTGCGGGTTGCCCAATCAATCCTTGGATTGTGCTCGGTAAGCCACGGCAACCCAGAATAAGCTGGAACTGAGGGGCATCTATTAGATTGAAGCGTACAAAACTTCTATGATCTCCGGGACCATACACCGTGATGACTTCGGTATCTGCAACTATGGGGCCAGATGATAAATTGGTGCCATCCACTGCACGAACAGGCTCAGGTCTCAACTTCTTTTCAAAACGGATCCCCATTGACTTAGCAAACTGAATGTCGCAGAAATTTCCGGTCGCTCCAGAATCAATCATTATGGAGATGCCATCATTCTCAATTTCTCCAAAACTAATTCGACTGGATAGGATTAAATGAGGAGCTGAAGACTGAAGAGTATTAGCCAAGGATTGTGATGCTGGAGTTGATTCCGATTCAGCTTCCACCAGAGCAACTCCGTCTACTGGTGGAGCCGATATTTTAGCAAAGCTGAAGATTTGGGTTTCCTAGGACACTCTTGAACAAAGTGACCCGATTGGCCACAATACATACAAAGCTTGCCTGCTCGTCTTTTTTCTCTCTCCTCTTTACTCAAAGGACCTCGAACTGTTCCAATTTGCATTGGTTCTTCACTAGAGCTCCCTTCTGAACTCTTACTCACATCCAAATGGGCTCGATCAAACCTGGGTGGAAGTATTCTAGAATCCTTTCGACGTTCGCTGCGTCTTTCAAATTGACGTTGATCAATTTGCAAGACCAAATCAATCAACTCCGATAATCCAGTAGGTCTCTTCGGGATTTGGGCTAACCCATCCTTTAATTCATCCTTTAGCCCACGATAGAAGATGGCTGCTCTCTTTGCCGTTGGCCAATTAGTTTCAACTATCAACTTATTAAATTGAGCAATGTAAGCCACCAATTCCTTACTTCCTTGCTTCAAATCTAGTAACTCATTGTCTGTTGTTTGAGATATGGTTCTTCTGTCAAAGATTCGTAAAAATTCTGCCTTGAAGTCCTCATGCTTGTACAACACAGGATCGTTTGTAGATACCAAAGGCATCGACCATGCCGCAGCATCCCCTCTCAGGTAAGACAGAACGAAAGCCACTTTGGATTGATCCTCCTTAAACAAAATAGGTTTGCATAAAAAATGCAAGGCACACTGTGTGAGGAAAATCTGAGCCTTATGGGGATCTCCCTGAAATCTTTCCGGAGGGGCCAAAGGAATAGTGGGAGACATAACATGCACCACTTGTGTAGTTAACTCAGACGAAGAAGGGGATGAGGCAAAACCTTGAAACTTAATTTTTTCAAAACTGGGACTGGGAGCTGCTGCAATCTCATCAATTCTCTGATGCAGATAACTAGTCTCTAAATTGGACTTTTTTACCTCCTCCCTGGTTTCACTCAACTGTTTCTGTATACTTTCTAGGATTGAAGTCAAAGCCTTACCGTCCCAACCCTCAGCCATCTCGCCCAGACAGAAAGGCAACTTTTGGCACTTCAATCTGTCAAGAACGCTGTACCTGAACCTCCTGAATTCTGTGGGGGCGATCTGATGAGGGCCTTCAAGATGAAAATTTCCCAATTCCCAAACACCCCTGGTCCCAGAGATCTCTGAGCCTAGGAATGAGGGGGAAAGGGGAAGTGGATAACATACAACAGAGAGACTGCCACACCCTGGTGTCTTCAGCTTACCGGCACCTAGAAGAGTAACACAAAATTAATACATTCCCACAATACTTGGCATTCGAATCTCAGTCTATTCCTTGGTCCACGAGAAGATTCTTGTATACCTGTATTTGGTGTGGAATTCGCCTCTCTCTTGCAAAGGAGAAGTAGAAAGGTTGACCAAAGGTAAACTCTGCTTCACCATGCGGCTGATGTATGAATTAATAGCTGCTGACGATGAACTACACTAAGGTGTGAGTAAGAGCATATGACTACATGCTCATATAGATATCCCCCTAAACACTTCCTTGACAGCAATGTTCTGTGTAGTAATTAGCAAATTCTCATCTCTGAATAAATATTCTTGGAACATCAAACTCCGGACAGGATGCTCAACTACGGGACTACAGTAGGTTTCAGTCTTGGTAATTTCTCCTTATAACTGCAGAGTCTTATCACAATATCTTTCAGGAAAATGACTCTTCAAGAATCTCTAAACAGTATAGGAACTCGACTACCTCAGGAAAGGCTTGGCTCCAAGATACCGCTTCTCAGTAGAGATTTGTTGTCTCATACAAGAATTATCCAAAGTTCAAAAAGGTAAAAGGCTTACCGTTACTCTCAGACTTAACAGCACGGCATTACGAGAGTGAGAGAGATAACGGCAACTAAACCTTTTGTTCACGAAGACTTTCTATCTGCGAAGTCAGGAATTCTCTTGAAGGATTCGTAGGTCTCTAGTACTTCACCAAACACGCAGGAATCTTCATTTGACGAGCCGCGAAAAGGAATTGAGACGCCTAGGAAGAGGCTCTCAAGAACGCAACCGGCTCCGTCAAATACTTCAGTTGAAGTGCGCAGTGCTAAGGCAGCGCGCGCACGAAATGACGGAACTGCTGCAAAGGACTAGAACGCTAAACTGAGGACCAGCGTTTTCAGTAAACGGAATGACTGGAATCTTTCCACCTAAACTGCGCCACCAATTGACTCCAGCTGGCAGGAGATCGGAGATAAGATAAACCGTCTCTCCGTTTAAGTAAAGACAAGGGTCCTGAAAGCTTCGACACCAGAACGGGCTTGACACTAGCTTTGTCAAAACGATCTAGCAATAATCACGTTAGGCATGAGGGTGTATTAACTAGTGACAGTGGTTTAATTATTTGATGACAAGTATAGCTCCTATTCTCCCTGGGGGCAGCTTCATTGCGTGGCAGTGGAAAATGTGAGCATCTTTATTGGGTATTGATTTGGTGCGCGGCATGGCATTATGTAAATGCCATCGATTACCAACAAAGTTTTGACTGGTAGCTTTTTGCCCATCCTGGGGCAGCGATTGTAAACAACTGCATACTTGTATACCGGAGTTTGACAAAAGCTGCAATTTTCTGGAGTATTCGGATATGTGGCGTTGGTTGCTCCAGGTGATAAATAAAGTTTCTATTCAGGCTGTGACGGAAATATAATGTTCATGCACTCGGGCCCGATAATGTGGCGTTCAGAATGTTTGGAATAACGTTTCATTCCGATTTCCTGATTAAGAACGAGTAAACTACAGCTCCCAGAGTGCTGATCACGTGATTATCCAGCCCGAGCACACATTGGTTAAAGACCCGAGCTGAAGACTTCCTTCAGCTATTGCAGAAGTAAAGTCGAGAACGGATTATACACGCTTGGTATTAATATTAAGGTAATCCCTGGATCGCCGCGTGTCCCGAAAGAGCACAGTTAGACGAGAATGCACACTAAGGGCATTTATTTATGTGTTGTTTCTGCTCATCTCCAATTGCAGGATTCGAGCGCTCAAACGGATACGCGCAGCGTTGCTGTTGACTTGGGCGGCAGCCGTGATGTTAATGGTAAGCCTCCATTGTGTCTACATGCATTCCCACCAAATTGGATGCCGCATATGGATTATTTCCGATAAATGATTACTCCTTATTTATGTAGGAAATTGTGCTGCCAACAAAGGATTGCCACTAGCAGCCTAAGGTTAGTCCTAATAAAATACTTGCCCGTGGACTTTCACAGAAAACAGCTAATTTGTATTATTTGTTTATTTTTGTTGTCTTTCCTTCTCTTTTCCTTTTTGTGGTGTGTGTGTATTTAGATTACTGACACATGAACACATGAACACACGAAAGAGGGTTTGATTCCCTGAAGAGCTAAGGTAGGCAGTCTGGCACTGGTGGTTGCTGGTTAGTTGTGGTAATTTGGTAGATCAGTCAGTCTAAATTTGTTTGTTTTATTTTTCCTTGTAGAGAGTCTTGTGGTCCTGAGGAGAACCACATTATTTACTGGGTTCGAAACTCGTCGACCTTGTTCTGTTCCCATGTCAAATATAATGTGCCCTAAAAATTGCGATTTGCTCAAATTGTTTAGAGTATTATGATTATGTAAACTATAGGATCAAGGGAACTTATTGTATTTAGTCTTTTTTGTTGACATTGGGATCTTGGTGGTCCATGTTTGTGGTCAAGCAACAGTGAGCCTGACCCATACTTGGCTTTTTTGGATGGATGGTATGTGAGTGTGTGTGATGATTTTGTTGTCTTGGCCAAATTTGTGAAAGGTGTGGTGTGTTGTGTTGGTATGTACATAGTGGGAAGGTTTGAATGAATTGTATTTATTGTATATAGTCCGTTTGTAGTGTATTTCATGAATTTATATGCACAGAAAATTACTTTTTGTAAAATCTATGAAAAAAGTGGAATAAACTATTTATTGGTGCAATTCAAAAAGCTGATCGTTATGTTTGATTCATAAGATCTAGTTATAAGGTTGTGGTGAGTTTATTTCAGTACTGGCATTCGTTTTGTTCTTTAGTTATATTGACTCAGCCTTACTGAGTTTGAGTCAGGGCCCTTTGGTGTTTTCTTCAGTTGCATTCAGAGGCATGTGCCTTCTTCACTATCTCACGATAGCATGCTGCTGCAAGGGTTCATTTCACTTCTATGTTATGACCTGACTATGTCATCCTCCAGCCTTCCAATTTCCTAATGTCCTCAACCTTATTTGCACTGCAGATGTTGGGGGAGTAGGGTACGGTGAAATCAGTTTAGAGTCGGCAGAGAAAATGTTTGCACAGTATTATGGGTAAGTAAGTCAGGAGCACAACTTCTATAAAATAAGGAATTCGTTAATACCACAATGTACACACAAACATAGTCAAAGTAACTAAAACGCTTATACACTTGCCACCATTAGCACTGGGAGAGAGTTATGCCTGTAAGTGGCTCCCACTGGCAAGGCTGCAAGAATAACTGAATAGATTAAAGTAGCAAGAACAATGAAGGTGGATCCGAAAGCACAACAAAGGTGCACATGAAGGAAAGGGCCAGATAAGTGAACTAGTTGGTAGCAGAAGAACCCACCAACTATGTACATTGACAAACAGACTAAAAGCAGCTCTGGCTTATATATTGTCAATCTGGAAGTGAAGGATCATCAATGAAAGTCATCTTGGAACGGGGAAATTAGGTATTAAGGACACAGGGGTTACAAAAAGGCAGAGGGGGAACTGAATCAGTTAGAACATTAGCCATGACAGAGAAAGCATGATGGGCAAACAATCTTCATCACTGTCCTAGTGACCGTACCGTCATCCCACCAAAACTGGCAAGTGGGGACCCCTAAAGCCCCGTGATGAAGATGGAAAGCAGGTTGCAACTTTCTCCCAACCCTAAATTCCCCTGGACTTCCTTCCTCCAGTAAACCCTGACAGTATCCGCCATTCAGAAGTTCCTCCAGTTCAGTTCAGTACGTCTTGCCTGGGTTGAGTTTCAAGTCGTTCAGATCCATCCAGCGCTGGATATGAAGCATGATAGCTTGGAATTCAGGAGCGGAGTCAGGGGAATCCAGTGGAAATACGAGCTGAAGGACATCTGCGTAGTTAAAAATTGTGATCATTCTGTTTTTTAACGAGTGGATCAGGGGCCTGAGATAAAGATTAAACAATACTGGGGAGAGAGATGAGCCCTGTGGGACCCCGCATGTGGTAGTGAGCTTGGGGGTGGTGAAAGATCCAAGTCTTTCTGCTTGAGTTCAGCCAGCTAGAAAGGATTTAATCCAACTGAGTGCAGACCCTCGTAAACCTGCCTGTTCTACGCGGTTCAACAAGATGTTGTGGTCGACCGTGTCGAACGCGGCTGACAGATCCAGGAGCCACAGAGCCTGGTGGACACCCCTGTCTGCATTTGCCCTGAGAGTGATGATCACTGCCTCAATTGAATGCGCCGGCCGAAAGTCAGCTTGATTTGGCTCTAAGTAGTCTGATTGTTCAATGAAGTTGGATAGGCACCTGGCCACAGGGGCCTCCAAGATCTTGGCCAGGAAGGGAAGGAGATATATAGAGCAATAGTTCGAGGGGTTCGAGGAGTCGGCCCCTGTTTTTTTAATTAGAGGAACTACCGTAGCGTTTTTGAAGGCACTAGGCACCTTGCCATGAGCGAGTGACTCGTTAAGGAAATGGAGGACACTGTGAGGCATGACGGATAAAATGTCCCTCAAGACATACGGTGGACAGCTGTCATTAGGAGACCCGGATTTAACACAAGACATTTGATCTAATAATGCTTTGGGACCCATAGGTGGGAGGAGGTCTAGTATGGATAGGTTACTGAATACATCTTCCAGTGGTTCTGTGCTGGCAGTGTTGGGGATGCTGGCTTTGATGGTAGAGATTTTGTCCAAGAAGAAGTTGTTCAGGGAATTGCTGAGCTCTTGAGTAGGTGCCTGGTTGGGCAATGTTCTCTCGTCATTGCACAGGTCATTCACAATCATAAAGATTTCTTTAGATTTGTTGTGGGCATTTAGTATTCTGGTAGAGAAGTAAGCCACTTTAGTATTCAAGATGGCTTTTTTATACTCTCTACGAGCTAGCGAGAACTGCACCTTGTCTTCTGTGGAGTATCTTAGCCTCCATTTTCTCTCTTTTTGACGAAGCATGTGTTTTTGTTTTTTGAGTTCGGCGGTGAACCATTTATGGGCGTCTGAATGGCGTGCGCGGGAAAATTTAGCAAGTGGGACGTGTGCATTACTTGCCGACAGTAGCCAATCCGAGATGTTCTCTTTCATGGAGTTGTCATCAGGGTTAAAGGTGGGTAATGAACTAGACAAGGTATTAATGAATTCCTTTTTATAGAGGGTTTTCCACTTTCTTATCATACCTCCCGCCAGTGTTGGAGTCTTTATCTTACCGTTGATAGTGGCTGTGAATTTTATCAAATGGTGGTCTGACCATATACATGGGGAGATTATGGGCAACAACAGTGTGAGGTTGTGGGACTAGATTTGGTCCAAGGTGAGTCCTTTTTCATGAGTAGGGAAGGATAAATGCTGGGCCCAGTTCAAGTTAGAAAGTAGCTTGAAGATCTCTGCTGCATGTGGCCCGCCCAAGGCATCATTAAACCAGTAGTTCAGATCCCCAATAAGTAGGACCTTAGCATGATTCAGGACGAGGTTGGCCATTTGTTCGCTAAGGGAGAGAGGGAAAGTAGGCATTGCCTGGGGGGGGGGGGGTTGTAAATAAGCACTAGCACAAGCGACCCTGTATCAGTATTGAGTTTAATAACAATCTTCTCTACCGCCGGAAGGTCAAAGTAGGTCATGGTGATAAATTTGTGATCTTTATGTATAATGGCGGCAACACCACCACCCATCTTCCCTAGGGGCGATTAACCAACAGGATGTAGTAATCCTAGAGGAGTGCCGCTAAAATGTCTGGCATGGAATCTTGGGTTAACCAGGTTTCGGTGATCAAGAGAATATCAGGCTTTTCCGAGGTGAGAAGCAGAAAAATATTGAGTTGTGCCTTACCATGGAGCGTGTGTTGAGGTAAAGAATACTAAGGACGATTTGGTTCGCTATTGTGGGAGCAGTGATTGGGGGAAAGTAAGGGATGGGAGAGGGTAGGGGGACGTGGCCCAACTGAGTTTGAAGGATACCGTTAGCCAAGATGCGACTATAAGCAATGGGGTTTAAGGGGGGCAATATTGTGCTAGTGATCTTAACATTTTAGAGGAATAGCTGGTGATTTGGCCATAGTCAGTGGCCCCTGGGCCCGGCCCGGCACAGACGGGCTTGCCTTTGGCGCGCCACCGCCGCGTCCCCTGCGCTCGTGCATAATGGCGTGCATTTTATGCTTGGCCCCCCTCTAGCTCCTCCTCCTTATGGCCGATTGGCTAAGGCCTAGGGGTTGGAGAACGGGCAAGGAATGGCAGGATTAGCGGTGAGTTATTTTAAAAATGAGTTTCAGATTCAATATACAATTTTTAAAAAGTAGCGATTTGCAACAGGACCAAATTTACATCAAGCACTGTCATGCAGTGGTTCGCTCGGCAACAAACAACACAAAATATTTAAATTGTTCTTAAGCAATTTTTAGATTTAATAAACTTGTTAGATTTCTTAGTTCATTTACAACGTTTTGAATGTAACAAGTTGTGTATATGGGCTGGACACACATTCACAGTTTTGTAAGTATAACAAGTTGTGTGCATGGGTTGGACATTCATCAAGGTAATACGCTCAAGTCTTGAACAATATATAACCCTTCAATGCTGAACAGTATGTTATTCCTCAGTAAAATGACAACAGTCCAATTCTCAGTGAAAGATAAGTACAACAGCCATTCTTCATTAAGATGATAACAGTCCAAATCCCGGTGAAAGAGAAATACAACAGCCAACATGTGTTTTGTCACATCCGTGACTTTTTCACGCCTTGGCTATAGGAGTAAGTTGGATCCCAAGAAGGTAGCAGCGACTAAGTGTCACATCATCATAACTTCTTTGTGCTGTTGCCACGTAGGGTGTCAGTCAACTAATTAAAGACATAGTGGACAGCCCTTCTTGAGTCAGGGTTTTTCATACAATTAAAAAAACCAAAGTGTTGAAAGCCGTTAAACAGTTAAATTGGCTTGTAACGGGCTGTGATAGGCCCCTGTCTATTCCGTGTGACACACTGCTTCCGCAATCCACTCTTCTCTGTAATATGAAACTTCCTTATACCACTACAACCACCACACAAAATGGGCAACAAGATATTTGGTCCACGTGATTTGAGGATGACCTGCCATAGGGGCCGAATGACACCATTGTAAAAGTACATTTTCTAAAGATTTGGTGCCAGATATAGTCTATGTTCATGGAATATTGAATTTCGCATGTTTGTCTTTTAATTAGAAGCTCATGTATCCGTGTATCCCTAGAGATCTTTTGTTGTTCTATTTTGTCTTATTCTAAAAAAGGTTCCACTAGTGGGGCAGAAATCGAAATAGCAGGAAGAATAAGAGGGGCTGGATGCCCTGTTTCTGGAGATTTTTTAGTATGAGATACTGCATTTCTACTTCACTTTCCAGGATGTTAATGAATGGAAAAATTTAAGAGTGAAAAGAAAAACATACAACATGAATGACAGTAATTTCCACATCTCATGGATTGTAGTAAGTGTAAATTCTTATGGTCAGTAAACACAATGACTTCCCGTAGAGCCCATTTTAATTTAAGATAAATGCGCCTATGTTCAGATTAATATTTAAAGGTCAGTATTTTTAGTTATAGACCTCATAATGCTGTTCAGTTGTGGATAAGGTTCATGAATAACATGCAATGTACTATAACAGCTTGATATGACCATCTCTTTGGAATAGCATGGCTTCAATGGCTGAAGCAGAGGCATCCGTCTCTACAATGAATGGCATAGACAGATCTGAATTCCTCAGAGTTGTGACTGATGTAAAGGCACGGAGGAAGGATTCTTGCTGTGCCAGGCGAGAAGCAAAAACAATATAATAAGGTTTGCTGGGTGGTAAGGTATCTTCTGCCTTTTCTCCAATAAATCTTGCTTTTGAGGTGGTATTGGACTGGAACTATTGCGCGATTACATAACGTCATTCAGAGCAGTGGAGGCCTTCATGGCATTGTGTCTTGACAGGCTTTTTGGCTCTATTTGGGAGTGATAAAGACTTTATGCTTGCTCACACCTATAGGCTGTATTCTTCCCTTTTAAGCCCTTTCTTCCAGACCTAGAAGAGGCCATCTATTGCCTATTGGCTTTGGCCTTTCATTATTTTGCCTATAGTAGAGGTTGGATCCTGTGGTCCTGACTTTATATTACACATTGGTATGGTTTATGTAGGTACTCTGACAGAGCTAAGGGTTATTTCATTATTCTCAGGCCTACAAGGCCCAGAACTAGAGAGACTCCATTTTGATGGAGCTGAGAGGCTTCAAGGGAAAAGGTAATATTTTGGTTTTGAGCTGTTGTTCGCCCTAAGCGAACCGGAGAGAACCGGCCAGAGCTGAATCTAATCAGGAAGTGTCTCTGGGCTCAGGTCTCTAGACGAAACAAGCAGCTGGTCACTGTGGGAGCGTCTAGCGCAAGGAGCCTGGTACATGGAATCGGTGGGAGGAAGCTGCTGGCTGGAACTTTCCATGAGGAGACAGCATTCTATATTAGTGAAGTGCAGAGGCGGAGTCAGTTAGTTGAGTTGGAGGAGCGGAGTCGAGTTGAGCTGGAGTGGTAGAAGCAGTTGAGTTGAATTGGAGAAGCGGAGAGTGTTGGTAGAGTTGGAGGAGTGGAATTGCAGGAGGAGAAGAGATAGAAGATGCTTGGAACAGAGAGAGGACAAACAGACAGTCAGTGAGTTGGAACTGAAGGAAGCCGTCAGAAGCAGTTACTTATCAGGAGGAGTTGTGAATAGCTGGAGTCTGAAGTAATGCCTTTTAGAAGAGCCTGAAGTTATATCGTGGATTAACCTGTGGGAGCAGCTGGAGTTAATTGGACATTGGCACAGAGACATTTACACAGAGTGAACAAGCTAGTGGAATGAACAGTTATCAGAGCGGCAGAAACCATTAGATTGAAGTTGGAAGGTGGAGATAGTCCGTGGGGGAGAGAAATCCAGTGCAAAGTGATCAGCGCAGAGGTGTGTCCAAGAGTGCAGGAGAGGATCTAAGACGAGCTAAGGCACAGACGAGAGAGGAGCCCAGATGACAGCTAGAGCAAGACTTCATACTCCCAAGGTGACCTCGTTCTTTACACTTACACCTTAATCTTGTTCTTATTCCCTAGGCTATTGTATGTCTAATCCTTTTCTTTCAGCGGTGTGTTCCTGTTAATCAAGAGACCCCATAGATAATCTTGCCCTCATACTGTATGTCTAATCCTTTTCTTTCAGCGGTGTGTTAAAAGTTCCTGTCCCCGCAGATGACATTGTCCCGGTATGTCTAATCCTTTCCTTTCAGCGGTGTGTAGTACAATCCAGTTCTATCTATAGTCTTTGTCAGTTGCATGTGGATGTGTCCATTATAATGCAGATTTGTGTATGTGTATTTTATGTTTATTGTAATAAAGATACCCCAGTTCTCAGTGAACTAGTGTGCATGTGTTATTCTTAAGATAGAGCTAACCTTTCTTCTAACCAGTTGCTGTGCAGCAACTGAAGGATCAAAAGGGAGTAGGAGCGCTTAAATCAGGGAATAACTCTTACACATAGTGTGTATATCTTTTGTCCCCATACAGTGGAGGTAACCTTGTCTCCTAGTCAGGTATTACTGTTTGAACAGATGTTACCCCTGATCAGGTAAGTGATAACTGAATAAGTAGGGAGAGAGAGGAGACCTGCAACTAAGGGATAATTGACATACTAAGTAATTTGGCCATCCCATAATATTATTGTAGTAGCGAACCCTTAGTGAATAGTGAGAGAGACTTCCTAACATAGAGAGACAAAGAGCTAAAGGTATTCATAGGAAAGTGGTCGTCATTGGTAAGTGGCGTTAGTGAGAGCACTGATTGTGGTCAGTGTGTAGATCTGCCAGATTGCAGATCGGATTGTAAGTGAGTGAGCACCAGGTAGGAGACTGGTGTGTAGTTCCGCTGGATTGTGGACACAATAGAAAGAGAGTGAGCACTGGGGCTGCAGCCCAGTATGTATGGCACGCCGGATTGTGTGTCGAGTGAGCACTGAGGGTGAGCAGTGTGTATACCCGCAAGATTGCGGCTTGAGTGAGCACTGAGGGTAATTCAGTGTGTAATGGTAGATAATCAGAACTGCCCCAGGGTAGATTAGTCTGGACCCATGTGGTCGTGAGACATTGAGGTATGAGTGTGGTGTAGGGCATGGATGTCCTTAGTAATCAGTGAGTATTTTTAGTATCCCTATAGATTTAGTGGTGTTTTTGATGATATGAGCTTGTATATTGCGTGTTCCCCATCCTCAGGTAGGTACCCAGGTGCCTGGATAGATGGTCCTGAGGAGGGAGGTGGTTACATTCCGGCTGGGTTGGAGGGGCTCTCAGGAGCTGATCCCATCTGGTCCAAAAATCCAGTCGTTACATCTGGCGTCGGCTGCTTACGAAGCCTTTGTGCCCTGGCCATGTGCTTGGATAGTTTCCCATAAGTTGTGGTGGAGTGCCCTGATCGCCAGTAACATCTGGCATAGTCGGGCTGTTTACGAAGCCTGTGTGACCTGGCCATGTGTTTGGAGAGTTTCCCATATGTTGTGGAGGAGTGCCCTGATCGCCAGTAACATCTGGCATAGTCGGGCAGTTTATGAAGCCTGTATGACCTATGGGCTTGAACAGTTGCAGTGTAAGGAGATTGCAGTACATCATGGCATTTGACTTATGCAGGGTGGAAGAAATGCTTTTCATCTTGGTGTTTGAACTGTCAGGCTTGAATGGTGACATTACATGAGGGAGCCAGTAACATCTTTGTGATGATCCAATTGTACAAATGTGTGTGAAAAATGCTTTTAAATTGCCCATTAAATTGCTTGCTGCGTCTGCTTATGCTGTGCAATGTGAAATGTGTTCAATGTAATATGACTTGTGGAGTTCCTTGTAAATAGCTCCTTGTAAATATGGCTTGTGAATAGCGCCATGTAATTGTGGCTTGTGAGGAGCATGTTCTCATTTTGACTTGCTGTGTTCCTTGTGAATTGCGCCTTGAATATATTCCTTGTGAGGAGCATATCATTTTTTGAACTTGTTGACTTTCTTGTAAATATGGTTTGAGAATAGCGCCATGTGGTTATGGCTTGGACAGGGCATGTTATCATTACGTTAGGCAGGAGAGAGCTGGATCTCTTTCAAGTGCTTGGGGATAACGTTTTGAAGATGTGCGTACGTGTTATGTGAAAACGTGGAGAGATGAGTTCATGACTTTCCCATGTACTGTAGTCATTGGGGAATGATTGTGCTTGAGCTGCCAAAGGGTTAATATCTTGTATTGAGATGGCAGGATTTATTTTAACATGCTGTTTAACATGCATGGTTATTTGAGCTGACACTAAAAGTCAGTGAGTGTTTAGATGAATGATGGTTTGATTTGACTTTCATTGGTTGCTGGGTTCTGCCTATGTGCTTTGTCAGCTTGCTGACGGAAGGGTAACATCTTGCGCTGAGAGTAGAGCTGTGTTCATTTAACATTCATTTTGAAATGCGTCTACGAATTTGTGTGGGTTTGCCTTGGAACTGATGATTTAATGTGTCTGACTCTTAGAGGTCGGTAAGTTATAAATCAACCAGTCGGATTGAGATAAGGGTTTGCATGGAGGGAGCAGTGTTCATTTAAATGTGCTACTTAATATGCATCCACAGACGTGTGGAGAATTATTTTTGAATGCATGATTTAAAATGAGTGAAATATTAAAAAGATGGCCCAGTTAGAGTGCACGCTACGGGCTGTTTTCATTAATTATTTCGTAGAGGGTTTTCCAACTAGAAAGGAATATGCAAACCGGTGTTTTGGAATGATCACAGGTTGTGGATATTTACTCTTGCCCAACAGTGCACGGTAACATGTGCTTTTAATTAGTGAAATGCAACCGTGTGTTTTTAAAACACATGTGTTCTATTACTTTTCATTATAATTTTTCCAATGCAAGCTGAACCTTTTTCAAATGCGAATGTTTCTGATATGTAGCAGACCATTGTGTGAGTGTACCCACTCAGTTAGAAAAATGACTATTTGAAAAAACTGATGAATCTGGCCTGCAGTGCAAAATTATGGTGTTTCACATGTTATTTTCCAAATGTAAACTGTAATGTGTCTGCTAATATTTTTTCCTTTGCAGCTGGTAGCAGTACTGAATTATTTTGAAATGCTAGCATGTCACTTAGTTACAAAAAAAATATATGCCCTTATTAATTACTAATATTTGGGATGCTTTTCGTTACGTTTTAATTCTGCTTCGGTTAGTTAGAGAATAATGGTTAGCTCTCTGGCCTGGGAACAGATCCAAAGAATGTGTTTTTCGACCTTGAATTAGCCTGGCTCTCAGACAAAGTTGTTTTGTGAAGGGAGGGCCTTTCCCTCTTGGAGCGCCGAGCAGTGCCTGTCTTGTTATCATTGGCCATTCTCCAATTTCTTTCCGCGGAGAAATGTTTATGTAAGGGAGGGGTCAAGTCGCTCTTCCTTGCTGTCGACGCAGACAGCTTCATTGCCTTCAGATAAGGGATCCTTGTACATGCAGAATAATTGGCAGACGCTTGGCCCTTGGAGTTAGATAGATACCATAGGCCTGGGTGAGCTTCCCTGACTAGAGATTAGAGATGCTTGGACAGCATGGTTGGCAGCAGCCTTGCTCCTGCAATGAGATCAGCACTTGGCAGTGATTCAAAATTACATCACACTGTAGCCTGGCTTCTGCGTATTTTTTGGAGCGGATTCAAAACTCTGAGTACGAACATCTTTCTGAGGGGAGGGGCTGTCTCACCGAGGATTAGGGTGTTGCTAGGCCCCAGCCCTTCTGGCTGTATATGAAAAAATTAGATTTTGCCCAAACAAATGTAAAAGTATATGATTTTAATTATTTCTTGACTTCAGAATAATGTTTTTTATTAATTAGGATGGTTTTTTTTCGACAATGAAAAGCACTTGGGGTGCTTTTTAAATGGAAAATGTATTCTTGCTAGATTAATGATACTTGTTTTCTCGTTCTAGGTTGTTGGGTTGTGGTGTTTGGTGTGTGCATCGGCCCACCCCCCCTCCCACTCCCTTTATTATTTTACTTTTTTGTTTTCATTTTTTATGTTAGTTTGTTATTTTTGGAAGATGGAACCAGACCAGACCGGATTGGTGGTGGATGAACGGCGGAAGCTGATGACTGGATCGGAGGAAGTGCTTCCTTGGTACCGGATACAGATGAAGATGCAGGGTGGTGACCTACACTGATGTACCCACAATTGACTGCCTTGAACCCCAAAATTATGCTAAAAGAACTCTTACATTGACTGAACTCCTGAAATTAGAATTACAACCTGCAGTTGGCTGACAAAGCCAATAGTCATCTTTTAAAAAAATTTTATTCTAAAAGAACCCATTTTTATTTGGTTATGATAATGTTTCCCACAAAAGGAATTTGTTGTGTAATTCCTTGGCCTGCATTATTCCCATGTTTTTCTTTGCAATCACTACAAACATGCCCCAAATGAAAAGATTACAGTCCTGTTCATGATTTTAATGTTTATGCAGTGCCACATGACTGAAATGTTTCATATATATTTTGCTTTTAGTATGCTATGCTATTTTACACTGGTTTATCTTTCACCTTTTATAGTTTTCCTGTTTTCTGCAAAACAGTTTTTGCCAATGAAGGACATGTACTTTTTAAATGGTGGTGCAAACATGTGTTCCACAGTGTGATACACTGAGAAACTAGGTGCTAACTGTTTTGTGATATTGTGTCTTTTAGATATACACCACACTTTGATAAATTTCTTTGATTCATTACCTGATATGCATAGTGCTACACCAGCTATTTTGTAGGAATGGGGTTATCTTTATTTTCCTGTTATTACACTTTCACTTTGATTGATCCAAGGGTGGTTACCCTAGACTTTAAGTTGTCCTGGGAGGTGTGTCTTTTAGTATGGTTATGTATTACATTTATTATTAATGTTTGCCCAGACCTTGAGAACCGTTTGTCATGTTTATTTCTTAGATTTCACCAAATTTTTTCTTAAGTTGACCAATGTAGGTAGGCCTCATTTAGGCCCATTGTTATTTTTATTCCACACACATGGCCCTACACCAATAGATTTCATGAGTTATCCTTAGCTTCAGTTGTCCGAAGTAGGTAGGCCTCATTTAGGCCCTTTGTTGTTTTATCATTAGAAGTTGGAGCACATTTAGTTCTTAAGTTGACCGAAGTAGGTAGGCCCCATTTAGGCCCCTTGCTGTTTTCATTCAACAAATAAGTCCCTATATCAATAGGTTTCATCAGTTATCACTAGAAGTTGAGGCACATTTAGTTTGAGGATGCTTTGGTTAGTTTCTGTTGTTCTCAGATCAAATCTTAGATATGTTTCAGCATTCAAGTCAAGGGTGCTTTGATTTGTTTTCAGTTGGTTGTTAGATTTGTATTCCCTACATTAAGTTTCAGGTGGAATTTCCTTAAGTTGTCATTCATTTTAGAGAGTTTTTTTTTGGTTTTTGGTTTTGTTGATAGATTATGTTGATGTTTGTTTACTTGGATGTTGTTGTTTATTGATGTTCGCAAGATAAAGTCTAAGGGTGGAATGTCTTGACAGGCTTTTTGGCTCTATTTGGGAGTGATAAAGACTTTATGCTTGCTCACACCTATAGGCTGTATTCTTCCATTTTAAGCCCTTTCTTCCAGACCTAGAAGAGGCCATCTATTGCCTATTGGCTTTGGCCTTTCATTATTCTGCCTATAGTAGAGATTGGATCCTGTGGTCCTGACTTTATATTACACATTGGTATGGTTTATGTAGGTACTCTGACAGAGCTAAGGGTTATTTCATCCTTCTCAGGCCTACAAGGCCCAGAACTAGAGAGACTCCATTTTGATGGAGCTGAGAGGCTTCAAGGGAAAAGGTAATATTTTGGTTTTGAGCTGTTGTTCGCCCTAAGCGAACCGGAGAGAACCGGCCAGAGCTGAATCTAATCAGGAAGTGTCTCTGGGCTCAGGTCTCTAGACGAAACAAGCAGCTGGTCACTGTGGGAGCGTCTAGCGCAAGGAGCCTGGTACATGGAATCGGTGGGAGGAAGCTGCTGGCTGGAACTTTCCATGAGGAGACAGCATTCTATATTAGTGAAGTGCAGAGGCGGAGCCAGTTAGTTGAGTTGGAGGAGCGGAGTCGAGTTGAGCTGGAGTGGTAGAAGCAGTTGAGTTGAATTGGAGAAGCGGAGAGTGTTGGTAGAGTTGGAGGAGTGGAATTGCAGGAGGAGAAGAGACAGAAGATGCTTGGAACAGAGAGAGGATAAACAGACAGTCAGTGAGTTGGAACTGAAGGAAGCCGTCAGAAGCAGTTACTTATCAGGAGGAGTTGTGAATAGCTGGAGTCTGAAGTAATGCCTTTTAGAAGAGACTGAAGTTATATCGTGGATTAACCTGTGGGAGCAGCTGGAGTTAATTGGACATTGGCACAGAGACATTTACACAGAGTGAACAAGCTAGTGGAATGAACAGTTATCAGAGCGGCAGAAACCATTAGATTGAAGTTGGAAGGTGGAGAGAGTCCGTGGGGGAGAGAAATCCAGTGCAAAGTGATCAGCGCAGAGGTGTGTCCAAGAGTGCAGGAGAGAATCTAAGACGAGCTAAGGCACAGACGAGAGAGGAGCCCAGATGACAGCTAGAGCAAGACTTCATACTCCCAAGGTGACCTCGTTCTTTACACTTACACCTTAATCTTGTTCTTATTCCCTAGGCTATTGTATGTCTAATCCTTTTCTTTCAGCGGTGTGTTCCTGTTAATCAAGAGACCCCATAGATAATCTTGCCCTCATACTGTATGTCTAATCCTTTTCTTTCAGCGGTGTGTTAAAAGTTCCTGTCCCCGCAGATGACATTGTCCCTGTATGTCTAATCCTTTTCTTTCAGCGGTGTGTAGTACAATCCAGTTCTATCTATAGTCTTTGTCAGCTGCATGTGGATGTGTCCATTATAATGCAGATTTGTGTATGTTTATTTTATGTTTATTGTAATAAAGATACCCCAGTTCTTAGTGAACTAGTGTGCATGTGTTATTCTTAAGATAGAGCTAACCTTTCTTCTAACCAGTTGCTGTGCAGCAACTGAAGGATCAAAAGGGAGTAGGAGCGCTTACATCAGGGAATAACTCTTACACATAGTGTGTATATCTTTTGTCCCCATACAGTGGAGGTAACCTTGTCTCCTTGTCAGGTATTACTGTTTGAACAGATGTTACCCCAGATCAGGTAAGTGATAACTGAATAAGTAGGGAGAGAGAGGAGACCTGCAACTAAGGGATAATTGACATACTAAGTAATTCGGCCATCCCATAATATTATTGTAGTAGCAAACCCTTAGTGAATAGTGAGAGAGACTTCCCAACATAGAGAGACAGAGAGCTAAAGGTATTCATAGGAAAGTGGTCGTCATTGGTAAGTGGCGTTAGTGAGAGCACTGATTGTGGTCAGTGTGTAGATCTGCCAGATTGCAGATCGGATTGTAAGTGAGTGAGCACCAGGTAGGAGACTGGTGTGTAGTTCCGCTGGATTGTGGACACAATAGAAAGAGAGTGAGCACTGGGGCTGCAGCCCAGTGTGAATGGCACAACGGATTGTGTGTCGAGTGAGCACTGAGGGTGAGCAGTGTGTATACCCGCAAGATTACGGCTTGAGTGAGCACTGAGGGTAATCAGTGTGTAATGGTAGATAATCAGAACTGCCCCAGGGTAGATTAGTCTGGACCCATGTGGTCGCGAGACTATGAGGTATGAGTGTGGTGTAGGGCATGGATGTCCTTAGTAATCAGTGAGTATTCTTAGTATCCCTATAGATTTAGTGGTGTTTTTGATGATATGAGTTTGTATATTGCGTGTTCCCCATCCTCAGGTAGGTACCCAGGTGCCTGGATAGATGGTCCTGAGGAGGGAGGTGGTTACGTTCCGGCTGGGTTGGAGGGGCTCTCAGGAGCTGATCCCATCTGGTCCAAAAATCCAGTCGTTACACATTGATAGGAAAGCATGCTGCTTGGCAATAAAGAGATGTAAAAGCCATGGTATTTGTCATCCATTTGATCTGGAAATTATGGTGCCAGAGCCATGTGGTGCCTAAAAGTATTTTAAAAGAAGGAGCTTTGATGATGGCAGAAGAGTACGCAAGCAGAGATAGGTTTGACTGTGTTTTTGTTAATGACAAGAGCACCTCATAAGTTTGGTAAAATGTGGTACCTATTAAGATACCACAGACTTGGGAATCTAGCAAAGTAGATATATGCACAGGTAATACCATTTTGTGTTAGGTTACTATACAGGGAAATTGCAGATGAGGACATTGCCTGAGAAAATTACCAGCATCTCCACAATAAATACATACATTTTCTCTAAGCTGCCATTCTCTTTCAACAGACAATAGTCTCTTTCTGGTAATACCTATGAGCATAGGTTCTTCACCAGGAGTAGTTACTCAAGGGTTTTCTGTAGCAATTCTTGGGGTATTTGAGGTTCTGCATATTTCTTGTCAATGATCCCTTTTACTATTGGTGTGCTGCTGATCAGTTTGTAGAACCAAATAAATTAATGGCTTAGTTGTGGTTGGCCTACTTACTACAAACATATTGAGTCTTTCAGATCTTTACATATTCACTTTGGTGGAGTGGGGATCTCAGTTCACTTATCACTTTACCACGTGAAGAATTTACCATATATCCTGAAGAAAATCCCAGCTGAATAGGCCAGTGAACCTTTGACGTTAACTGAGATTAACCAGGAGCTGCACATCACATCAATGCACAATTTCAATATCTAATCTATTTTCAGTCAATAATGAGATTTTAGTATGAGTTAAAGGGTCTGTTAGACCGGACATCCTTGGCGTGGCTACCCCTGACTTTTTTCCTCTGCCTCCTGTGTTTTTGATGCTATGCTGGATTTCACTTTTGCTGGTTTAGATGCTTTGGGCCCTGTGGCCCTTACTAATCGGTGGCCAGGGGCAAGTGCTCCTTGTATAAATTATTAAACATGATTGTTCCTCCATGATTGGCATATTTGCTTTACCTGTAAGGTCCCCAGTAGAGTGCACTGAGTGTGCCAGGTCTATGTAATTCTAATTCAAAGTGGGCCTGCAGCACTGATTGTGCCACCCACATGAGGAGCCCTAAAATGGTATCTCAGGCCTGCCAGCGCAGTCTGTGAACTGCCATGTTGTCCTGGCAAGTGCCCACACTTGCCAGGCCCTACCCTTCCCTTTCTCTGCACATAGGACACCCCTTTAGTAGGCCCAAGGTACCCCCCTGGGCAGGGTGCAGTGTATGTGAAAGGTAGGACATGTACTGATGTGTGTAACATGTCCTAATAGTGAAATACAGCCAATTTCGTTTTTTCACTATTGAAAGGCCATCTTGCCCATAAGACAGAATGGGGAAGGCTGTGTACCATTATACCAACCTAGCTTACCATGGAAACAAGATGGAGACATGGAGTCTGGTACCCTTGAATTCAGAATTTATTAACACATAATTTGTGAAGATGGTTTTTAAATCCTGCGTTTAGAAATGGCACTTTTAGAAGCTGCTATTTTTCTGTTCAAACCTTCCTGTGTGCCCCTGCCTGGTTGTGGATTGACTGACTGGCTTTGGGGAGTGACAGGGGCTGGTGAGGTGTCTTGGCTCCAGGAGTCTGGGTGTGAAGCCCTAGGCTGTAGGCCCATCTGCATTTAGAGAGGTGGGTGGGGAAATCCCTGTAGCTGAGTTGGGCTGTGCCTGGCTCCACAAAGGACTGGCTCCACCTCCTGCTGGGCAACTGAGGACCCTGGCCACCTTTCCCAAAGGAAGAAGTTGTGCACTGGCAGAGTGCCCTCAGGACTGGTTTGAACTGGGTCCAGAACCCTCAACACATGAAGAACAAAGACTTTAGGGGTATAAAAGTAGGACAGAAATCCCTTGAAAATCAGACTTCTGCAATCAAGAGGAACCTCGGCCGGAAGAAGAACAGCTGGAGGAACTAAGGAAGACTGCCCTTGCTGTGTGCCCTGGGGCTGACCTGCTGTTTTGCTGCTTTAACTAAAGGAGAGAAGAAGGGGACTTTGCTGTGTGCTGTGCTTCCCCCACCTGCTTGAAACAAAGACTTTGTTGTGTGCTGTGTCTGCTTAGAGTCTCCAAGGGCCTGAGAAGAGCTGGCCTCCTGTTCCTGGAACACAGGGTTAAAAAGTTCCCATGAAGAACCAAGACGCTGTAAGAAACGTCTTTTATTTGCCCTCTGGGCTTTATTCCTAACTGCCTGCCATGTGGGAGTCTCGGTGTGCTCATTGGCACACAACTGACGCCGGCCGTGGGATTGCTGGGCCTCCCCCGTGAGTAATTCCCCCGAGTGACTTGGTAACGTCGTGGGCGGCCTGCCTGCAATCTACACCCTGTGGGGAGGGCTGCTGCACCCGAATAGCCAGGTCTACGATTCACTGCCGTTTTCCGGGTCAAAGAACAGCCTGAGAAAACCACCACCATCGGCCCCGGGCCGCTGTTGTCATCGGGGTGACCGCGCTGTCATTGGCTGATTGCGGGAGGCTCGACTGGAGAAGCCGCGCCCTCATTGGTGCATCCCAGGAGGCTCGACTAAGGAGCCGCGCTCCGATTGGGCACCGCTGGGAGAAGTGTCACGTGGTCGGGGGCTCTCCTGCAACGCTGCACTGGGATTGGCCCAGTGCTCATGAAGGACATCACCGTTTGCCACCTTCGAGGGAGCTGCGTCTACCGGAAGGAAGAAATTGGCACCGGAGTCGCCAGGAAAACTGGGCAGCCGGAATCTCCAGTGAAGTGGCGGCTTCCTTCTTTCCCACACACCTAAGGTAAATTGGCTGCAGCTTATGTCCTCAAGTTACCGCTGGGAGAGGGAGCCGCGAGCGCACCGGTGAGCAGGCTTCACCTATTCAGGATGGGGAGACCCTGAGAGGAAATACCGGTAGCGTGCTGGGCCTGTTCTCTTTGCACAAAGAAGAGGCAGCGGGGGCTTGAGTAAAGTTTGGAGTCCTGTTTTTAAAGTCACCGGCAGCATTACCACACTCACTGCAGGACTGGGAGACAGACTGCCTTGTCATTTTGAACTGAGGCCCCCCCTTTTTTTCGGGGATTGTGCTTTTTGCAAGACAAGTGAACTATCAGTTACGAAAATACTTCCAGACATCGTTTTGTTTGGTTACAAGAGAACCATTTTTCCTTTTACCTGCACCAGAAGTTTATTGTATATGTTGGCTTTGCTTTGTGATTTTTGTTCCTGCCTAAACTTGATATAAAGAATCTATTTATGATAGTTACCTGTGTAGTGTCCCTTTGTGGTAGGTCACAGTGTTATTGTGGGTGTTGGTGCAACTACTTTACACATTGCCTTGGGGATAAGCCTGTCTGTTCGTGCCAAGCTACCAAGGTGGTGAGCAGGGGTTATCAACAGTGTGTACCCCTTTACCCTGACTAGAAGTAAGGGTCCCTATTTGGTCAAAGATACCCACCTCTGCCAACTAGAGACCCCCAATTCTAACATTGGTGGTCAGCGGTGAGGATTTGAACTTGTATTTGCACTTGACCTACAGTAATTAGTGTGCACCACTAGTTTTAGTGAAGACCACGACGCAGCCACATACTGTACCCATTTTTTGATCCTATTTTTGAGAAGCCCTTGCAAGCATCATGTCTCAGAAGGAAACAAGTGAAAGTGCGGAGTTGGAATTTGAGATTCAGGATTTGCTCACATAAAAGGTGGAGCAGTTGAAACAATTCTGCAAAAAGTTTGGATGTCCCATGAGGAACACCTCTAAAAAGGAGGAGCTACAGAAGGCCTTAAGGGCCTGGTGGGAGGCCAAACAATTTGAGACAGAGGATGTCACTGGAGAGGGGGATACAAATGGGGATGGTTTTATAACCCATGATTTGCCAGTGGGCAGGCCAGCGGCACCCATTACAGTAGGGGCTTTTCTCCAGAGGAGCTGGAGGAGAATCAGAGGAACAGAGCCCATGAGTTGGAGCTTTTTAAACTCAAGCATCAAGCAAAAGAGAGGAAGTTACACCTTGACAGTGAAAAGAAGGCGGAGGAGAGCAGGAACGCTCTTGCTTTGGAGGAAAAGAAACTCCAGTGGGCTCATGAGTTGAGACTGAGAGAGCTGGATCTCAAATCCGAACAAGTCGAGTCCAGTTTCAATGGTGGCAGTGCACAGCCAGTGCAGGTGGGTAAGGTGTACATACCCAAAGATTTGGTACAGAATTATCAGATGGGTGAGGATATCTATGCATGGTTTAGATCCTATGTGCTTGCCTTGAAGATGAATGAAGTGCCTGAAAAGAGTTGGGGGGCGGGCCTGTGGAAGCATTTTGAAGCCTCTGGGAGGGATGTCTTGGCACCCTTAGAGTCATCAGGTACCCTAACCTACCCCGCTATGAAGGAGGACTTATGCCTCCGGTATGGTCTTACTCCAGAACAGTACCCCCAGAAGTTTAGAAACTTCAAGAAACTTGATTTCAGTACCTGGGTGGAGTGTGTGAGTATGTACACGTGTGCACTGGAAGGTTGGATAAAGGGCAGCAAGGTAACCGATTATGTGGGGATGTGTCACTTAATTAGCTGGGAGCACTTGAGTAGTCTATGTGTTCCAGAGCTGCACCAGCATCTTTTGGATAGCAAGTTAACTGACCCCAGTGAGCTTGCTAAGGAGGCGGACTGCTGGACTAGCACCAGGGTCCACAAGGCATGGTGGGTACCACAGCCAAAGGTGGGCAGGGTCCCCAGCGGAAGGGTGGGGCAGACAATGGTAACCAAAAGGAGTTCTCTAAAGGGCACCAAAATAGTTCCCAGGAGAAGGAGTCCCAACCCCCGAGCCTAAGAGGTCCTGGACCCATAAGGGCAGACAGGACAACCAAGCTCAGCCCACATGTTGTGCATGTAGGGAGGTGGGTTACATTGCCCCTAAGTGCCCCAAGAAACCCCAAGCACCCACTGGTGCTCAGACACCAGATTTAGCAAGTGTAACTTTGGGAGGGGATTTGATTTCCAGTGGGGAGGAGGGATTAGCAGTGATGACCATTGTCTTTTTAGGAGACCAAGAGATGGTCCAGGAAACCTTACTGCCCCTAACACTAAGAAATACGGGCAGAAGGGAATCATCAATGGGAAGGAGATAGAGAGACACAGGAGCCAGCGTGACATCCGTGAGGTGTCAGTGGGTGTCCGAAGAGCAGGTCATTCCCAATGTACTCCGCCCCGTAGTTGTAGCTGACAGCTCAGTGTGCCTCTGCAAAGCGATGTGTGTTCCCTTTGAATGGGGGGGGGGAGTCTCTGGTCTCTTGGAAGTTGTTGTCAGTGATGCCTTGCCTGTAGTCTGTCTGCTAGGTAATGAACTGGAGATTTCTCCATGGAAGGATGTGGAGCACCGAACTCATCTGGAGATGTTGGGTTTGCCTGCGTGGATCTGTGTGACCAAGCGTGCTATGGCAGCCAGTAGGGGTGATTCAGCAGAACTGGAGACTGAAACAGTGGCCCAGAGACCTGCCAGGAGAGGAAGAGGCAGGGGGCATGAGAAACCAGACCCAGCCATTCCCACGGTCCAGGAAGGAGCAGAACCTGAAGGGGATGCCCTGAAACCTACAGGGGAACAGGTTGCCGAACTGGGAGACCTACCTGAGCTGACCCATTAGCAGCAAGAAGGTGGTTCCTCCAGGGAATAGTTCTGCAAGGCGCAGAAGGAATGCCCTTCTCTCAGTGGTGTGCGGCAACAGGCTGCAGACCAGGAAGCAGGTGGAGGGTCAAAAGATCATCTCATTTACTGGGAAGATGAGTTGTTGTATAGTGAGCCTAAGTTCGCTGAGCCCGGTGCAGCCTGTGTGCTGGTGGTACCCGAGCGCTTCAGGAACTTCCTAATGGGTCTGGCTCATGACGTGCCTCTTGCAGGACATCTGGGGCAAGACAAAACCTTCCAAAGGCTTGTCACTCACTTCTATTGGGCCCAAGTGAAGAAGCACGTCATTACCTTTTGTAGGTCTTGCCAAACATGTCAGGCCAGTGGCAAGAGTGGAGGGACGTGCAAGGCACCCCTCCAACCATTTCCTGTGGTGAGCACCCCTTTCGAGCGGGTAGGCATCACTAGTGTGGGGTCCCTGGACCCCAAGAGAGCCTTAGGCAACAGGTTCATCCTGGTCTTGGTGGACCATGCCACCCGGCACCAGGATCCTTGATATAACAAGGGAACCCAAACAGTTGGCTGAGGACCGTGGGGAATTATGCTTCAAAAGACAAGGGTCCTTAGCTTACCAAATTAAAGTGTGAATGAAATATAGGCCATAATAGGAAACTATATTTCTCCTCTGTCCAGCCGGACAGGGTATTTATTTAAACACAATGAAACAGCTGAGTAAATGGATTTTAGGCACAATCCTGTACCATACTCTAGAAAGACAAACAACAAATAAGAAAATTTCACAGGCAAAAAAGAGCAATACTGGCCACTTTTAAATCAATGTTGAATTGAAGTATTTGCTAGAAAGCGCTAGACACAACTAGGATAATACACAATGGTTATGTTGTGACAACACTACATGAAGTCGACGTTTCGATCCCTTTTTGCTCTAATTACATGGGATCATCATCAGGACTGAAATTGACAACATTTGCCTGCCTGTATTTGCGATATGACCGCCTGAAATTTCGGGTTCTATATGTTGTTTATGATACTGCCACCACAGCAGTGGACGGAATGGACATCGTTCCTCCGACCCCCAGAACACCGATTGCAGTGTAGTCAATGCACTGCCAAGACGCAGCACTGTCTCCCAATCGGACCCGGCAGTTCATATTATACTGCTTGGACGAAGAACACAGTTTCACAGAATACTTTTGGTGGCATATAAGGACCCCGTAATCAAATCCACTCCACAGGGGCATATAGAATCCTAAATTTCAGGCAGTCATATCGCAAATACAGGCAGGCAAATGTTGTCAATTTCAGTCCTGATGATGATCCCATGTAATTAGAGCAAAAAGGGATTGAAACGTCAACTTCATGTAGTGTTGTCACAACATAACCATTGTGTTTTATCCTAGTTGTGTCTAGCACTTTCTGGCAAATACTTCAATTCAACATTGATTTAAAAGTGGCCAGTATTGCTCTTTTTTGCCTGTGAAATTTTGTTGTTTGTCTTTCTTGAGTATGGTACAGGATTGTGCCTAAAAACCATTTACTCAACTGTTTCATTGTGTTTAAATAAATACCCTGTCCGGCTGGACAGAGGACAAATATAGTTTCCTATTATGGCCTATATTTCATTCACACTTTATTTTGGTAAGCTAAGGACCCTTGTCTTTTGAAGCACCCAGTACTAGGAAGCAGTCCCTCTCAGGACAATCACAGCACCCGTGGTGGGCCGTGCATTGATGGGAATATTTTCCCATGTGGGGTTCCCCAGAGAGGTGGTTTCCGTACAGGGTACCAACTTCATCTCTAGGTACATGAAGTCTTTGTGGGAGGAGTGTGGGATAACTTATAAGTTCACCACTCCTTACCTCCCTCAAGGAAATGGGTTGGTTGAAAGGTTCAACCACACCCTGAAAGGTATGATTATGGGCCTAGCGGAGCCCATGAGACAGAAGTGGGACGTCTTTCTACCATGCCTGTTGTTTGCCTACAGGGAGGTGCCTCAGAAGTCCTGAGGGTTCAGTCCCTTTGAACTCCTGTATGGCCACCCTGTTAGAGGACCTCTCACACTGGTGAAGGAGGGGTGGGAGAAATCCCGTGGGAAAACCCCCCAGGATGTGTTCAGCTACGTGCTGGCGTTCCGCAACCAGACACAACGCTTCAGGAAACTCACTCAGGAGAACCTAGAAGCTAGCCAGGAAGAAATGAAAAGATGGTACGACCAGAATACCACTCTGGTTGAATTTCAACCTGGGCAGAAAGTGTGGGTGATGGCGCCTGTGGAGCCTTGTGCGCTCCAAGACAAGTGGACTGGGCCATATGAGGTGGTGGAGCACAAGAGCGATATAACCTACCTGGTTAACTTGAAGACTCCCAGGCAGCCCCTGAGTGTCTTGCATGTGAACCGCCTCAAACCCCACTTTGAGAGGTCTGAAGTAACAATGCTCCGGGCTACAGATGCTGGAATGGAGGAGGAAAGTGACCCTCTTCCTGACCTCCTGGCAGCCAAGGAGCAAGACGGGTCAGATGATGGTATGGTCCTCTCACCCAAGCTGACCCCAGAGCAACAGAGGGACTGTCGCCAAATGTTAGGTCAGTTTGCCTCCCTGTTCTCCCTGACCCCAGGTGTCACCAATTGGTGCGTCCATGATGTAGACACTGGAGATAGTTTACCTGTGAAACAGAAATTTTAAAGGGTAACTGACAAGGTCAGGGCCAGCATCAAGGAAGAGGTTTCCTAGATGTTGGCGCTAAGGGTGATTGAGCCCTCCAGCAGCCCCTGGGCTAGCCCATTGGTCTTAGTGCCAAAAGCTGCTGAGCCTGGTGCCACCCCAGAACTCAGGTTTTGTGTGGACTACCGTGGGCTCAATGCAGTCACAAAGACTGACGCACACCCATTCCCAGAGCTGATGAGCTTGTCAATTGGTTGGGAGCTGCCCGGTACCTCAGTGCATTTGATTTAACTTCTGGTTACTGGCAGATTGCCTTAACTGAGGGGACCAAAGAGAGGTCTGCATTGTCAACGCCAGAGAGGCACTTCCAGTTCCGTGTCATGCCCTTTGGGTTGAAGAATGCCCCGGCCACATTCCAGAGATCAGGTACTAACCGGGCTGGAGGAATTCAGTGTTGCATACCTGGATGACATTGCTGTGTTCAGCTCCACATGGGAGGAATACTTGTAACACCTCTGTGAAGTGTTGAAGGCTCTGCAAAGGGCAGCCATCACTATCAAGGCCAGCAAGTGCCAGATAGGACAGGGATATGTGGTGTACTTGGGACACCAGGTAGGAAGCGGCCAGGTGGCGTCCCTGCAGGCAAAGATTGATACCATTCTGGCTTGGGAGCCCCCAAGACCCAGACAGAGGTGAGAGCCTTCTTAGGACTCACCGTGTATTACAGACGGTTTGTCAGGGGATATGGCACCATCGTTGCCCCCTTGACAGAGCTGACTTCCAAGAAGCAGCACAGGAAAGTGAATTCGACCAAAGCCTGTCAAGCTGCTTTTCATGCCCTGAAGACTGCCATGTGCACAGCGCTGGTGCTCAAGGCACCTCACTCACCAGTGAGTTCATAGTGCAGACGCTTCAGAGCATGGTGTGGGAGAAGTACTCTCACAGATCAACGACGAGGGCTGGGACCAACCTGTAGCTTTCATTAGTAGGAGGCTACTCCCCAGGGAACAGATGTGGAGTGCAATTGAAAGGGAAGCTTTTGCTGTGGTCTGGGCTCTGAAGAAGCTGAGGCCCTACCTGTTTGGGACTCACCTACGTGTTCAGACAGACCACAGGCCCCTCAGATGGTTAATGCAGATGAGGGGTGAGAACCCAAAACTGTTGAGGTGGTCCATCTCCCTACAGGGAATGGACTTTACAGTGGAACACCGCCCTGGCACAGAACACGCCAATGCTGATGGTCTGTCCAGGTTTTTCCCCCTAAGTGAAGAGAACTCCCAAGAGGGTGTGTAGTTCTCCCCACTTCCAGCTGGAAGGGACGCGTGTTAGACCTGACATCCTTGGCGTGGTTACCCCTGACTTTTTTCCTCTGCCTCCTGTGTTTTTGATGCTATGCTGGATTTCACTTTTGCTGGTTTAGATGGTTAACAGCCATGTTGTCCTGACAAATGCCCACACTTGCCAGGCCCTACTCTTCCCTTTCTGTGCACATAGGATACCCCTATAGTAGGTGTAGGAAGGGGGAGGCTCTAGTTGGCGCAGTGCAACACTAGCGACAAGCAGGGACTCTCTCTTCCTCGTCAGGGCTGAGGGTTACCTTCCAGACAACCTCTGCTTACCCTCTAGGTAGTGTGGCTTAAGCAGTCGTAGGCTAATCTTTGGGGCACATAGGGTTAAACACTTGCAACAGTACACCTTCACAACCAACCCACCACACAACAAGACCAGACTGTATTCTGTAAAAATATATATCTTTATATAGATTTTAAGCAGGCTTGTGAATACAGTCAATGTACTTTATGAAAGCGGTTGCAGATTACTTAATTCGGGTTACCACAGTTCTTATGCAGTTCTCTTGAGGCCCGTAGGCCGGTGTTTACTCAAAGTTCTTGTGGAGCCGGCGGCTTCCAGGGGATCTGTCCCACGTCGCGTTGCCTTCCCGGGGTCGCTGATCGTTGCGGCTCTTCAGCCGAGCAGGTCACTGGTCATCCAGGGCAGCGGTGTTCCGTGGCGGCAGGGTCCTCTTCTCGTCGTCCGCCCCAACCCTGGAGGCGGCGGTTATGCGGCGGTGACAAGTGGCAGTACGGTCCCCAAGTGCAGGACGTACCCAGCCAAGTGTCGGTGCAGCTGTGAGCTCACAGCTGGGCTGTCGGGCAGGCTACCGACTCCGCGGATTCTCGTAGGGCAACTGTCCGTCTTTGCAGGTGAGTGACTGCTCGCTAGGTAGTCACCTCGTGAGCTCGGACCGGACGGGTTCTCCTTCCCTTTGCTCTCGGGCTCCCGGTGCAGTTGTGGTTACGGTGTTCGGGCCAGCGGCGGCTGGTCCTTACTTTGCTCTCGCTGTTGCTTTGGGCCCCGGTCACGGTGGTCGGGATGACGTTGATGCCTTAGAGGAGATTCCTCTGTCGATACTGCGGCGATGGCCAGCACCCGCAGTCGCTTTCTTCCAAGGGGGTAGCGTCCACTGGTCCTGGGACGCTGGTCAGGGGGCAAGTTCAGTTGCAAGCCCTTGGAGATCTCTTTAGCAGAGTTTGGCACAAGTAGAGCAAAAGTCTTTTCGTAGTCTTTTCTTCTTCCTCTCCTTCAGCAGCAAGGCACCAGACACAGGCAAGAGTCAGCACCCTTCCTTGTCTCTCACGGTCCTTCTCGTAGGGCAGAGTCCTTCTGTGGCCCAAACCGGATCTAATTTTCAAGGAGCAGGGCTCCTTCTTTTATAGGCCAATTCTTTTGTTCTCGCAGGCCGGGGGGGCCTTTGCATAGCCACTCTCAGTTCTGGAGTACCCCGGCGGGTGTACTCCGGCTTCTGCTTTCAGTGTGAGGGGCAGGCGCATCAGACGCCCCACAGGAGGTGGAGCCAGCATTGTCCGGACAGGGGTGGCCAGAGTACCTTGTTGATGGGGGCTTCGCCCTTCCTGGGCCAGGTGCCGGCAGAGTCATCCGCCGATCCCCAGGAGGGTGGAGCCAGCATTGTGGTGGCCGAGCACAGTGACAGTTCGAGTCAAGAGGCACTCCTACCTCCCACTAAGGTGTAATCTGCGCATTCACCACCTGTCATCCCTCCAGCCCTGTCACTCACACATCCCAGACAGTCAGATACACATACCAGCAGAGGCGGCTGAAATGGTTAAGCAAGCAAAGGCTAACTTTCTAAAAGTAGCATTTGCAAACCCAGGATATTAAAATAAACTTGACTACAAGAATTACTTTATCATCCTGAGTTCAGGCATACTAAACATGACTCGCTACCATGCTCCTTGAGCCTGCGGGGATTATAGGGTGTAATAATCCTCGCAGCTCAGTCTGGCCTAATGGAGCAGGTAGCCTTCAATAGTGAAATACGGTCTTCGTTGTAAGTCACTACTAGGACATGCTACGCACATCAGGGCTTGTCCTACCTTGCACCTACAACGCACCCTGCCCGCAGGCCTACCATAGGGGTGACTAATATGTAGTCAAGGGAAGGGTCGGTGCTGGCAAGTGGGGGCACTTGCCCAGCTAGCGTGACAGTACGAGACCGCACGCGGGTTCTGCGGTCGCAGTTCCCGGACACATCTTTACGGCTGCTTCGGTGGGTGGCGCAACCAGCGCTGCAGGCCCACCAGCAGTATTGGCATCTACAAGCCCCGGCACTCTCTTGTGCACTTTACTAGGGACTGACAGTAAATCCAAAGAACCAATCATGGATACCAATCGCATGTACAATTTACAGTAGGGAGCACTTGCACTGCGGCACGGATCAGCCGTGGCGCAGTGCCCTGAGTATCGGAAAACCAGCAAAACATCGGAGGCACATCAGCAAAAAGTGGAAGGGAGACTCACTCCAAGGTGCCAGGTCTAACATGTGTCCCCTCCAGCTGAAATGTGGGGGGAACTACCCTTCCCCAGGGAGTTCCACATCACTAAGGCGGAAAAATCTGGACAGACCGTCAGCGTTGGCGTGATCGGTGCCAGGGCGGTGTTCCACCGTAAAGTCCATACTCTGTAGAGAAATGGACCACCTCAACAGTTTCGGGTTCTCACCCCTCATTTGCATCAACCATCTGAGGGGCCTGTGGTCCGTCTGAACTCGGAAGTGAGACCCAAACAAGTAGGGTCTTAGCTTCTTCAGCACCCAGACCACAGCAAATGCTTCACGCTCTATTGCACTCCACCTACTTTCCCGTGGAAGTAACCTCCGACTTATGAAGGCTACGGGTTGGTCAAAGCCCTCCTCAGTCATCTGTGAAAGAACAGCCCCTACACCATGCTCTGAAGCGTCTGTTTGCACAATGAACTCCTTGGAGAAATCGGGGGCCAGGAGCACGGGCGCCGTGCACATGGCAGTCTTCAGGGTGTCGAAAGCCTTCTGACAGGTGTCAGTCCAAATCACATTCCTGGGCTGCTTTTTCGAAGTCAGCTCTGTCAAGGGGGTCACGATCGTGCCATAGCCCTTGACAAACCTCCTGTAATACCCAGTGAGCCCCAGGAAGGCTCTCACTGCAGTCTGGGTCTTGGGGGGTTCCCAAGCCAGGATGGTTTCGATCTTGGGCTGCAAGGGGGCTACCTTGCCACTCCCAACTTGGTGTCCCAGGTACACCACTGAACCCTGCCCAATCTGGCACTTGCTTGCCTTGATTGTGAGGCCTGCTCTGCGCACGGCCATCAACACCTCCCAGAGGTGTCGCAGGTGTTCGGGCCAGGTGCCGCTGAACACCGCGATGTCATCCAGGTAGGCGGCACTGAACTCGTCCAGTCCAGCCAACACCTGGTTGACCAATCTCTGAAAGGTGGCAGGGGCATTCTTCATTCCAAATGGCATGACCCGGAACTGGAAATGCCCATCTGGTGTAGAGAATGCCGACCTCTCCTTTGCCCCATCGGTCAAGGCGATCTGCCAGTACCCAGACGTTAAATCAAACGTGCTGAGGAACCGGGCAGCCCCTAGCCGATCAATGAGCTCGTCAGCTCTGGGGATGGGGTGCGCGTCAGTCTTCGTGACTGAATTGAGTCCTCTGTAGTCCACACAGAACCGGAGTTCGGGTGTGGCTCCCGGCGCAGCAGCCTTCGGTACCAAGACCACGGGGCTGGACCAAGGACTGCTGGAAGACTCAACCACCCCGAGGGCAAGCATCTTGGAGACCTCCTCCTTGATGCAGGCCCGTACCCTGTCAGTTACCCTGTAAGCCTTATGCTTCACCGGTAAGCTGTCTCCAGTGTCCACATCATGGACGCACCAATCTGTGACACTCGGAACCAGGGAGAACAGGTCTGGAAACTGCCCCAGCAAATGGCGGCAGTCCTCCTGTTGTTCGGCGGTCAGGGAGGGTGAGAGGTTAACTCCATCCACTGACCCATCCTTCTCACAGGCCACCAAGAGGTCAGGAAGAGGCTCCGACTCCTCCTCCATTCCGTCATCGGTTGCCAACAACATGCCCACTTCGGACCTTCGCAAGTGGGGCTTGAGGCGGTTGACATGGAGGACCCGCAAAGGGTTCCTGGGCGTCTTCATGTCCACCAAGTATGTGACGGGGCTCTTGCGCTCCACAACCTCAAATGGTCCTGTCCACTTATCCTGAAGGGCACAGGGCTCCACTGGGGCCAAGACATACACCTCCTGTCCAGGCTGAAGCTTGACCAGAGTGGCATTCTGATCGTACCACCGCTTCATTTCCTCCTGGCTCGCTTCCAGATTTGCCTCGGCAAGTTGTCTGAAGCGCCTGGTTTGGTTTCTGAAGGCCAGCATGTAGCTATATACATTCTGGGGAGGTTTCCTGGGAGATTGCTCCCAGCCTTCCTTTACCAAACTCAGTGGTCCTCTCACGGGGTGGCCGTACAGCAGTTCAAAGGGGCTGAACCCTAGGGACTTCTGTGGTACCTCGCGATATGCAAAAAGCAGGCATGGCAAGAGGACGTCCCACTTACGCCTCATCGGACCTTCCAGGCCCATGATCATGCCTTTGAGGGTTCGGTTGAATCTTTCAACCAACCCGTTACCTTGGGGATGGTAGGGTGTGGTGAACTTGTACGTTACGCCACACTCCTGCCAAAGGGACTTCATATATTTCGATATGAAATTGGTCCCCCTGTCGCTCACCACCTCTAGAGGGAATCCTACTCGTGAGAAAATTCCCATCAGTGCACGCCCCACCACGGGAGCCGTCACTGTCCTCAGAGGGATGGCTTCAGGGTACCGGGTGGCATGGTCCACCAAGACCAGGATGAACCTGTTGCCCATGGCTGTCTTGGGGTCCAGAGGCCCAACGATGTCAATACCCACTCGCTGGAATGGCGTACCGACCACAGGGAAGGGTTGGAGGGGAGCCTTGTTCTTCCCTCCCGTCTTCCCACTTGCCTGGCAAGTCGGACAGGTTCTGCAATAAGCGTCTGAGCTTTTATGCATTTGGGGCCAGTAAAAGTGGGTGACAAGCCTGTCATAGGTCTTGTCCATCCCCAAATGTCCTGCTAAAGGCACATCATGAGCCAGACCCAGTAGGAAGGCTCTGAACTTCTGGGGTACCACCAGCACACGGGCTGACCCAGGTTCAGCAGCCTTAGGCTCCGAATACAGGAGGTCGTTCTCCCAGTACACGTAATGTGTTTTGGCCTGAACACCATTGGCCTGGTCTGCAGCCTGCTGCCGCATACCCATGAGAGAAGGGCATTCTTTCTGCTCCCTGCAGAATTCCTCCCTGGAGGGTCCTCCTTCTTGCTGCCAATGGGTCAGCTCAGGCAGGTCCCCCAGTTCGGCGATCTGTTCCCCTGTAGGCTCCAGGGCATCCCCCTCAAGGTCTGCCTCCTCCTGGACCGTAGGAACTTCAGGGGCCGGTTTCCCGCGCCCCCTGCGCCTTCTCCCTAAGGCCGGTTCCTGGGCCTCTCCATCAGGCCCCAGGACCTCTCGATCACCCCTACTGGCTGCCATCGACCGGGTGGTCACGCACGCCCAGTCAGGCAGACCCACCATCCGCAGGTGAGTCGTTTTCTCCACCTTTTCCCAAGGGGAGTGCTCCAAGTCGTTCCCTAGCAAACAGTCAACAGGCATGGTTTTTCTCACACAGACCTGCAGAGTACCAGAGACCCCCCCCCCCCACTCGAAGGGAACTTGAGCCATCGGACACTGACTCTCAGAATTATCAGCGTTGATAACCCTACAGTAGGCATGGGGTACAACCTGCTCCTGAGACACCAGGTGCTGCCTCACTGCAGTCACACTGGCTCCTGTGTCTCTAAGAGCCTCGGCTTCCTTACCATTGATGATCACCACCTGCCCATATTTTTTAGTGTTAGAGGGCAGGTAGTTCGTAGGGATCATCTCGCTGTCTCCTAACGAGACCAGGGTCATGTGAACGGGATCTCCACCCCCCGGGACCATCATCTCTTCTCCCAGGTGAACGCTAGTCACTTGTCGGGGCGGAGCACCAGTGGGTGCGGGTTTTCCAAATAGGCGACACTTGGGGTCACTGGATATGTGCCCAGGCTCGCCACATTTGAAACAATTGAAGGGCCCCTTTGGAACAGGTTTACCTGTCGGGGCCCCATTCTGCTTCGGGGGTGGGGGAGGCTGAGAACCCTGCTGCGGATTCCCTTGGGAACTACTTTGGGGGCCTTTTTGGAACCCTTTCTGTTTTCCCCCCTTGTCCCCCCCACTCTTCTGCTGGGGACCCTGCCCACTCTTGGCGGAATCTCCCACGGGACCCTTGTGGACCCTGGTGCTGAGCCAGCGGTCCGCCTCCTCAGCAAGCTTCCTCGGGTTGGACAGCTTGCTATCGATCAGGTGTTGGCGTAACTCAGGAAAACAGTGATCAGACAAGTGCTCCCATGCAATTAAATCAAAGAGACCTTGAAAATCATTAACTTTGTTACCTTTCACCCAACCATCCAGTGCTCTGCAAAAGTAAGTCACATACTCCACATACGTATTCCCAGGCCGCTTAGTACATCCCCTAAACTTCTGTCTATACATTTCGGGGGTAAGCCCGTACCTGTTTAATAAAGCTTCTTTCATGTGGGCATAGGATCTCTGATTCTCAACGGGCAAATCTAGCAAGGTATCTCTCCCTTCGCTAAGGAACCTTCCCCACAACCCCGCTCCCCAATCCTTGTCAGGGACCCGGTGGGAGGACATGGCTACCTCGTAGGCCCTAAACCACTGTCCTATGTCATCCCCCTTAAAGAACTCCTTAACTACGTCCTTCGGGATGTGCACTCTTGACTCTACCTGCACTGGCGATGCGCTGCCACCAGAGGGAGGACGATCCAAGTCTCTCTCCTTGAGACTTATCTCCCTCATTTTTATTTCGTAATCCATCTGGTGCTTTCGCTCTTCCAGCGCCATTCTTTTGGTTTCAAGCTCCAGCTGGATTTTCATTTCTGCCAACTTTCTCTCGTGATTCCGGGTTTCCTTCCTGTCCGCCAGCTCTTCTGGCGACAGGCCTTTACCAAAGCTGTGCTCGCTGTCTTGCCTCTCGAGATCGATCAGATCCCCAAGTGCATTCTGCTCCTCCGTCGCATTCTGCTCGGCGAGGACATCTTGTTCCTCCGGGGTTTTCCGGGACTCGATCCAGGCTTTCAGGGCCTTGGAAAGCTGGGTCTTGTTTTTGCAGCCAGCGTGCAGGACCTTGAGTTTCTTGCAAAAGAACTTCAGTTCGTCCCTGGAATATTTATCCACTTTGGTGGGGTCCCACTCCACCTCCAACACCTCGGAGGTCGTGGACTCCGCTCCATCCAGGCTCGTTGTGCCCGGCATGGTTTCTGCACTCGGAATCTTCTTTCGGCAAAATTCAAAAAGCAAAGTCTGTGGCTAAGTAACTGGACCGTAATCCTTGTGTAGTGGTCAGAAGCTCAGGTATAGATATCGCAAGTGTAAATTCGAAATCCTCACCGCTGCGTCCAATGTAGGAAGGGGGAGGCTCTAGTTGGCGCAGTGCAACACTAGCGACAAGCAGGGACTCTCTCTTCCTCGTCAGGGCTGAGGGTTACCTTCCAGACAACCTCTGCTTACCCTCTAGGTAGTGTGGCTTAAGCAGTCGTAGGCTAATCTTTGGGGCACATAGGGTTAAACACTTGCAACAGTACACCTTCACAACCAACCCACCACACAACAAGACCAGACTGTATTCTGTAAAAATATATATCTTTATATAGATTTTAAGCAGGCTTGTGAATACAGTCAATGTACTTTATGAAAGCGGTTGCAGATTACTTAATTCGGGTTACCACAGTTCTTATGCAGTTCTCTTGAGGTCCGTAGGCCGGTGTTTACTCAAAGTTCTTGTGGAGCCGGCGGCTTCCAGGGGATCTGTCCCACGTCGCGTTGCCTTCCCGGGGTCGCTGATCGTTGCGGCTCTTCAGCCGAGCAGGTCACTGGTCATCCGGGGCAGCGGTGTTCCATGGCGGCAGGGTCCTCTTCTCGTCGTCCGCTCCAACCCTGGAGGCGGCGGTTATGCGGCGGTGACAAGTGGCAGTACGGTCCCCAAGTGCAGGACGTACCCAGCCAAGTGTCGGTGCAGCTGTGAGCTCACAGCTGGGCTGTCGGGCAGGCTACCGACTCCGCAGATTCTCGTAGGGCAACTGTCCGTCTTTGCAGGTGAGTGACTGCTCGCTAGGTAGTCACCTCGTGAGCTCGGACCGGACGGGTTCTCCTTCCCTTTGCTCTCGGGCTCCCGGTGCAGTTGCGGTTACGGTGTTCGGGCCAGCGGCGGCTGGTCCTTACTTTGCTCTCGCTGTTGCTTTGGGCCCCGGTCACGGTGGTCGGGATGACGTTGATGCCTTAGAGGAGATTCCTCTGTCGATACTGCGGCGATGGCCAGCACCCGCAGTCGCTTTCTTCCAAGGGGGGAGCGTCCACTGGTCCTGGGACGCTGGTCAGGGGGCAAGTTCAGTTGCAAGCCCTTGGAGATCTCTTTAGCAGAGTTTGGCACAAGTAGAGCAAAAGTCTTTTCGTAGTCTTTTCTTCTTCCTCTCCTTCAGCAGCAAGGCACCAGACACAGGCAAGAGTCAGCACCCTTCCTTGTCTCTCACGGTCCTTCTCGTAGGGCAGAGTCCTTCTGTGGCCCAAACCGGATCTAATTTTCAAGGAGCAGGGCTCCTTCTTTTATAGGCCAATTCTTTTGTTCTCGCAGGCCAGGGGGGGCCTTTGCATAGCCACTCTCAGTTCTGGAGTACCCCGGCGGGTGTACTCCGGCTTCTGCTTTCAGTGTGAGGGGCAGGCGCATCAGACGCCCCACAGGAGGTGGAGCCAGCATTGTCCGGACAGGGGTGGCCAGAGTACCTTGTTGATGGGGGCTTCGCCCTTCCTGGGCCAGGTGCCGGCAGAGTCATCCGCCGCTCCCCAGGAGGGTGGAGCCAGCATTGTGGTGGCCGAGCACAGTGACAGTTCGAGTCAAGAGGCACTCCTACCTCCCACTAAGGTGTAATCTGCGCATTCACCACCTGTCATCCCTCCAGCCCTGTCACTCACACATCCCAGACAGTCAGATACACATACCAGCAGAGGCGGCTGAAATGGTTAAGCAAGCAAAGGCTAACTTTCTAAAAGTAGCATTTGAAAACCCAGGATATTAAAATAAACTTGACTACAAGAATTACTTTATCATCCTGAGTTCAGGCATACTAAACATGACTCGCTACCATGCTCCTTGAGCCTGCGGGGATTATAGGGTGTAATAATCCTCGCAGCTCAGTCTGGCCTAATGGAGCAGGTAGCCTTCAATAGTGAAATACGGTCTTCGTTGTAAGTCACTACTAGGACATGCCACGCACATCAGGGCTTGTCCTACCTTGCACCTACATTGCACCCTGCCTGCAGGCCTACCCTAGGGGTGACTAATATGTAGTCAAGGGAAGGGTCGGTGCTGGCAAGTGGGGGCACTTGCCCAGCTAGCGTGACAGTACGAGACCGCACGCGGGTTCTGCGGTCGCAGTTCCCGGACACATCTTTACGGCTGCTTCGGTGGGTGGCGCAACCAGCGCTGCAGGCCCACCTGCAGTATTGGCATCTACAAGCCCCGGCACTCTCTCGTGCACTTTACTAGGGACTGACAGTAAATCCAAAGAACCAATCATGGATACCAATCGCATGTACAATTTACAGTAGGGAGCACTTGCACTGCGGCACGGATCAGCCGTGGCGCAGTGCCCTGAGTATCGGAAAACCAGCAAAACATCGGAGGCACATCAGCAAAAAGTGGAAGGGAGACTCACGCCAAGGTGCCAGGTCTAACAGTAGGCCCCCGGTACCCCCCTGGGCAGGGTGCAGTGTATGTGAAAGGTAGGACATGTACTGATGTGTGTAACATGTCCTAATAGAGAAATACAGCCAATTTCGTTTTTTTACTATTGAAAGGCCATCTTGCCCATAAGACAGAATGGGGAAGGCTGTGTACCATTCTACCAGCCTATCTTCCCATGGGAACAAGATGGAGAAATGGAGTCTGGTACCCTTGAATTCAGAACACATCTGTTTGTGAAGATGGTTTTAAATCCTGCGTTTAGAAATGGCACTTTTAGAAGCTGCTATTTTTCTGTTCAAACCTTCCTGTGTGCCTCTGCCTGGTTGTGGATTGACTGTCTGGCTTTGGGGAGTGACAGGGGCTGGTGAGGTGTCTTGGCTCCAGGAGTCTGGGTGTGTAGCCCTTGGCTGAATAGGCCCATCTGCATTTAGAGAGGTGGGTGGGAAAATCCCTGTAGCTGAGTTGGGCTGTGCCTGCCTCCACAAAGGGTTGGCTCCACCTCTTGCTGGGCATCTGAGGACCCTGGCCACCTTTCCCAAAGGAAGAAGTTGTGCACTGGCAGAGTGCCCCCAGGACTGGTTTGAACTGGGTCCAGAACCCCTAACCCATGAAGAACAAAGACTTTAGGGGTATAAAAGTAGGACAAAGAGCCCTTGAAAATCAGACTTCTACAATAAAGAGAAACCTTTGCCGGAAGAAGAACAGCTGGAGGAACTAAGGAAGACTGCCCTTGCTGTGTGCCCTGGGGCTGACCTGCTGTTTTGCTGCTTCAACTAAAGGAGAAAAGAAGGGGACCTTGCTGTGTGCTGTGCTTCCCCCACCTGCTTGCAACCAAGACTTTGCTGTGTGCTGTGTCTGCTTAGAGCCTCCAAGGGACTGAGAAGAGCTGGCCTCCTGTTCCTGGAACACAGGGTTAAAAAGTTCCCAGAAAGAACCAAGATGCTGTAAGAAACATCTTTTATTCGCCATCTGTGCTTTATTCCTAACTGCCTGCCGTGTGGGAAGATCGGTGTGCTCATCGGCACACAACGGATGCCGGCCGTGGGATTGCTGGGCCTCCCCCATGAGTAATTCCCCCGAGTGACTTGGTAACGTCGTGGGTGGCCTGCCTGCAACCTGCACCCTTTGGGAAGGGCTGCTGCGCCCAAATCGCCAGGTCTACGATTCACCGCCACTTCCTGGGACAAAGAACAGCCCGAGAAACCCACCGCCATCGGCCCCGGGCCACTGTCGTCATCGGGGAGGCCACGGTGTCATTGGATAATTGCAGGAGGCTCAACCGGAGAAGTCGCGCCGTCATTGGTGCATCCCAGGAGGCTCAACTAAGACGCCGCGCTCCGATTGGGCTCGCCGGGAGAAGTGTCACGTGGTCGGGGGCTCACCTGCAATGCCACACTGGGACATCAACGTTTGCCACCTTCGAGGGAGCTGCATCCGCCGGAAGAAATCGGCACCAGAGACGCCAGGAAAGCTCTGCAGCCGGAATCTCCCGTGAAGTGGGTGCCTCCTTCTTCCCCGCACGCCTAAGGTAAATTGCCTGCAGCTTAGGTCCTCAAGTTACCGCAGGGAGAGGGCGCCGCGAGCGCGCCGGTGAGCAGGTTTCAACTATTTGGGGTGGGGAGTCCCTGAGAGGAGATACCAGTAGTGTGCCGGGCCTGTTCTCTTTGCGCAAAGAAGAGGCAGCAGGGGCTTGAGTAAAGTTTGGAGTCCTGTTTTAAAGTCACGGGCAGCATTACCACACTTGCTGCAGGACTGGGACACAGAGACTGCCTTGTCATTTTGAACTCAGGCCCCCCCTTTGTGCGAGTATTGTGCTTTTTGCAAGACAAGTGAACTATCAGTTAAGAAAACACTACCAGACATTGTTTTTGTTTGGTTACAATAGAACCATTTTTCCTTTACATGCAGCAGAAGTTTATTGTATATGTTGGCTTTGCTTTGTGATTTTTGGTCCTGCCTAAACTTGATATAAATAATCTTTTTATGATAGTTACCTGTGTGTTGTCCCTTTGTGGTGGGTCACAGTGTTATTGTGGGTGTTGGTGCAATTACTTTACACATTGCCTTGGGGATAAGCCTGTCTACTCGTGCCAAGCTACCAAGGGGGTGAGCAGGGGTTATCAATAGTGTGTACCCCTTTACCCTGACTAGAAGTAAGGGTCCCTATTTGGTCAAAGGTACCCATCTCTGCCAACTATAGACGCCCAATTCTAACAGGGTCTTATTAATCAAATATTTTAGTAGATCTTCCTTGTTGAATTACATGTAAAGTTCATCAATCTGAATTGTGAGAATCTCATTAGAAAATAAATAATCAATAAGTAATCAATGACTGCAATAAAAGTGTGTTAAACACATTCCATAAAGGAAATAATCCATATTCAAAGAATTGGAATGGATATGTGTCAGTTGTAACACATAAAGAGTTCTAGTTCGAGAGAAAGAATAATGCACAAAGCTTCAGCATCAAAGTAACCTCAATAATCAGTAAAACATAACTTCTAATAAAGAAGATTCAAGAAACTCAGTAGAGTCTCAGAGCAAGCGTAAATGGGGTAGCTGAGCCTGATATGGCATGCTATGGACTGACTATCAGATCCTGTCTACTATAAGAAATGCTCACTTATATAAACAACACACAGATTCATATATGCAATACAAAACAGCAAGGGGGGTAAAGCGGTGGGGCCTGATGGCTTGCCGGTGGAGGTATATAAACTTCTGATAGCTGAAATCGCTCCCTTCCTTGCCGTAATATTGAACCAAATTTTGCAGGAAGGAGTTTTACCTCCAACTTCCTGGAATAATGCTTCCATCACACTCATCCTGAAATCTGGTAAGGTTGCCACCGATTGCGGCTCATACCGCCCCATTTCAATACTTAATGCGGACTACAAAATCTTTACGTCCCTCCTAGCTAAGAGGCTGAGCTGGGTTGCTCCCCTAGTTCCATTCCAACCAGAAGGGCTTCGTGAAGGGTCGCCAGCTCTTTGAACTGACGTATTACCTCATAGGAGCAATCGACATGGCGACAACTTCTTCTACACCTCTAGCAATTCTCACGTTGGACGCTACCAAGGCCTTCGACAGGGTTAATTGGCTGTACCTGTTGGGGGCCTTGGAAAAATTTGGCGACGGTCGGTCTTTCCGCAGAGCGGTGGAACTCCTATACCATAATCTAACTGCTTCCGTCTTGGTTAACGGAGGTCTCTCCGAGCCATTTACCATCACAAGGGGCACACGGCAGGGGTGCCCTTTATCCCCTCTGCTTTTCGATATTTACATCGAGCTTTTTGATGAGAAAATTTGCCAGGCTAATAACATCAAGCCTTTTAAGTACAGAGATTGAGAAAAAATTGTGTCATTGTACGCTGATGATGTTATGATCATGACGTCGGATATTAGCACTGCGTTCCTGGCAGCCATAAATCTAGCACGGGAATTCGGGAAAATCTCAGGGTATGAGGTTAATGCATCTAAAACCGAAATAATGGCATGGAACAGCGATCTAGCAGATTTTAGTGGGCAACTAAGCAGTAACCTCAGATATCTTGGTCTAAGAATCATTAAAGACATTAACCTGATTGCATCTACCAACTTTGCAATAGTTGCAAAAGAATGTCGGAAATTAATTGAGTCATGGAACCATCTCCCCTTGCCAGTTCTGGGTCGTGCAAATTTGGTGAAAATGACTATCTTACCTAAGTTAACTTTTATTTTTAACACTATACCATTATTCTTTGACACATCTCTTGTGGCGAAGATGCGAAGCGATATTTCTTCATTTATTTGGAAAAACAAAAGTGTAAGAATAGCTTGGAAGAAAATAAGGCGGTGCAGGGAGAAAGGTGGTTTAGCCGGTCCTGATCTTCAGATATATGCGTGGGCCTTTCAGATGACACACGCTCGAATGCTGTTAAAAATCCCAGCAAACCAAGGCATTGGGTTGATGTTTACAGCATTGTTGCAGGGTAAAGGAGTCGGGCAGTCAGGTTTCCTTTTCAAGTTTGGCGACCCTAAATTTTTCAAGAAGATCAAATTAAAGGTGCTGCAGGGCCTTGCAAGAACTTGGTACAATCTTAGAGCCGCAACCAAACTTGGATATTACTCAAACAGATCTCCAATATGGGACCTCCTGGCTGCTTCTGGCTGGACAACCGATACACTGGTAATCCCACTAAAAGAAGCCGGAATTGCAGCATGGGGTGACTTGTTTGTGGAAGGGACCATGCTTTCATGGGAACATCTAGTGAGCAAGGTGGGTCCAAATCTTTCTAGATTAAAGTATCTGCAAATCTCAAGTTGGGCCCAAGCACAAGCGCAGCTAGTTAGTCCCCCTCGTCTCCAGAACAGGCCTCTAGGAGAAGGCAGTCAATTGGAATCCCTTTTGCTTGACAAACCAACAGTACCTAAAGAAGTTTCCCTATGGTATTATTCAATCTTGGAGGAGATCGATGGGGAATTCCATCTTCCAGTAACACTATGGGGCTCCTTGATGCCATCTTTGAACTTGAACGATCTATGGTCAATGTCGTGTAAAGTCTTGTGGGACCTGGTTAAACCAGCCTGGCTCCGCAGGAACCATCTTTTCACCCTTCATAGGGCTTACTATTCCCCTCAGAGGTTGTCTAAATTTTCAACTGGGGGCTCGGTGGCATATGCGCGATGTGGCCTAGTGGCAGCCTCTGACGCACATATGTTTTTTTACTACCCCCAACTCAGGTCGTTTTGGGATCAAATTAGCAACAATCTTACATCTTCCACCGGTTGCACAGTGTCTATCGATCTTCCGCAAGTAATCTTCGGTGTAGTAGATCAGAAGCGAAATGCTACCAAAAACCTCCTATTTTATTCCATCTTGGTGGCCCGCAGAGAAATCTGTAAGCGATGGAAAGAGGCATCTCCCCCTTCTTTACATGATTGGTGCACTTCAATGCTACAAGTATCAAAATTAGATCTCGCCAGAGCGGGGAAACCAGAAAAAAGAGCCTTTTGGCACTTACTTAATTGGTCTCACTAGAGGTGTGGGTTTTTTTTTTCCCCACGTCCGATGATTATGAAGCCATGATATACTTTCTCTGCTTTGCAATCTCGCCTTCTTTGTTGGGTGTAAAGGTTGATATAAGTAATAATGGTAACTGGCCAATAGTTTAGCATCTGTCTAATAAGCTACTGGGGGTAAGATCGACAGGGCGAATGACATAGCATCAGGGTTCTGGCAATTCCACAAATCGGCTGCACCCTTACCAGTTTTTGACTGAGTTTGCTTGTCAGTACCACTATATGTCTTTCTTTCCTGTTCGGAAGCTTTACAGATTACAACCATGGCGGAGATGAGGACAAAAAAAAATATATATATATATATATATATTGTATTGTATTGTATTGTATATTGGATTTATATAGTGCTTATCACCCAGGGGTCTCTAAGCGCTTGCCTTGCGAACCCGTCCCGGCTTTTCCCTGTGAGATAGCCCCTACAGGGCATCCCCAAGGTGAAAGCCAGGCATCCCGCCGCAGGGGGCCATTGTGGAGATTAAGCAAGCTTAATGCCCAGAGTTGCAGAGTGTGAACCCATGATTAGGTCAGGCACCGAAGCGAGAATTATCGAGTCTGTGGACATTTGAGCTCAAGACCCTGCCGCGTCGGGAATTGAACCCTGGTCTGACCTCTGCTTCAGGGTCTGCCTGCTCCAATCAGTGAGCCACACTTCTTATATATTTTGCCTGCTCCAATCAGTGAGCCACACTTCTTATATATATATATATATATATATATATATATATATATATATATATATATATATATATATATATATATATATATATATATATATATATATATATATATATATATATATATATATATAAAAAAAAAGAAAAAAACACACAGATTCAAATGAAGCATTCTGCAATCTTCAGTCAGCCAGTCATCTTCCAGTGTTCTAATGAGAACCAGATCACTCCTCGTGTTCTCACCAGGAATACAATAGTGCAAAGACAACAATGTTAAGTTTGCAACTCAGTTGTATCATTTAGAAACTCATGTGGGTTCTTCTTCCATTCAGGACTACTTTCCCATGTATAACCTACATTTTTAACCTTCTAATATCAAGTTTATTAACAATGGTCTATGTAGAAGTTGAAACATCAATATAACGAAAAGTAAACATTTAGCAGCAATCATTTATTAGGAAGGAAAATTACAAGTAAGTTGGAAGCGTCAAGATTAAGTTTAAATGCTGATTCTACATTTGTGAACTCTTCATTTTCCCACTAAAACTAATCTCTATTCATTATTAAAAATGATCTTTGAGTAAGTAGAAACATTTTGCGGAAATAAATGAAAACATTTTATGCATTGTTCATTATCGAAACATATTCAAGGAAAGGTAAGAATACAAACATTTTAGATTATGTCAGCATGCTTTAATCACATCAGTTTTCGGTCTAGCAATACCCTTCTTTGCCATTTAGGCCTAGTCGAGCAAGTATGGTGATCTAGAACAGTTTTGCATTTAGATGCATTTTTTCTTAAGCTTGTACGTACATTTTTCTCAAATTTAAAAATGCTCCCTCAATTTATTAAAAGGCAGCAAACTCGTCAATCCATGGAGCTTCTGAGCACAGCTTGAGGATGTGTGCTATATATTGAAATAAGTCTTGATTCCCCCGGTGTAAGGTTAAAAAACCTGCTGAGGTTCCTGGGAGCTGTAGTAGTTATGAAAATATAAATAAAATGAGATACAATAGTGTATCATAAGACTGCAGATAGTGGTCAACACGTTGGATCAAGGGAATTGCCTATATGACAATATCCTTAGTGAGATAAGCCAATATGAATAAGACGTTGGCCATATCGTGCCGAAAGCGTTGTGGCTTAGCCATGAAATGTAAATGGTAGTGTGACAAAAAAAAGAGGAATATGTGTTTGGCTCTCAAGTATATTTTTTTGGAGATGTAAGCAAAGTGGCAAATGGTTTGATTTTGCAACTGGTTTACTCTATCAAGAAGGTGCACTGCTATGTTCAACACTTCAGGATCCACACATTGAACAAGTGAGATTCAAAAGGTATATTTCAGTCTCCGATGACACCAACTGTCCATGTGCAGCCAGCTCCCAATCTCCAACCTTCACTGCACTCACCCACTCACGCATTCCAGAATGGAATCCATGACTGTCACATTAGAACCATCCAATCAAGCCAGACTATAATGCGTCATTTCTGCTCTGACTGCTTATCCTTTGTATGCCCTCTACAGTTTATGACAAGGCAGCAAATGGACCCTCTTTTGTGTTCATTGCAGCCTGCAGGTTATCTCTTGATAAACCCTTACACTCTGGTGCATAGCTGTGGCACCAGGATACCACATAGTAAAAAAATGACCCCAACTGGCTGCACTCCTCAATACATTTGAATTTTTGTTTTTCTATACATTGTTATTGTCAGTTTTGTCAAATTTGTGCTCCTGACACATATGTTTCACTCTTTCCAAGCTCATTTTAGGCTCATCTGACAAGTTTGTGAAAACACTTGTGGCAGAAGCTAAAATCTAAAGGCAATCTTGGAAAAGTGCATTAAAAATGAAAATTGAAATACTAAGCTGGAAATGGTAATTGTGAAAACGAAACTGCTACTGAGCGTTGCCTAATTGGAGGATGTACTACTATTGCACAGATGAACCATCATAATCAGAATGCACTGGGAAAGCAAATGACACCATGCTTTACAAAATGCCCACAAGTGAAGTTAATTCGTTGTGTGCCTAGTTGTCTTCTGAATATCTGCATTACATGTTTTGTCACTTTTATTTCACAATATGCAGTGGTATAAAATCTCATAATTCACAGGGAGTGTGAAAGGATGTATGACGGTACAACGTGTGGTATTACCACGCATACCGTTACCACGCAGGTTTTACAAAGCAAGTCGTTACAACGACTTGCGTTGGGTGCGCTGGATAGTGGAATAGTTTAATTTACTATTCCAACTCTAGTCCCCGTGGATAGTAGGGAAGGTTTTGGATAGTAAATTAAACTATTCCCTATCCTACAGCTCCCTCCAGCGCAAGTTGTTGTTACGACTTTCGTTGTAAAACCTGCGTGGTAACGGTACTGCGTTGTAAAAGTTCTGTTGTAAAGGATGTTCCCCAGTGTGAAATATGGAAAATGTTTTATGGTTCCCTGTGAAATATGGATGTTATCATCATAATGACACCCCCAAATCCACACTGCAAATCTTTACCTCTTCAGCGATACCAGGATTATGGATCATAGAAAACAGAATTATGTGACACAAATATTTAAAATATGTGGAAAAAATGCAAATTTTGTGGCACATTCTCTGGGTATTTTATTTTCAACTATTAGAGCTAGAAATATTTTACAAAATATGTAAATTATGTGGCAAACTAAGTGGCAAATGCATTAAATCCATAATTATGCTGTAAATGGTATAGCCACAGAATTTCATAAATCTACTGTCCCGCAGCATTGTTTATTATGTTAAAACCTAAACATTGTAATTCCAATCAGTATAATTTGTTAGATTGTAATGTGGAAAAAACAGCTTTTTCAAGATAACTATCCTAAAATAAACATGCAATGAGAAAACTACATAATGATAATGTGTTACAGGATATATACTAAGCATATATACCTCTAAGTGTGTGTCGCCCCTGGGTAGTTATAATTAGATTTGCATTTCCATAGGAAAAGCATTCTTTGGTTCGATGGTAACTTTTGAACCGTTTGACCAATCTTCACGAAACTTTTTAAAAAGTGCCCTTCTTTGCTTAGCTCCTTCATGTAAGGTTTCAGGGTGATCTGTCAAGCTGGGAATGAGAAAAAGTGGGGTTCCAAAAAGCAAAATCTCCATGCTTTGTCCAGATACTTATTTGAAACGTAATCCTGCAAATACTGCTGACCAGAATTTCACCATATTTGGCAGGAATCTAGATCTTGGTCCAGAAAGTGTGCCTTTTGTGATTTCGTGTAAATCCGTTGGGTAGTTTTTGAGAAATCAAGGTTAAAAAATATTTGTATATCAGGGCGGTTGGTTTTGAGGGACTCTCATGAGAGTACTACAAGCACAACTTAAAAAAATAGCACATTCTGATTGACTTAGGGGACTTTTTTTCCACTTGGGCCATCTCACTCCAAGGGAGTTAGCACTCTGACTGCCTGTCAGCAACATGAACCAAAATGTTGCGGCAGCCATTACGGGTCTCTGGGACTTAAACCCCTGTCCTGGCAATGTATTAAAAAAGACATAATTGGGAAGGTTGAGATAACTTTCCCCCTAGCCCTTGTTGCGGTGGATGGGGGATCTCTTTGCTCTGATGCGCCATTGCAGCAGCAACGACTACATGTCTTTATTACCTTTTTCGCTGTGCACTTGATTTCAGCTAAACTTACCCATTTAAAAGATGTCTTTAGAAAAGTAAATACACTGTCATTTACTATGAGTCTCGATCCCTTGCTGTTAACTATACTCTTCTTTTGGCCTCAAGCGTAAGCTCCAGGCCTTACCTTCGATACCTAAATGATATTGTCTCTCAAAAATGGGGCTGGTTCTTTCAGTTACACAGATGTGTCTCTCCAGGACACAGTTAACGCTTAGCTTTTAATTCACTGGGCCCTCACTCCTTTTGGTTAGGTTAAATGTTATCACTGACACCAAATTGTCCACAATTGCCCCCACGATGACACACTATAGACCGTCGAAAGGTCGCTCATTACTTCTCGTGGTCAGAGGGCATGACATGAGCCTTGAAATTCACTGACTGGATGCCATGAGCATGGCAGCATGGAGGCCCATTTTCAACTATGTTCCTATATTTATCCCACACATGGACTTATGAGGTAATAAAGTAAATTGAGCAAACAGCTTATTTGCCTTCAGTTGATCCAACAGTGAAAAAAATTTAATTCCCAGTTTAAGAATAAAAATGTTTCTTTTTACTTGTTTACTTGTATGCTTTTTAGTCAGTCCATGCGCCAAATTAGTAGGAAATAGAGAACACTGTTTAGCGTGATGTTCTATTACCATCTAGTGGAAATCTGTAGAACTACATGTTTAAACGTGAATTGTATGCGTGTCGAGTGTTATGTGTATTTTATATATCGGAGTATCAGGAGGGGGGGGGGGGGTATTCTTGCGCTGCCATGTTCATCTTCTAGTTCCTTCTAGATAAGAAGGAAATAATAAAACAACGAGTAATCGAACACATAAAAAAACTACAATTTCCTATATAAATCTGACAGCAATTGAATCCAGTGCCGAGTACAGATTATCCTGAAACATACAAGTTTTAATCTGATTCTGGAAGGCTAAATGAGATTTTTCAAGACACAATTACATTGGAGCGAGTTCCACCGCTTGGCATCGAACTCTAAATTCCCGGCTGCCCGTCGGGCTCTACTAAATGCAAGGCTGAGGGGACCTTGATGGGCCGAATGCTGATTTCAGTTCAACGTTTACCAAACATGCCAACGAGACCGAGTCAAACGGGAGACTCCTGATTTGCTTTAATCAAGAAATGACTTTATTTGTGTTGCCTCCTGCCTGAAATTGCCACTAATTCAATATATGGCTATGGGGAAAATACATTCCTTAGATTTTTTTTTAAGTTTCCTATTTTCCAGTTTAAAAATGTTGGCAAGTATTGTTTCATGGTGAACGTCTGCATCCAAAAATATGCACAAGGGTCCTGGTTATCTTACTTCACCATGACAAATGGCCCATAATTTTCCAGAGATAACTTCTGTATTCATCTCATGTTTGCAAAGCGATAGACACTCAATTAATTGTTACAAAAAACGAAATTAACTAAAATATACATGAATTTAGTACATCTAGTTCACCCATAAAAATAATCACGACGGACATGCCACGAATAACATATTGTTTGAATTTACTTAACAATCTTGCATGCACAGCAGGGACGTTGAGAGAAGAAAGTAAATCATTTTAAATCCGAAAAGCCCTGTCGAAGAGTAAACGAAAGCAATTAGAGCCCTGAAAACGCTCTTTTCTCGTAGATATTTCTCCTCTTCGGTTGGTGGACCTTTTATTAGTTGCCTGTAAGGTAATAGGGTGTAAGGATCACTTTGATTACTATAACACAGAAACAAAGGTAGTCTTGCAATAAACTCCAGACTACTAAATGGAGTTAAAGGGTTTTATTACAAACTCAGAAACAGATCGGGTCCAAATCTCCCCATGAAATTCAGTCTAAACAATAGGAGCACACCAGAAACTCGGTGGCAGAGTTACAAAAAAAATTAGAACGCCAAGCTGAAGATTTATTTTCAGAATTTGATCCTCCTGCCTAGTCATTAATATTTCTAATATAATCTAAGATATCCTGCTCTATAATAAATTCAGAAAGCTCTAATCAAGCTATAGGAAGCAAAGAATAAGTGTCAGCATAATTGAGTCCTACCTAAAAGTACTCTAAGACTAAAGAGTATATAGCCTGCAGCCACAAAGTGAGAGGAATAACACCAGAGGTCTGTACCTCGTGAAATCCTAAACGTCTCTGCTCTCTAGCTAAAACTTCAACAACAATTAGCACACAAAGTATTCAAGGTAATCAGCGTCATCTTCTCCCATACGTTTCAATTTTTCCCTGTAGAATATTGGCAACAGTCAGCTCTTCTCCCAGACCTTCAGCTAGGTACCGGCAGGAGACCTTGGACATCCCTTCTCCTCCTTGAGAACTCATCCCCCCCTCTGTTAACACTTCTTCTTGCCAAAAGTTCCTCCTGGACCTTACTATCGCTACAAATAAACACTGTCTTTCACTAACTAATGAAGCCTTGTATCTGCACCGGCAGAGGAGAGAATATGCAACTAAAACTCACTCTGCAGCAAAGCCCTACATTGGTTAACTAGTAATATGCGGCTAGCACCAGGGGGGAAACATCATCTTGCAAGTGTGATTAAATCTGCAACCAGGGTTCCTTGGCTGGGAAATCGGCCCAAAAAATTAAAAGGGGACTGTGTGGCGGTGAGCTTTTCAAATCCAGACGTTCTTCCCAATATCCTTGCAAATATTTTTCCTCCCCAACGAAGAAGAGGTACTGTGGTTCCCCTTACCTTGAATTTTTTTTATGGGGAACAGCAGAACGTATCTTTCCCAAGGACCCCTGCCCCAGGGTGGGATACCAACTGGGACTCTCACTTCAGATGGGGTCAAGATCTAAGGAACAACGCATCAGTTCACCGTCATCAACCTCCAATGTTTAACCCTGTTACACAGCCACTTGAACTTTTTAACCGATTTGCGCCACTTTCTTTTATGGACCAAAACGACTGACTTTTGCCAGCCGGAAACAATGATGTTGAGGGTCCACAGCCCGCTCCTGGCCCGTCGGCTCATTTTTCTGCAGGCGTGGGGGCTTGCAGAATTATGAGCTGGAACATCGCTGGGCTTAGAGCTAAACTTAAAGATAAGAATTGGCTGGACTTAATTAGAAACTATGATATTCTTGCTTTCCAGGAAACTTGGGAAATATCAGATTGTTTGGCTTTAGATGGCTATTCTCATTTTTATGTACCTGCGGATCCCAGTAAAGCAGGAAGAGCAAGGGGAGGGTTGGCTACATATATTTCACTTGATGTTAAAGGAAAACCAAGGTACATTAAGTCTAATTCTAAAAACTGTCTAACGGTTGAATTGACCTCACCAAACTCCCATCCTATTTTACTTATACATTTTTATAATTACCCAGCCAGTCAATTTCCTACCGAGCATTTGGCATCCCTAGAGGATCTCTTATCCACTTATACTGTGAACAGTTTCCATGGGTATGAGGTGATCCTCATGGGAGATTTTAACATTCACCCTTGCCAGGCGGGTTGTCAAAGAGAACCAGAGGAATCTTTTTTATACTCCCCTACGCAGCACTTTGAACATACACTTAGTGGTGAGGCTCTGGAACTACTTTTGGCTACCTTCAACCTTCATGAATCATGTACCTGCTCTAATGACTTGAGGTTGCCGGCATATGAGGGCAAGGACCGAGGCACAATTATCGATTATATTTTCGTATCTTTTAGATTTCTATCTGAAGTATTTGTTTATAAAGTAATAATTTCTGTTTTTAGTGATCACAATCCTGTGATTTTAGAGGTTTTAGCCCAGGGAGTCTTGGGAAATAGGACGTCTGACAATTTCTGTGCAACAGACCTTGTGTTGAGAGATCAAAACCGAAGGCTTAAATGGGACCAAGTTACCCCTATAACTTTCTTACAAGATACATTGGCCAAGGTCGAAGGAGAAGTTGCCATTTGTTTAGACAACAAAAACTCTAGCGCTACTATGGTTGAAGCCTTCAGTGTTATCTGCCACCAAGTCAATACAGATCTGACTGTGAAGGCAAAGTCCAACAAGCCAAAGGGCCCCAAATGGTTCGATACAAACTGTTCTAAGGCCCATTCAACTTTACTTAAAGCCTTAAAGAACAAACCCAGAGACAGAGTATTGATAGCATCATTAAGGAAACAATACAACCTGGCTATTAAAAAGAGGAAATCTGAGATAAAAGAGGAAGCCTGGAATAATCTGTTACTGCCTGAGACACAGAAAGACAGTGCTAAATTTTGGGCAGTGATAAATCACCCGTATTTTGTAGGACTAGATCATCAAAGAGCGGACTGTATTATCCCAGATGATCAATGGGTGACACATTTTAGCAATATTTACAGCCACACTAATACGACCACAGACTGTGAATTACCTCTTTCTCAATCGTCAAATTCCATCTCTCCTTTTACCCAGGAGGAGGTGAAGAAAGCCATCAACGATACACTCTGCAAAAAGGCACCAGGACCAGATGGGGTTCCGGCAGACTTTTTTAAGAGCGCCCCTGATTTTAGCTCAAAGATCCTAACTAATATCTTCAATGCTACAAGGGAATTTACCTTTCCCTCTAGCTGGGCAAACTCGACCATAGTGCCAATTTTTAAGAAGGGACAGAGGACAGATCCGGCTTGTTACAGGCCGATTTCCCTTATTGATTCGAGTGTAAAAATTTTGGGGAGAGTCCTCTTATCCAGACTGACCCTGATTTTAGAAAGTAAGGGCATTTTATCTAATGCACAATATGGCTTTAGAGCCAAAAGAGGAACTTTAGATCAGTGCCTTAACTTAGAATTAATTTTAAACAAATACGTGATCGCCAAGGAGGGGTCATTATACATGGCCTTTATGGACCTCTCATCAGCTTTTGACCTGGTCAACAGGGCAAAGCTGTGGAGGATCCTCCTGGCCATGGGCCTTGACCCCCCTTTGGTTGAATACCTGGCTGAGCTACACAAGGACCTTATGACCTCAGTCAGAGTAACTAGGGAAGGAAGATGCACCCGTCACTTTAAGTCAGAGAGGGGGGTTAGGCAAGGGTGTATACTTGCCCCCCTCCTCTTTACTCTATACATCAATTATCTTGAGGCAGTAATGATAACATCCCACAGTGACATCCCGCGTGCAGGTGAGACAAAGATTCCTGTACTCCTGTACGCGGACGATGCCGTCCTTCTGGCACGCTCCGGAGTTGCGCTAAATAAACTCCTTGCATCTTTTGGGGCTTTTATGTCGTCACTGGACATGAAAATTAATACAGATAAATCACACGTTATGATTGCTGGACCCGCAGGCAGGAAAAGAAAGTCGCTAACATTTTTCTGTGCGGGAAAGGAGGTCAAGAGAGTCCCCTCCTTTCCATATTTAGGAGTGACTTTTGACGATAGGGGCACTTGGGGCCCCCAGCTTTTGGCCAAAAGCAGCGCTGTCGCTAGAGCGGCCGCAGGGCTGCTAGGGTTTGCCAAAAAACTGGGCGCCCGCCCCATGGAAAGCATCATCAAAGTTTATAAATCTAAATGCTTGTCAGTTGCCCAGTATGGCTCTGTTATCTGGGGATATACTAGTTCTGCTAAAATACAGAATGTAGAAAATAAATTTTTGAGATCTTTGCTTTCTGTTCCCCAATCAACTCCGACCTTTGCATTACACACAGAGTTAGGCCTGGGCTATATCTCCGATATTTTAAAATTGGCCCCAGTAATTGGTTGGATAAAAATATGGCTCAACCAGGAGCTCACTCTAAATCACACCATCTTAAAAGATTGTTTAGCCCTGGATAGAGCCCTCTACATTCCTTGGTTAAGATATGTCAAAACGCAGCTTACTTTGGCAGGCCGCCCGGAGCTCTTCTCTCCTCCAGACGGGATAATTTATGAAGATTTAAAATCAGTCAAAAACACCTTGGAAAACTTATATGCCATGGAGAGGGAAGATGTAGAGCTAAAAAAACCTATGGTCAGGAAACATTTCATGCTCTCCTCTGCTCCAGGAATGGAACCTTATCTCCTTTTGATTACAAATTCTTACCATCGTTTTCTCTTAACGAGATTTCGCTTTGATTTAATTCATTTTGTACTGGGTAACTTTAGAATTTGGTCTAGACCTGATGATGCTGATCCATGCGACTGTGACCATTTTTCAACACAGGACACGATGCACTTTATCATGTTCTGCGGACATTACACCGAGATCAGGAAAAGTTATCTGCTCCCTATTCTACGTAACCAGGGCTTTATTCAGGTTAAACCAGCCCTGTTGTTTTTGCAACTTCTCCCTAATGTTAAAGTCGCTTTCTCAGTCGCTAGTTTTCTAGTTGCAGGTGCACGTTTAAACAAGCATCGCATAAGGCACAGGCACTTTATCTCTGAAAAATGAACTTCCTCTTTTTTTCCATTTATCTAAATGAGTTGTGTTTTAATAAGTCCTTCTTCTTAGCTCTTTTTAATATATTTATGTATGTCGTATTGTAGATTAAATGTTTTTATAATAATGACTATGTTTTAAAACTTGTTAAAATCTTTTGTGCTTCAATGAAATTGTGATATGTAATATTGCTCCTTCTTTTATGATTTTCAATAATCGAATAAAGAAAATTGACTGACTGACTGGCAACCAAAACAGCTCTCACATGAAAGTTAAACAGTGAATCTCAGGAACTTGAGAACTGCAATCATGCTAAGTTAGTGCAGCAGTTTAAAGTGCACCTGACATTTGAATATAGGTGCACACACATTCACAATTAGTACACATATGGAGAATCAGGTGGAATAAAATTTTGACTACGTATGACTGTGCGTTAGATTCTTAGAACATTCGTATAGTTAATAAACATGATCTACATATTTTTTTAAATCTTCAACATTAGTGCGCACACATTAAATTATGCTATTAAGGGTTTATCATGGAACATTTCAGAAATTACATTTATTCATTAGAACATTAGACCACACAAAGAGAAAAGTGCCAAGGTGCACAAATCAATGCAAATAGGTGACATGGAAAGGGCAAATCCAAAGTTCAGCTGCTCTAGCCTCAGACCTCTAAAGAGGCTTCAGAAAAGGGGACATGACCCCATTAAATATATTTTATGTGAGTGAAAACTTTTGTGTTAATATATATATAATATTTGCCACCGCCTATGTGATAAAAATGTATTTAAATAGAGGTTGTTATGGTTCTCCATCAAGGAAGTTGTGGGAATACTAATGGTTTAGTGCTGTCAGAACTGGTTTGGGAGGCTAGGGTTTTAGGGCTATCAGGGATTTCTAGGCTCCAATTGTGCCAAATGGTGTCTTTTAACTCTGGGGTCCTGGAGCTTCCTTATAAACCACCAATAACCCTCTTTTTTGCAATTGCCCCTCATGATAGCAAGGCATAGAGGTTGGACGCTTACTCAGGGTGCTGATGTGAACTCAATAACAGTACAAACTCAAGTGCTCCTATTTTATTTTATATGTAGTGCCGAATGTAGTTTTAGAACATAGTTTCAACACTACATTCTACATTGCACCCTTCCATCAATCCCCTTATGGAACACTCTTACTACTATCCTATCTCATGCCTTTGTGTTTCTCCTCTCCACCTGTTCCTAGTACTCTAACTCCAACACCGCAGCACTTTAACATCTTTGTTTAAGCTACTTCAATATCAATTTTGGAAATAACGTATTAGCTCCACTATTTTGATACAATACCGTTATATGAGTTACTCTATCACAGCTTCTAGGTAACTCTAACATGAAACACTACTCTGGTAACCATCCTTCTTGACTGACTCTAACAGTGCTCCTAGATGAATCCTATAAAGATGACAACTGTACAGTAGTACCAGTACTTTCTGAGTTGCTCTAATATGGGTTCTTCTGCAGCCCATATGACCATAATTGAGATATGTGGGAGGTAGCTCAAAGGACCACTACATGGATACTGTTAGACTTGGCCTTTTCAGCAGGGTTATCCTCAAACTCCTTACCTTCATCCTCCTGGTTTCTGAACCTGTTTTTGTTTGCTTTAGGACTCTGCATACTTTACCACTGCTAACCAGTGCTCAAGTGCTTGTGCTCTCTCTCTTAAACATGGTGAAGTTGGCTTATACTCAATTGGTACATTTAATTTTCTTAACTCCCTAGCAAAGTGGTGCTACATGTACCCAGTGCCTGTTAATTAAATGCTTCTAGTGGGCCTGCAGCGCTGATTGTGACACCCAATTTAGTAGCCCTTTAAACATGTCTCATGTCTGCCACCACAGGCTGCACATGTGGTTTTAAACTGACATTACGACCTGGAAGTAATCCTTAGTTATTGATACATAAAAGTTACCCCTACAGTATGCCCTAAACAGCCAATGGGGAAGGGTGCAGTACATTAAAAAAGTTGGACAAGGGCTTTTAACTTTTCCATTTCCTGGTACTGAAAAACTCTTAAATTCGTTTTTCACTACTGCAGGGCCTACCTTTCCTATAAGATGACATTGGGTTTCTATTTAATCAGTGATAATTGCCAATTGGTAGCAGGTAGGAAGGTCAAGTTTGGTGTCTAAAGAATTGTAATTCAAAACCATCTTTAATGGTGAAAATGACACTTTTAGAAAGTTGCCATTTTATTGTCTCAATCGTTGGGTACCTGTAGCCTATATCCTGGGTCTCATGACTAGGTGTAACTAGCAGTTGGTCTTTGTACCTTGCTCCAAGGCAGTGAGACAAAGGAGCATAGGTGTTGGCATGATGAGCCATCTCTGACTTGATGAGGGTGAGGAGCTGTTACTTCCCATGCTGGCCCATCACAAAGGCTCTGCCTGAGCACTATCACAAAGGGTCTGGCACAACTCTTTTGTGACACCAAACAGGCTGGGGCCAAGGTAAGGAAGCAGAACCTTCCAGATAGCTTGGAGAGGAGGTGGTGGTGGGGGTGGAAGGGTGTAGGAAAAATTCAGAACACTGTATTCCAAAGTGGCCTCTAGGTATAAATATTGAACCCTCTGAGCCAACTCTTCAGTACACCTCTGGACCTGTGGATACTACAGAAGAAGGAATGCTATGCTGCTCTGCTGTCAGAAGGACTACTAAATGGCTGCCCTGATTGCTGAGAAGGAAGTCTGGACTTGCACCCTTCATCACAGGCTGAAGGTTTTCCACGAGTCAGCTGACTGACCTCCTGTTCTGAGCTACATGAACCACACAAGCTCTAGAGACTCCCTGCATCTGTCCAGCTGACCTGCTGCCTTGAACTGCAACTGGACCTGCCTGAGCCCTGCTCACCTCTGCTGGAGTGAATTCTTGATCCCAAACCATGAGGTCCTAGACCCTTGGTTTGGCATCAGTGGAGTTCTGTCCCCAAGAAAATGATAAATCCTGAGGTTTTGGGCACTTCGCATCAGTAAGCTGGCCAGTTCATGCCAAGATCTTGCCGCCTCTGTCGCCCACCAACAAGAAGCTCTGGTGAACCCGACTCTTCACTCCACAGTGACCGCTAGCAATAACCTGTAATGTGAAATCTGCAGTTCACGCGACAGCTTCAAATGTGCGTAGGGACTGTCAACACGAAACTCCAACAAACACCGTACGTAAGAAGAACAGAATTTTCGCGCTACAGAGATGACCGTTCGTGACACCCGGCCAGTTCTTCGTACTACATTGACAACCATCCATGATGCTCTCCCTGCAAACAGAACTCTTTGCGATCAGCAGTACTAACCTGGTCCCTGTGTTGGGCTCAGCTCCATTGTGGTCAGCTAGAACTTGTGGCTTTCATCCAGTCTTGCGTGGCTAGATAACCGCGAAGGGAGCTTTGTGCATTTAGGCGCTTTAGTTAACTTTAATCTTTACATTTGTATATCTCTGGATCTACTGATTGGATGTTTGTTATTTTCATCTCAAACACTATTTGAATTTCACTTAATTTTTCTAAATTGGTGTGGGATTTTTCTTGAGTTGTGTTTCACTTTATTGCTTTTTTTATGTGCAGAATAACTTTACACGTTGCCTTTAAATTAAGCCTGGCTGCTTTTGTGCCAAGCTCCCAGGGGGTTAAACACAGGTTAAGTTGGGATTTGCTTGCATTTCACCCTGACAACAGTTGTGTTTTTTGCTTGAGTAGGGTTTCACCCCTCTCAACCAGTAACCCAATTTCCAAAAGATACCATGTTCTTCGTTGAGCTACTTCATCATAGCTTCTGGGTGCAGCCCAAAAGAACCTCTACCATGGTACCCCTCATTTCTAAGCTTGTCCACTATCACTGCTAGATGCGGTCTGTAAGAACAGCTACTGAATTGTGGTACAAGCCCTTCCTGAGTTGCCCCAACATCAACTGTATGTAAAATCCTTAAAAAACCTTAGAAGAACAAAGATCATAAATTAACAACTGACCCAACCCCTTCCTGTTCTTATTCCACACTTTACACATGGAATTCCAATTATATCCCAGTTGTTTATGAGGCACAGGGTCAAGGCTGATTTGCATATAGCCAGTGTCTGACCTAGGGTGGTGTGGAGTGCAAAAAACGATGGATTTAGGCCCAGATCTTTGTACTGGGGTGAATGTAAGACATTGTTCTGCATTCTGTCCATCAATTGTGTTTTTTGCAATTTTCACCCGAGTAGGCTGGGTATGCTCAGACGTGAGTCCCAGGCTCTCCACATCACTGGAGTCAATCTATCCAGGCTGAAGAAGGCTGATAGCCAGAAATCGGTCCTTGGATGCTTGATTCCGGTCTAGGAAAGACATGGCTTGGTAGTTCGGGCTGGGCTGTTCCCATGAGGCACAGGGTCAAGGCTGATTTGCATATAGCCAGTGTCTGACCTAGGGTGGTGTGGAGTGCAAAAAAACGATGGATTTAGGCCCAGATCTTTGTACTGGGGTGAATGTAAGACATTGTTCTGCATTCTGTCCATCAACTGTGTTTTTTGCAATTTTCACCCCGAGTGGGCTGGGTATGCTCAGACGTGAGTCCCAGGCTCTCCACATCAATGGAGTCAAGCTATCCAGGCTGAAGAATGCTGATAGCTAGAAACCGGTCCTTGGATGCTTGATTCCGGTCTAGGAAAGACATGGCTTGGTAGTTCGGGCAGGACTGTTCCCATGAGGCACAGGGTCAAGGCTGATTTGCATATAGCCAGTGTCTGACCTAGGGTGGTGTGGAGTGCAAAGAAACGATGGATTTAGGCCCAGATCTTTGTACTGGGGTGAATGTAAGACATTGTTCTGCATTCTGTCCATCAACTGTGTTTTTTGCAATTTTCACCCCGAGTGGGCTGGGTATGCTCAGACATGAGTCCCAGGCTCTCCACATCACTGGAGTCATGCTATCCAGGCTGAAGAAGGCTGATAGCCAGAAACCGGTCCTTGGATGCTTGATTCCGGTCTAGGAAAGACATGGCTTGGTAGTTGGGGCTGGACTGTTCCCATGAGGCACAGGGTCAAGGCTGATTTGCATATAGCCAGTGTCTGACCTAGGGTGGTGTGGAGTGCAAAAAAACGATGGATATAGGCCCAGATCTTTGTACTGGGGTGAATGTAAGACATTGTTCTGCATTCTGTCTATCAACTGTGTTTTTTGCAATTTTCACCCCGAGTGGGCTGGGTATGCTCAGACGTGAGTCCCAGGCTCTCCACATCACTGGAGACAAGCTATCCAGGCTGAAGAAGGCTGATAGCCAGAAACCGGTCCTTGGATGCTTGATTCCGGTCTAGGAAAGACATGGCTTGGTAGTTCGGGCTGGACTGTTCCCATGAGGCACAGGGTCAAGGCTGATTTGCATATAGCCATTGTCTGACCTAGGGTGGTGTGGAGTGCAAACAAACGATGGATTTAGGCCCAGATCTTTGTACTGGGGTGAATGTAAGACATTGTTCTGCAATATGTCCATTAACTGTGTTTTTTGCAATTTTCACTCCGAGTGGTCTGGGTATGCTCAGACGTGAGTCCCAGGCTCTCCACATCACTGGATTCAAGCTATCCAGGCTGAAGAAGGCTGATAAGAAACAAAATCCCGCGCACACAGATAAGATACAAGCAAGTGGAGTGCTGCTTAATATGATTCACAGTAACAAAAGTCCAACGTAGGTTGATTGATGGATATCTCCTTTATTTGATCGTCACACCAGTGGAAATTCACAGCCAGCCGACACGTGTTTCGTTATAGGTCTATACACATCTAGACACTTTAACTCCTCAGGGCTGGAAAAATACAGAAAAACGAGTGATCTAATAATCAGTATACTACCAAGGTAGTTTATAATCAATGTGTCAATATAAATGTGACATATCCTCATGCCAAAAGATAACACCCCTCAAGTGGAACCCAAGGGTGAAACTAAAAACAAGTTTTTAAACGAACTTTACTTATATTACATAAAGTCTTAATAAATGCATGGTAGATAAAGCAATAATAATACATGTAATCGTCAATGAGATCACAAAAACAGTAGAGAGACACCCGTGCTGACTTCTGAATATAAGAAACAATTTCATGGTAAATCTCACATGAATACCTACAATATTAAATTGAAAAAGAGAGATATTGTGCGTACATGAGCAAAGTCAGATGGTATTAATAAGCTACGTATAAAACAAGTAAGAGACAACAAAGGCGTGATAAATCCACTGCATGCATCCCATCAGTGCAATGCGTTAAACAGGATGATAAAAAGAGGATAATAAAGAACTACCTCAATGGCTGGATCCTTATCTGTAAGGGCTATGTATACAGAGATAAGTAATCAAGAGAGAAGGAAAAAACAAAAAGGGTAGTGGTTAAGTAGGGTAACGGAGAGCTAAAGTAAGAGAGATCCCAACTGAAGGGGAAAGGACTAAATAAAGATTCTTACCCCTAGTCCGGTGATAATTCCAACCTGGCAGGGTAACCTATTAGTAGGAGAACGACGGCGTTTGTAGTTCTGTAAAATTAATTAGATGCCCCAAATTAGGCATAGAAAATATTTTTTGCATGGGAAGTTGAACACAACAAATTGTCTAAAAGTTAAAAATCTCAGCCAAGTACATAAATTAAACACAAAAATATCTAGTCCAGTAAGATCAAGGAGGTGTCCAATAAGACACCGAATCTCACGGGAAATATGGCGGTAAGTCAGAACTCTAAAAATAAGCAAAAGTCATTGCTGACACAGCCCAATTTATTATACTAAGATAACCTGTAATGGGGTACATGAACTAAGCTGTTAACGGTTATACCCTAACTCATAACAGGTCGTCTCTTACCAGATAACGTAGTATAATTCGATCTGTAAAGAAGGGACGCCAAACTTCAATAAGTATGTCAAAAAAGCCCAATCATGGTCCAAGTCGTGGAGAGAAGGAAACTATTCACAGTGTAACACACGGGTACGTGTGATGTCCAGGTTCTGGAAATGAAACAAAGAGCGCGATCTATTAATAGATCAGTCAGTTCTTTATTATCCTCTTTTTATCATCCTGTTTAACGCATTGCACTGATGGGATGCATGCGGTGGATTTATCACACCTTTGTTGTCTCTTACTTGTTTTATACGTAGCTTATTAATACCATCTGACTTTGCTCATGTACGCACAATATCTCTCTTTTTCAATTTAATATTGTAGGTATTCATGTGAGATTTACCATGAAATTGTTTCTTATATTCAGAAGTGAGCACGGGTGTCTCTCTACTGTTTTTGTGATCTCATTGACGATTACATGTATTATTATTGCTTTATCTACCATGCATTTATTAAGACTTTATGTAATATAAGTAAACTTCGTTTAAAAACTTGTTTTTAGTTTCACCCTTGGGTTCCACATGAGGGGTGTTATCTTTTGGCATGAGGATATGTCACATTTATATTGACACATTGATTATAAACTACCTTGGTAGTATAGTGATTATTAGATCACTCGTTTTTCTGTATTTTTCCAGCCCTGAGGAGTTAAAGTGTCTGGATGTGTATAGACCTATAACGAAACACGTGTCGGCTGGCTGTGAATTTCCACTGGTGTGACGATCAAATAAAGGAGATATCCATCAATCAACCTACGTTGGACTTTTGTTACTGTGAATCATATTGAGCAGCACTCCACTTGCTTGTATCTTATCTGTGTGCGCGGGATTTTGTTTCTTAACTCTTAGATGTGAATTCTCACATTTAAATTGAGGGGTTCTTGGGGTCTCCCCTCCCTGCCAGCACCAGTGACTGTTGCAAATTGTATTTGATATATACGCTAATTTTGTTTGAGCGCCAATCTTTTCCTGTATACTTAATACCCTTCAGCTGTTGTGAAGAAGGCTGATAGCCAGAAACCAGTCCTTGGATGCTTGATTCCGGTCTAGGAAAGACATGGCTTGGTAGTTCGGGCTGGACTGTTCCCATGAGGCACAGGGTCAAGGCTGATTTGCATATAGCCAGTGTCTGACCTAGGGTGGTGTGGAGTGCAAAAAAACGATGGATTTAGGCCCAAATATTTGTACTGGGGTGAATGTAAGACATTGTTCTGCATTCTGTCCATCAACTGTGTTTTTTGCAATTTTCATCAAACTCTGCCTCCTAATCACACATATCATCCCGACACATTTTCCGCCCATATTTAGAGTAAACAACAAGGCTGTCTATCCTTGTCCTCCAGTAGGTAAAAAAAATCTCTACTAGCCCTAATCTATAGAAGTATACCTATCTAAAGTTCAAAGACCTCTGAGTCTCAACTTTATACCAAGACCCACTCAAGTTCACCAAAGTCTACCAAACATGTCTTCTGCTAGCATTGCTCTATTTAATGTGACTAGCTCATTACAGTATTATTACTGCTCCATAAGTCTGCACCCACCAACTGCACCCCTAAAACATCTGCCTACATCCACGTGTCACAGAATCAAATACATGAGTAACACCAAATGCAACTTTCAGAACTCTCAAGCCCTCCGACCACCACCGTAGCGGACACCTTTCACATTCCACAGATCAATAAAAATGGAAATGAAACAGCTCACTTTCTTCACTTAATATTCTTCTGTCTCCCATGCTTCAGAATATCAAATCACACCACACACTCATTATGCAAAACCCTAGCAACTCTAAAGCCTCTAATAACCAACAAACTACACTACATTGTCCTCACAAAACCAACCATATTCTTTGAAGTCTCCTTGAACAACAAATTGAGTACTTTTGACAACCCTGAATGCAGCACAGCATAACTCTCCACCCTCAAACTTTACAAGTATAATCTCTCCCAACACACTACACATGTACCAATCCTCTTCACCACTTCATACCACTGCTATTTCTAGCATAAAACTTATCTCAACTCCTTCTCCTACCCACTACATTGTCCCCTATCAAAACACAGGATCAATGTGCAGGAATAGACAAAATATATATGCCCTCATAAATGACTGAAGACCAGACATTTTCGTATTACTAAACCATGGCTGGGAGATGACATGCCACCAGTGCTTCATGGGCCACTTCCACCAGGTTATCAAAGCTGTACACAGAATCTTCCTAGCAAAGTTGGAGGAGGTTTAACAATGATACTAAGTAGCAATTGCTGACACCAAAATTGAATTTATACAGCAATCAGTCTGTGAGCCGTTGCTAATAAAATGCAACCCATACCTCCTTTTTCCTCTATCTTACTAAGTCTTTACTGACCACTGCAAAATAATGGAACTTCTACAGACACTCTTCTAAATGCCATATCAAAAATATCGATCAAATTGCCTATGTTGTGCATCCTAGAAGATCTTTATTTGGCAAACAAAAATTGTCACAACCAAATAACATCACAACTGGCTAGGAAGCTTACAATCTCAAGCACCTCTTTACAGGATCTGTCCTCATAGTACACTAAATGTGATCTTCAGCATCTCAGAATCAGTCAGCATCAATGGTAGTGACCCAACACCATGCAGTGATTGCCACCTCATTTCTTTCACTTACAATATTGCATCAATACCGATAAACAACTCACCTTCACAATCGACTACCTTCACAAGTAACTAGTCTGAAACCTTCCATCCACTGGGAACTATTGTCACACTTGACTCTCTCAGGATAGCGAGGCAGAACAGTCCAAGACCTGCTCATGGGAGTTGGTGTTGGGCTAGACCCCTAGTCCTGAGGCACATAGAAAAAACCAAACCAACAAATCATAGTCCAGTCAATGCTTTTTCTTATAAAAAGGGAAAACAATGTTGGAAAACGAGGCAGTATCTGTGAGGCCTGCATGAATACCATGACTACATTTGTCCTTCACAGGGAACCAAACACCCAATTGTAGCGCCTGACTCTTAGAGGGTAGCGTTGCAGAGCAGTCTGAAGCTTACTCAAGGGAGGTGGTGTGGGCTTATAATCGCTGTTGGAACTGGCCCTTCTTGCAGGGTCATTCCCAAACTTTTTACTTCTTCCTCCATTATTTTTCCTGACCCGTGGCTGTTGGCAATAGGACTCTGCGCACTTCACTACTGCTGATCAGTGCTAAAGTGCATATGCTCTCTGTGTAAATTATTATTATGATTGGATATACATGATTGGCATATTTGTATCACCATGAAGTCACTAGTAAAGTGCACTGGGTGTGCCAGTGCTGGTGATGACAAATGCTACTAGTGGGCCTGCAGCACTGATTGTGCCACCCACATGAGTAGCCCTAAAATGGTGTCTCGGGACTGCCACTGCAGTGCCTGTGTGCAGTCTAGGAACTGGTCAGTGTCCCCACTGATCAGGCCTAACCCTTCCCTTTTTGTGCACTTTAGTCACCCCTATGGAAGGCCCAAGGTACCCCCCTGGGCAGGGTGCAGTGTATGTGAAAGGTAGAGCATGTACTGGTGCAGGTGACATGCTCTGGTAGTGAATTACATCCATTTTCGTTTTTCACTATTGTAAGGCTATCTTGCTCCATAGGTTAACATGGGGGATGCCGGCTACAGTGGCTACCAGCATTTCTTCCCATAGAAACAAGATAGGACATAAGAGTCTAGTATCCCTGAACTCAGAATTTAATAACACATCTTTTAGGAAAGGTTGTTTTTAAATCCTGTGTTTGAGATCAGCACTTTTAGAAAGTTGCTGTTCTCTTGTCTGACCCTTCTGTGTGCCTTGGCCTGTTTGTGTATTGACTGTCTGGTTTGAGAGTGACAGGGGCTGGGGATTCCCCGGGAGGCTGGCTGAGTCAGCCCGAGGCTGAATGACTGCATTTGCAACCTGAGTGGTGGGAGGAGTTAGCACCTGGGCCTGAATGGGGCTGTGCCTGCCTGCCACAATGCTTGCCCCACCTCCTGCTGGGCGTCTGACGACCCTGCCCCTCACTCTGTAAGGAAAGGAGAAGCCAGGAAAACAAAGTACTCAAGAAACACCCAGAACTGGTTCAGACAGGGCTCAGGGCCCACTTGCACAAAGAGAACAAATACTTTTAGGGGTATAAGTACAGGACCCCTGACAACAGAACATTAGATCATCCTGGAATCAAGAAGGAACCTCTGCCAAGGAGAAAGCTGAATCTGAAGAAGGAAGACTGTCCTGCTGTTGCTCTGCTGGACTGACCTGTTGCTTTGTTGCCAAGGAGAGGGGAAGGACTTTGCTGTTGTGCTGTGTCCCCTGTCTTGAAGGAATCTCCAAGGGCCTGAGAAGAGCTGGCTCCCTGTTCTGAAGTCCCAGGAACAAAAGGACTTTACCCCCAATGTCCCCGAACTCTGCTGAGAGAGTTCTGTCCTTCCTAGAGTGCTTGATCCAGTTGTGGGGCCTCTGGAAGTTGTACCTGTGCTGGGAAGCTTGAAACTAAGCTTGAGAGACTTTTTGCAATTGAAAAGTTATCGCATCGCTCGCTGCGGAGCGCATCCCCGACAGTGCGAGAAGTTTCCCGCCGCTACGAAGGTCGAGATCGTCGCAGCGTCTGTTGCCGCTGTCAGAGCCGTCGCATCCTTTGTTTGCGGGACGCACCCGATCGGTGCGGGAAGCCGAACATCGCTGCGAGTGTCGTCGCAGAGCCTGTCGTCGCTGGGTGAGATTGCCGCACTGCTTGCTTGCGGACCGCATCACGTCGCTGCGAGTGTCTTCGCAGAAGCCATCGCATGGAAGAGCTGCGAGAGAGAAGATCACAGCTGGTTCACGCATCGTCGCCCCGGAGATCGTCGCAACTCCAGAGATCACCGCATCGTACCTTTGCGAGAACAAACTTCCTACGGAACCTACGCACCGGAATCCATACAAGTGGCCTTCCTCCCCATACAGACCGGATTCGTCGCAACGCGCCCGCTGCTGCAGCGGGGCTGTCGCATTGCCTCCCCAGGGTCTAAGGAGCAACGCATCGCTTGTTTTCCACCTCACCAGCTTCTGCCTTTGGAACTTTGTCGCAACTAAAGGTACTGTGTCTGAAACGTGACGCAACTGTGAACTTTTCACGCAACTGAGGAATATTTTATCGCAACCTGAAGAACTTTTATTACAACCTTAAGAACTCTTTTAAAACCATATTCTTGAACTGTGTATGTTGGATTTTTGTCGTTTTGGTCTTGTTTAGTTTAGATTAAAATACCTTTATTTTTCTAACCTGTTGTGGAGTCAGTTTGTGGTGTTTTCACTGTGTTACTGTGAGTGTTGGTACAAATACTTTACACATTGCCTCCTGAATAGCCTTGACTGCTCGTGTCAAGCTACCTAGAGGGTGAGCAGGGGTTATACCTAGAGGGTTTTCTCCTTACCCTGACTAGAATCAAGGGTCCCTATTTGGACAGTGGTACCTACCTCTGCCAACTAGAGACCCCCAGTTCTAACATTGTTGGTCAGCGGTGTGGATTTGAACTTGTATTTGTACTAGATCCACAGTGATTGGTGTACATCACTAGTGAGTGCAGACCACTACGCCACCACATACTGTTTGTTTTTTCCGGTGTCCTCCTGGAAGTATTTTTTGGTTATTGAGGCTCTGGCTAGTGTTGCACCTGTAAAATCCTGCCAAAATGGAAGTCAACTTTTTTCACCTGTGCATCTACACAGAAGAGGAGATAAAAGCCTTTTGCAAGAAGAGGGGGCTGCCCGCGGAGAAAGGTTCCACAAGGAGGGATCTTGAGGCATGCCTGTATTCCCATGAGGCCAGAATTTGGGAAGCAACATTAGCAGATGCCTATAACTTTTTACCGGCTTTCCGCATTGTGCCACAGAATCTGACCTTGGACCCCGGACCTGTGTGTGCTTTCCGCTCGCCCTCCGCCGCTGCAGACCAACAGCAGCCGCCGAGTGAGGGAGAGCGAGAGGGCGTTAAACTACATCACCCAGCTGCCCTTGCACCGGGACCGGAAGGGAGATTGACAACCAGCGCGCCAGGCGGCGCTTAAAAACAAGGCTCCACACCGCGTCGCGGGAGCGCCGGGCGAAGCCCGGGCAAAGGGTGGGCCCTCTACGGCCCTCTGAGGCCAGAAGAGGCTGGGCTGGGCCACCCCCCTAACTTTACTGCTACACTAAAGAAGGTACTCATATTTCCTCAAAACTATTTGATGCTCAAATTTCCCCCTACCGTATGTGGGTGGACCCTCTCTAGTACCATATAAGAACAGTTCATTTCTAAGTGTCATTTATACCTTTTTGACTTCGAGTAATATGAGGAAGATCATTAAAACCACTAGGATGCCCACTCAAAGGTCAAATACCAAACAGAAGTTGGTTGCCCCTCAACCAGTTTCCACACTTACAGCAATTGATATAATGCTGCAGCAGATCATAGGGGCTGTATCAACTGCAATAGCTAATACAGAAAGGAGGATGTCCTTACCACCGACAATACTTGTCCATGACTCACAAGATGTAGTAATTGACCCTCTGGTAGCCACTATAGATGCCACTGATGATTTAGATTTAAGCCTCGGTGTCACCTCTTCCTTTGCCGAGCTTCCGTGCGCTCAGGCCCCCACTGATTTAATAGGGGATATAGAAATTTCTCAGCCGCACTTAAGTATTTCACGGGATGGGGAGAAGTCGAATTCAAGCAACACAGTGCCAAAAAAAGCTAGTGAAGCTTGTGCATATAAGAAGAAAAAAAAGGGGCAGAACACTACGCTAAATCATAATCTAGTTGCCCCAATTTCCAATTCTACATCAGGAATACCTTGCTGGGTAGCAAATATGGTAGCTGATCTCAAGGCAGACCTTGAAGATACGATCATTGCCCATATTAAACCACTTATGTCAAAAATTGACAGATTGACGTCCCTAATAAACAACAAAGGGATGGGTCCTACTAGGCAAGTGGCAAATGATGGTATATTAATTAAAGGGGGGACAAAAGGGGGTACTGTCAATAACATACCAAATGATAAGGTTACAACAGTTAATCAACCCTCAGCCAGTAAATCTAAGGATGCAACACAAAATAAAATTCTGGCTGGGAAGAAAGCTTCTGCATCCTTGAACCCTAGTGCATCTAGTCCCATCCCACAGGCCCAACCGAAGCAAGGACAAGGATAACAAAACTGGTCAAAATTTTAAAAAAAGTATAAGCACAGACACTGCCCAAATAAAAAACCAAGCAGAGAAGGCAAGGTTGGCACGCTTCAAGACAATCAATCTTCCGCCTGAAGCCCTTCCCTTTGTGGTTGTATTGACAGGAGTGCCACCCATGAAGGAGGGAAAAAAGGAAACACAAATTGAACTAAAGAATAAATGTGTACAATGGTTACAGCTAAATAGACCTCTACCTCCTAACATCTCTGGAGACATATTAACGGTTAGACGAGGGGAATGGATAGATAGAAGTATTAAAACAATAGCAGGGGACATCATAACTATTAATTTTAGAGACACGGCTGCAGTGGAATACATATGCAATGCACCCCCTAGTGGAACTAATACACAAATCCACCCTTTACATCTTTCATATTTCTACCCGACCATACCCCAAAGGCAAATGCAAAGAAATAGAATTCTTATGAGCAGGGCATACCAGCAAGCACCCCAGCAAAGATTCCAACAATGGCAATCCCCCTGGCAAGGTACCCTTGATTTTGATCCTTTTCTATCCCAGTACCCACACTGGAACAGGTTCTGCGCACTGGAAGAGGTGGACTGACTTAATCCTGGGGAAATTAACACTCTGCCATTAGACTCGAGACAAGATGAGGAAGGGAACATATTGATGGAAACCTCAATCTTATGCCCCCACCCTACCCCTACATTAGTGTCTAGTAATGCCCAGGTTATACCTTTAACAGCGACTATGCCTCTAAGTGAAGTTCTGGGCCCTCAAAATAGTAAGGGTTATGATCCCAAGGGTCCATTAATGATTCTTAGTTGGAACCTAGCAGGTATCCATCGGAAATTGGGGTCACCTGACTGGGTAAGCATCTCCCTTAATTGTCGTATAAAATCTAAGCAGATCAATAGTCCAGACATTCTAGGACTCTCTCTGAAAGGTCCTCGCAGGGGGTTAACCCTTGATTTGTTTAATTTATATGTTAGAGGTACCAAACATGGGTCTATGTCCCCGATTGTAACCACCCTTGAAGCAGAACTAAGAGAAAATGTTGAGGGTGCCCAAATCCTAGTTGCGGGTGACTTCAATTGCACCTATGAGCCACTCTCCTCAGATGACATTCTGGACCTGGGTGAGGATGACATCAGAAGGGGTATTCCAGCCCTAACCATTTCCCCGATTAAAAGATGGTCTCATAGTGCGATCCAGTTAAATGCTCTGACATTGGAGTTTGGCCTAAGAGCCGCAAATGGTCGTACACCATCAGACCCCTTGGGTGCTGCCACATATAATAGAGCCAATCACACCTCGAGGATCGATTATATTTTGCTAGATTTTACGCTATGGGGATTAGTGCAGGACATGGTAGTTTTACCCACGGTAGAAAGCGATCATAATTCGCTCTCCCTATCTTTAACAAACCCCTGGCCCAATAAATCAGCCAAAAAGTCCCCTAAACATGCTCATAAAATCTCTGTTTCTTCTTGTGGGAGAAGCTTAAAGTGGAATAAAATTTCTGTTGACGAAGCCAAACTTAAAACAATTAATGAATTGCTTATGACTTCACAAATGGAACTGGATACCATTTATCCAGCCTTGGCAACAGGAAGGGTGACATCTATCTTTGAGGACACACTTAGGTCTATAGGGGACATATTCCTGATAAAGGGGTGCGGGGGGAGGAATATGGTATCCCGGAGCTCTAGGGGTAAGCATGACTGGTATACATCTGCATGCAGACATGCCAAATCCCTTTTGATTGAGGCTGTCAAAGGCAAATCACAACCCCAGATACAGGAAGCTAGGAAAGAGCACAAGCGAATACTGGCAAGAGCAAAAAAGTAGTGGGAAGAAGAGTTCTGGTATACTTTAAAAGAGGCAAGTGCTAAGAAAGATCCAAGGTGTTTCTGGGATACAATCAGAACCAGAAACAGACCAGATAGTGACCTCATAACATGTAACATCACTAGCCAAGTGTGGGTCAACCACTTCTCTAAACTATACACCCGTCAACCCGGTCATAACATCTTAGATATACCCAAGGAAGATCAGGGATGGGAAGTGGCTCCAATTATGACCCAAAAGGACTGGGAGGTAGATCCAATAGACTCAGACTTCTCAATAAAAGAAGTAGATTATGCCATTAGCACCATCATGCCCCAAAAGGCGGCTGGTCCGGATGGTATTCCTGGGGATCTATTGCGCTCAGACATCCCGTTATGGGGGAAATTTATCCATTGCTTGCTTATTGCCATCTGCAGGGGTGCACCGATTCCCACATCCTGGAAAGGGGCGGAGGTTGTCCCTATTTTTAAAAAAGGTGCCAGGGACGACCCGTCTAACTATAGACCTATAAGCTTGTTGGACATAAGTCAAAAGGTAGTCGGAAAGGTACTGTTGGTCAGAATATTGGATTGGATTAATGATAATAACATCCTCTCTGACTATCAGGCAGGATTTAGAGTAGGCACTGGCACAATAGAACAAGCCTTTAGATTGATGTTAGTGTACTGGAAGGTGGTGGTCATAGGCAAAGGCAGTCTTTATCTCGCATTTATCAATTTAAAGACTGCCTTTGACCTTGTACCTAGGGAGACCTCTGGAGAGTCCTTACTGATATGGAGATACCACACTACATTCTATCGTTACTTGTAAGGCTCCATGACAATAGCTTTACCCAGATAAGATGGGGCACAGGGGGAGAAAAAAACAGCAGCATCCCGGTGGAGAGAGGGGTTCGCCAGGGATGTGTTCTAGCTCCCACCCTTTTCTCCCTGTATATCAACGGAGTGGTTGAGCATCTGCTGAAAGATCCTTCAGACGAACCATCCCTGGCGGGGGAGCGCATCCCCACCCTTCTCTTTGCCGACGACAAGCTCCTCCTGTCTAAATCCCCAATGGGTCTCCAAAAAATCCTTAACAACTTCCAGACCTTTTGTGTAGAACGGGGCCTGGTAATCAATACCGATAAAACTAAATATCTTGTGATGAATCCCCCCAAAAAACCTGTACGCCCCCCTAAGCTGAACGGTGTACCTTTGGGGAGGGTAGACGTATTTGATTACCTAGGCATCCGTTTGTCGCACAACATGCAGTGGGCCCCCCATTTAGTTAAAATGCTGCTAGCCCATAAGAGGGTAACCGGGGCCCTTCTGAAGGAGCAACGCTCTTGTGCTGTAAGACCTATAGCCCCTGTCATCGACATCTATACAGCAAGGGGAGTTAGCTCTGCTCTCTATGGGGCAGAGCTATGGGGCTCATGCAAAATTAATGAACTGTCAAGATCTGAGAGGAAGTTCTGTAGGGCCATTATGTCACTTCCCCAAGGCATTCCCATGACCCCACTAATGCTCGATTTAGGTTGTCGACCTATTGAAGATCTAGTAAAGTTCTGGCCCCTACTCCTATGGGCCCGGTTGTGGCGAGTTCCGGAGCTCGCCAAATATGCGAAAGGGCTCTCTGAAATCATGTCACTACCAGGATGGCACAGAATTAAATGATTAAGAGACATGAAATCCCTCCTGTGCAACTTGGGCTTAAGTGAAGCCTGGGAAAATAAGGCATCTCCATCAAAGGCAACACTCAAGAGTCTGTACTGGAATTGGATTCTCACTAAACGGAGTACTAATCGCGCATTGGGCAGATTGACGGAGGACTTTTTGAAATTCAAGGACTTACCAATTCGGGAACTCTATTTAGACATTATTGAGAAACCATTTGATAGGTCCCTTTACTTCAAATTTAGAACTGGAACTCTTCCTCTGCATGCCTTTACATCTCGGTGGAAACCGCCAGCACAGACTACAGAGTTTTGCTCCTCGTGTCCACTCAAAGAAGAGTCAGTGGCACACTTTATGTTTGAGTGCCAGGAGTATGCCCGACCAAGAAGAAAATTGCTTAAGCAATTGTGCCTCTTGCTGGGGACTAGGCATCACGTTGAGGCACTACGTATTTTAATGTCAGACTCTTGCCCACTGTATGTTTGTACCCTCTCAAAATTTTTATCATGGGCCTGGTGCATTAGAAGTAAAAGGCTTAAAGAAAATGTTTAATTCCTTTTTAACAAAACCCCTATGATACGCTTCTTTTATCCGAAAATCAAGATTTTTAAAGCTGAATGTAATTAAATCGTTGTATTTTTTTTATTTTTTTTGCTCTTTTTAATCAAATGAACTTGTGTATTTTTATTGTGAAGCTTTTATGATAATTTTTTATCGAAATAAATCCTTTTTGACTTGACTTGACATTAGCAGATGATTCTGAGGAGGTGGACTTCTCTGACAGTGAGGAAGAGAAAGATGAGTGGCTCCTTGCTGCTGAGCAAAGGTGCAGAGAATTAGACCGGCTAAGCAAGGAAGGTATGATCCTGTGGGCCTTAGTCCAGAAAGAAAAATGGGACGCTCAAGGAAGGAGCTTTGCTAAGTTGGAGGTAGAGTCCAGCTCAGATGGTGGCAGCATGATTATGATATCTAGTGCCGAGAGAAAGGTACAAACACCCAGAGATGTGGCGCCTGACTTGAGGGAGGGGGTCGACATACGCCAGGGGGTTCAGGTTTATGATGTAGTTTCAGTGGAGTGCAGTGTCCCTGAAGTAGATTGGGGGACTGGCACAGCGGACCATATTCCTAGTGGTGGGAGGGACACTCTACTGACTCTAGATGAGAGGTACAGGGAGAGGGGTTCCCCCATGGTAGAAACCTTGGTGTGTGTGTGTGTGTGAAGACCAGCCAGAAGAGGGTGGGTTGTGTGACAGAGACAGTCAGATACTGTCTTGCCAGTCTCAGGAGAGTGGTGTGGGGTACTTGTGTGAGGCACTGGAGGGTGAGGCAAAGGGTAGCTTGGTTAACAACTGTGGGGGGCTGTGTGATTCATTTGTTGTAGAGCATATTTTAAGTCCCTGTTTTCCAGAGCTATGCCAACACCCAGTGGAGTGTGAGTTCTCTGATCCCAGAGAGCTTGCGTTGGTGGCAGACCTCTTGTTGGATTCCAGAGAGTCTGAGGAGGCATTGGGGAGTGATCCCAAAAGGAGTGGCTTAGATATCTTCCAGACCTGTGAGGTGGAAGAGGTTCAGTGTAGCCCAGTAAGGTCCCAGTGTAGTGGGAGGGGTGTAGGGGCTCATGTCCGGTCTCAGTGGAGAAGGAATGAGTGTGGGATGGTGTGTCTCACGGTGCCCGAAACCCAATCTCAGGGTCTGGAGGGTTCCTTAACACCTTGGCTGCGCAGGCTATTCCTCTGCTGTGCTGGGCCATAATGATGATGGGTGTGGTCATGATGAGCTCAGCTCGTCATGAGCACAGCTCCACTGTGCCTCATGACGAGCTGAGCTTGTCATGAGCACCGAAGGGGTTAAGGGAACATCAGGTTGGGGACCTAGACTGTACTTGTAGGCCATTTGTTGAGGATCTCCTAGTGTCTTTTGAACTGGGTGCCTGTAACCAGGCCTCCATCAGTTCTGGTGTCTGGCAGTGCCACTCCAGTTGGGAGGGTGCAGAAGTCCAGACTGAGGGGTGAGAGGGGGAAGGAGTCCCCAGTGGGAGAACCAGTGGGTCAAGGACCAGTCAGAAGGGCTGAGTCTCCCAGGAGTGACCATGGTGACACCACTTCTGTCCTGGGGGATCTTCCCGCACTGTCAGGTGGACAGGGGTCAGGAGATCTGCACCAGGCAGACTGTCACGGGACACATGAGTTGTGTGTCACCCTCAAGGTGGTACTGTGTGAGTCCCCAGAAGACCTGGCGTGCCAGGCAAGTGCACAACTGCAGATTTTGGTCCCTGGGTTGGGAGACAAGGTTCAGGATCTGCCTGACCTGGAAGGAAGGGCATCTGTAACCAGTGCCCTGACCAATATGATTCCCAGGGGTACCCCTCCAGTAGGGAGGGTACAGCACTCTGGAAGGGGGTGCAGAGGGAGGGAGTACTCGCCTCTGACCCCGGTGCAACCTGAGGGGTTAAACCCTAGGTTGGGAGACCAGTTGCTGGAGGGAGGTCCTGAACTGGTGGGACTGTTGTGTTCTTGGTTGTCTTGGTGTACAGGGTTGCCCCTGGAAGGAGGGCAGGAGTCTCACCCTGGGGGTGGACTAGGCCACACCCTTGTGTTGGCCAGGTGGATACTGTCTACTAGTGTTGGCACATCAGTGAGTGAAGTCCTGTTGCACCAGGCAAGTGTTCCACCATAGGGGTTGGTCCCTGGGTGGGGAAGCCAGGTTCAGGTGTTGTCTGACCTGGAGGTTTTGGAGGGCCAGGTCCGGGGTGTCCCCCCTGACCTGGAATACCAGTTGCAAGATAAAACCCCTGAACTGGTGGATGAATGGTGCAGGGTACCTGCTACAGGTGCCCTGACTATTCCAGAAGGGGGTACCTCTCCAGGTAGGAGGGTACAGAGCCCCAAGGAAGAGGATGACCGGGTATAGAGAAGCCCACCTCAGCCTCCTGTCCAGCCGCCGGATAAAGGTTCGGGGCTGGTGGGTCAGTGCCAGAGTGTCAGACCTGACCTGACAAGAGAGAGAGTGGACAAAGGGTGCCAAGCACCTGGGGCTACTGCCCCCCACCCTCTGATGCCACAAGGGTTTGAGAGCCATGAGGGGCATGAGGCCTGGGTCTCATCCCTGATCACTGTTGGTGGTCACTGTGGCTTGCTGTCTGTCTGTTGGGACACACCTGTGGGTAAATTAAGGTCAGGTGCTGCACAGGTGGTATCCACAGGTGAGGAAAAGGGTTCCACATGGATTGGTATGGTGGACCCTGAGAGTATGGATAGAGTGATCCAACTAGGTTCAGGTCGGCTTAAAACTGACACTTGCCCTAGAACAAACAGCCCCTGTGGTAGAATCAGACCCCCTGGCGGCAGACATAAGCTTCCAGAACTGGCTTAACAACTCCCTGAATGAGGTACTACCTCTCAAAAAGGTCACTAAGAAAAGGAGTACTTTTAAATCGCCGTGGTATACTGCAGAGCTTAGAGATCTTAGAAAGGCCTGCAAAAAATTGGAACGTAGTTGGAGAAAACACTGGGCAGCTAACAACAAAGCCGCCTACCGCTCCGCCTTGAGACTATATAAAGCTGCCCAGAAAAAAACTCAGGCAACTTTCTTCGAGAATAAAATTAACTCATCTTCAAACTCCTCGAAGGAAACGTTTAGAATTGTTAAGCAACTTCTTAAAGTCCCTTCCCCGGTGATTGCCCAAGATTATACTGAAGCAAGGTGCAATCAGTTAGCGGAGTTCTTGGACACTAAGATACAAAGAATCCTCGATAGCCTACCACAGAATGTTACCCCGATCAATGACGACACCTTTCCAGCAGCTATCTCCGGCCCTTTGCTGGACGCTCTTAGTTGCAGCACCAAGGAGGATTTTTGTAAAATCCTATCCACCCTGAATAGTGGTTCCCCATCTGACCCTGCGCCCATATATATCCTGAAACAGATTGCAGACACTATTGGCCCCCTAGCAACAGAGCTGTTAAACTCCTCATTTATCTGCGGAGTGGTGCCACCCAGTTGGAAACAGGCAAGAGTCAAAACACTCCTAAAAAAACCGGGGCTTGATACCTCCGACCTGTCCAATTTTCGCCCGATCTCTTTGTTACCTGGTATGGGCAAAATTGCCGAAAAAATTATTAATCAACAGCTCTCAGGGTTCCTGGAATGCAATGGGCTGCTGAGCGACTCTCAAACAGGTTTTCGCCCGGGACAGGGTACTGATACAGCCCTTATAGTGGTGGCAGAGGAGGCAAGGTGCATCTTAGATTCAGGAGGATCCGCAGTTGGGATCCTCCTGGACCTGAGTGCAGCGTTCGATACGGTGGACCATGATATATTAGTCCACCGTCTCGCTAGACTGGGCATAACAGGCTCGGCCCTTAGATGGCTTGAATCCTTTCTGAATAAACGATTGTTTAAGATCTGGGAAAACGGTGTTATGTCCAAATCTACCCCCCTCCAGTGTGGAGTGCCCCAGGGCTCCTCTTTGAGCCCTACCCTGTTTAACGTTTATATGGCCCCACTGGAGGAGGTGGTGGCCCCCTTCGGGATTAAATCTGTCACTTACGCAGATGACACCCAATTAGTCGTCTCGTTGACTCAACAAGAGGGATGTCTGGATAATCTTTCAGCCTACCTCACCGGAATATTCTCTTGGATGACGGGCTCGAAGCTCAAACTGAACGGAGCGAAAACTGAGATCATGCTCCTGGGCCACCAATTGACATCTTTCCCCAAAGCTTCTTGGCCTCCCTGTATGGGTGCCAAAAGAAAAAATCAAAAGCCTAGGGGTGTGGTTTGAGCCCGAGCTAACTTTCAGGACGCATGTTCAGAAAGTTGCTGGCGTCTGCTTTGGCCTGCTGCGGGCAGTGCGGAAAGTTCTTCCTCTCCTGCCTTTCCAGTCCAGGAAACTATTGATCCAGGGATTCTTTTTATCCAGACTGGACTATAGCAACGCCCTACTCTTGGCGGCTCCGGAAACCACCATTAACATCCTGCAGCGGGTGCAGAACGCAGCAGCCAGGATGCTCCTTGGGGCTCCAAGAAGAGCGTCGGCCAAACCAATGCTGAGAGCTCTCCACTGGCTGCCAGTGCGGGAGAGAATTGCCTTTAAATCATCATGTATCGCCCATAAGACACTCCAGGGCAAAGGTCCCCCGGCTCTTAGGAGCCTGATCCGTCCCTATAAATCCTCTCGGACCCTACGGTCTGATTTGGAAAACCTTGCCATAGTCCCAAGAGTGAGGAAGGCCCGTACAGGGGGACGCCGCTTTACAGTAAATGCGGCAAAAAACTGGAACACCCTCCCTAGGCATATCCGGACCGAACCCAGCTACCTTAAGTTCCGAAAGTCTCTCAAAACTTTTCTTTTTCCCAAGGCCCTCTAAGTAACGGTTCCTCTCCGAGTTTCTGTCTGTTTCAGTTGGGTTAGCGCTGGAACGCTCTAGGGCAGCCATGCGCTTTACAAATCAAATTCCATTCCATTCCATTCCATTCCAACAGGAATTGTGCCCTGCTGTTTGTGCCAGGTTCCGTGTTCTATCGCCTTAAGCAGGGAATCCCATTGAGGTATCGTTTGGTCTACCCTGGCTTTAGGCTGGAAGGGGGTTGTGTTGGAACTGGCCCTTCTTGCAGGGTCATCCCCAAACGTTTTGCTTCTTCCTCCCTTATTTTTCCTGACCCGTGGCTGTTGGCAATAGGACTCTGCGCACTTCACCACTGCTGATCAGTGCTAAAGTGCATATGCTCTCTGTATAAATTATTATTATGATTGGATATACATGATTGGCATATTTGTATCACCATGAAGTCCCTAGTAAAGTGCACTGGGGGTGCCAGGGCTGGTGATGACAAATGCTACTAGTGGGCCTGCAGCACTGATTGTGCCACCCACATGAGTAGCCCTAAAATGGTGTCTCGGGCCTGCCACTGCAGTGCCTGTGTGCAGTCTAGGAACTGCCGTGTCCTCCTGGTCAGTGTCCCCACTGATCAGGCCTAACCCTTCCCTTTTTGTGCACATTAGTCACCCCTATGGAAGGCCCAAGGTACCCCCTTGGGCAGGGTGCAGTGTATGTGAAAGGTAGAGCATGTACTGGTGCAGGTGACATGCTCTGGTAGTGAATTACAGCCATTTTCGTTTTTCACTATTGTAAGGCTATCTTGCTCCATAGGTTAACATGGGGGATGCCAGCTACAGTGGCTACCAGCATTTCTTCCCATAGGAACAAGATAGGACATAAGAGTCTAGTATCCCTGATCTCAGAATTTAATAACACATCTTTTAGGAAAGGTTGTTTTTAAATCCTGTGTTTGAGAACAGCACTTTTAGAAAGTTGCTGTTCTCTTGTCTGACCCTTCTGTGTGCCTTGGCCTGTTTGTGTATTGACTGTCTGGTTTGAGAGTGACAGGGGCTGGGGATTCCCCGGGAGGCTGGCTGAGTCAGACCTAGGCTGAATGACTGCATTTGCAACCTGAGTGGTGGGAGGAGTTAGCACCTGGGCCTGAATAGGGCTGTGCCTGCCTGCCACAATGCTGGCTCCACCTCCTGCTGGGCGTCTGACGACCCTGCCCCTCACTCTGAAAGGAAAAGAGAAGCCAGGAAAACAAAGTACTCAAGAAACACCCAGAAATGGTTCAGACCGGGCTCAGGGCCCACTTGCACAAAGAGAACAAAGACTTTTAGGGGTATAAGTACAGGACCCCTGACAACAGAAAATTAGATCATCCTGGAATCAAGAAGGAACCTCTGCCAAGGAGAAAGCTGAATCTGAAGAAGGAAGACTGTCCTGCTGTTGCTCTGCTGGACTGACCTGTTGCTTTGCTGCCAAGGAGAGGGGAAGGACTTTGCTGTTGTGCTGTGTCCCCTACCTTGAATGAATCTCCAAGGGCCTGAGAAGAGCTGGCTCTCTGTTCTGAAGTCCCAGGAACAAAAGGACTTCACCCTCAACTTCCCTGAACTCTGCCGAGAGAGTTCTGTCCTTCCTAAAGTGCTTGATCCAGTTGTGGGGCCTCTGGAAGTTGTACCTGTGTTGGGAAGCTTGAAACTAAGCTTGAGAGACTTTTTGCAATTGAAAAGTTATTGCATCGCTCGCTGCGGAGCGCATCCCCGACAGTGCGAGAAGTTTCCCGCCGCTACGAAGGTCGAGATCGTCGCAGCGTCTGTTGCCGCTGTCAGAGCCGTCGCATCCTTCGTTTGCGGGACGCACCTGATCGGTGCGGGAAGCCGAACATCGCTGCGAGTGTCGTCGCAGAGCCTGTCGTCGCTGGGTGATATCCCCGCACTGCTTGCTTGCGGACCGCATCACATCGCTGCGTGTGTCGTCGCAGAAGCCATCGCATGGAAGAGCTGCGAGAGAGAAGATCACTGCTGGTTCGCGCATCGCCGCCCCGGAGATCGTCGCAACTCCAGAGATCACCGCATTGTACCTTTGCGAGAACAAACTTCATACGGAACCTACGCACCGGAATCCATACAAGTGGCCTTCCTCCCCATACAGACCGGATTCGTCGCAACGCGCCCGCTGCTGCAGCTGGGCTGTCGCATCGCCTCCCCAGGGTCTCAGGAGCAACGCATCGCTTGTTTTCCACCGCACCAGCTTCTGCTTTTGGAACTTTGTCGCAACTAAAGGTACTGTGTCTGAAACGTGACGCAACTGTGAACTTTTCACGCAACTGTGGAATATTTTATCGCAACCTAAAGAACTTTTATTACAACCTTAAGAACTCTTTTGAAACCATATTCTTGAACTGTGTATGTTGGATTTTTGTCGTTTTGGTCTTGTGTAGTTTAGATTAAAATACCTTTCTTTTTCTAAACTGTTGTGGAGTCAGTTTGTGGTGTTTTCACTGTGTTACTGTGAGTGTTGGTACAAATACTTTACACATTGCCTCCTGAATAGCCTTGACTGCTCGTGCCTAGGCATGGGCGGAAAATCCGTTCCGCTCGCGGATTTTGCGGATTTTCGGGAAATCCGCAATCCGCGAGATTTGCGAATTTCCTGCAAAATCCGCAAATCCGCGAGCAGCGGATTTTGCTCGCACTGCTCGCACTGTTCGCGTGAGTTCGCGCCCCGCGAATAAGTGCGAAATTGCAGAAATACGTTCTAAGCAAAACTGAAAGTAACTACTTACCAGGTTCAAAAGTTCAGGCACATCATTAGTAGCCATTTCCTGTAGTGCTTCCTGAGGGGCCCCTCCAGAGTTCAGTTGCCAGTTGAAACTATTATGTGACCCTGCTCTGAACCTCAGAATAGTTACACATATGCCACAAAGGTCATGAATTACAGCTAAGGGAGACAAGCAGGAGTCAGGCTGGAAGTTAAAATCCATTAATCAGCCCCTAATTCATTATTGTCAGTTGGGGCAGGGCAGGTGTTGTAACTAATTTTGCAACAATGAAAGCACTTAGCAAGTGCAAAAGATCACTAATCAGGGCGCACTAAGGAAGCAGGTGCCAGCTAAAAAAATATTCTGTGACACATTAATCAGCCCCAAATTAATTCAGGTCACTTGAGGCAGGGAAGGTGTGCTTTGCTTTGCCGAAAATAATGTACACTGGACAACCAGAGGGTGTGGTGATGAAACAGAGGGTGGCATGGGTGGGCCAGAGGGTGGCATGAGTAGTCAGAGAGTGGCAGTGGTGACAGAGAGTGGCAGTGATGAAGAAGAGTGTCCCAAACAGGTTGGACACGTAGAAACAACAAGTTCGCAAAACTTGCGACCCGACAGGTAAGTTCGCAAATTGCGAAATTGTAAAAACCCTCGCGAACTGGCAGAAACACGGGCGAACACAAAAAAAAAAAAAATCCGCAAATTCGCGGGAATTCGCGGATTTTGCGGATTGCGAGTTCGCAAATCCGCAAATTCGCGGATTGCCAATCCGCAAAATCCGCTCATGCCTACTCGTGCCAAGCTACCTAGAGGGTGAGCAGGGGTTATCTCAGAGGGTTTCCACCTGGTGGTACCTAACTCTGCCAACTAGAGACCCCCAGTTCTAACAATCGCCAGAAATAACACTCAATAATATGATTGTCCAGTCTGTACATTGATTTCTAGAAGTAAGATACATTTATTAAACACACACACTACGCAATACTATGCAGCAATTTACAAATATACATAAGCTGGTTGAATTACTTTGTGACATTGCATAACATATCCACCCCTCCTACAGGGGAGGGGGGGTCTAGTACCACCACTCCCATGAATGCACATCATCTTGCCCCCTAATGCAGTTAGTTGAACATAATCTGGAGTGAGGGCCCTGCGCACTGGCATCATCCCAGTAGGGACCCACCCCACTACCTCAACAAGCATTTAAGATAGGCACACCTGCCCTGGTGAAACATAACCCTGACTGAGCATTTCCTACATTTCCTACTGACCTTGAAGTATACACCTCTACATCTTAAGGGCTAAAAGTCTGGATTCTTCACCTAAGCGCAGCAGCAAGAATACATGTTTAAGCATTACTTTAGAATGCCAGTACTCCTCACATTTGTGGATCATTAGAATGCATTGCAAACACAGACCCTGAAGGCATCGAAGATGTAATCACAGGATTAAGCATATATGGCCAGACATCCTAGCAGGAATGCCTGGCAATATAACCCCACTTTGCTTATGACATCACCTTACACAGGTACTTAACATGTGACTTTCAGTCCTTCTAAAAGAAATACCATTAGTAAATGCAGTTCTGGTACAATTACACCTCTTCACCTCCAGGGGATGCCCTTCTCCAGACATCCCCAACTTGAGGCTGTCCCTAAGGCACCCCCAGCTGTAGAATAAAAGTACCAACCATGGGGATGCAGATGACTCCTTGCTGAGCTCTTGAGGGGTTATTCTTTTTAGTCCCCATGAGACTTAGGGAGGGACATCTTTGCGTTGTGCTGGGGGAGACTGCGTTGCTTCTGCAGCTTCCCAGGCACCCTGTCACAACTGTGGTGGTGACCCCGTTCTCCTGGGGCCACCACAAGCAGAGAAAAACGCTCTTTGCCCTTGCAGGCCGGTCTGGCATTATGTGGTGCTTCCTCATCTTTTCCGCATATTCTAGTAGCGGTTCCCCCATCTGCATCGGGGAGAGCCGCAAACACCCCACTTGTGGCTTCTCTGCATCCCGCTCATCGTTGGGGTCCCGGTCCCAGGGGATACATCGCAGCTCAGGAAGCCCACCATCAGCTGCTCCTGCGCGATGAGTATTTTGGGCGGCCGGGGGAGCCCACCCCTGGCTGCTCTTCATCTCGCGGGGGTCCAGTCCCACCCCCGGCTGCCTGGCTGCCTCCCCGCCCGGCCAGCACCCTCCTGTGGGCAGACACAAAGCTTTTGCTGGGTCTGTCCGGACCTCGGGGGGGGGGTGCAGTGGCTCTCCCCCGGTCACCATCTCTTTGTGGCCCGGAGATGGGGTCCTGGGCCCCCGGACATGTTCACGAGGTATGCACCATGCAGCACCATAGATTTCATGAGATTTCTTTATAAAGGGCGAGATATATCACCCCCCTTATGTTTTGCTCCCAACAGAAGCTGTGAATATGAGTAGGATGGCTGGGCAGGCCCCCCCCACAGAAATAAACAAGTAAGTGCACGTCTGTGCACTACCAATGACAAGACGTTATTCTTCTGGTCAAACGACGTTGACGATTCGTTTTTCTTTTGTCTCTCCCCTTCTTTTGAAACTAGTAGTAGAAACCATTAATTATTTGGAGAAACAATCAGATCGGCTGGTTTTGCTCAATAAATAAGGTAATTGAGGTGAACACTGTAGTGAGTACGGGTTAAGGTTAGCATTGGAAGGAATACAGGTTGATACATTTGTGTTTGTTTTTTTTAGCTTTTTTGGTCCTGATGAAAACCTTAGTGATTATTTATAGGGTTGGAAACGAGTCGACCACGCAGTTTTTCATTCTCAACAAGTGCAGCAAAAAGAATAAGTCCCCTGGGTTTCGTACCAATTTATTAGTAAAAAAAGCACGCAATATGTTACAAGGGTGTACTGATCAGAGGCACTGTTGGTTTCATGATGACTATATAATGAACAGAAATGTAGTGATTTTTTTAATGTGAGTTTTTTATGTTATTTTTCCATGGAGGTGTGTTTAATTGTTTGTAATATAATTTTTGTGATGTTGAACTTATGTCCAATTATGTATTGTTTCTGTTTTGTAAAAATGTGAAAAGTGGGTGTGGGTTGTATATATGATATATGTATATTATTGAATGACTTTTTGATAAAAAGAAACAATTTCAAGAAGTTTTTGAAAAATTGACTAAATAAAAAGATACAAAGTTGAAACATGGGGTGTCACATTGAGTCAGAGATGTGTCCCATTGAAAATGAGAGCAACTAGTGCACAGTATTGACATTCTCTCTTTTGGTATGTTTAATAGGCCTAGCCATACTGTTGATAGGCCGAACCCTCTGCTGCTAGTCACATTTCCTGTTGTGCTGGGGCTTGAAGATTTAAATGTTACTTCTTTGGAGTAACTTGCCGGACCGGCAAGTTACCCAAACCGGAGCTGGACAGACCAGGCATTACGCCGTGATTAATAGATCGAACCTTTATCCATCCTGATTACGCTAAGAGCCGGGACTAAAAAATCGTATTATAATTGCCCTGAAGAAGCCCTAGGCCTGCTGGCCAATTAGGGGTGAAACACGTGTTGGCTGTTCACTTGATGAGCCAATAAATACGCTTTGCACAAACTAAGAAGTAACTTTTAAATCTTCAAGCCCCAGCACAACTCTTCTATTCTCTACTCAAACAAGGGGGTGAGGGGTGTCCCCCTGCTGAGGGCGGAAGCATAAACAGATTGGAAGCTCATTAAACTGGCTAGTAAGGGTTTGGGATCTTGTTACCCCTTCAACCTGTACAACTAGTCAATTTTCCTGTACAGCATTTTGGCAATTTGCAAGATAGTGCTGTCAAGTGTTCTTTAGCAAGAGCTTCTCTGAGAGCCTAAGCCCTGCCCCTAACAGCCACAGCTGCTTGGTCGCAGCCCTCCAAAACTTTAAATGGGCAGAGGTCGCAGGTTAGCCTTCTTTGTTGCTGTTGGGTTGAACTTTCCCAGTCCAGGTAGAAAGTGAAAACTAATTAGCACTTGCAGATTCAGTTCCCATCTTGTGCTCTCCCAGGAGGTGGGCTAATTACTTGCAATTGGTTCTATTGTATGGGCAAGTCTTTCCTCCTCCAGTTGGCTGGCAGAGTAATTGACTTGGCCCACATTTGCCAGCAGGGTAATTCAAAGGCCTGAATCTATTTAGGAAATGAGACAGAGAAAAATGATACATTTTGAAGTGCCGGAGTGCAGCTATGTGGAAATTCATGTCATATCTCTATTCGGAATCCTGGTTTACGATAGGATTTGTGCATTATGATCATCTCTAAACCTAACTATGGTGAAACTGTACTTTGGTGTAGAGTTGTTCCATAGAGTATACTACAGTAAAACACTTTACATACTTAAGTGAAATACTTCAGGATAACATACACACACTATTAATGCCCACTCATTTCATAGGGCCTGCACAGCTCAGCATCAATCTGTAATGGGTCCCGTCCCTTCTGAGACGGGCTACTTGTTCGTGGGCTGAGTTTTTAATTTAAAAACATTTTTTTTTTTAAGTTCCTTGGGTCATAAAATCGGAACAGGCACAGTTTAGAACCACATAAACAGTTGGCGCAAAATACAATCATATAAACAGAAAACCCAAGATTTTAGACTAGGTACATTAATCCATAATTACTCAAAATAAGATCTCCAAATTTTATCAAACTTCCTCGTCCCTCCAATTCGTTTTGCATATAATAATTCACTTTTTCTAACATTCTTCATTTTTCGAAGCCATGCGTGGAACAAAGGAACCTGTGTTAATTTCCAATTCTGTAATAACAAAGACCTTGCCACTGCCATTACAATATATAATAATTTAACCATATGATCTACTAGTTCAAGCTCGAAATCATAACCATACAGAATTAATTTAACATTATAAGTAACATGAATCTCACAGTATGCAAAAATGAGAAAATCTCATTCGTGGGCTGAGTTTGATGGTAATCAAACATGCTCACCACACAAACATTCACCTGCAAGCAGTCTAGAGCCTCTTACCCTAGCTGGGCATCAGCAGGTCTTATCTTAAAAGGCAGACACTGGTGATTAGCACTCCCAATCCATTATAACCAAGTGAGACTCAGGTAGTGGGACTGACTCACTGCAGAAATCCTTAAAACAATAGTCTCAAAAGTGAGAAATCCAAGGGCATTACATGAGGCAGAACCTATTTCTCAGAAACAACCCCACCATTTGTTGTGGGTGTTCTTTCCTGGCAAACGGTCACACTGAGAATGGGGTCTGGTTGTACACACCATTTGCCAGTTGTCAGCCACCACAGGTAATCTAGTGGGCCTTACTCTACCTGGGACAACCTACCTAATCCAACCATAAGGACACTGCTCCTCACAGGAAATCTAGCCTCCACTAAGCACCCTCCTGGTTGTATGGTAAATGCATCCAGATACTAAGCATCTATAAGACTGTAATGGGTCTAGGCAGAACTTTGCCATGAGCCAAGCAGCTCTGCCACAATCACCCTCCACCTGGCAAGGGTTCAGTGTCTCAGCACTGATGCTGTCAACCTTTATAAGTGTCAATCCTGTCCCTCGAGTCACTGGCTGTTCTTGCTTTGAAAATAAACAACCCCAGTGCCCTAATTCACCTGGGTCACGGCACTTTAGAGATGTAGACACAGAATACCTCTGACTTTCACCCATAGCACTTAGACCGGGTTATATACCTGCCACCACCATTGCGGGATTTCCCCGAGGGAATAAAAGTTCACTCAAAGGTCAGAGTACTCTCATGACAGAGAGTCATGACAGGTAGGCCCAACCATGAGAACCACCCAGGGATCCCTAGCCCAATTGCCCTCTGTGAAAACATGGTCCTTGTCCCCCACCTCAGGAAATTTCATGCCACCCCATGTCTTCCCCCGGCAGCAAGAAGCAATAGGAAGCACCTGGGCTCACAGGCTCCCAATAGCCTATCACATTGCTACAATGCAGCGTTGTGATTGGTCTGATCGCTGAACCATGGCGCTCAGGTGGGGACTGGGAGGCTTTGCATGTCCCTCACCAGGCTCTGTAAAGCAAGTCTGGTGGGGAAGATGCAAAGTGTGTAGGACTGTTTGGTCGGCCTCAGAGGGCTGGCTAAGCAGTCATGCGCACTTAAGGAGTGCAAACCAATCCTCTCCCCGCTCTAGCCAGCCCTCGCCACCCGAGAGCCACTATTTTCAATAGGAAAAATAAAATGATAAAAACGGTACGTTATAATCATTTCATTTTCCTTTTGAGCAGTGGGCTGACGCTCCTTTGTCTTAGCAGAGTAGCCGTCACTGATCATCATTGCATGGAAATAAAATATAGAATACTAACAAAAGAGTCTGGTCTAAGATCCTTAAAACTAAACAATCATGATCCCAAAGAAATTACCTGAACTTAAGGGGAACATGTCTGATATGACTGCTCTTACGAACTTCGGGAGTGTAATTTTTGATCTCAATGTTTCACACACAACATTCTTGTTTTCAATGTTTTTTAATTCCTCATTCCCTGTTTTAACCACCTTGTCCTCATCAGATTCACTGGATGTCTCCACACTGTTTCCATTGATATCCCGCGTCTCCACGCACTTTGTCCACCACAAATGGTACACTGAATTTCTCATATCCCTTTCTTACATACCCCTTTTTCTTTAGGTACACCCTGTCACCAACCTTAAAATTCGCACCTTTCATATGATTCCTGATATCGAAGTTATGTTTCTGTTTGTTTTTTGCTTCAGCTGCATTTTGTTTTACCTTAACGTCACAACCCTTAAAGCCGACGATACCCAATTGATATTTCCGATTGGCCGTAATATAAAAGCAGAGCAAGCCCGATTCTCGACTGGTATGCTCGCCATTTCAAACTGGATGACAGAGAACGGTCTTTAGTTAAATCCCAGCAAAACTGAGGTTATGTTAATGAAGAAAACCCCTACCATCTGGAATGAGGCCTGGTGGCCACGTCAGCTGGGAGTTGCCCCCACTCCCACCAAGTCCGTGAAAACCCTTGGTCGTAAATTGGATCAAACCCTCTCCATGAAAGATCACATTTCAGCCACCACCAGTTCCTGCTACTACAGCTTACGTCTCCTACGTAAGATCCTGCCGTATCTGCCTATTAAACACCGAAGAACCCTTGTCCAGGCAATGGTGATCAGCCGCCTTGATTATGGGAATGCATTGCTAGCCAAAGTCGGGGAGACGCTGCTAGCAAAACTGCAGGTAATTCAAAATACTGCAGCAAGAATGATTTTAAACCTTCCTCCAGGTTCTCCCTCAGCCCCATTGTTGAGAGAGCTACACTGGTTACCTGTTAAGAAGTGATCTATCTTTAAAATATGTTGCCTCACATTGAAGGCATTAAACGGCAAAGGGCCCCTCTACCTCCAAAAAAACCTCATAAAACAAGTATCTGAACAACACCTCAAATCTAACTCCTTAGCTCTCCTAAATGTCCCTTGTATACGTCTCAAACGCACGGGTGGCAAAGCCTTCTCGTACCTTGCTCCCCGGTACTGGAGCAAATTACCTATTGCACTGAGCAAATGTTCCTTATATACTGTTTTTAGGGATAAAATTAAAAACTTTTCTGTTTTGAGTCAGAGTCAGACTGCTCAGGTTCAACCCCCCTCTCAGTTACCAGGTTAAGCACCGAGATGCCCCCGGGTGAGTCGTTGCGCTATAAAAGTGGGCCTAACATAACATAACATTTATATATTTCATAACTTCATCCAACTCCATTTCATTCTTTCATTTATGCTCTGATATTGCACACTTTTCCTCCGGGTCTAATGCAGCAATCAAACAATTAGTGTCTACAGCATCATCCACATTATCATCTTGTACAGCAAACCTTGACAAAAAATCTACACCCACATTTTATTCCCCTTTGGATGTGCACAATGGCAAAATGATACTGTGAAAAGTTTGCTGGAAATCTGGAAATTCTGTAAGTCTGTTCCTTAATTTTTTCCCCAGTTAGGATAGACCATAGAGGTTTATGATCTGTCTTAAAAGTGAACTTTGTACCCCAAATATACGGTTTGGATTTCTGTACGGCGCCACCAACAAGCCAGAAACTCTTCGCCTAGAACACTACACACTCCCCATCAATGTCACTCAAAAATGGAGTGAAGGACTTGAATGGGTGAGATTAGAGTACCAGTGATTCGGGGAGGCCAGGAGGCATCTCATCCCGGAAGGTTACAGGTAAAGGGATCTTCTCATTCTATTAAAAGTTAATGCTACTGGTTGTCACCACCAGTACTCATTCCCAAAAGGAGGGGAACGCTCTGGGTATCCCTCTAGATTTCAGAGCAATGATCTGGTAATTCAAATCGGGAGACCATCATGTCATGTCAGGTAAGGCTTCTATGTGCATTTTGGAGGTAACCTACCCAAGCAGGTCTTTTTCTATATTAACATGGCCATTGTAGATTTAGCTGTGTGCTAGTGCACGATAAAGCACAAGCCTAGAAAGTGGCTTGCACATTTTCTAGCAATGATTGCTTAAATGTGTGCTTGATTGTCATGTTTTTCTCAGGTTCACGTTAACAAGCCAGAGAAAGAAAATGTGTTTGCATGCTCTGTTGCTTTTTGTACATAAAGCAGCTGAAAGAATAGAGAGAGGATGATTTTGAAGCTGAGGAACTAGGTTCGAGTCTCGGCAACGACGGCTAGAGTGGTGGACTTCGAAGCTGGGGAACCAAGTTCGAGTCTCGGTACCGACGCTCAACATCCTGTGATTCTGGGCAAATCACTTAATGTCGCTTGCCCAATAAAAAAATAAAGTGTCCACCAGTAACGAAACTGGTACTCATGTAAAGTGCTCTGATAACCAAGGTTTAGTTCGCGCTATATATATACAACTCTAAAAAGTTGTTTTTTTAAAGGGTACAAGGAGGCATTACATCGTGGGTCCATCTTGAAATATAATGGAGAAAGTGAAACATAAGCTGGTATGTTTTGAGCAAGAAGCATTGTTTATCATCTTATACATAAGCCAAACATGAGCTGACCCCTTTGACCCTCCTGTTCCACAAGGAACTATGAAAAAGAAAGGCATATAGGATACTGGTGAAGGGGTGGGGGTGGGGCACCGACATTGGTTGCTGGAGGGATGCTCAAATACAATGGTGAGACTTCAACCTAATGACACGATAAGATATGTTGGGGGCATTACACGACTTTGTATATTATAAAAAACTTTTGGGGCTTATCTAATCTTTGCCCTGATAAACATAATTCCTCGGAAGATTGTAATATTTACAGCCATTATAATATGCAGCATTTACAAATTAATAGTGTACAATACACAATCATACACCCTAAAATACCAATCTATTGCGTGTGAGTACTGATTTTGGGTTATGGGGTGGGACTCCATATACCAAATGTAGATGAAAGATTCGCTGAAACGTTTGTCAGAGACATATCAATTTCACCTACCTGTGCATAACTCAGTAGAGAAGGAGTGAGAGACACTAGGCGGTTTTCCTTTTCTCCAAACAAGTCAACATTTCCTTTTTGCTCTTAGTCTATTCTTCATGTGTGATCCTATTAATCTGGGGGAACTCAACACTCAGGAAACATGCCTCATTGTCGTGTAAAATGATGCCAAAAATAAAAAACTGGCAAAGGCAAACCCTGGCTTTGCTAGGTGTTGAATTTAGGGCAAGAGTGCATGCACTGATGAACCATACAGTAGACTTTTTTGTCACATGAACTACACTTTTGTTGCATGTTAAAACGTGTTCTGTATGTATTTTGTAGCATGAGTTTAATCTCTTAATTGTAAATCTTATATTTGTATACTCTAGCATGAGTTTAATCTTCCTATAGTAAAGATAGAAACTAATGAGCTAATATAGAATTTGGCGGAGTACCCTTCCCATGCAGCTCTTGGGCCACCGGCCTCATTTAGACATATGCAGTATTCCATCGACTGAGCCCCCATTGGGTCCATCAATGGAATATTTCCTTTGATCGCCCAAATGACCCTATTTAGGGTTGATTGTGTAAGGCCTTTATCCCCCTGTTCGTCACTTACTGGAAACGCATGGTGGTAAGGGACTGGAAAAATACAATAATGATGCCATATCCTGGGAGAAAACTCCCAAAGTGTGGGGCCATAAGTTTCTTTTTAATATTTCTAAAACAAACTCCCACTTTGGAAGTTTGTTTTTGAAAAACAAATAACGTTTGAAAAGTTTGATGTATGCCATCATGGCTGAGGTACCGTGAGTAAAACATTTCCTACATTGACATGAACTGCAATGACAGTGGTTCCTGCCAATGTAGAGCGATGCCAGTGGTCCTGGCAGACATCTCAAAATTTGGCGGGCTGAAGTCCCTCAGGATGGCAGAGGTAATGCCCTACGTCATCCCAACTGAATAAACTCCATCTGCCAAAATGTAAATTGGCATCTAAGTAGAAACAATGAGGTTTCAGCAGGCAGGATAACATGCAAAATATTTGAAGGGCCAGCTAGTCCTTAGCCACCATTATTATGTGATGAGATATGGATAATAATACAATTACTTGCAAGGTTAGAGCACAAGGAGAGCTGGACAGTAAGTAGGATATATCATTGGCTGATTAGATAGGTGCCAGGGCCCATAGATCTCCATCCATATATTTAGCCATAAATACTGTGCATAGAGATATTTGGGTCTATTTAGAGAGAAATACAAATGCCTTCATTTATTCATATTAAGCATTATATAAGAACAAACCCAGAGCGGGTGACGATCGAAACTATATTATGGTGTTTCAGCGGACATTGCATGGGCGGAAAGTCGTCTGGTGTGTGCCCGCTTCTACTGGGGAAGAAACGTTTGAAATGACTGGTTTTGATCGAGGGGCATGTGGTCACTTATTCATAATACATCTCGCCTCATGTATACTTAATATGCAGCTGAGCAGTAAAGTCCTGTTATAAATATTTCAAGGGTGGTGTCCTGCTTTAGAAATGAAATGTATGTATTGGCTCTGGAAATTGTGACATAATTGACACAGGTTGATTGATTGACTGTAGGTGGTTTGGTTTATTACATACTGTGATGAATACCTTACTAATTATTGATTACTTCTTTTCTGCCTCTGCTTTGAAATAAGAAGTGGGTGGCAATGGCATGGCCTTGCTGGTTTTCTGCACTAGAGATCACAACATCTGCAAAGCGGAGCCTCAAGGTACGGTGAGCATACCTTGCCTCCAACAATTCCCACTCCAGAATCCGCTTTGATGATCTCATCTGCATTTTGCTTAGACCTGGCTCCTGCTTCTACATGTAAACACATGAGGGGCATTCATCACACTTAGCACATTGGGACTAGAAAGAATACAGTAAAACTATACCACAGAAATTGACAGTGAATGATATCAAACGTTTATACAGACTAACACATTTTAAAAATTCATGTTTAATTTTTCAATCAAATCTACATGCACAATGCACTAAAACATACACACAATTAATTCCTAGGCTGGTTAGCAGTGGTAAAGTGTGCAGAGCCGAAAGTCAATAAAAATAAAGATATCAAAAACAGGAGAATGGAAGGAAAAAGGTTGGGAGGAAACCACATCAAGGATGTCGGGTCCAACATAGTGTAATAAAAAATGGAGTACCATTAGCTGGAATATGACCTTCCCTGGCAGCTGTGAGTAAATAAAAGCTTTGAAATTAATATTTTGTGCATGCTTGCTAGTGAGTGTGTATTTACGTGAGAGAGTGTTTATGTGTGAATTTGTGTGTGAGTGAAGGTCAATTTGTGTGTGATGTCACTCCCGCTACCCCTGGAATTTTGGTGACTTGACGTCCATGCCATATGCTAGGAACATATAACTAAATTAAAAGTGCAAAGTGGTTGTATGCCAATTTGACGATGTTTAGGAGGGGGGGCACAAGCACTTTACCACTGCTTAACCGGTGTAAAGTGCACAAAGTCCTATGGCCTACAAAATGGGTTCAGCAAAAGAAAGCAAACAACTGAGGGAATGCCAAGCAAAATATGGCAATTTCAAACACACTGCTATGCCCATCCTCACAATTCTAGTTAATTATCAGCTGTGATTTTTCCACTATCACAGTACATACCTATAAGCCTTCCCTCATCTGTTGACCATTTCAAGTTACTGTGGGATATTGTCATGAGCATATCTCATGTCCATATTGTATATCACATGACTCCTGTAGGACTTGTCCCTTTTTGGCTAAAGTCCCTAATCTTTTTGCTTTCCCCCAGACCTTTTTTCTGACATGGTGTTGCCAACTTAGATGCTTTGGACACTTTGCCACTGCTAAACAGTGTCAAAGTGCAAGTGTTCTCTGTCTACAGTGTAATGGTAATTGATTGTCCATGATTGGTATGCTTGCCTCGCTAAGTAAAGTCCCTAGTAAAGTGCCCTATGTGTGCCAGGGCTGGTAATGCAATTGCTACTAGTTGGCCTGCAGCACTATTTGTGCCACCCACACAAGTAGCCTTAAAAAGGGAACTCAGGCCTGCCTTTGCTGGGCCTGCGCACAGTTTGTTAAACAGCCATGTTGTTCTGTCAAGTGCACTCACTTGCCAGACCTTACCTTTCCCTTTCTATGCACATCAGACACCCCTATGGTAGGTCTAGTGTACCCCCCTGGGCAGGGTGCAGTGCCTGTGAAAGGTAGGACATGTACTAAGGTGTGTGCCATGTCCTGACAGTGAAATAATCTCCATTTTTGTTTTTCATTATTGAAAGGCAATTTTTCCCATAGGCTGGAAAACATATTACACAGTTTTCTATTCTATCCTATCTTCAAAAAGGCTTAAGTTGGAAAGGTGAAGTTTAGTATGCCTGAACTAACAGTGTAATAACACATATTTTTTTTGAAGGTGGTTTTTGCACTGTGTGTTTAGAAGCCACTCTTTTAGAAGTGGCTGAGTTTTTGTGCTCTAACATTTCTGTGTGTCTCTGCCTAGCTGTGGATTGACTGTCTGGATTTGAAAGCAATAGGATCTGGGGAATGTCTTGACCCAGGGGAGGAGGTGAGACAGCAACAGGCTGACCTGCATCTGGGCTGCAGGGGGAAGAGAAGCCCCTAGAGGTGAAGAGGCCTGGGTTGCTGCTATAAAACAATTGACTCATCTCCTGCTGAGTGATTGAGAATCCAGACCCCCACTAATCAAAGGGAGAAAGGTGTCACTGGCAGGGAGTCACACAGAACTGGCTTGAACAGGTCAGTGTCACCTGAAACACAGAGATTTCAAAGCCATTAAGGGGTATAACTATGAGAGCTGAAGCCCTGAACTTTGGAGAATGGTTTGATCAAGTGTGAACTAGACTGGAGCTACTTCGTGGTCAAGAAGACCTTTGCCAAGGAAGAAACAACTAAAGAGACTGAATGATAGGACTGACCCTTGATGTGTGTTCTGGGGCTGGCCTGCAGTTTGCTGTTTTAATCAAGGAAAGGCTAAAGGGACGTTGCTTGGTGCTGTATCCCCCTGCTTGAAGGACTTTGCTGTGTGCTGTGTCCTGAAGTAACTTATCCCCAAGTGCCCAAAGTGACCTGGCTCCCTGTTTCGGAAACACAGGAACACAAAAGTTTCCATAAGAGTCTCAGCAGCACTGTGTGTGCGTGCTTGTTGCAGCCTGAGACCCTCGTGAGGCGTGCCCTGTGATCGTGGGCACCTGGAGTCCAAGCAAGGATCAGCAACGCGGTGTGCGTGTGCTTTGTGCAGCCTGAACCCCTTTGTGAGGATTGTCCACTGATCGTGTGCACCGGAATCCAAGTGAGTCTCATCAACGCTGTGTGCGTGTGCGTTTAGCACCGTGAGACCTTTGTGAGGATTTGCCTTGTTATCGTGTGCACCGGAATCCAAGTGAGTCTCATCGACGCTGTGGGTGTGTGCGTTGTGCACTGTGAGACCTTTGTGAGGATTCGCCTTGTTATCTTGTGCACCGAAGTTAAAGTGAGTCTCAGCGATGCTGTGGGGGTGATCTTCGTGCAGCCTGAGACCTGTGTGTGGAATGCCCAGTGATCGAACATCCGAAGCTTAAGGAAGACTCAGCGGTGCTGTGTGCTTTGTGGCAGCCTAAGTTCTTTGCAACTGAAATGTCCCGGAGAAGCTCAGTTGCCACCCGAGCCACCGTTGCCAATTCACAAAGCTGCATTGGAGGCCCAGTCGCTGGACAAGGAGAGGGGAGTGGGTTTGTGCCCCCCAGGTAACGTGTGTTGACTCCTGGGGTGGGGCAGAGATGCTGTTGGCCTCTCTCTCGTGTTGGCAGCGCGAGCCTCTACATCGGCTCGTATCACAGCCCATATTGCCAAGTAAGGGGCAGTAGAGGGGCCGGACCACGGAGCTGCACTTTTGATTACATCGTACCTGTGTTGGGGGCAACTGTTGAGAAGCTGACTGTAAGTCAGAAGGAGAGGCGGAGAGACTGCCTAAGGCCCGGTGATCAGGGCCTGAGTGTATTATGTATTACTCCATTTCTGCAGAACGCAGTATCTGACTGTCGTATTACACATTGCATCATTTCTGCATAATGGTGTTTAATCTGTCTGAAAATGCCAATAAAAAAAAAATAAAAAAAAATATTCTGCATAATGGAGTACTTGATTAGAGTATTAAGCATTGCATTATTCCTGCATAACGAACTACTTGAGTAGAGTATTACGCATGGCATTTTATCTGCATAATGAACTACCTGATTGTCGTATGATGCATTGCATTGTTTCTGCATAACAAACTACCTGATTAGCGTATTGCGCATTGCATTGTTCCTGCATAACGAATTACCTGATTAGTGTATTACGCATTGCCTTATTTTCGCATAACAACATACCTGGTGGTTGTATTACGCATTACATTATCTTACCTTGCAAAGTGCCTGATTGTTGCATTATGCATTGCATTCTTTTAATTGCAGAGTGTCTGGTTGCTGTGTTACTTCTTACAGTATTTTTACATTGCAAAATTGCCTGATTCTAGCATTACGAATTGTATGACATGATATTTGGAGTGTAGGAGAATGTTTAGAAGAGCTGGCTGGCCTAAGAACCGGCCAGGATAAACAGTACACTACCTCATATGTTGGATTTATATTGTGTGGTCTTATCGTATATCTTTTTATATAAAGTTTACACTCATTTTTGCAAAACTTGTGTGGAGTCTATTTGTGTGTCATCATTGGGTTATTGTGAGTATGGCTGCAAATATTTTACACATTTGCCTTGAACATAAACCTAGATGCTCGTGCCAATCTACCGAGGGGGTGAGCAGGGCTATCTAAGAAGGTGACCTGCCTTTCCCTGACGTTGGAACGCGGGTCCATACTTGGCCTAAGGTACCTACCTCAGCCAACCAGGGATCCCGAGTCTAACAACTCCATAGACCATGTTGGCTCCAATAATGAACACTTTCTTTAGAGCATCTTTCACTGACTCCACAGTTCCTGACACACCTCTTCCAGATTCTTCTTCAGAACTTCACCCAAGTCCACTTTTATCAGAGTTTATTGTATCCTTGATTACATGCCCCAGTTGTTGTCCTCAATGGCAGTGCATTTGGATTGCCCTGTGTAATCTTCTTGTTGATCAATTTGGCGATTAGTTTTTGCTCTATCGTCTCAAACGCATTACACACCACCACCATGTTTATGGGAAGTTCATCCCTCCTGCCACTCTTAGATGTCATTTGGGAAAAGGCAATGCCAGGGCTTCCCTTTATCAGTAAAATGAAATAACATAATTTATTTAACTTCACATTTTGAAGCTCCCTTTCAAGTGCGTTAAATGTGCATTATTGTTGCTACAAGGATTTAGATGAAATTTGAGACCAACAAAATTATTGCATTATCAAAGAATTGTGACCCCCTCTGTTTTGCTGCTTAGAGTGTGGTGTAACTGCTCCTCTTGGAGATTCTTAATATTAATGACCCATAACGGTACTAGGTCTTGATTCAATGATGACAGTGGAAGAGCACTGGGCCTTGAATCATACTCTCTTAGTCAAACTGTCAAAGATTTTTCCCCATTGGTTATATATACCTTTGCTAGCTGACATGAAGAATTGAAAAGGAGTTTTCATCAGCAATACATTTCTAACTTGTGAAGCCAGGGTAACTCCACAATAAGAAACAGGAATGACTAAATATGGTTAAAAAGAGCTTATTTTGAAATACTAATCAATCCAGTATAAATGAAAACCAGAAATAAGTTCAGTAAATCCAGCAGTACAGAAGGTAAACTGAATTATCTAAGTAGGTTAAGGCACAACAGAATAATATATCGAACTGCAATAATCACAAATGTATAAGCACAGATTAAAGCAAACAGGTGTTCCATAAAGACACTCTGAAAGAAAAGTTTCCCCCTCCTAATACTGCAAGTTATAAGGTATTTTAATTAAAATCTCTAAATCGGAAGCTTAGGACAAACAGAAGGTGCCAGCATGATCAGTCTTCAGTAGAAGTAAAAAAAGGAAAAGGAAATCTGTGTTTACCATAAAGCTTCACACTTGCAAGATTAGGGCAAGTAAAGATGTCTACACCTCACTGTAGGAGAGTAGAATCTGCCTCCTATGGTTACCCCCACTTTTTGCTGATGTATCACGGTTTTCGACTTAGACTGACTGTGATTCTGCTATCCAGACCCACAGTCTATCTTTCTCCTCTAACTTGATTGCATGTATTTTAGATACACTACAGATTGGATACTGGGGTACCCTTATCAGTCCCTAGTATATGGTACACCATGTACCCAGGGCATAAGTACCCCAGAGGCCTTCCAGGGGCTGCAGCATGTATTATGCCACCCATGAGAGACCACTCAAAATGGCACCACAGTTCTGCTACTGCAGCCTGTGTAAGGTTGTGCACGCACCCCTTACCATTTGCTCTTGTTCTGGTGCGAAACAGGACAAAGGACATGGTAATAACCACCCCTCTGTCTTGTCCCTACCCTAGGAGGGTCCCCAGAGTTTGTCCAACCCTTTCCTTGGGTATAAAGTAGGAAACCTGACTACATGACTTTAGATTTTACCTGGACTAAACTCTGCAAGCAGAAACCAAGTACTTTGATGGTCTACACTTCACTGGACGACAGAAGAATCTCCCTTGGAGTAAAAGAGTTACCTTAACACATCTGACCGGTTTGCATCTCCCAAGCTCCTGAAGACTCCGAAAGATTTCTGAAACACAGGAGGTAGGTTCCCGAGCATCTCTGAGGTCGATCTGCTTTCTCAGCAATCCTGAGACCAGTATCCCTCATGGGGACCGTGCAACCTGAACCCTTGTGCACCATGTACTTTTGCAGAAGCTTATGCTTTTTGGCAATCCCTGAGGTTGTGCTTTGGGCTACATGTAGTCCTGACCCCAAGCAGTATTTCCCCCAAAGATTTCCGGCATCCACTCCACTAGTGCTCCATGGGCTGGTATTTGGTGATTCAGCTCGAGGTCCCTTCGTGATCCCTGGTCCATTGGCCTGTAGGTCCCTGTGAGGGTAACTTTGATTCCCCATGGGCTTCTCTGGTTGCTCCAGATGTGCCCAGACTCCCCATATCTTCGAGAGTCTCCTGGACCTTGCTGGTCTTCACCGTAACTTGTTTCCTCTGCCCACGTGGGTTGCATTTGCCAAGGTTTGCTGGTGTTCAATCCGGACACTGACCCCTCAGTACTCGACCTACTTCATGGGACAGCTCACGTCCGGACTTTGGTCATCATCAACATCTCCTGGTCCCTGTGGCTGCAGAATCGAGCATCCTATATTCACATCTGAAGCACCCAACATCGGTGGGCATTCGTCTACCGAGCCCCTGGTCACCCTGAAGTGACCCAGACTCTGTTCCCTCTGCTTTTAGGTTCTTCTTACCTTGGATCCAGGCTTGGATTCCATCGGACACTTTTCATCTTCCTGGCAGCAGCTCTTCTTTGCATCACATCATTGAAAACGATGAGGGTTTCCGACACCACTTGACCCCTATACACCCGGCTCCTCTGGGATAGGTAACCTCGGTACTCACAAGGGTGCTGGCCTTAGAACCTTCTACGTTCCAAAGGGTGTCATTAAACTGTAATTTTCCAACCGCGACTTTCCTGTAGAGTTGTACGGAACACGCATCTGTGTTCTCACACTGCACCTGTCCTCCGTGAGCTCTCTGTGTCACTCCTTTTGGTGGTTTCTTGGGATCCCAGCAATTCTACGTGCTCTAGGCACTGGTCTAGTGAAGTTGTTGTTGTTATACCATTTCTTTAGAATATGGTTTGGGCTCCCCATGGAGCCTGCTGTGTATTGTGCTATTTACTGTCGTTCTATTGATTAAGTATTGTGTGCCTTGTGCTCTAATCTGATAAAGAGGTTAGTAGAAAGTGTTTAGTAATAAATACATATGTTTTATATAACACTTGTGTGGTCTCCTTTCATTTGATTATTCAGGAGGTTCTGATCGGGTAAAGCAAGCTGCTTTACATTCCTTCAAGACTTAGCCTGAAGGCTGCTCTCCATAGCTACCCCTAGAATAGCTTTCATAAAGGCTATCTTTAACCTAATCACCATAAGGGTTGTTTGGACTGGTACAGGGTGCCCACTTTAACTGGTGGACAGCATATACCAGGCCAACTTCTCACACTCACTAAGTCTAAAGGGAATCTGATCTGCTATAACTACATCTATGAGAATACCAACTTAAAAGTAACATAGATTCAGAACATTCTTATCACTCTCAACCCACCAGGGACCAATCAGGTCTATACTTGAGCGCATCTGCAATGTCATTTCAGGTTTACAATGTATTAAACTGCAACTTGGGTTCCCAAACTTGAACATCTTGCCGTCCTGGTACATGATAAATAGAAGGCTTCTTCTGACCATTGTTTTCCCATGTTCACTGTCAAGTTTCTTCTCAGGCCTCTCTATCAGTCGTCTAATACAGACATCACGCCTTTCTCTAGATAACAGATATCATGATAATAAAGGGATACTAAACCTGCTGGCAAAGTAACATGCATTTCAACTGAGGCCTGTAGTCAGGCTAACTTTATTTAAGCATTTTAATGTGCACCTTAAACACATTTTTATACATGCACGTGTAACTTTAGGGATACATGCCAAATGTGAGTATATGAGTACATATTTATATATGCAAATTTCACTTTCTAAATAATTGCAAAAATAGCTTGATACGTAAGAGTAAAATGTGAATGAGAATTACATCTCTTCATGTTTAAACTGAACGCTAGTGCATACATATCTAAATCTCTAGTTTCTACAGAGAATACATTTCAGTAATACGTTTAAAGATTTCACACACACTAATAAAGTTAAGGTTAATGTAGTGTTAATATACTGTATACTACTACTATACAGTTAATATAGTGCCAAGTGCATGTATATAGTCGGCACTTCAGTGATGTGTGAGGGTGGCATCTAAATTATGCTGATCTAATAGCTTTAGCAATTTAGTGGTTTTCACCTAATACCCCAAAACATTGACCTTTACATTCCTTTAAAAAACACGACCATACATATGTCATTGCCTCTTGAGCAGCCCTCAGCATCCTAGATTTTCGCAGCCAGTTGAAATCATACTGAAAGCAATCTGGTGACAGTATCATTCAATATTTTACCTCATCATAGTTCTTATTGGGCTTCCTCTCCAACTCTGTCTGTGATTTTGCTGAACTATACCCTAAGGGCATTGCGGTCCAAAGCTACATAGTCAATCTTTTGTTTCAAAGGTCTACATTGATATCCTGACTGCCTCAAAAATTTCTTTCACTGTTGGCTCATTTCATATTTCACTGGGCTATAAAATTCCTACTGAATATTTCTAATTGCACTTATGATGCCCCAAATTATATACTTTTTCTTTAAGCTTTATTTATCATTTCAGTACAATGAAGAGATATAGTCATGAGTGGTACCTGTCATTAAATTACAATTGTGATGGATGACATGGAGCATCAAACGTCATAGCAATGTCTAACATGAGTAGCGACTATTGATGCAAACATACTAGCTAAGCATCAAAGAAATACAGTCCCGAGGGCCCATCCCACCACATCAAGAGCAATCTCTCCCCCCTCTGTAGCAGGACCACGTGCTGGCACATTTCCAGTCTCATAGAATCAAGTAACATATTTTAAAAATACAGAAACATCGAGGTGTCATGTAGCAAGGGAAATCAATTAGTTAGAAAGAGTGAAGCTAATTACCCTACCCCTGTAGGGACAATGCCCCGTTCCAGTTGGGAGTCAGTGGCCGGTCTAGCTTTTTCCACATTGGACCTGAATGGAAGTCAAATGTCCGGGGGGCGGGAAGAGCCAGGTAATGTACTTGACTATATTTTGCTGTTGATGCTGCAATAGGCCAGACTGTTCAGCCAGCCTTGTAAAGTGGGAGTTGACCGTCGGCCCCAGTGAATAGCTATTTCCCTCTTGGCTAGCAACAAGCTGAGGACTGCAAACCTCTGGATTCTTTTAGGAAAATTAATCACATACCCCAGTAGTGCCACTTCAGGTGTGGGGACGAGGGACAGCTCGGTCATGTCGCCCAGTGTACTATGCGCCCCCTCCTAGTATGACTGTAGTTTTGGGCAGGTCCAAGTGAGGTGTGCAAAATCAGCATGAGGGGCATCGCATTTACGGCAAGTATGCGGTCTGGAAGGGTACAGTTTGTGCGTCTTGTCGGGGGTGATGTATATCTTGCTTTGGAACTTAAAGTGTAGTAGTTTGTGCCAACTGTTGAGAGACACTTCCTTCGTTACCCCACAGCATTTAGCCCACTGGTCGTCAGTGATGGGGCGGCTCTAATCGTCCTCCCAAAGTTTGCGGGTCTTATCGTCATAAATCTGGATCATCGCAGAGCATGCCTTATATAATTTAGATATAAGATGAACTCTACTCTCGTTTGCAATGATGAGCGAGAGCAGTGTGAACGAGTCCGGTTCAATCAGGAAACCAAGTAGAGTGGCACGAAGCGCCGAGCGATTCCAGCCTAGAACAAAGCCGTCCATAAAAGTGGCGTAGTGGAAGCGGTCATCCTCTGTTGCAGAGAAGATGTCATCATTGGGGTATAAATCACACAGTTTCGAGATGTCGAATTTGGCCAAAGTGCACTGCACCAGTTTTTCCCTGGTGATTGGCAACCAACGGGCGTTAGGGACAGGGAGAGCAGAGGCATACAGTGTGGAGGCACTGATGATGCTTCTCAGCTTATCCCAGGCCAGCTGGTGCTGGAGAAGTTCTGAATATTGTTAGGGTCTCTGGTTATGCCCTTGAGTAACACAGTGGATAACTGCTTGGGAAGGAGGAAATCAGCTTCTGGGCAGGAGAGGGCCGGTGTTAAACCGTAGGCCTCTCTGAAGGTGCCACTCCTGAAAATGTAGGTTTAAGGGGTCCATGACTAAAATGAACAATAAACCCAAATGATATACTTTGTGGAATTGTTATTCAGTCTGCCAAATAATGCCTTTCTAAAGCCAGTCTTGTATGCATGGAAAGCGTGAGGGGAAGGATGCTGAAAGTCCTATGAAGCCAACTTGAATACAGGGCCCGCAGCACCTCTTACACTTAAAGCATACGTGCAGCTCCTTCAGTCCTTGTCCAGTCACCTCCCTCCACTGAGCAATCATGCACCTCCAGATTAGTAATGGCGTATCGCAGTTCAATGGTTTATAACCCAGCCAGTCTAGGCCATCTTCTCAAAACTGTGCCACACTCTCTGTGTTTGGTGTGTTCAATAGTTTTAATCCCCAATTTGGGTGATGTGGTGAGGCCGCCAGGAGACTCCTCATCTTCTCTCCTCCACTACAGGTCCTCACTTTCAAGCCTTGGCAGAGTAAAGAACAATCCTGTCAGCCTCCTATGTCTGCTATGACGTCCCTGGGAAAAATACCAGCTCCTACGTCAGACCAAGGATGCAGCATCATCTCTTTTCCAAGGCTTACCTCCTCTCTGCTGGACCTCTCCTGCCGCTCATTGGTGCTGCTGCACTTCATCTCTCTGCAGTCTCAGGCCCCAACCTTTGGAAGGAAGGAGTCCCACGGATCTTGGTCAGTTGGCCACAACAGAAGCCTGCTTATCCAAAGGGCATGGCATCTCCAGCCCTATCCTGCACGAATGGCCCCAACCTGCAGATCACAACTAATGGTGAGCGGAATATGTCATTCTGCCCATGGAATTGGTGGAGTTTGATGACTCCACGTTACTCTTGTAACGTGGGGTTCTGGTCAAATTCTGCCAATAGCCACGTGTCGAAATTCTTTCTTTTGTAAGACTTAAGAAATGGGAGCAGGCGAGCCCAAGTGAAATTTGGTGTCCACTAGCAGCATCTGCTTTTCGTGTAGATTTGCTGTCTCTCAAGTACGTTTTCTACTTGAGTGGCAGCAACATCAACTTGAATGGTAGTGTGCTCTTGCACATCGCATGGTGCCATTTGTGTTGATTTTTCAGCGCTGCTTGCACTACAGGTGCTAACTTGCAGCACAAGTAGCATGACATGCATATTTTCTGCCCGTTGGTGGAACTTTATGGATTCTTGCTAAGTTTTTGTGTAACTCCGTTGAATTCTGGGGAGTGAATCTCCAGGAGTTTCACCCACCCCTAATCACTACTGCACTTGAAGAGCTTCTCCAAGTTGGGATACCCTCTTCTGGACAATTTGTTGTTGGGACAGGAGCTCTTTCGCTATGCTTCCATCATAGTTGTCAGTCAGACAGATGAGCATTCTTGACATCAGAGGTGCTCTTGGCAAAGATACCCAGCAATGATTTAATAATTACAGGGGCATAATATTGTTTATTCTTGTCAATTTGCAAAAAAAACAACTAATGCCTCTAAGGCTTTACCTGTAGAATTGCTTTAACCTTTTTGCTTACCTCCATGCACACCATTCACCCAGCCATGATTCTCCCATTTCTTCAGCTGTTCTTCATAAATGGATGTATTAACTCATTAATTATCCACACACTTCAATCAATCAATCAATCAATACATTTGTAGAGCGCACAACTCACCAGTGAGGGTCTCAAGGCGCTGGGGGGAGGGGCAGGGGTGCTACTACAGCTCGAGCAACCAGGTCTTAAGGAGTCTCCTGAAGGCCAGCCGGTCCTGGGTGTGTCGTAGCAGGATGGGGAGGGTGTTCCAGGTTCTTGCGACGAGGTGGGAGAAAAATCTGCCGCCAGCGGTCACTCGACGGATGCAGGGGATGGTGGCGAGGGCGAGGGCGAGGTCAGCGGAGCAAAGCTGGCGGTTTGGGGTGTAGAAGGTGAGTCGTTCTTTGAGGTACGCTGGTCCGGTGTTGTGGAGAGACTTCTGAGCGTGGGTGAGGAGCTTGAAGGTGATTCTCTTGTTTATGGGAAGCCAGTGTAGGTCTTTCAGGTGGGCTGTGATGTGGCTGGGGATGTCAAGGAAGAGGCGTGCGGAGGCGTTCTGCATGCATTATAGTCATTTCTGGAGTTTGGCTGATGTCCTTGCGTAGAGAGCGTTGCCGTAGTCCAGTCTGCTGGTGACAAGGGCCTGGGTGATTGTCCTTCTGGTACTGGTGGGGATCCATCTGTGGATCTTGCGGAGCATGCGGAGGGTGCTGAAGCAGGAGGAGGAGACGGCGTTCATTTGCTGGGTCATTGATAGTGTGGAGTCCAGGATGACTCTCAGGTTGCGTGCATGGTTAGTGGGCGTCGGTACAGCTCCCAGTGCGGCCAGCCACCATTAGTCAGCCCAGGCGAAGGGGGTGGATCCGATGATGAGGACCTCCGTCTTGTCCGAGTTCAGGTTTAGGCGGCTGATCGACATCAATCAGCGATGGCCTTCATTCCTTCGTGGAGGTTGGATTTGGCGGTGGTGGGGGACTTGGTGAGGGAGAGGATCAGCTGGGTGTTGTCAGCATATGAGACGATGTTCACCACTCATTCATCCATCCATTCACCCACCAATCCAGGCATTCACACATCCATCCAACTGTTGACAGCTTCTAGCAGTCACCCACTCAGCCATCTACATAAACTCGGCAATATATGAAGAAGCACTTTTATTTACAAAATGGCCAGACCCATTAGCCTTTGTTAATTCATGTTTATCCTTGTCAGTGCCTCATTTCAAGTTATGTTTCCTTTTGGATTGCACACCCCTATTCACTAATCTAATTGTTTGTCTGTTCTTTTATTTCACCCCAACTGAATAGTTTTGGCATTAGCAGCAGCAGCAGCGGCGCAGTGTTTTTCCAAATAAGCGTGTGAACGTGCGATTTAATAAAGACTCCTAGGCGGGAGTTCTCGTAGAGTTAAGAATTTTATTCGAGCAGAAAGGACATCTGAAGCCAGTTTCAACTGCTGCATGTCTAACAGTTCATCACTAAGCATGGGCAGAAATACCCTCATCAAGCAAGGGAAAGTTCTAGACAGTGCATGTAGAGAAACAATAAAGGATTCATTACTTTACTTATTTATTTGTTGTGTTATATAGTGCAAACTAGACCCGAAGGTATCAGAGCGCTTTACATGAGCACCAGTTGTGTTACAGACGGACAAATTCATTTTTTTATTAGGCCCGGGAGAGGTTAAGAAATTTGTCCAGAATCACAGGATGTTGAGCGTCCCCCCCATCTTCGTAAGGTTCAATGGGGCAGACATCAACATAAAATACTCATTACTGAGGGTATAAATACTCTGTCCTAACAACTCGCAAAGTACACCAGACGACCGCACGAACTACGAGACGCCGGTATCCTACGTACGATGAGTTATCCTCCGGAGCGTTTTAGGACATGCGCTTACTATAGGGCCGTTCTTAGCATGCTAATATTCTCTTTGTTTATAATCCTAAGTCATTCGATGAAGTTACATTCATGCTCCCTTGCTAATAATATGCGCCATTTGGAGCTTACATTAGATATTTAATATCGTCAAAACTTAAAGATGGCGGCTATTTGTTCTAACTATTCCTCCTGGACTGTTTACTAATCGGAATCACTAACGATTTATTAGATAAGATAGGGCTAACTAATTCTTTATACGGGACCTTAAGAAATATGTCTTGGGGAAAGTTATTTCTGTTTGTGTATTCTTCTTATGACTGGTGAATACGAAGGTGATATTTATGCTCCATCAGAAACACTATGCATTGTTTGGAGTTTATACGGGATGCCAAATAATATCGTACTTATAGATGGCGAACTTTCGTCTCTTACATCCTTTATGGATTGCTTATAAATCGGGAATGCAAATAGCATGTTCAGCATGATGGGGCCAATTATTTTTACAATTAGGACCTTAAGAAAAGTATCTTAGTAAATGTATTTTATGTACATGTAGTTTACATAAAACTGATGAATTAGAAGGGCATATCTTCTATTACCCGGCTTTTCTCTGTACAGATGTCTCAATAATGGATAAAGTAAATTTATAATAGCGCATTTTAGATCTATGATTCACATTGGAGTAGAAACATTCTTTTCATCTTCTTGTTCAAACAGATAGAATTCCAGTTAAGGGATATACAAACTGAAAATGCGAGTTGCATGCTACATATGAATAACCACTTACTAAGTGGCTTTGGATTGATAGAATCCGAAAAAATAAATATCCTGCTGTTCTCTTCATAAAAATAATATATGCACCTATGTCTGTAATAGACAGTTGTTTAGCCCTGTGTAAACATCCTTAAAATCTTTCTTGCAGGCACTTACTTAATTTCTTTACTCTCATTGGAAATTTGGACCTTTGGCACATCTCTAACATATGATCTCCTTTTTTATTGAAGTAAGTGTTTAACATAGGTGTTCCTTTTGACTATTGAGTTTACCATAATTCTGTCTTTTAGCAAGTGTCCAAAATAGAAGGGCTTTCTTGTCTCTGTCAAAAATAAACATGAATTATCTCCATGGACAAACTAGATCACAATACCGAATTAGAAAATGATTTTAAGAAAATTAAATGATATGTGATAACTTTAGGAATAATGGAGGTTTATTACACTGAACAAGGATATGATATGATCAATGTATGAAGTATTAAAACTCGCATATATCTGTTTACAGAACTATTTTTGAAACACAAGTGTGAAGACCAATCTGAAGCTGTGCCATACAGATATATTTAAATTAAGGTATTCTGAATTTTCAAATTACGAAATATGTTGTGTAATCTGTGTACTTAGCTTTAAATTAAATCTGCTTAGATTCTCCTGACTTATCCAAAATTTCCATTGGACATTCTGTTTGCCAGTAAAACCCTAGGTGTTAAACCAGTGTAAACTTGGCTTTGTCTTCTTGTTACATGAATATTTTAAAGAGACATGACAGACTATGATTTTATCTCTTTTTCTTCCAGGGAGAACACACACAAAAAACTAAATTTCAATTTCTGAATAGTGTCTACTATAAAATGTCTGGTTCTCTGTAATTTTACTCTCTGTTAAACAGTATGAATTATTTTTCTGTGGACAAGTTTCCTATATCATGTACATATGTTTATATATATTTTTTGTATTTTTTTAAATGTAGCCCTGAAGAAGTCCGGTCACGGACGAAACGCGTTGGCTATTGGTTTTAATCTTCAATTGTGAATAAAAGGATTGCTTAAAGAATAAATTTGACTTTGGATATTCTTGGGAGAACAATTGGATCTTTTGTGAACATATGCATATTAAGCATTCATACTGTATTAACTAATTGTTGGGGTGTGCAGGGTCATCTTGTGCAATTTGATGTGTAAAAAAAAAAGGATTTTTTGTTTTCTAATTTTGGGATCTAGGGGATTGTATCCCAGACCATCTGCACCCACGCATATGTATACATCTGGAACTTGGTCACCGGTGCGGGCATAATAGCCTTAATCCCCTTCGCTGGCTTGAATAACATAAAATACTTAAATCTCCCAGAAAACACCTTCTGCAAAATACAAAGGGCCTCATTTATGAGGCTGTGCGTCACTTTTACACTCTGGTGCGTCACGTTTTGTGACGCACCAGGGGCGTAAAAAATGTACCTTGTTGCGCCATATTTACAAAGTGACGCATCTTGGTAGATACATCACTTTGTAAACCCCTGCGCCACATTATACCTGCGCCAGGTATAATGTATGCAAGGGAGGCGTATTGATGTAAGGAAGGGTCATAGAAGCGACGCAGTGAAATCTATGAGATTTTACTGCGTCACTTTTAGGACACCTGAGGTTCCGTGACGATTTGAACCCGTGTTTTCAATATTGTCGGAAATACATAATATTGGTATCAGCGAACCGCAAATGATCCATTTAGCATATCCTGGTGTTTTCGCTATGCTACGAGCAAGAGCACTTCTGTTACAAACACATTTCCGATCTACCCATGGCATCCATCTTAGATCATGGCAGCCATTTTGTGTTTCTTGCCCTCACATACGCAATAACCTCTGATCACTTCATTTCGATTAAGGACACGTAGCCTTAGCCGGCGATTCACCTCTTTAGTGACACGTGCACCTTGGAACAGAACACGCTGTAGCTGCATGACTCGACAAAGGCTGCCTCCTCTGCCCGAGGCCAGTCCTGCTATACTGGTTCTCGTGTTCGTTGGCCTGATCATGATTAGGCGGCCGAAGCCGGTAGCCTTGCCCATTTACAACCCACAAACATCCCTTATCCTGCTTTTCTATCTTCTGCACCTGGCTCTGCTCCTTTCCTTCTGGGCCTTTATTAGGGGGAGGTAACGAAATTTACGATGAGGCGGTCCGGGTCTTGAATGAAAAGTTGACATGAGATTATGATGGAAAAGTGGGAACCCCTTGTTCGTAATGTTTTGACATCAGATATTGTCGACGATTCCTGTGCAACGCCAAATATTTATTGTTTAGGACACAAAGGTTTGGGAATGTACTAACATGTGAAGAATTTGCCTGAAGCCCAATTTTTAGTATATAAGGAGCAACCCTCTTTGTACAAATCGAACAGGCTCCTAGAATCTGCCCGTGTGTAGTTTCTGTGACTCCTGTGTCCCTGCAGTAATAAACCTTTGGTCTTTGACGCCACCATCGAGAAGCCCGTGTTTCTGTTTATTTGTGAACCAAGACAGGTGGAACTCCGGGGTCTTCGGGTGTTATCCCTGACACCTCTGGACGGAACAAAAAAAAAGTCCAGAACTCCAATTGGCGCCCAACGTGGCGCGACGTCATTCGGTACCGGTCCAAAAGCCTGAAGAGTTCGAGAAGCTTCGTGTGAAGATTCCTGAGGGAGGCGCTCCACTTCATCGATCCCGGCATATCGCAAAAGTGGCCCGACGTTCTCTTCCACGAGGGTTCCCGTTCAGGACGGCTGCAGTGGGCCGTTGCCTTGACCGTCGCCCTGTCTTGGACCCGAGGTGCAGTCCTTAGTACGGCGAAACGTGACGGGTTTCTCCTTGGTGACGTCTTCAGTGCCTCAGTTAAGTATTTAGTGGTTGCTAACTGGTTACTTCGTGAGGGTTGTTAAAATCCTTTTTGGTTCTTGGTTTGGTTTGGTTTCGTAAGATTATCACTGGTTGTTGTCCTGGTTACGATAATCTATTGGTTTAGTTTGGGTATCGATACATTTGTTCGCTTTTGGTAGGCCTAAGTTCTTGGTTCGAGTGCACATTCCTGTTTGTGTTGTTTGTTCTGTGTTCCGGATTACAAAATGATAAGTCGGAAAAATTGTATGTTGTCGTGTTTTGGTTGCAACAGTGATTCACGATTGGAGGACTCATGTCTGGTTCCTCCGATTGGGACTCCTCTATATGATCTTTACTGTAAGCATGGTGTGGGTCCTATATCGTATAATGAGGTGTGGGTCCGATACACTGAGATGGATGGTGTCCTTAGTTGGCCACTGCATGGTAGTTTTGAACCCGAAATCCTTGACAATTTAGAAGTAAAATTGTTTAAGAAGAAAGCCCGGCCGGCAATGTTTGATTCTTTCCGTTACTGGCGAAAAGAATCTAAACAGAGAGAGATTAAAAGGTTGAAAAAAGAACAGAAAGAGCAAGAGTTAACTTTAGAACAAGCGGCTAAGCAGCTGCAAGATAACGAGTCTGAGAAAGCAATGGAGATAGCTACTAGAGAGCGTAACTTAGCGATAGATAAATTCTACCCAGCCTTACCATCGAGTACGACTAAGATAGTAGAGGACCCCGAAAACGATCCTCTGTTGTCTTACTTGTTACGGTCACCACCACCGTATGCACAGGGTACTACGGCTCCACCTGTACCAAATGTTCAATTGCCGGTCGCTGGACAACCTGGTATTCCTGCTCCTGCCCCTCAGAATCAAGTTCCTGTACCACCTGTGGTTAATGTGAATGTTCCTACGGCACCTCCTCTTCCTGGGTTGCCGACTTCTCTACCTATACCTGTATCGCTTACACCTACTGTTTCACAAGCTATCTTACCCGATACTCCTATTGTCCCGCTATCTGTTCCAACTGCTACTGTGTTCTCTGCATCTGCCAGTATGTTGACTCCGTTTTCTGTTCGTCGAAGAATTACTGATTCTGTCTCTAACATTCTGTCTCCTTTCTATAAATCTTTAATTAAGACTCCTACTTCTGACTCTGTACAAAGACGTAGTCAGCTCCCAAGTACTGAGGAACGGGGAATATTAGATTCCACGGCTCTCAGATGGATTTCGAAAAGTAGGAGATATAGTACGAGAGATGTACTAGATACATTTATGCAGTGGAATGAACCAACGCAACGATATGTCTTCGATGAGATGTGCTCTCTTTTACGTGAGGAACTAGAAGAAGATGACTCTGAATTGAATTTAGAAGACTTAATTAAGGTTCAGAAAGAGTTTGCTGCAGGAATGATAGTAGGTCAAAATGTAAAAGAAGCGATGGAACTGATTTTAAGTTATAGGAATGATCCATCACTTCGTTCACCGAGAGACTTAGAGAAAAGTAGTACGAAGCTGAATCGCCAATATCCAATGAGGGAGGTTCCTCCAATTTGGCGCGATGCTGTACAAGCTGATTCGGTCAATGGTATCGCAGCCGCTCCGGCCCAATTCCAAAGAGTGTGGATACACATTCCGTGGAAGCGAGCAGAAGTGTTAGCAGTGAAGCAGGCCTTGCCAGATCCGCGTAAGAATCCTGCTGGGTACTATAAGGAATTAGCGCAAACAATTGAGGCTTGTGTAATGAATCTGGCGGACATTGACATGTTATTTGGGAATGTAGTTCCGCAACCAATTTGGGCTAAGATACGTAAAGAGAATCATCCAGTTGCCCTAGGTGGTGATTGGGCAGCTATCATTGCAGCGGATGGTCAGCAAATAGGTGGTTCCAAACCCGAACCTCTAATTGCTAATCTTCCAGGTAGGATAATCGACTTAATGAAGACTCTCATGCCAGCATTGCGTGTTAATTGGGACAAGTTGTCCGCATGCAGGCAAAAGAAAGACGAAAGTGTCTCCGACTTTTTCACGAGGTTCGAAGAGACTTTTGTAGATCATAGTGGTCAGGATATGAGCACAGAAGGAGGACAGAGATTGTTTGTCGATAAATTTGTACACAATCTGCTACCTGAACTATGCAATAAATTAAAAGATTCCGAGAGTGCGTGGGCTGTCTCTACAACTGCGCAAATACTTGCAACTGCACAGTATTATGAAAACAGGGATAAAGAGGAGAAAGAGAAATCAGATAAGAAGACGAAAGACTTAAAGACTAAAGTTCTTTTGCAACAGGCATATCCGCCTCGCATGAACCAGACTAATACGCAGCAAGGATCGTATCAAAGGACAGATTATGGTTCTCAGAGACCGCAATATCAGTGGAATCAGTGTGCGTATTGTAAGAAAGAGGGTCATTATAAAAATGAGTGTCCAGTCTTAGCGCAAAATAACGCAGCCGCAGCTCAGAGAGGTTGTGGTGGTTTTGTGCAGAATTCTAGAGGTCGAGGACGAGGTGCTATGCCTCCACAAACAAATGATCGCCCTTCCAATCACTTTGATCAGCGAAATGGACAGTCTGCCCAACAAAATAGATCTCAACAGTATCATGTTGAAGACTATTGTGAAAATGATGAGGGATTTCAACAAAATGAGTACTAGGACAGCCATGGACAGAGAGAGGGAGTAGTATCAGTTCCAGTGGATCAGAGTGGGCCTTATGTCGCAGTAGCCACATCAGGTGTAGTCGAACCATTTCTGTTGGATACTGGTGCCGCAAAAAGTTCGATCATGCATGCGAAACTCCCTGGCGCACCTTTGTCCGGCTTAACAAATGTTTCTGTAGGTTTTTCAGGCGCCCCTGTTTACAACCCCGTATCAGGTCCTTTGTCTATTTCTGTTGGACCGTGTCAATTGAAAGCACCCCTGATTTTGACGACAGGTTGTAATGAAAATCTGCTTGGTTTAGACTTGTTAAAACGCCTATATGCGACATTGTACTGTTCTCCGGAAGGAGTACAGCTTACATTGGGTAAAAGAATCACCTCTCCGATGTACTTGTCAATGGATGCACTCCCGCCAGAGCTGCGTTCACTCCCTGATACTCTTTGGGCGACTGGTCCTAATGATGTAGGCCTTTTAGAAATACCACCATATGTAGTCACTTTGAAAGCAAATGTAAAATTTCCACGAATTCCTCAATACAAGATCTCTACTGAAGGTGAACGTGCACTTTTATTGATTGTGCAAGATTTGATTAAGAAAGGGGTGGTTGAAGAAACTAGAGGAAATGTCTGTAATAGTCCTGTATTACCGATTTTGAAACGAACTGATCCTACAAAGCCTCCAGTATATAGGTTTGTTATCGATCTCAGAGAGGTTAATAAGATTGTGGTTCCGCAGTTTCCTGTGGTTCCAGACATTACTGCCTTGTTAACATTGATTCCTGCTACAGCCACATGGTTTTCAGTCATCGACTTGAGAAATGCCTTTTTCAGCATTCCGATAGCCGAGGAAAGCAGAGATATTTTCGGCTTCTGTCTAGGAGGTCGAAGCTTCAGATTTAAACGCGCTCCACAAGGCTATTGTGAGAGCCCATCCATTTACAGTCAAGCATTAAAAAGTCAATTAGATTCCTTTGTACTTCCTCCAGGTTCTGCTTTAGTGCAGTATGTAGATGACCTTCTAGTGGCTGCCGATGACGAGTAAACTTGCAAAGCAGCTACAATTTCGTTATTGCATCATTTGTCTAATTTGAATCACAAGGTGTCACCTTCGAAAATGCAATATTGCTGCCAAGAAGTGACCTACCTAGGTCATCTCTTGTCAAAGGAGGGAAGGAAGTTGACCCCAGAGAGAATAAAAGCAATTACGCAGATGAGTGTTCCTCGCACACAGAGAGAAGTACGTGCCTTTTTAGGTATTACCTCTTACTGTAGGCAGTGGATCCCAAATTTTTCTCTTTTAGCAAAACCGTTGGTAGCTTTGACTGGGAAAAATGTTCCGAGTCCGGTGCCATGGTCTGCTGAATGTCAGGGGAGTTTTTCTGAGTTACGAAATGCACTATGTTCAGCTCCTGTATTGGGTACACCCGATTACAGCAAGCCATTCACGCTCTACGTTCACGAAAGAGAAGGTTGCGCGTTGAGTGTTCTGACACAGAAATTCGGTGATAAACAACGCCCTTGTGCGTATTTTTCATCAACATTAGATCCGGTAGCTAGAGCGTTACCTAGTTGTTTGAGAGCTACAGCGGCAGCTGCGGCTTCCATTCGACAATCTGCTGGTTTGGTGATGAACAACATGCTAGTGGTCATGGTTCCTCATGCTGTGGATACACTCATGAACCGAACCAAGACACAACACCTTACCAGTGCGAGATTATCTGGCTACGAGCTGACATTGCTAGCGAGTCATATTCAGATCAAAAGATGCAATGTATTGAATCCAGCAACACTGTTGCCGGCTAATCAAGAGTCGAGTGATTCCGAACCCCATGACTGTTGTTTCAGAACCGAGGAAGAGACAAAAGGACGAATTGATTTAAAAGACACCCCATTGTCAGATCCAGATGGCACGTTGTATGTTGATGGGTCATGTTTTAAATTGGAGAATGGTGATGTGACTGCTGCTTATGCAGTAACGACTTTGAGGACGATTGTGGAGACTGCAAGAGTGAGTCAGAATTCTGCCCAAGCTGCAGAGTTAATCGCCCTAACAAGAGCGTGTGTTTTAGCTAAGGGAAAGAGAGTGAATGTGTTCACAGATAGTCAGTACGCGTTTGGCGTGGCCCATAATTTTGGCCGTTTGTGGAAAGAAAGAGGTTTCATTACGTCCCATGGGACTAAGATTCAACATGGTCAGTTAGTTAACGACCTGTTGGAATCTCTAACCTTGCCGACTGAAGTTGCGATTGTGAAATGCAGTGCTCATAAAGCAATCACGGATGATGTTGGTCGTGGGAATGCTTTTGCTGATGAGACTGCTAAACAGACAGCTAGAAATATGATGAGTAGAATGTATGTTGCAACGTCTGCAAGATGGATTTCCGAGTCTGGAATGTGTGAGGATACAGTGGAAAGTGTGAAAGAGATTCAGAAAGAGGCAACTGAGGAGGAAAAGCGTGCATGGAAAGAAAGTACGGGCAAGTTGGATTCGAGTGGGTGTTGGATTGACTTGTCGGAACAACAGCGTTGGATGTTGCCTGATGCGTATGTGCTTGCAGTGGTGACAATGGCACATGGAGTAGCGCATATAAGTTCTAAAGGGATATGTAAGATGTTGGCCCCAGTCTGGAAGAATGATGGGATTAGTAAATGTGCAGAAAGAGTGGTAAAAAATTGTATGGTATGCCTGATGCATAATCCTGGCAAGGGAACTCCTACTCCTACTGGTCACTTCGCTCCACCTTCTTGTCCTTTTGAAGTGATTCAGTTAGACTTCATTCACATGGATCGGTGCAATAACTTAAAATACGTCCTGGTGGTAGTTTGTGCTTTCTCCAGATGGATCGAAGCATACCCACTAAAGGACAATACTGCCCTATCAACTGCCAAAATTCTTCTCAAAGAATATTTCCCTAGATACGGAATGCCACGGATTGTATGGTCAGATAACGGAAGTGAGTTTATAGGGAAAGTTATGCAGAGTGTGTGTGCCGGTTTAGGTATTAAGCAAAAATTTCACAGTGCTAACCATCCCCAGTCTGCTGGTTTAGTTGAGAGTTACAATGGCACCCTCAAACTAAAACTTGCTAAAATACAGGCATCCACGGGTTTATCCTGGCCAGACGCACTACCCTTGGCTTTGTTATCCACGAGAGCGACTGTGCATTCTAGAGTAGGGCTTAGTCCATACGAAATTGTTTTTGGCCGTCCTGCTAATATTTGGGGAGTGCCAAGGCCAAAGGAATTTTGTTCTCTGGAATATCCAATGTTGATTGATTACCTTTACGACTTGACTGCTAAATTGAGTCTTATTCACCAACAGGTTTTCGATGCATTGCCAAAGCCTCCGGAGAGTCCAGGTCATCAGCTGAAACCAGGTGACCACGTTGTGGTACGAAACTTTACGAGGACGAAGAACCTTCAGCCCAGATTTGTTGGCCCCTTTCAGGTGTTATTGGCGACGAGAACTGCTGTTCGTGTGGCTGGTCGCAAGCACTGGATTCATGCAACACATGTCAAACGTGTGCCCCTGCCACTTCCTTATGACAACTGGGTGAAGAAGGGAATTGGTGCCTCTGAATTCGAGCAAACACCCAAGTTTATCCCTTTCAGCGATGCCGAATTGATAACTGACACTCCGAACTCTGACTCTCCTCCTGAAACTACTTCTTTGACTCCTGAACACTTGCCCTCTGCATCAGAAGAAACTTTGCCATCTGCGAACTTGAACATTGCAAACTCTATTGACAACACACTGTTTCCTGATCAAACGGTTCCTGCAAAACTAAGATACAACTTACGATCTCGTAATATGGACAAATAAAGCAGGAAACTGCCTATTGTGATATTTGAAATTTTGAACTTTTGCCATCAGCCAGGAAGTTTGCTATTGTTTTGTTATTTTTAAAAATTGCCTTGCCGTCTGGGTAGCCGTAGGGTCGTGGCTGTGTGCCTAGTTGAATTTGCGGGGATCAGACACAAGGTCGATCTTTCTGTTGGTTCTGGGAACTCCTAGTACTAATAGAGGCATTTTCATCTACGTACACATCATCAGTGGTCGCGAGCGGATTGTAGAAGATGGAGCTTCCTGCGCTGCAACGAGAAAATGTGATTTATGTTCGCAGAAACAGACTACAGAATCCTTCATAGTAAATGTTTTCTGATGCAATGTGCTATTACATTTTTAATTGTTTTGATAACGTTGGTGGGTGGAATCGTTTTTGGTATAAATTTATTTTTTGTGCCAGTAACTACAGTACCTCCCCTTGATCCTGCTACCTCTACTGTTTCTTCCATACACTCTTTTCATTCGTTTCCTGAACATGAGCAAGCTCGACGCTCAGAATTTATCAATAACACTTTCGTACAGCTCTTGCACCAACACCAACTGGTAGTTAACACTACAGACTGCTGGGTGTGTGGCTTGATACCCCACACTATGGATAAAGGCATTCCCTATCTGGTTTTGCCTTTTAGCTATAATGGATCATTTCAGGCCTTTCAAACCATCTTTGCTTATGCCCTTGAAACCTATCCTCCGCGTCCACCACGTTCCACTAAATATAACTCTGCCAACAAAGCTTTAGTCCAGGGAATTATTGACATGATCAAGGACGTCAATAATACTCCATCTTACCCTAGAGACGAATTGCGAGTATATTTTAGTTGGAATTCTTCAGAGTATCGCCTTAGTTTGGAAGAAAGCAAGCGTAAAAGCTCAACTCCAATCTGGGTCGTACCTCACCGAGGTCAGGTCTGTTTGCAAGGAAATGGGAGAAATCCGAGAGCTCAGCTAGGGAGGAGTGAGTGCGTAGAGACTTACGTGTTTCCGTCTAACTCTTCCCCTGCTTTTCTTACTGCTAGGGGTACCTACTTCATCTGTCAAGACAGAGCGTATACATGGTTGCCTGCTGACTTTTCAGGTTCATGTTATATTGCTCGACTGTTGCCTCCAACATACACTGCTTCTTCTGACTACCACAGGACCAGAGTAGCAAGAGGTGTTTTCAGCAAGGAAGACACCGCTGGTCAGGAAGCTGGAGACTTCTTCAAAGGTTTCCTTCCATTCTGGGGGCCTATGGCCAATAGTAGAAACATACGTCAGCTAACACGGGTAGTTGAATCTACTATTACCGAAACTGCTGGTGCCCTTAGCAATTTGACAGCTGAGCTTCAGGCGGATAGACTCATGACGTTGCAGAACCGTATGGTTCTAGACGTAATACTTGCAGATCGAGGTGGGGTATGCAGAATGATCCAATCGAGCTGCTGTGTCTTTATTCCCAATAATGCTCCAACAGTCTATGAGGCGATCTCTAAGCTACACAAGATTTCCGACTCTATACACGTAGACAAGGGAAACTGGTCCTTCATGGAGTGGTTTTGGACTCTGATATCAGGGTGGGGATGGAAGGTTCTGATGGTCATTGGTGTCATCTTAGTATTCCTATTCTCATGCTGCCTGATTATCCAGTGTGGTCCTGCTCTGTGTAGTCTTTGTGCTGCAACCTGTTTTAGGAAACCACCTGCGTTTGGAGAAAAGGCGCGAGAAAGGATGATGATACAACAACATGTCACTGACCTGATGAGCATAGAATTAGACTCTGACACAGACTGAGTAATTTTCTATGTAAGGGCAAAAGGAGGGTCTGAGGTTCCGTGACGATTTGAACCCGTGTTTTCTTTTTTTTTTTTCTTTTTTTTTTTTATTGAGAATTGGCAGTATATAAAAAGACATACAAATTTAATACACCGACAAAAAATCACAAAAATTCATATATCCCGTTAATACATCAATATAGCCTTTAAATTTGATATTGTTATTGCCAACCTTTATAAAAGGTATATAAAATATTTAATCCATACAAAAAGATAAAACGATCAGTTTATACCTATTTACATATATATATACCGCTGTTTTAAAAAAAAAAGGTTGGCAAGATAGACTAAATACAGAAGGAAATTACAGAAAAAAGTTACCTAAAAGCACCGTTAGTAGATATACCCTCCCTCCATGCCTTCACAGGTGCCCACATTTCAAGACCAAACTCCCGCAATTTTTTACCTTTATGAGAATACAGAGAGGATTCAATATTATGTATAGTGAGGAATCTGGCCATCCACATCGAGAAATTGGGGGGAGAGGGATCCTTCCAAGCAGCTGATATCAAGATTCTTAGAACGGCTGCTGCTAAGAAGATTAAGGCCTCTGCCTCTCTCCTTCCACTCAGCCCTAGTCTGCCATCAATCCCCAATATCATAACTGTTGGGGATAGGCTGATCTTCGAGCCTAGCAGCCCCTCCAGAAATTTTTCTATCTCCGTTTTGATTGTGACAAGTTTTTCACAGATAGAGAACATATGAACCAAATCAGCCGAATCTTGTTGACATCTAGGACATTTACTGTCTTCTCTTATCCCCCACTCATGTAACTTAGCTGGTGTATAGTATAGGTTGAAGACAGTCATGAAATGTTGAGCCTTCAAATTGGAGGACCTAAGTACCTGCCTATCTAAGGATAGGGCTCTATCAAGGTCTGCATCTGGGTCCTGTAGTTTCGTTGCCCAAGCTGCCTCATGTTTCTCAAGATCATTAGGCAACCTGCCCAACAGCTCCTGATATACTATCCTTATCCTATCACCATGGTTCGCTACATAATCAAGGATGGGGTTAGGGGCAGATGAGCAAGTGGCAATTACATCTGCTCTGAAAGTTCGTGCGATTTGGAAATACTTAAATCTGTGAGCTATAGATAGATCGTACTTCTGTTGAATAGCTTCAAATGACATCAGCTTACCACTACGCATAATATCACCTATCGTCTGTATGCCATGTTGCTCCCAGCATTTCCATGCCCCATCCATACTAAGGTTCGGAAAGAAACCTGATTTCCAAAGTGGTGAGTGTCTATTAATTCTGGAGATCTGCATATATTTCTGAACTCTCTTCCATAGGTCCCAGGCTCCCAGTATAATCTTGAGCCTAGTTTTCTTAAAAAATCTGCGATTCTTTTTTCTCAATAAGGCACCCACGGCTTCCTGCCCCATGAGAAGCTCGTATATTGAGGGAGGTATATACATATTATCATTTGGATCCCTGGTATAATTCCCCGCCCCACCACCAGCTTGGAATAAGATAGACATCTGGGTCATTAAACATGCCCAGTGGTAGAACCTAATGTTTGGGGCACCCAAGCCTCCCAGCTCCTGAGGAAGAGACATATACTTAGCTGCTCTTCTAATCTTGCCGTATTGCCAGAGAAAACTGTTAAATATAGATTCGGTTTTTTTAAATATTTGTTCCTCAATCAAAAAGGGTATAGACCTATATAGATACAACAATTTGGGCAGCATTGTCATTTTCAAAACGTTTGTTCTTCCAATAATAGAGAGATGTAATGCATCCATACGTTTTAAGTCTGTTTCTATTTTTTTAAGTAATGGATTAAAGTTATCCTGTATAATTAGCCCTGTCTCTGCTCTAATTATAACCCCCAGGTACGTAGCAGAGTCGACATACCGTTGATCCATTTTTATTATATTCTTTGAGCAGATCACCTGTGTTTTCTCCTCGTTCAACCTGTATCCAGAATAACGTCCAAATTGTTTAGTAATCTCTGCTAATGTTCGCATGGTCGCTGCCGGATCAGGTGTCATAACCGCTAGATCGTCTGCATATGCAAGGATTTTACTCTCGAACCCGTTAGTTATGACTGGTTTTATGTTGTTACTTACCAATATCTGCCTAATCAATGGATCAATATACAAGGCAAATAAGATTGGTGAACAGGGGCAACCCTGACGGGTGCCCCTTTCTATCCTGATCCCAGCCGAACTCAGACCCATCAACTGTATGTGCGCCATCGGGTCGCGATACATGGCCCTGATAGCTATCAATATCTTTGGACCAAAGCCTCTTCCCTGTAATACATCCCAAAGATATTGCCATCTAACGCGGTCAAATGCCTTCTCGGCATCGAGGAGGATCATAGCAACCCCCTCCCCCCCAGCATGGGCCTCGAATATAGATATCGCTCTTCTCACATGGTCCGTTGTGCCACGACCGGGAATGAACCCATGCTGCCAAGGGGAGACGAGGCCGCCGATGACCCTCCCCAGCCTTGTGGCTATGATTTTTGCGTACAATTTATTGTCAGAATTAATAAGAGAAATTGGTCTATAGGAACCAGTATTCTCTTTCGGCTTACCTTTCTTGTGGAATACCACGATACTAGTATCTCTCCAAGTTTCTGGTATTATACCAGTACATATAATCCCATTAAAAAGATCTAGCAAGTATGGTGTTATCTCGATTTTCAGGTATTTATATATCTCTAAGGGTATACTGTCAGAGCCAGCAGCTTTACCTCCGGCTAACTGAGACAATGCTTCTAATATTTCTTCCTTAGTTATATCACACTCGAGACTTGCCATTTCATCTTGGTTTAACTTGGGGCCTAAATCTGGGTAATGCCTCCCTATAATATCTGGGGGGATATCCCCTGCATCTTCCCTATATAGGTTCTCGTAGTATTTTTCAAATACAGATACAATATCTTGGGGCTCGGTATAATCTCGACCCTCATCCTGTATGCATGTTATGGCATTTTTAACACTGTCTTGCCTAGTTCTTAAGGCTAATGCCCTCCCAGCCTGCTCCCCTGTCTCGTACATTTTCTTCCTATAGGTCCAGTAATCTATAGATGCCCTATCAGCCAATAGCTTCTGTATTTCGGCTTTAATCAGACAAATTTTGGTTTGACACTGAGCGCTCTCCTTCCCCAAAGTTAATGCCAGACAATGCTGTTCCTCTGCTTTAGCCAAATCACCCAGAAGCCTGTTCTTATAATCCTGTTGTTTTTTCCTTATCTGGGCTGAATAGCTGATTACTTCCCCTCTCAATACTGCTTTAAATGAATCCCAGACCGAGTTTCTCGAAGCACTGTATTGATTTGCGTCAAAAAACTAGCGTGTCCGGTTTCGTAGATGTTCTATAAATGCAGCATCAGCTAGTAATTTACGGTTAAATGTCCAAGATCTTCTTTTCTTAGTTGGACCTAGACCGCTGTGGCTAATAACTAACGGGTTATGATCCGATAGGATTTTGGGGAGTTTTTTAATGTTAACTTTCCCAATCTCTCCTGAGGAGATTAAAGCATAGTCAAGTTTACAATACTTCTGGTGGGGACAGGAAAAATAAGTAAAGCCTGGGTCATCAGGATATTTTGAGCTCCATATATCAGCCAAACCATGTGATGTCATCATGGATAGGAGCGCCCTTGAGACTCTGGGTTTCCTTCCACTATAAGGGATATTGCTAGAGAGATCCATTGTGATATTAAAATCTCCACATACCAAGATTGGTGCGGGCCAGCTTGACAACTCGCTTTCCACTACTTCAAATACTGTGGGATCATCATGATTTGATCCATAGATTCCACAAACCGTTATCCCACATCCTAATTCTACTATGGCCCATCTCCCTGCTGGATCTGATTTAGCCCGTTTAACCCCACCCAGGGTTGTTTTTCCCACAATTGCCACACCTCTTATAGTTGAGGACTGGGAAGAGCATGTAAGCATCTCAAAGCCACCAAATTTTAACAGCTTTCTTTTAGCCCATGAGAGATGCGTTTCCTGCAAGCACAAGATATCTAAGGGTTCAGTTTTAACAAATTCTGTAAGTCTGGCTCTTTTTCGCCAGTCATTGAGCCCCCCTATATTAATCGAGTAGATAGTAAGGCTAAGCATTATCGATTTTTATCGATCCCCCTCTTTTTAGATCCGGGATTTGATTACTGATATTAGTCATCCTGTACAGAAAAAAAAAGCATACGGGTCTGATTTCTATAGCGTCAATTCTCAGTTTTTTCTTTATTTCTGTGCTCCCCCCCCTCTCCCTCCACCACCCTCAAGTGCGTGACCCTCCCTTGGGTCACCCTACCCCCCCCTTCCATCCCACCCTTTCCCCCTAGAAGCGCTCAGACCAAGGTCTGTGCGTTGATGGATGGATGCAGCAGTGTGGTGTGTGTGAATGCACTTGTGAAACACCAAAGATCATACATTGAACAAAAACACATCCCCCCCTAGACGCCTCCCCTCCCAACTCCAAGAGACAACAAAGAAAAATTAAACGTAACACCCTAGGGTAAGCATCAACTTTAGTTTGTTTAGCCTGCTGTGTATCTTTTTCTGGACACCTTTCGAGCCACTTCCCCTTGTTACCGGGTTATTTATAATTATTTATAGTGAGTCCAGAAATTCTTTTGCCTTCACCTCAGATGAAAAAAATTGAGTCTTGCCCTCTCCCACAACTTTAAGCTGTGCAGGATTTACCAGATAGACCTGCATATGTTTTTCCTGGAAAGGCTTAATCAGTTGATGAAGCCTCCAGCGCCTCTCGACCGTTGCATGACAAAAATCCGGTCTTACAAAGAAAGATATGCCCTCGCTTGTTCTTTTGGCATCAGGTCTGGCTTTATCAAAAATACTTTGTCTGAGGATGAAGTTTCCTAAAAATATAAGGACTGCCCTTGGTCTGTCCGGAGTAGCACCAGCTCGTATTTTAAATGGAGTTCGGTGGGCTCTCTGAATCTCAGAAGACCAGTTCCACTCTGCCAGCTCAGGAAACGCATTCTTAAAAAGGGTAATGATGAAGGCCCTCATGTCTGACCCCTCGATCCCCTCTGGAACCCCAAGGACGCGCAGGTTGTTGCGTCTCAGCCTATTCTCCATATCCTCCAGCTTCCACTGGATATCAACAACCTGCGCTGCCTGAGAGTCGACTTTAAGTGATGCAGAGGCAGCCTCCGACTCAGTCGCTACAATCCGCTCTTCTAAGTTTGTGACTCTATCCCCCACATTAGCATGTGCTTTTGATAGCTTTCTTACAACAGTTTGTAACTTACGCATTGCTGATTGCGACTTCCTTGTGTCCTGCCTGGCTTCTTCTCTGTGCGTGAGCATTGTCTGGTAGATAACATCCAGAAGGGGGGGATGAGGGACCTCGGTCTCCTGAATTCCCTGTAGTGGTGTCGTTGAAGAGTGATCCCAACTCAGATCCCTATGTGCTTGACCATGAGCCTTAGCATTGCCATCTAGTCTTTTCGCTGTACCAGGAAGGGTTAGGTCAGGGTCGCTATCCGTCTCAATATTACTATCTTCTAGAGAGGAGCTCCTTTCGCCATCGGACCACTCTGCCTCTTCGGTCACTGAATAGAAGCAATCACTGCTATCCTTCTCCTTCTCTTGTTCGCTTGCCATTCCTTCAGCCAAGATCGCTGTAGACTGAGAGAGACATGGTGCATTCTCCTTTCTCCTGCAGTCAGGTTCCTTTAGAGTGTCTTTCTGTATACCCTGAATGGCATTGGCATCCTCGAGTTCGACAGACATCAGCTCCTCCACATGCTGGGGTGAAACTAACACGCCAATGATTGCAGTCCCGTCAACATCTTCCCCCTTTTCTCCCCCACCGCTTAATTGAAGCTCCTGATCGAGTAATTCCACCTGGGCTGGTCCTGGGGTCGGCTGGATCACTCCTTCATTTCCTCCTTCTCCTCCTCCTTCCCCCCTTACGCTGGCTGAGTCTGTATTAATTCCTGTTAAGGATGAAGGTGTTTGTGACACACTCACCGTGACCGCCAATAGGGCTGCATCAGCGTCTAAATCATATTCTAGTGCGCCCTGCAATACCTCCTCCTTATCTGCAATGGAGGGAGTTGTATTTACTGTATTTTTAGAGCTTTGGCCACTTCTAGCAAAAAGTTCGGGGATTGACGTGATCGGCTTTAGTTTCGCCCCCGGCTCTTGCACTGCCCCAGTTACCACAGCTTTTCGTGCCGAGTTCACCATCTCAGCTGAAACGGCAGCTGCCGTGTGAGAGGCAGCCCGCGCAGCCTGTGCCTTCTTCTTTGCAGCCGCTGCCTTGGCTGCTATACCAGAGGCTATTTTCGGGGCCATTCTTGAACTTAACGACCCTCGAAGCAATCCGCACCAACAGGGATTATTCACAGACCTCACCCTCCGCTGACACCTGAGGTTCCGTGACGATTTGAACCCGTGTTTTCAATATTGTCGGAAATACATAATATTGGTATCAGCGAACCGCAAATGATCCATTTAGCATATCCTGGTGTTTTCGCAATGCTACGAGCAAGAGCACTTCTGTTACAAACACATTTCCGATCTACCCATGGCATCCATCTTAGATCATGGCAGCCATTTTGTGTTTCTTGCCCTCACATACGCAATAACCTCTGATCACTTCATTTCGATTAAGGACACGTAGCCTTAGCCGGCGATTCACCTCTTTAGTGACACGTGCACCTTGGAACAGAACACGCTGTAGCTGCATGACTCGACAAAGGCTGCCTCCTCTGCCCGAGGCCAGTCCTGCTATACTGGTTCTCGTGTTCGTTGGCCTGATCATGATTAGGCGGCCGAAGCCGGTAGCCTTGCCCATTTACAACCCACAAACATCCCTTATCCTGCTTTTCTATCTTCTGCACCTGGCTCTGCTCCTTTCCTTCTGGGCCTTTATTAGGGGGAGGTAACGAAATTTACGATGAGGCGGTCCGGGTCTTGAATGAAAAGTTGACATGAGATTATGATGGAAAAGTGGGAACCCCTCGTTCGTAATGTTTTGACATCAGATATTGTCGACGATTCCTGTGCAACGCCAAATATTTATTGTTTAGGACACAAAGGTTTGGGAATGTACTAACATGTGAAGAATTTGCCTGAAGCCCAATTTTTAGTATATAAGGAGCAACCCTCTTTGTACAAATCGAACAGGCTCCTAGAATCTGCCCGTGTGTAGTTTCTGTGACTTCTGTGTCCCTGCAGTAATAAACCTTTGGTCTTTGACGCCACCATCGAGAAGCCCGTGTTTCTGTTTATTTGTGCACCAAGACAGGTGGAACTCCCGGGTCTTCGGGTGTTATCCCTGACACCTCTGGATGGAACAAAAAAAAAGTCCAGAACTCCACAACGTTGCGTCAAAATCTTGCGCCTGCCTCACAGAAGGCGTAAGACTGACGCAGGCCCTTTCACATGGGGCTTGCCCCATGTGAAAGCACGCATTGCTGGAGTTGCGTCACTTTTGTGACACACTCCAGCAATGCGTCACTTTTGCGCTTACAGATACGTCGGAAATACTGACGCATCTGTAACTCCATGCGACATGATGCGTCATACATTAAATATGACGCATCAGGAATGTCGCAAGGAGTGCGCACTGAGAAGTGACGCAACGCTGCTTTCACGCAGCGATGCGTCATTTCTCATAAATGAGGCCCAAAGGGCCTTATTCATGAAGGTCTTCCGCCGCCGGTACGTCACTTTTAAAATGGGAAAAAGTGACGTACTAGTGGCGCAAGGCCTTCAAAAATGAGGCCCAAAATGTTCCTTGGGAAGCAAAGAAAATGGGTCATACAGACCTTTAAACCACGCCCTGACTGTCCGTACGTCAGCTCGAAGACGTCATTGCAACTCCAGTGTGCTTCCTAAATCATCTAACAGTCTCGACAGTCAAATCAGACCCTCCATCTTTTTTGCGATTTCGTGTCATGCAAAATAAATGCAAAATTAGATAGGAAGTCTGATCCCCGTGTTCCAAAACACAGGCTGCGAAAAATGCAAATATCCCTTACCGCCTGTTTACACAGTGGCCAAGGTCATGGGATTGTGCTGTAAATCAGCACATTAGATTTTTTTTGGGGGAAAAACGGCTACCCGAAACTATTTTACATCTTTAAACTTCAAAGTTCAGTTAAACTTCAAATAAACAACTGAAATGGTTTATATTTGCTTTGCCAAAAAGATAAACGGACTTTTTACTCTTGTACTCTTGTCTGTGCTACTGCCCACGTATACATTTTGTGAGTGAGAAAGTACATTTATTGCATAACTCCACCTAGCGCCTATGTTACCCTAACGTCCACAATTGTACGTTTGGTTGCTGCATTAATTCATCTGCTGAAGTAACCTGGCAGGAAAATGTGCAGGTTTGCATCCAAGAGCACCTACTTAGTATTCAACCTGTAGTAGGAGATAATAGTTGTGCTACAGGCTTAGGCAATGCAAGTCTGTCCTTGAGATTGTGAAAGTCGGTAGTCGGGGCTAAAATGACTCTCAGGTTATTCTACATGAGACCCACACTGTTTAACGTGGTAGCGTTATGAATGCCAAGAATAGACTCTGAAACTGTGAGAGCCCAGCCTTGGTAGTAGGGGCCAAGCGGTTTAAGACCTAAGTGCAATGGAGATGTTTGAGGGTAAGTACCAGAGGCAGTGAACCCGTTCTTGCTGGTCAATACATAGGAATGTTGCTCCAGTCATTTACTTGTTAAGAGTGCTGTCTTTATGCATACATCTAAAAGGAGACTATTACAAGAAACGTACGTTTCTTCCGTAACAGTTATGCAGTTCTGATCCTGCACAAGTTGGTAAAGCCAGAGACTATGGTCCTGATTAGCAGTAGCCCATGTCGGGCAGATGTGATAATTATCACATCAGATGAATCCAACACAGAGGTGTTGCACATTTCTCTGATGCAATAATCATCCCCTGTTAAGGCTTTTTGGGGATAAACATGTGGATGTTGGTGCTTCCTGCTCCAAAATCTGCATGTTCCAGTAAATATTGTTTTTTTCCCTCTTTTTAAAATTCTATAAGTTTTGCCCTGCGAAAATTTAATAAAGGGTTTCATTTTATTGTACCTCTTAATTATCAGGTGCTACAAGCATCTAACCACTTGTGAGTGTGAGAGGGAAGGGCGAAAAACGAATCTAGGGGGCCGGATATGTCTCATAATTTTAGTGTTTATTTGCAGAGGAGACTAGAGGGACAAATGCAAACAGAAAAGACAGAGAGGAAAATAAGCAAGATAAAATAAGTGAGTTTGCTGACATGGACTTTGAGTTCTTCTCCTTTCAGTGGTATCCTTCTCCTTCTTCTCTTTGTTTTAGATTCGTGTTTCTGCGGTGAGTCATCGTCGGTTCAAATAAAAGAATACAAGGAAAACGAGGTAAGTAAAATGGTCTGTAGTATTTTGTTTGTGAGGGATAGGGACCATCACCACACCCAGGGGTGCTAGGGAGACCTCTCTACTGGTGAAGACTGTAGATCAAGTACCCCCTTTCTTTATTAGGTTGTTTATTTTCTTGAGCTCCTGTTGTGATCACTGGGATTTACGGAAGGGAAAGTGCGAAAGGAAAACACGTGAAATTGTGCTCAGTCTACTCTCCTTTCCTATCTTAATGGTTTGAGATTAACTACGCCCCTCTTGCTGTTTATTTAATATTCCTTAAGTGTTTTCTTTCATAAAGTACTGTGGCTCACTGGTTAGAGGCGGCAGACCCGAGAGCAGAGGACGGCCCGGGACCAGGGTTCGATTCCCAGCGCGGCAGGTTTCTGGACCAGGGTCAGCGGACTCGATAATTCTCTCGCCTCGGTGCCCACTCTGATCAGCGTTCACACTCGGCAACTCTGGGCATTAGCTTGCCTCATCTTCACTAACGGCCCCACCAGACCGCTGGGGATGCCTAGTCTCACCCTGGAGATACCCATTAAGGGACCATCTCTCAGGGAAGCCAGGAAGGGTTTCGCAGCGGTCGAAGCGCCTTGGGACCCTCCGGGTAAGTAGTGCGCTATATAAATGCCTATACATTTACATTTACATTTACATTCTATTTTCATTCTCAAGCACACTAGTTAATTAATCCATTAGGGAGTGCCATCCCTTTCTATTTTATTCCAACTCTATTCAAATGCCAACAAATGGAAAGTAAAAAGAAACCAACAAACAAAAAAAACATTCAAGACAAACAAAAGAACCCGTGGGCAGGATAGTATTAGCTGAATACCATTGTTCCAGCATTGGGATGGTGCTGCCACCTGGCCTCTCTCTCCCCACCTGTCTCAGTTTGCTCCCCCCCTTTTCCTGAACCATCCCTTGTGCCTCCCCTCCCTTCCCCAAACACATACAAGGGAAAACGCAACTCTCTTGAGCTGCGGTGGGAAGTTACACTTCCCAGGGTGACCACCACTCTTCGCTCCATGTTTCTGGAGCATTGTTATCTTCACGTGCTATCCTCTGTCCAGGTGCAGCAGATGGTGGGCTCTCTTCTTCGCTTGAGGCCAGATCTCCTCATTCTGCCCGCTTCTGGAGTCCACGCTGCTCCTTTAGGAGTCTCCTGGGTGCAGACCCCTCTCCCCCTCCTCCAATACGTTCGTCCTCTCCTGACTCTACGCTCTTCTCTGTATTTGGCTGCTATCATGTACAGGCTAAGCATGGGTGAATTTTGCGAATCTCGCGTTCGCGAATTTTGCGGATTTGCGAACTCGCAATCCGCAAAATCCGCGAATTCCCGCGAATTTGCGGATTTTTTTTTTTTGTGTTCGCCCGTGTTTCTGCCAGTTCGCGAGGGTTTTTACAATTTCGCAATTTGCGAACTTACCTGTCGGGTCGCAAGTTTTGCGAACTTGTTGTTTCTACGTGTCCAGCCTGTTTGGGACACTCTTCTTCATCACTGCCACTCTCTGTCACCACTGCCACTCTCTGACTACTCATGCCACCCTCTGGCCCACCCATGCCACCCTCTGTTTCATCACCACACCCTCTGGTTGTCCAGTGTACATTATTTTCGGCAAAGCAAAGCACACCTTCCCTGCCTCAAGTGACCTGAATTAATTTGGGGCTGATTAATGTGTCACAGAATATTTTTTTAGCTGGCACCTGCTTCCTTAGTGCTTCCTGATTAGTGATCTTTTGCACTTGCTTAGTGCTTTCATTGTTGCAAAATTAGTTACAACACCTGCCCTGCCCCAACTGACAATAATGAATTAGGGGCTGATTAATGGATTTTAACTTCCAGCCTGGCTCCTGCTTGTCTCCCTTAGCTGTAATTCAGGACCTTTGTGGCATATGTGTAACTATTCTGAGGTTCAGAGCAGGGTCACATAATAGTTGCAACTGGCAACTGAACTCTGGAGGGGCCCCTCAGGAAGCACTACAGGAAATGGCTACTAATGATGAGCCTGAACTTTTGAACCTGGTAAGTAGTTTCAGTTTTGCTAAAATCGTATTTCTGCAATTTAGCACTTACTCGCGGGGTGCGAAGTTGTACTGGCAAGCCGCGAACTCACGCGAACAGTGCGAGCAAGCCATAAAATCCGCTGCTCGCGGATTTGCGGATTTTGCGGGAGATTCGCGGATCTCGCGGATTGCGAATTTACCGAAAATCCGCAAAATCCGCGAGCGAAACGGATTTTCCGCCCATGCTTAGTACAGGCCTGCCTCCTTTGGTTGTCAGTGAATCCTCGATGGAAGTATTAACCCTTTCATCTTCTTTTTTTCCCAGGGAAGGAGCTGTTGCTGCTGCTCGCTGTGCTGAGACGAAAGAAGTAAGTGAGGGCTGATTATGGGTATTGGGTCAGGCCCTTTAGGGCTAATAGGTTGTATTCAGGTAGCGGGGCCTGGTTTTTCTCACCCGGATTGAGCTACAAACATGTGAACCCCCTGGATATCCAGGAATGTTGCTTCCTGCAAATGTAAGAAGCCTTAATTGACCAGCCACTGTAGGCAGGAGCATGGTCCTAAGGGGCACGTTGGGGGCAAACTAGAGCCGTTACACTTTGCGAACCAAACAATTGCCCAATACCAAAGTAAAGTGCATCAGGTCAAGGGCGAACACGGCTACCATGAGATCATTTCATTCACAAATCAGGTTCGACCACGCCCCAACAATGTGCATGATTTGTACGAGTCCTGATGGCAACTGTAACAGTGTGGCGATGGGTCTGGACTGCATTAATATATGCTCCTGGAACACCCATGATTTAGAAAACACATTACAAGATGGAGATGCATTGGCATTTCTCCAGTCATTTTACATCATTCTGTTACAGAAAACCTGGAGATAAGATCCAACATCAATAGTTGGCTATGTAGAGAATCGCGTGCCAGCGGAGAAGTGTTCAAACTTCAGGCACCTCAGTGGTGGACTATCTACATTCTGCTCCACAACACTAAATTTGGTCAAAGAAGATCTTGGGGTAAATTGTATACAAACCACAAAGCTAGCACCCAAAAGGATATTCTTACCCGCATGCCACTGCTAATCATTAATGTATACATCCATCCTAGTGCAGACAGGAATGGCGAACACAGCAATCCTACTAAATCTAATAATCACATTACAGAATTTTTATAATTTCTGGGGATTTCAACATAGATCGAAGCCACTATAGTAAAATAAGGGGTATCCCCTTGCGTGGCAATACGTTTCAAAAGCAGTAAGAAAACCTACCTCTATGGCTTTTGACCAGCAATACAAAACAGGGCATTCCAGCAGCTATCACTGACCTAAGCGACAAAAAAAGTTCTGTAATCTTACCCCTGGTCAAGCAAATCTAAATTTAACTTTGCACGGAGAGCAACCATTTTCCCAAACCTTTCAGGTAGCCTGCAAAATCACCCTGTTGAGTCCAGAAAATTGACTAATTTCTCCCCCATTCACCCAAAACCTAAACATATTAAAAGGCACGGGCTGGAGATTGAGACAGTGATAGAGGAGGTTTACTACTGTTCCAGCACTCTGAAAGAGGTAAAAAAAAAACAACGGATACGAAGAACTAGAAAGGACAATTGACAAACGTAAAAATGAATGAGCTACTCTATCCATGACTATACTCAGAAAATTCCCAGCCGGATCACAACTAATTAAGAACACCAGCTCTGGATGGAATTAGCAGTTTGGCAGCGGGATACATAAACTAAAAGCGCAATCGAAACAGGACCTCACATATGAGAAATGGGGTAGGGTCACAGAGATTATTTGCAATAATATTAGTGAGCTGCTACTGTATTACTCTATTAAAAACACATTACAATCCTTAAATATTGGATGGAAAAACATTTAGAATTTGGACCAGTGTCCCTGTGCGCTGTCAGTGACTTGGCCAAAAAGGGCATGGAAGATCTGAAATCGGATCCTAAATTCAAAGCTGTATCGAACATGGGCCCCCCCAAAAAAAAATTTGCCCCAGGGCACCCCAAAATCCTTCAGATGTCCCAGGATGCTAGAGACATAATATGGTTGAATTGGACAAGGAATTACTAGATATTGGGATTCCATGAGTCTAACAGATGTTTGTTGTGTTTTGTGTATCGGTGTGGAGTGCAAAAAACAATGGATTTAGGCCCAGATCTCTGCGCTGGGGTGAATGTATGACATTGTTCTGCATTCTGTCCATCACCTGTGGTTTTTGCATTTGTGTATCAGTGGAGCACAAAAACAAAGTGAATGGAGATGTCATTCTGATACCATTTTGTGGACCAGCTGTCATTGGTGTCTCTTTAGATGGTTTAAGGACGTTTTATACTTGTGCAGTCATTACAATGAACTATATCAAACGTTGGTGAAATATGTTGCCTAATTCATACAATGTCCATAATGCGACTGTCCTCCGGCTTCCATTCCGGTAGTTGGTATATTGTCTGTTTAACAAGTATTTGGACACATCAAGTGGTTATTTTTTGTTTTAACCAAGGGATAGAGAGAAACTGGCAAGAATTCAAATTTCGTAGCCACAAAAAGTAAATAAAAAGAGCAACATAGAAGCATGATCCCATCCTATTTCTCACATTTGTTTATCAGGATTCACAGATGAATAAATGCTATTCGCCGGTTGAACAGGTTTCTATTTAGCAGGGGAAATTTGAGATTAAACTGGAATGAACCGTGCATAATGGAATCTTCCAGGGGAGGCAACATGAATATTCAGATCAACAGCAAAGAGTGAGACCCACCATGCACAGCGCTAGAACCACATCTCTTCTTTCAGCCAACGCTGACACTTCTGCGCCTCCAGATCATTGGTTACTGTAAAAGGAAGAATGTTCTCTTTCAGCTGGTACTCAATGATTAATGATGAGACAAAGAATGCACACACTTCGGACGTTTTCTTATATTTTATTAAAAAGAAAAATCTCTAAAATGCCTGAACAAAATATTACACTTTATGCCGTTTGATAGTTGCACTCATGAAAGTGAATTGAAGCGTTCCTTGTCCTACAAATTGGCTTCATCGTGTTTTCTGAGTAATATTGTTTGTTCACTATTGCTTTTTTCCAGTGGTATTTACACAAGTTAAATATATATTGTCATTTTGTCATACAGTCTCTTTTTAGCAACACAGTAGTTTTGTCAGCACAGTTTTCATTATACATTTAACAGAGACAATGCAGTTATTGGTAATTTCATTTATGATGCGACATTTGGGGGGACACCATCACTTTCAATGGAACAGTAAACAGAGTAGAAAGATAGAGGACTGACATGGAGAATAAAAATGTAGGTACATACATGCAGAACAACTGCAAATCTTATAAATATTCATTACGAGTGCCCCATTAATCCTGATGGCACCAGTGATTAGACTTACCGACCAGTTCTTCAACATGAAGCCAATGGCTTCTAGTGGTCAAATTATAATCAACTATTATGGGCATTATGGGCACCCATTTTTTTTTTTAAAGGAGCAACTTTTGACTTTAATTAACTGTTGTTCTCATAAGGTCTCAACTGACCAAGGTGGCTGATTTTGTAATCACATTGCCCACTTGTCCTTTCCTCCTTACAAGAGTATTGCACTCAAACCCAACTGATTTAGAGCCACAGAATACCTTACATGGTTAGAGCTACTATTATAAACACATACATCACTATAATATGTCTCAAAAATTCTTTAATTGAGAACATTGTAACTCCTTTGGAAGGTTATTGGTGAGATGTTGATTTATTGCATATAATTGTTTTTTTTTTTCAGATCAATTTTCAGTTTGGCATTATTCTGTAAAGCCAATGGAGAAACTAATTGCAATGGGCGTTCAAACAGCAACATCAAACTGAAGATCTCACATCAGTTATCTTTTTCAGTCTGGTGGAATTTTGCATAACTGATTGTAGGTCTATATAGAATCTCGTTTTAGAGTACTATGCTCCCCTGCCTCTGAGATCTATATAGTACCACTTATTTCGTACCCAGCACGAATATAGCTCTCTCCTACTGATAACAAATTCACAAGAAATCTTTCAACACACACAAAAAAAAATCACACAAAAAGTAGGGGAGACCAAAAGCCCTATGAAGGGGCTTAAGTTGTGCTGAAACATACAAACTGACATATATGCAGTCTAATACAGGCAACGCCCTTGCTGTTTCCTGTTCTAGAAACCAGATTGCACCTTTTTTGTCAAGCTGAAATGCTGCGCTTGACTTTTCTCTATGTTCAGTTGTATCCAGATAGGACTGCATAAGTTCTCACAGTGAAGTCTGTTTAAAACACGAATGGAACCGCTTCATCAGAGGTCTGAACACACGTTTAGCACTAGTGCAGTAGTGTGGAGCATCCTTGGTGTTTCCTAGTTCGGAATCTTTTTAGGTTACTATTTATCATGCCTATTTCTTATATCTCCTCATGCTGATACTCTGCAGAGCAGAAATGGACCAGGTACAATCAGCGCACATAAGGTTTTGCGAAACGCACACGTTTGGTGGCATACTGTGCAATTCTTGGGTGAACTGATGTGAGAAATTGGTTGTTGTAACATTTTAATTAATCGCAATATATTTTTTGCATAAGAGAAAACGTTAGTGGGAGATCACAATGCATAAGAAATCACAAGAGGGCATAGAGTATTTGTACTCAGGCGCGCAACACCCAATGGACTCTCCGGGCTTAACCCCCCGAACCCCCCCCCCGTTGTGTGTGGCAGCCCGGATGAGACAGATCCCGGGCACACACAGAGCCGCACCCGAACGTTTCACAGGTCTTTAAAAGACCATTTGAATGTTAATTAGGCCTTGCAGTTGATTCACCCCTTCTAGGAGCCCCTGCAGCTCCACTCTGCCTACTGATTAAAGGTTCATCCCCCCCCCGAACTTTTTTCTTAGCCCGTCCACCGCCCCCGAAATTTGGCTCTAGCTGCGCCTCTGTTTGTACTAGAGACTAGTCTAAATAGTATGATCAGGTAATTAGCAGATATAAACGCAATACATTATATTTAGCCCTGCAGATATCCTAAAGTGTGAATGCATTTGGATGGCTACAGAAAGGATAATTTGCTGGGTTTGAAAAGAAAGCTCTCCTAAAAAGATAACGTTTCGCCTATATATATGTGAAGTGGTCAGTAATGCAGAACAGCCAACCAACCAGACAAAATTATCTTTTGAACCCTGGCATATCAACTTTAAGGTGGTTATGGAGTATTGTGGGCAGACATGGGAGAGAGTATTATGTAAATACAGAATTTCACTCTCAATTGGAATGGCTGCTCTGTGTATGTTATGGGCAGCAGTACAAATTCTTGGTAAGTACCACCCACATTCTACCATGTCAGTTCTCATGAGATTTGTAAGGAGATGAAATGGTGATAACGCACAGTTAATTTAGCAACGAGACTTTAGTGCAATAATGAAACCAAACAATTAAACTCAGGTAACAACACATTGCCATCAGGACCATCGATTCCTCTTCTCGTGAATCAGACATGATGCACTGCTCTTTCAAATATGAACTCCAAGGCAGGACATATCCACTCAAATGGACAACAGCATTGGAAAAGGATTAGAGAATGGGTGAGTGTCTTCGCAAGACACATGTAATATCAGCCATGAAAATGTCCATCCCATGGTGACATGTACAAAGTGCAGTCATATTTAACAGTGTTCCCTGTTTGTGGTTGATGCGAAGATTGTATATTTTGCCTGTAAACCTCCGCAGAGCTACAAGCCCTCCTGATGGCCAATTGCATTATATCATGTTAAAAATAGACTCTCACATCCTATGGCTGGATATGTGACTTAGAGGCTAAACTGTTTTCTGTAGAACCACAAAACCGAAATTGTATACAAATTCAAAGCTTACATAAATTGTACCATCCTGGCCAAACCTCTAAATGTCAAAACAACTTAGTCCCAATAGTTAAACATGAGATTGATTTAAAAAAAAGGCCATCAGCCAGCTCTCAGAGCTAGGCCGTAATGAAAACTTTACTAGTTGAGCTGAGGTTCCTCAAGAGCAATTAGAATACCAGTGAGGTGCATGATTCTGTTCCTTAAACCCTAGCAGTCTACAGTTAGAATGGCCTAAAACATGGGCACCCTACATTGGTCTGGGGCGGTTGGTCACGTTCTAAGCCAGAAAAATTATGTTCGCTATTAAAGTTCCAATGTAATTAGCAAACTGTGATGCAGGCTTGTTACTAATACATACAGCTGTGATGAACCCTGAACTAACCCTGGACGTAGGACTACGCTATGCTCGCGTAGTTTGTGCAACTACACACTACACAAATTGCATGTAGCACAGTGCAAAAACGCGTAGCATAGCAGGCCTTTTTTGCTTGCTCGCGGTCCTCAACGTCAAGTTGAAACCGCGAGCGAGCAAAATGACATCCCGGCGTGACTTTTTCCTCGTTCGCGATCAGCAACATCAAGTTGCCGATCACAAGCGTGGAAAATAAACCTCCTGGCGAGATTCTCAATGCAGAGAGGTCAGGTTTCTCATTGCGAGTGGTCGCATATGCTCGCGACCGCTCGCGATGAGAAACTACCAGTCCACGTTGAGAAAACTGCTGAGTACAAATCTAGCAGCAGAAAACAACTGCTTGCACTGTGCAAGATGCTGTTTGCAATGATTGCACAGTGCGGACAAGCATTTGGCACTGTGCAATCAGTGCGAACAGCATTTTCCCTACCGCACTACGCAGTTTGCGTAGCAGGCGTAGTGCGAAGTGCACTTCACGTAGCTACGCATAGCACAACTATGCGAACTACGCCCAGGGCTAACTGTAAGTTGAAGACTACCTAACTAGATTCCACCTCTTGGCCCCTTCTTCCACCACTCTGCACTTCCTGCCTTTTTATCTCACTCTTGCTGGTTCTTGCTATCTCCCTTTGTTTTTGCTGTCCAAGCTTTCTCTTCCTCAGGTTCTTCCCTGTATTGGCTCTCTTTTTCTCCATTTGGTTCAAAGTCGGATATAAATATGTGAGTTGCTGGTGCTTACCACTGACACAAATTACACAGTAAATCAGTAGTCCACACCTGTGTAAAGATGAACAGTTAACCAGCGATAACCTTGCTACAGCCAGTTACTTCAGGGCTTAACCTGCAAACTTGTACGTTTATAGTGGTAATGCTTCTTAATAAAGGTATTGCCACTTCTACACTGCCACAGTATTTACCAGCAGTATCAAATGAGGTTTAAATTCTGGAGAAATAAAACATCAGGCTCTCGTTGTTATGGGTGGTACGATACAAGCATACCTAAGCAAAAGGATTTAAGAAGTCAATAATCTTATTATCCAATTTCTGCACATGCAGCTAAGAACATGCGTTATATAGCATGTTTGCCGCAACATGAGGGTTTCTAAGCGCTGCCCTGACAAATCCAAAGTTAAGCTTGGAACCAGGACTACGATTGGAACTGCAATGTGATACCCACAAAAACAATTGCCTCTAACTGGATAGCAACTGGCTTTGAGCTGTTTTTATAAAAGTATAAAAGCTGACTCTGCGCATAATCATATAGGAAGTTTTTTAGAGTGCGTTGACAAGGTGCGATTCTGCAGGATGCCTCAGAATACACAATTGGTATTACCATAAATATGTACAGTAGTTCCTTGTTAGTTCTGGGAGTAATAAGAAGAAATCCCACGAGTAATGATGTGATACCCAATGGATGGCACGTACCACAGCTGGAATGCAAATACCATGAGGTGAAGCAGCAGCAATGCATATGGCTCTTTGTACAGAAAACAGAATAGTTACATTAGCACAATCCATTCCATTCAGGTGTACACAATGGACACAATAATACATTACAAATAAGAACATGTGCTACTGTCCATACAGAAACGCCATGTTTTGCTCTTACACAAAGAAAAGTACATACAAATCCTACACACACAAGGACACATTGTTCTATGAAGTGGAAACAACACTTAAAGTTTCATAAAGTTGGTGTTGAGTATAAACACCTATCACAGCTTTTTTCTGATCAACACTGAAATTCAGTCAATACAAGAACATGGTGTCACTGACAATCTGTCAAATTATGACGGCAAGCATTCAGCTCTTGCTCACAGTAGATACGTCAGCAAGCTAATGGCATATTAACATTGTGCTATGTAATCAAGCTTGCTCATTTCAAAAGCAGGAGCCCTCGCGGCCAAGGAGCAAGATGACAGTTAAGTACCGTATTACTTCTGAAAGCAACAGTCCTTGTTTTTAATCTTAATCAAATATTGCATGCTTCCATAATTACACCATCTTCAATAGTTGTTTCTTTGGGTGGGGGAAAGGATGGAGGGGTTGGATTGTTTTGCATTCCGAGAAACAAGAGTTTGGCGACACAAGTCATACAAAATCCAGGATGAATACTTCATAGTTGCAAAAAGCTTTCGACGAAAATGTTGGATAAAACCTTTGCTGAACTGCGCCATTTTTCCAATGATGTTTAATGTCTTTGATCACTGACAGTTCAGTATAAACAGTTACATAACATTCTCGAAGAGCTGTAATGATCTCATAATGTTGTCGTCCTGAAAGTAAACAAATAAGATTATACATCCTTGATTGATTAAAAATATAGTGCACGTTTATTAACACAGCATACTTAGTTCCTTGGCAGTGTACTTAATACAATGTAGTTAAGTGTGAAGATGTCTCAAAACTGCAACAAATAGAAATCAAAATAAATTTCCTGTATTTTCAGTAGAGGCATGTGAATTTCTGGAGTCAAGAAGACAACCATCTGATAATTTAAAGTGATATACAAAATAAACTTGTGACAAGTATTAGGTAGACATCTATAGTTGCCCTTAATGAAGGAATGAAACAGTTCCGGCTACCACGGAGAAGTGGAGTGGCACAACTAGGCAATGGCACTTCATCCCTACACAGAGGCCTCGTGGCATAGTCCCAAGTCAGCTAGCTCCTGCCCTCCCACAAGTTTCACCTACTTAGAGGGCTGTGATAATGATTACATAAGACTCTAATTCAAAATGGTTCATTTGTCTCCTAAACAAAGGCAGAAAAAAGGGACTGTGCTTTTTGACTGAAGTGTCTCACTTTCAGATATTGCCTTATACTATCCTCTCTAAAAGAGTTACACAATGGCTATTACTTTGAGAGAGCCTTAAGTGAGACACTGAAATAAGTTTAAGCTTCTGGTTATCATCCCTGATCAATTGGGCAAAGAGAGTGAACCACTCAAAGTTTGTAACAATGTTTAAAATGCTACTGTAATGCAACTCATATTTACCACTTGAAGATTTTCTTACAATAATGTAATTGATAATGCTACCAATGTTTCACCTTTCTTTTGAATGCAAAAATGTAATCCAACAGATTTTCTGTCTTCTTGCTTTTGATCCTTTTGTTTCTGCAGTGACATATTACTAAAGTCAATTATAGAAGCATAGATAAACTGTTTCAGAAAGCTTCTATCATACTAAAACCAAAATTCTGGAATATACCAATTAAGAAAGATGAAAATCTGTCTCCTTTTTGCTTGGAGAAAAGGTTTGGCTGTCTTGTGAGAAATTGGGTTGTTGGTTGACTAGAGCGTGAACGCTGGTCAAACAACAGCCACAGTCCCTGGCAGGGTGAAGCTACCCAGGGAACAGTGAGCAGCCACTAACTGTTGCACAACTTGGCAACAGTCAGTGGCTGCACGCTGTTTGGGACTATAGACTCACACGCTGAGGAAGCCGTGTGTACTATTTAACTTTCCGATTGTATGCCAGCCATTGAAACCACTGCCCTTGGGCCGGTCCTTTGTGATCCCATTCATAGACCTTGAGTTCCCTATTGACATCTTATTGAAATTTCATGAATGTTTGCCCATGGTCAGGTTGCTACTTTTCTCTCTGCAGAAAAACCACACCTAAATTACAGCCAGGGGTCGAAACGTCGATTTATTGGTCTTAATCCTGTTTGCGTTTGATGCTTGGCACTGAGAATTCCTAATGTTTTGAGGGATCAGATTCTATTTGTATATTAATTTCTGAATGGGTAAGGCAACTATATGTTTTGTAAGCTGAATTTGGTTGTTCTGTATTTTGTTTATGCACCTATTTTTCACAGCACTGCTCTGTAACTTGTAGCATCTATTCGCTTATTGTAATTGTCGCAATAATATATATAGTATATATGTATATTTGTTTCTACATGGACAAATCAATTAACTATTGATTAAATCACTACCTTTACGATTATGTGTACATTAATTGTGTTAGCAAGGCCAATGAGTTCGTTTGCGGTACTCCTAAATGATTCCTAATAGATCTTTGTTTTGTACATATGCACTTGCTAAAAGTGCCATTTTCAAAACTGTAGAGTAAAATCTGACTTTACCATTAAAGAGGAATTTTCATTACAATTTCATAGATACCAAACATGAAGGGCTTATCTATCGCCAATCAAAAGGTTGCCCTTATTAAATGTTTCAAGGCAACCTAATGTTATCCTATCGGACAGATAGGCCTCACAGTACTGAAAAATGAATTTAGGAGTTTTTCACTATGAGGACATGTAAAATTTAAAAGGACATGTCCAATCAGTTAATTACAAATCACCCTCCCCTATGGGCTACCTAGAGCTTAACTTACAGGTGACCTATATGTAATAAAAGGGGAGTTTAAGGTTTGGTAAGGAGGCTATATTGCCAAGTCGAATTGGCATTTTAAGACTGAATTCAGGCTGCAATGGCAAGCCTGGGACATGTTTTAAAGGGCTACTTAAGTGGGTGGCACACTATGTGCTGCAGGCCCACAAGGAACATTTAATTTATAGGCCCTAGGTATATAGTATATCTCTCAACAAGGGACTTATAAGTAAATCGAATATACCAACTAGGTGTAACCAATTTAACAATGTTTAGAGAGCACAGATAGTTTAGCACTAATTAGCAGTGGTAAAGTGCACAGAGTCCTAAGGCCAACACAAACGAATTCAGCAACAGTTTTGTGGTCCATTTGTGGCTTTCTGGTTGTTGTTGCCTCATAGCTTGAAGATTCATTTTGTTCTTCATTCACCTCAACTGAAATCATATGTGCCCGATTATTATAAACTTCCATCTGAAACCCACCAGTTATGGTATAAGGACAACCTGAATATGAGGTTAAAGGGAAAGGAGAATCTTGGAAGTTTCAAGTATGTTTCAATTTTTAAGCCATTGGAAGGATTATTCTCATAGTGAGCGCTCATAAATGTTCGTTGTTTCCTTATAAAGCACCTAATAAATGCAGAGCTTCAGGAGGGTGCTTATGTTACTATTGTACGGAGATCTGTGCAGGAGGCAGAACCAAGAACGTATCAGTGACTGCTTAGGTTGAGGAGAAGAAGTGTACCATGTACTCTTCAACAGTACATTGTCAAATGTCATGCTCAAATTGCTGCTGAACATCCTCACTGCCTTTGCTGTTCTAGCACTTCAGCAATTACCAGAGGGGTTTTCCATGACTTCTGTGAATTGGAATTGATAATTTTGAGTGGCGGGTGGAGACTAAATCTGGGCTTTTTTTTTATAGTCAAGCAAACAAATGAGATCCTGAAAGGGGTGGATACAAGTCTCAGAAATAACTATTTCCAAAATGGTCATCAAGCTATTAGATGATTTTAGAGTTTCCCACTTCAAGATAATGCAGAGTCTTTCTGTGTGATGTCAAGTCCTATTCAAATAATTTATAAAGTAGGCTTTATGAGAGGAAGATGCTTCACAGTGTATTTTGTTCCCTGATTTTTCATAATGCTATATGCCTCTTAATACTATTTGTGTCTATGATTTTTGCCTCTAACACGTTGGATTGTTTCCCCTCCAGACTCTACTGCGGGTATAACCTGGCTGTTTCATTCTTCATGTTATCAGGAGGAGTTTGGTGTTTTGCTGATTTCTTGAGTGCTATCTTCATCTTCAAACAAGAATTAGAAGATTGACAAAGTGCCAAAGGACTCTACTCCTTGAATTACCCGACTCTTTTATGCTTCATTTTGTCAGGAGAAGTTAGTTGGTAAAGAGTGCATGATAATCAAATGGCAATTATTTGTGCACAAGTCCTCACTTGTGATATGCGTGATAGCTGTGCTGTAGCTAGAAAGTTGCTCTTTACAATTAGTGGCTTTGCAAGGTCAAGTGAGACCCGGTGCGGAAAATTTCTAGGAACCCCCGGCTTGACAAAATAGCAAAAAAATGTGTTTAAAAAACATTTTTTTCATTTTTTAAAGCCGGGGGTGACCAGTGTCATCACTGAGGGGGGTGTCAAAATGGCAAAAATATGTGTTTAAAACACTTATTTTGCCATTTTGTCACCCCTGTCAGAGATGACATCCGGGGCGGCCCGCAGCCACAGCACCCCCCTTCCTACGCCCCTGTTTACAATGAGACCAAAAAGTATTTGATAACTAAATGCCCAATGTAAATCTACATCTGACATCAAGGCATGAGTTATGGACAGACAGGGTCCTGCGGAAAGGTGAACTTCCAACAGCCACATATTTTTATTTAGCAAGTGTTATTTATCCTAAAACTCTAAAATAGACTTTGGATTGCTCCTTACTTTAGCATTCAACTTAGATGGATAAGCCCTAGTTCAAATTGTTGTCTAACTTTTTGGTATGTCTCATTGATAAAACAACTTTTGCCTTTTATCATTTTTACTTTGCATTAATGATTATTTATTGGTTTAAGTCATACAAGACATACACTGTAGGTCAAATTTGCAAGTGCAACATAAACGTCTAGTATTATGCAGTGCCATGAATTTAAACAAGTGTGTTTATTCATGATGGGTACTAGTCTTTATGTATGTTAAAGGGATACTATGGATGCAACAAAAAGAGTAGTATCCAGATTTGTAAAAAATAGTATTTCATAATTGTTCTTACCTCTTGGCATGATTCTATAAACTCGTCAATGGTTACAACACCATCCTTGTTTTTGTCCATTTTCTGTAAAACAAAATAAAAGCAATCTTAGTGATATTCATACTTTTTGTTCTGAAAATCTAGTAGAAAAATATACAACTGAAGTGCGTGCGAATCTCTGATTACTATGTCCAATCCGAAAAAAAACAGTATTGCCATGCTTATCATCTTATCAGATGTAGAATGACATCTAGCAGTCGATTTCCGTCTTTTTTAGTGCACGTTCGTCTATGACCATGTGTCAGCACAAACCATTGAGACAAAAAAAATCCAATTACTTTAAATTAAATACATTATGATTTATTACTGTAAAATCATAATATGCCTTTGCTAACATGTTTAAAGCTGGAAATTTAATGGGAAATTTAGGCACAGTATAGAAAGGTTTATGAGAATACAGTGATGTTCTGCAATATGCAAGATGCATCCAGGTCAAAGAGACTCAACGCCAAAATTAAATATTATTTATCCTACCGATTCATTTCATTCTCATTATTCTAACCATTGCAGATGAGGATACATGTCTGGTTACATAGTGTTGTTATCGGAGAAGTTCCTTTATTTTATAATTTTGCTCTTGCCATCCTTTTTTTTCAGTTTCCATACTTTCCTCAGAAATGCTGCAACTGTACACTTCCAGATTTTGATGAGTTAATCTCCTTTTCTTCATCTCTCTCATTTTCCTACCCCAGGCCCTCTCATAAAATCCTATTGTATTTATTGCATTGAACATTTTATATCGAGCATAGCAAAGAAACATGTAATTGGCTCTCTGTCACCCCTTTGCAGCGACTATATTGGTCTTCATATAGTTTACCTTATATTTCTGATTAGGGCATTAGGGCATTAAATTCTGTTTTCATAAAATGCCTTATTTTCTCTCGGTCCATTTGGCTACATGGACAGCCATCTGGAAGGAAGGCCTCCTTCAGTGGAATTGGGTATGGTTTGCACTTTAGCAATTTAGATTGCATAACCACGTCACTGCGATTCCGCATACTGAATACATTACTTTACTTTACTCCTTTTGGCCACAGTTTTTGTTTCAGTGGTAACACCTAATTTTGGTTCACCAGATCTTCAGCAGCAGCTCCTCTGCTCAGGTGGAGGAGCATCGCCCCCCCCTGCTGAGTGCCAGGCAGCAGACAGAAACGTGAAAAATAAAATGACAATAAAACCATTTTATTATCATTTTATTTTTATTTCTGCTGCATGGAGTCAAGTCTGGGCGGGGCGGGTCCAAGATAGGTGTAAGGAGAGGAGTAGTGCACACTGTAAAGTATGCATAACGGTTTGGCCGGCTGTCTAGGGCCCTCCAAACCGTCATGCGCACTTTGATCTCTCTCCAACCGAGCTGTGTTGTATAGCAGGGTAAAGTAGAGGCACAGGCTGCTAGGACCTGAGCGAGCATTAAACAAGGCAAATCACAGTGCTGCTTTCATGAGAGTGGTACAAAAGGGGGTGGTGATGGACGGAGCATCAAACACTCACACCCAGTCAACAGATCTGGATTTGCATATGACCATGTCTGAACTGGGGTGGCAGAGTGGGCTAAAGAACGGTGATGGATTAAACCCAGATCTGTTGACTGGGTGTGAGTGTTTAATTGGTTCAGATGCTCCGTCCATCACCACCTCTTTTGTACCGCTTTGTTCGCCATAAGTTGGCAGGGTATGCTCAGACGTGAGTCCCTTGCTCACTTTGCCACTGGATTCAAGCAAGCCGGGCTGAAGACGGCTAAAATGCCAGAAACCGGTCCTCAGAAGATTGTTTCCGGTCCAGGGAAGGCATGGCTTGGCAGTTCACGCTGGACTGTTCCCATGAGGTACAGGGTCAGATAGAACGGTGATGGATTAAACCCAGATCTGTTGACTGGGTGTGAGTGTTTGATTGATTCAGATGCTCCGTCCATCACCACCCTCTTTTGTACCGCTTTCATGAGAGCAGCATCTTGATTAGCGTCTAGGAGCCTGTGCAGGGACCCTGAGCAGAAGAATGCCCGGACAACAGCTGGCTGCGCTGCAGCAGTGTTGTGTAGTTCCTATATATTCCTATACAGAATCTGCACGTTCGAATAACATAAACTGTGGGTTTGGTGGCAGACTGGTTCCGAGCACCCCTACCGAGAATGTTAACATTTGCATTAGCTAGCTCACAGTGCCACTAGAATCTCCTGTTATCTGGGAGAGAATAGTTTCTGGCAACCTCAGAACATGACAACCCTGATCCCTCAGATTCGTGGAAACAATGTACTACCTTGCGCTCAGTCACTCGTGCTCACTTATTCAGTCTCAGAGAGTTTACACAGAAGAAACAGTCTGGCATGTTACAATAAGAATTTATTGCACAGTTGTTCTTCTAGGTAAAATAGATGTGCTACAACAACTGTTAGACAGTAGCAGATACATATGATCAGCAGCACAGTGAATATAAAAAGATAGTACAGTTCTACCCTCTTGCAATAATCATATATATATATACATGAATATAAAATGCATTATAAAAATAAAGCATATACTACTATGATGCCTGTCTAGATGTACCTAAGTGTACCTAGCATGTGAGTGGTTGTGAAGCCAAGAATCCCTCTAGGATTTAGTCTAACCCCATGACCTGAAGTCGGAGAATGGGGGATCCCGTCCTGGTCTCGAGTTGGACAGCCCCGAGGGATGTGCTAGACTACTGTCAGCTGGAGCGACTGCATACAGGAGCCTCAGTGTCTCTGGTCAGTGTGTCAGCTGTAAGTATCGGTCTCCTCTAGCTAACACTAGTAAAATGGGCTGTATTTATACAGAAATTATTTAGGGTGCCTTTGTCCCTTGTTTCTTGTATTAGTCATTGTTGGATTTGAGGCTGACGTATTGGATGAACCTTGTACGTAGATATTATGCAGGTGGTGTAGCAGCTGCCTGGTTTCCAAGAACCATTATGAATATTCATTTAGAGTCTATTGATGAAGTTATAGGACGCTATTGTGCAGGGAAAACCCTCCTTCTGCACCCAGGACTAGAACTAGGTAAAGGTTCAATCCTAAAAGGCTTGTTACTGTGTAGTGTAAGGGAGGTAATGTAGGTGAAGGTGTATGATATTACCTGGCTCTATATTAGGGTACCTATATGGAACATAACAGCAGGTAAGTGTTTTTTTTATTTATTATATTCCCCTATCCTTAACCCCTCCCCCTTTGCCCCGCCCACCAGTTCTTATGAAAGGGAGCCCCGACTGCCCAGCATAGGTCCACAACTCTTCTCTTTTCTTCTCACTCTTGGCCCTCTCTGTCGCCTGGAGGAGCGACTCATGATGAACTCTCTAACCACTTTACAGATGTCCAGGTCCTACAGTATAGCTAACAGATGGAGACAACTGGAGTTTCAGTAGGCCATTCCATGATTCAGTGCTATGTGAGACTAGGCCTCTTAGCTTGAGTACCCCCAATTTCGATGATTTCCCAAATTCCAACTGATTTCCCTTATAAATGTCACTACTTCTCATGTGGTTATTACAGCCATCTCTATTGTCTGTATAATGGGCATCTGCCAGCCTTCTTCACTGGTTACAAATAGACATAGGTTTATAACTCCGGATGATGAAGAGCTATTTGTAGGGCCCACAGATACTCTAACCGTGTGTCCTTTCACTGAAAGTAAATTAAAACAGAGCTAAAAGTCTTCCAAAATGAGAATGAAGGGCCACATGTTAAGGTCTTTGTGAATGGGAAGCGGCCCAATCTGCATTTGCAATAGAAAGAGGAGGACTTTTCGGAGTTTTATTCCCAAGCATTAAAAAAGCATGCCCCTCATTGTGAGCACAGTGAAAAGCTAGAACAATTGAAAGAGAAAGCGAGAAGGATTGAAAAGATCTACTGGGGAGCAGAGGAGATGCCTAGAAGGATGGTTTGCTATAGAAAACACCTGTGGTACAAATACAAAAAAACATTTAATATGATGTGCGTCTTCTCTACGAATCAATGAACTGACTAGCAATGAAAATACATAATCACTCACTTATTGCGCTCTATTACAAGTCTGGCGGCAACATTATAAAGAGAACCGAGATGAGTCAAAAGACATTTGGTATATTGCTCTACATAGTCAATGTTTTGAACCTCTACGACCTCTTTCGGACAAGTGAGAGATAGTATAGAAATCTTTGAGTGTGCAGGAGACTAAAGAAACTTGGGAAACTGATGATTCTTTGCAATCACGATGAGGGATGAATCAAAAAACATCTCACGTTGTAGAACTTGGCAACAGGCTTGGGGTAGAAGCCAGGAAACTTGACCACCAGGTTTCCAACCCTGTGGAGTGCGGCCACCCGGTATCATGATCATGGTCTTATCTGGGTTCCAAGGTGTTTTTGGACACAAAAACTGTATCAGCGCGCATGACATCTGAAAAGAATAGCCACAGTGTCCCTATCCAGTTCCAAGATCAAGTGTTTGTCATCTGTAGAAGCAAAATGAATGGATCCGTTGTGATTTTTGACGTGGCTATGTTGCCAGAAAGCTTTATCCGGACCCGAGTCCTAGTGTAGAATGACATGATGGCTCTCAATAGACCGGGGAGGAGTTTTCAATTCTTGAGATTCTGCCAGAGTATGTTGTGGACTTCTACATCAAATGCCACGGAGTAGTCGATAAAACAGGACAAAGACTGGCAAGATATTTTGTGTAACTGGTTGATGGGCTATATAGGAGAGGGCCACAATGTTGGCGACTTTTAATCCTTCCTCTCAGAATACCATTTGATGGAGTGACAACAAGCCTTCGTCTGATGCTCATTTGGCTAGGTCTTTTATATAGTACTGGCATAGGCTTTCCTGTGGATTGGCTGGAGTACCCGCCCCCCCAGGAATCTGGGACATCTCCATGTAATTTACACTCTGCGTACAGCGAGGCGAGGACTGATGCCCAAAACTGAGGGTCTTCTGTGAATAAGGATACAGGCAGGCCATTTGGCCTGGAGCCCTGTCGATTTGAATGTTTTTAAAAACCTTGACTACCTCCTGATTGTCCGGTGCCAGATGTTCCGAATTCATGGTTGGTATTGATTCAATCATGTTCATTGCGTTTTGTGGGGAAAAGGGTGTAGATTTATTGTTGGTGGTCTCATTGTATAGGCTCATAACATGGGCTACTCATTTTTCTGCTGGTATTGAGTTATCCTTTTTGCTCTTCCCAAGGCATAAGATGTTAACATGGTGCCAAAATTGTTGGTGTTTATTGCTTGCTATTAGATCGAAGCTTTTAATCCATTCGGCCTTGTGTTTTGTTGTTTCATGCCCCCATACCCGTTGTTTAAGATTTTTTGTGGCCTTTGCTAGCAGCTTCATTGAGGTGGTTGTTCTTAGTCTGTTATTTGCCCTTGATGCTGCCTTTAATTTCTGGTCGATTCTTTTGATAGCCTACACAAATACCAAGGTGTGGTTTGTTGTCATTGTAGTGTTGTGTTGGCTGTTCCCTAGTAAAAGGGAGTACAGTTTGAAAACCAGTGGGGACCAGCCTTTGGTGACATCAGGGTTTTGTGACATGGTTGGCCAGCCCTCCCATTGGCTGTTCCATCACTCCATTTTAGTTGTGTTTGAGGGTGACCAATTTATCCTGCGTCGGAGTTTGGAATTTTCCCTGCCTTTAGCTTTTTCCATTGCACAAAGTAGTTTGTGGTTCCCTGCATATAGAGTCAGCTGAACTGTCAGGGAAGCATGATCGCTCTCTGCCCTTTGGTGAACCTGAAAGTCCAGGGGGGCTTCACTCAGACCCTGGATCAGAAATATATAATCAATTGTAGTTTGATTATTGAAGGATTGAGAATAGCTTTTCAATTGGTTTGTATTTTTTGGTGTCGTCTTTGCTGACTCCAACTTATATGTCTTTAAAAAGATGTTAAATCTCGGAGTCATTTCACTGGGACTCCTAGAGCTTATAGCATCCTTGCCCAAATTGTGCATGCTAATGTCTCCCAGGATGAATATTTCAGAGGCTGGGTGGTTTCTGATACGTTTTTCCAGATGAGCAATCAGCTTTTCTGTTTTTTCCAAAGTACTATTGTCATGGGAGTTGAAATTGATGTTGATGATTAACATTGACAGAATGTTTATGTCAACTCTATAGCCCTCAATGAATCCAGCTTGTAGTGTTTCTGAGTTGGATGTTATGTATGATATGCATAATTTTATTGAGTGCTTAGTGTATATTGATACCCCTCCTGATGGCATTCCGAGTCAATGGGTCTTTTGGAGTGTTTATGATATTCTGCAAAACTTGGTAGGAGTGTTGGTGTTTGAGACCATGTCTCTTGAAGGCAGCCAATGTCTGCTTCATTCAGGAATGAGAGTGTAGAATGGCTCTGTTGGATCTCAGTGATTCCGGCAACAATCCAAGTTAATATTTTGGTAGTTTCTGTCTTAAACTTCATTCTCCCCACTGCAGTGTGATCAGTGCTGGGAATATTTCAATCTCTCACTGTTTAGGTTGCAGGCAATCCGGGCTCCAGTCATTTGAAGGATTCAGAGCTGTACTCTGATGCATTATTGACCTTCAATCTCCTACTGGTGCTTCTGGCCGAGATTGAATATCAAAATTTGTGTAACTTAGGTTCGCTTTGCTGCTCATTGTTCCTTTTAAGTTCTCTTACTTTATGCTGTTTATTAGGTGGACATCATGTTGTTTTTTTTTTTTTTTAAGAAAATAGGGATATTTTTCCCTTTCCATAATTTGGACTGTTAGCCCCCAGTTCGCGAAATGCTCTTTATCCTGTATCACCTTTTTATTGTTCAGGCCCAAACAGGCCATATTTATTTTCTGGAACACAGCGTAAGCCTACAACCTCCTGCTGAGGCCGGCCGCGTTTGCAATGGTTCTTGTGTTTGCGCGTCGACTTGAGCCGGCTCGGAGCTTTAACACAGCGCCATGCCTACAACTCTCTCCCTCGAGAGAGAGAGAGAGAGAGCCGGCCGCGTGGCTTACGGGGGAGTAATATAGAAGCTCATCACACGCAAGCATATGCCCGCTATGCATGGGAGGTAGGTGGCAGGCAACTAGCCCAACTGTAATAAACAGCCCAACAGGGCTCAACCGTCCCAGAGCGAGACGAAGGCCAGAGTGGCAAGTAGGAAAAGAGGGAGTAGTCGGAGTATGAAAATCTGAGTGCAGGGAGAAGAAAGGAAAAAAGGGATGGTGGCTGTGGGTGGCATGTCAGGAGGTAGAGTGGGGGGGCGTGCGCGGCGGCGCGGGAACATCACTCAAAGGCACAGTCTGGCGGGATCCGCAGGGATAAGGGCGTCCTCAATGAGGTGTAATGTGCGCAACCTAGGGGGCATGTATCGCGCATATTGTACAGAGCAAAGGTATCGCACTAGGGGTTTCCAAACTGCTGTAAAGCGTGTGTCTCTCGCCTGTAACCTTGCCGTGAGCAGTTCCAGCGCCAGTACCTGCCAGAGGCGTACAAACCAGGATGCTATGGGCGGCGCCTCGGTCCGTTTCCAGTGTAAGGCTATCAGCTGTTTGGCCGTGCCAAGCATGTGAAGTGTGAGTATCCAGTCGCTACGGGTAAGTGCCTTGAGTGTGCTAGGGTGTATGCCGAGCAGTATTGTGGACATTTCTTCAGGTATGGGGAAACCCAGCACCCCTCTGATATGGCTAAGTACCTCCTTCCAAAATATTGTCAAAGTTGGGCATGCCCACCATATATGCACAAAGTCACCAGTCGCAGAGCTACATCTCCAGCACGTCGGCGAGACCCTAGGGAACATTTTGCTAAGGCGTAGCGGGGTGTAGTACCATTGGGTGAGTAATTTATAGGCGTTTTCCTGCTGCGGGACACTACAGTTGATTTTGGGTATATCGCGCCACAGCCTGCTCCACTGGGTAGGCTCAATATCCGCGCCTGTCGCCAGCTGCCATTGCTTCTGGTATGGGTGTGCGGGAGTTGACTTAGGGTGTTGAAGTATGTGATATATTTGCGAGTTTAGCCTCTTCAGCCCCCCGAGAGAACGCGCCAGCTTTTCAAAAGGTGTGAAGGCCCTGGCGGCCGCCTGGTATACTTCGTCGCCCGTGATCCAGTGACGTAGCTGGGTGTGCTGGAAACCAGCCGACAGTGGGAGTTGGAACTCCTCTTTGCAGTCCTCCCAGGTCTTGGGTGAGCCCCCGAGGAAAAGGTCCCCAATGACTCTGCAGTCTCCCTGCATCCATTTGTCGAACGCATGGGTATGGTGGGCCGGAGGGAATTGCGAGTGTCCCGCTATCGGCGTGTGCGGAGAAGGGAACGTTGTGAGGCCCCTAGATACAGCAACATTGTCCCAGATGTCTAGGACCGTTTTCGTGGGGACTGCCATGTACGCACTCCTGGAGCGCGCTGCCCGCGGAAGCCACAGTAGATCCCAAATGGAGCGTCCCGTGACCGCCCGGTCCATGTGGAACCAGTGCTTGTCACTTGCACGCGCACCCCACTCTACTACGAAGCGTAGGTGCGCCGCCCAGTAGTAATGAACCAAGTTGGGACACGCCAGGCCGCCCCTGTCCCTCGGCTCCATAAGGATCTTCTGCGAGAAGCGGGGGCGTTTCCCGCCCCAGACGAAAGAAGTGATCTCTCGCTGGAGGCTCCGGATGCAGTGAAGTGGAATCGGGGTGGGCAGACACTGAAAGACATATAAAATTTTCGGCAGGATCGACATTTTGACCGCGTTCAGACGCCCCAGCCATGAGATCATCAGAGGCCTCCACCTCCGGAGGTCCTCCAGCACCGCTTTACGACACTCTGCCCAGTTGACCGAGGACCAGGATTCTAAGTGGGGGGTTAGTGTGAGGCCCAGGTATTTGATTTGGCTTTCCGCCCACTGGTAGGGCACCGCTTCCTTCAGGGGTGGAATCTCATCCGCGGGTATAGTAAGGTTGAGCGCCCAGGACTTGGAGTGATTTATTTTAAGGCCAGATGCCCGCTCATACAGACAAAGAACCTCATGAAGCGCTGGTAGGGATTCACTGGGGTGTGTGAGAGTGAGGATCAAGTCATCAGCAAAAAGCGCCACTTTGTTGTCTCTCCCCCCATGGGCTATGCCATGTATTCTGTGGTAGCGTCGTATCATTGCCGCTAGCGGTTCCACCGCAAGGGCGAACAAGAGCGGCGAGAGTGGGCCCCCCTGTCTCGTACCTCTATGTATCTGCAGCGGCTGTGTTAGTTGGCCGTTCACTCTGACCCTGGCCAGCTGCCCAAGGTACGGGGCCATAATGCTAGTTATCTTCCTAGGACCTAGGCCAAGCTTCTGGAGCACTTCTCTCAGGAAGGTCCAATCCACCCGGTCGAAGGCCTTCTCCGCGTCAAGCGAGAGAAGGCACGCCGGGATGTCCCAGCGCCTTGTCTTGCCCACCAGGTGCGCCAGCCGGCGTACATTATCAGCCCCATGTCGGTCCCTAATGAAGCCCACCTGGTCAGGGTCCACAAGTCCCGGCATGTAAGGGTCCAGTCGCTTGGCCAGTATCTTGGTATAGATCTTTAGGTCAGTATTTAGGAGCGCGATAGGCCTGTAGGAGGCACAAAGCGCAGGGTCTTTCCCAGGTTTTGGGATCAGCGCAATTTCCGCCATTCCCATGTCGGAGGACGGACCAGTCGTGGCAGAGAAAGAGTGATAGAGCCTAAGCAGGTAGGGACGGAGCTGGGCTTGAAACACTTGGTAGAAGGTTAGCGGGAGGCCATCCGGCCCTGGGGTTTTCCCGGTGGGGAGTTCTTTAATGGCCGCCGAAACCTCCTCATCCTGTATGGGCTCCTCAAGCTCCGCTGCACATGCCGGTGGTAACGGAGAACGCTCGTAGGTGTCAAGGACAGCTGCTGCTCGCGCTTCCTGCGATGTGGGTGCCCCCGCGTACAAAGAGGTATAATAAGCCACGAAGGCATCCTGCTTTGTTCTCTCCATGACGGCTGTGGTGCCATCCTGACAGTGGATTTTAGCGATATGGGCTCTAGCTACTCTGGCTCTCAGCCGTCTTGCCAACATATGCCCCACCTTATCTCCACCCTCCTAATATTTCTGCTTCAGCGTTAGTAGGGAGTGCTCCGCCTTGTTATTTCGGAGAAGGCGCAGTTGCCCCCTGAGGTTAGCCAGCTCCCTTCTGGACGCCAGGGAAGATCGGTTCCTGTCCCGTGCCTCCGCCTGCTTGAGTTCGCCAGCAAGCTTAGTCTCCAGCTTGTGGGCCTCCCGCCGCCTTGCTATCGCTAGGGACGTGATATGGCCCCGTATGGTGGCCTTGAAGGCGTCCCACACTACCGGGAGGGGCGTCTCCGGTCGATCGTTAATGGTGAAGTACGAGTCTATGGCTTCACGGATGCTATTCACATCCTCTGGGTCCCGGAGGATACCGGGCGGGAGGGTCCAGCGTCGCTCCCGAGGGCCGCGCGCCAGAGGGTCCTGCAACGTAAGTTCCACATGCGCGTGATCCGACAACGAGATGTCTGAGATGACAGCCTGCAGCGTGTCCCGGGCAAGATCTAGGGAGGTGAAAATGTGGTCGATGCGCGAGTAAGTTCGGTGGGAGTGGGAATAAAAAGTGTAGTCCCGGACCCCTGGGTTGTTATAGCGCCACGCGTCGACCAGTCCCAGATCCGTGATCTGAGTCTTGAGCGTAGAGGACATCGCGCCCGCGCCGCTGTATGCGTTCTCCCCGCGATCTATATCAGGGTCCCACACTAGATTAAAGTCCCCACCCAGTATTGTATGCGGTTCATCAGACTTGAAGTGATCTCTCAAGAGCGACTGGAGATATTTGTCCTGCGACTGGTTGGGTGCGTATACATTACCTAGGGTGAACTGTATCCCCCCCACCTGCACCGTGGCCCGGATGAAGCGCCCATCACTGCTCTTGTATGGTTTGGTGGGCCCCCGCCTGCAACCAGCCCTACACAGGATTGCCTCCCCCGCCGTTTTGGTGTCAGCCGATGCCCAAAATTGTGTGGGGTATCTGGGGTGTGCCATGCGCCTAGTGTCTCCCCACAGGAGATGTGTCTCCTGTAGGAATATGATGTCAGTGGAGTGATGGAGAAGGTAGCGCCACACCTGGCTCCGTTTGTTGGGGGAGTTCAGCCCTTTGACATTGAGCGACAGGATCTTCAGGGGCCTGGGAGCATTCACCGCCATAACACTAGGGGGGATGGCGCCGCCTTAACACTCAACACCCTCCACCCCGCATGGTTGGGAACAATCACCTCCCTCCACCACCACTGCTGCAGTTCCGTGTGCGCATCCGCAAGAGCCTCAGGACCATCACCCCACCAAAGGGTAGAAGGGGGGACAGGATAGGGACAGTTCAGGAGAAAAGTAGGAAGAGTAGACAGAGTAGGAAAACAAAGAGAACAAAGACAGTAAAGAACAACAGCGGGCAAACAGGGCCCTAGCACAATGTCCCATGTACCGGACATCCTCTACCCGAGGGTTTGGATGATCACAGGAATGTCACTTCCTATGGGACAGAATGAGTGGGGTTCTGCTGAGGATAAAGGTCCCAGTAGCCTCGGAGCCCATCCGCCCCGCTGATCAGGACGGATTCGGGGGCAGGCGAGTCTAACGTGTCTCAGAAATGGGGGAGGCAGAATAAATTGTACAAGAGTACCTGGGTTCAGCGACGGGAAGCAAGTCTCTGTAGCAAAAGGCCGCAAGGACGCTTCCTCACAATCACCTGGAGGTGGTCAACAGCATTTCAAGGCGTCGCACGTCCGTGGCTGCATGCCTGGAGCAGAAGGCCGCGGGGGATGTCCCTCGCGAGCACCCGATGGAGCATCGATCAGGAAAGTACACTGGTCCCACGCTACCTCAGGTGAGGCTCAGCAATATCGGTCCCCATGAAGATGTGTGACCGCTTATAGGCCGCACAAGGTCGAGAGTCCCTGCTCACCAAGCAGGGCTGAGTCGTGTCGCATCAGGTCATGAAGTAACCGTTCCAGCGTCTAGTCTGGGGAGGCCGCAAGGGGGCCCCCCCCCCCACGATCACCCCGAGGAGGCCAGGCGCGTCCGGTGAAGCCTCACCCGACACTCGCAGTATGAGACCGCAGGGGGGAGCACCCCGTAAGGTCACCGCGGGGGGGCCCAGCGTGACTAGCGCCGCCGCACCCAATCCGCCGGGTGGGATGCCAGTAGCACTCAAAAGTCCATGGACTCAGCTCACGGGGTGTGAGGCTGCGATGTTTGACCATCACGATCACCTTCCAGAGATCGGATGTGCTCGATGATGTCGTGTTTGGCCTGCGAAGCGGAGCGTTCATCCATTGGGGGCGTGCGACGCCGCCTGCTCACCCTGGTCCATTCCGGGCGGATTGGGGTCCATTCTTGTTTCCTGGGGCGGGAGGGGCTGTGTGCCGGGGACTCTGAAAGCTTGAGTAGCTGTGCCGCTTCAAGATAGGACCGGATAACTCGGCGCTTGTCCTCCCATCGGAATATGAGGGCGAAGGGGTGTCCCCACTGATAGGGGATGTTGAGTGATCGCAGCTTGTCTGTTACCGGGCGGAAGACCTTCCTCCTGTGGAGGGTGTTGGGGGCAAGGTCTTGGAAGATCTGAATCTTGTGCCCCCGGTAGCGGAGATCCGGTTTATCTCTTGACGCCTTCAAGATGGCTTCCTTCTCTGCGAAGTAGTGCACACGGGTCAGGATATCCGGGATGAGCCCCTGCCTACCCCCGGCTCCGTAGACCCGGTGGACGCGATCCAGCAGCAGCGGGGGTGCATCTTCATTGCCCCACACCTCGTGTAGGAGCTGCGCGACGTAGGTCATGATGTCCGTCCCTTCCTCGTCGAGTGGCACGCCCCGAATGCAGAGGTTGTTGCGCCGGCCCCTGTTCTCAAGGTCTTCCTGCTTGACCTGAAGCTCTATATTTTGTTCTTCTAGGGCTGTCACTCTCTGCCACAATTGCTCGAGGTCTTCCGTTCGGGTATCCACAACTTTTTCAAGGCTATCAACTCTGTCCCCCAGTTCCGTTACCTCCTTGCGCATCTCCTTCACACACGAGTGTACTTCTGTGCGCAGGGACCCAATTTCAGATTTGAGGTCCGCCATAAAGGATGACATGAAGGCCTGCGTCACCGGCGGGGAGTCACTCCCAGGGCGCGGTAGCTCCTCGACCGAAGCAGTCGCTCCCGTCTTGCCCCACATGGCGACCACTGAGGTATCCTTCGGCGCCGCCGCCTTGTCAGTCTTGCCCCCTCTTCCTCGTGTCATCTCTGATCCGGAGCGGGGCTCCCAGGTACTTGCGGTGTCAAGGCAGGCACAGGGCCAAGCCGGGTCCCCTCCGGAGCGTCGCCACCCAGGGCCCGCCAGTGGCTAACGCAGACGTCTTGGTGACCCCTTCACCCTCCCGCGCTCACCGAGGCACTGCAGTCTGTCCAAAGGTCCGGGGCTTCAAGGGGCACCTCACCGCTGTGCACCCGGGCTAGGTTCAGGTCCCCAATGCGCAGCAATCCACTGGGAGGCAGGTCAGAGGTAGGGGCAGTGCATAGGTCGCAGCAGGCACAAGGCCAGAGGATCCTCTTCCCGTGGCTGGGACCTGCAATGGTCATTGGCACACACCCCAAAGCGGTGGGCGCAAGGCACAGGGCGCAGGCGCCTGCAGGCGTGGGTTACAGGGCCTCTCACCTCGTGGCGTGGATGCAGGGAAGGCGCTCACTGCAGGGGATGGGGCGAGCGTGGGGCAGACCCCCAGCGGCCAAACAGACAGGCGCCGGTCAAGGAGCCCCCCCAGTGCAGGGCGGGGCGGGGGGCAGCAGAAACGGTGCGCTCGGTGAGTCAGGTGCAGCACCGGAGACCACCGCGGACCCAAGAAGACGCCGCCATCTTGGGGTCAGGCAAGCCAGGCCGACCCCGGCCAGCCGCGGGAGCCTCTGTAGGGTTGCTCTCCTACTGGGTAAGCTGAGGCGTCGGGTGGATGGGTCTCCCCTCCTCGCTGCTGCGCAAGATGCACCCGCCGGTGTGGAAGCCTGAGTGCAGCTCCCGGAATCAGGCTAGGACACGGCGAGCAGGCGGCGCCATCTTGGGTCCCAGGCAACGTCCGGGCACGCTCCACAAGAGTCTGAAGAGATGTTGGCCTGCAGACCACTACAGGCGAGCAATCGCAAAAAGCGGGGCAGCCCAGCCCCCGATGCTACCTCCTGGGTCTTCGCGCTGGGTCCGCCTCTCCGGTAGCAGGCGCCAACACACCAGCCAGACCACCGCGTCCAGTGCGGCCCAGCGCCTCGTGGGGAGCCGCGGTCTGGCCCCGCGCGTCTGGCCGGCCTGCTTGGAATTCCGGTCCGGCCGCTCCTCCCGCCGGGGGACTCCGGAGCGTCTCCCGGTCGCTTGGGTGGCGCAGGGCTCACCAGTCTCCAGGCGCCGTCACCGGAAACCCTGTGCTGTGGTTCGGCACCGTCGTCAGGCCGAAGGGCGCCTCCCTGCAAGCTGCCGTCAGGGCTTTTCAGCAGCCCGCCCGGGAGAAGACAAGATGGCGATGAAGGTTGCGCTCGCCGCCCGGGGCCCTGCAGGGTCTCCAAGCCAGCTCCCAGGTCAGTAGCGCGCCCACCAGCAACCACGCTAGCGTCTGTGACCCCTCAGGAGTTAGGGGGTCCCTTCATAGCCCCCGAAACACCGCTATAATCGCTCATAAAAGCAGCGGGGCTACGGAGCTCTCATAGGGCACGTCCGCTCACATTCGTGTCCAAGCCACGCCCCCCCTGTATCACCTTTTTTAACAGGCTTGCATCTCGCCATGTTATAATTTTTGATTGTTTTGCTTTATCCAGGCCTCATAAGTCAAATTGTACACTTGTTACTAAATGATAGTGAAGTGATGTACTGCAGGAGTTTCAGTATGTTGGATTGGTTGAGAATGTCAGACATACCCCTGGATGCGTACTGTGGGATATCATTTTTTGTGACACAGCCGCGTTGTCTGCATTGGGGCTGCCTTTTTCATGTGACTGGGAGCAGTCCTCTGGTTGGGACTGTTGAGGAGCCCACCTTATGGCCGTGCCAAATGCATGTCCCTCCGTTGACCTATTTTTTATGGGGTTGAAATTGTCTCAATGGTGACTCCTTCTGCTGGGCACTATTATTGCGTGTTTTGAGTGTTTTTATATGTTATACAGGTTTTGCACCTCACAGATTGCTGCTCTACCAGATTTCTCATCTGGGCTGTGGGAGAATTTATCTAGGGGCCATCTGGCTTTGCCCTCATTATGGGCTCGTTGCGGAGGTAAAGATTATTCAATTTGTAGTTTGAGACGTTTGATTGAGGTGAGAGTAATTGTGTATTATAGACCTTAGCACTTGTCTAGTGTTAGCTAAAATCTTCACTACCTAGAAATTATTTGCAATGCCTTTTCCGGGTATGTCAATTTGCAGTGCACAAGGAATTAATTGGGGCCCCTTGAATTTTGAAGTGGCGTTTGTCTGAAGTTTATCTGTGGTGCTTAATTATTCTGAGTGTAAAAGACTTTTCATGGGGTGGCTGCGCTCAGACTACAGATAGTGCTGCTGGGGAAGGGGAGATAGTGGTGGGGGGAGCAAATGCCGGACACCCAAGCCGCACTCTAACCTAGTGGGGCCGCTTCAGTGAGTCTGGGCTCAACCCAATGTGGGACTACTAAGCGACAACCATACAGAACCTCTGCTTGCCTCTCTGCCTCTCCCACATGTAGTCTCTAACGGGCTGCACAACAAAATACCTAATTGCGTCTTTTCCTCCTCCTGTGTCCAACACTGGGCTAGACCGGGCTATTGGTTTTTGGCTGGTTAAATCATTGGGTTGTCACCCCCCTGTTTACCACCTCCACCTCCTCTGGGAGTTTTCTGTAGCCTAGGGGTGAGATCATGTGGCCTTCGAAGCCCCAGCCAGGTTTCCTGTGATGGGGATTTCGAAGTTATGCTCTCCTTCTGCCTCTCTGTGACACAGCACTCACACCATTCACTGATTGGTATGCGGGGTAGCAGGTAGTGGGAGGTAGTGACAGGTAGCTGATCGGGCCACAGCCCCAGTCAGTCTCGTTACTCTGGATTTGTCCTGGGGAGTCCACGCCGTTTGTCTGTCGGATGGAGATTACACGATTCTTGGTTACTGCCTTAGATGTTTGATGATCTTGCAAACTCTAGCAACTCTGTCATATCCGATACCCTTCTGAATTAGGGATAAAGATTGAAATATTCCAGGAATCTATTGTGTTATATATCCACAATGATGTATACTAGACAATTTAACAGAATGTCAAAAAGAAATTGAATTTAGCCTTGAGAAAGCCCTGGCGCAAATGGCCACAGAGTGCGAAACACGTGTCGGCTGTCTTTGTTCAATTCTGTATCAATAAAATTCAATTTTTTCTAAAACTGGACCAACCCCATTTTTTGAGTGGAAATCTGAACCAATGATTACAGGATTCAACCTTTAAACAATACGTATATAAAACTGGAAAACATACTGTCCTTTTTCTAAAAACAGCCTCAGTCAGTGCCTGCGCTGCACAGCTGCAAAGCTGCCCTCAGGCAACTCATGCCACTTTAGTTCTTCCGCCAACCAGACAAATGGGGCAATTGCCTAAACCTTCCTCTTTTATACATATAAGCCACCCCAGTGGTAACCCCTAGACAACCCATAGGGCAGGGTGCATTGTAATTAAAAAGTTGGACATGTACTTTTAAGTTTCACATGTCCTGGTAGTGAACAATTGTTAGATTTGTTGTTCACTATTTTAAGGTCTACCCTTCCCATAGGATAACACTGTGTTACCTTATTACCTTTACTAAGTGCTAACTTTTGATTGCAAACAGGCAAACGTTTTATGTTTGATGTCTGAGGAATTGTAATTAAAAATCCTCTTCAATGGAAAAAGTAGGTAGGAATGCCATGTTTACACTCAAATGAATTGTAATTCAAAATCCTCTTTAGTGATGTAGTCAGATTTTAAGTCGCTGAACTGAAAATGACACTTTTAGAAAGTTGCCATATTCTTTTCCTAAGAATTTGGTGCTTTCAGACTGTGTCCTGGGTCACATGAATGTGTGCAGTTGACAGTTGGCCTTTGTGTATTCCTCCCAGACAGTGTGACGAAGGGAGACTAGGTGTTGGTGGGGTGTGCCATCCTGCCTGCATAGAAGGGGCAAAGCTGTTACCTTCCCACTTAAATTTCAAAGAAGCTGTCTTCAGCACACTCACAAAGAACATAACACCAATCTATTGTCACCCTTGACCTCTTGGAACCTGGGCAGAAGAGGAAGGAAAATCCAGAACTAGATATGGGGGAAAGTCTAGATGTTTCTACTACTTCAAAGGCTGGCATCAGGTATAACTATTGGACCCTCAGACCAACTCTTCAGTTCAGTCCTGGACCTGTGGATGACCCCTAGAAGGACTGCCTTGTACTTTACAGTACTGCCCTGCCCTGCTGCTGAGGTCTGCTTTGTACCACAGACAGCTGCCCTACTGCAACCAGAGGACTGCCATGTTGCTTGAAGCATGACTTGTACCCCTAGAGGACTGCCATGCTGTTTGAGTCCAGCCTTGCTGCTTGATCTCAGGACTACCAGAGTGACTCTAAGTGTCAGGTGGCTGACCTTATGTTCTGAGCTACAGGGACACAGCAAGCTCCAGTGGTCTCCCTGCAATTGCCCAGCTAACCTGCTGCAACTGGGCCTAACTGGACCTGCTTGAACCCTGCTGGTCTCAGCTGGAGTGAGTTCCTGATCCCCAAGAGGTACCTTCCCAGGTCCTGGATCCTTGGCTGGCATCATCTGAACTCCTCCTGTAAAGAAAGGGGGAATCATAAAGTTTTGGGCTCTTCGTGACCACAAACTGGCCCATTCGTGCTGAGATCATGCCAACCATGACAATCACCAGCACGAAGCTGCAGTGAACCAGACTCTTCATGCCACTGTGACTGACAGCTGTGACCATCAGCATGAGATCTGCACTTTGAGCTACATGATGACAGCACGCAGTTACCTTCGCAGCCTCCTCCACCGTGAACTGGACTTCTCACGCCAGACTTTGAGAACGTAACTTTTTCATGGGGACTAACCTGTTCTCTGTATCTGGCCTGTGCTCCATCGCAACTGGCCTGAATTGTGACTATCTCCCCGGTCTAGCACCACAAGATGCTTGTGACTGGCACTTTGTGTTTTTAGGCTATATACTTACCGAAATCTTTGAAATTGTATTTCTCCAGTTCTACTGATTGGATTCTTGTCATTTTGGTCACAGATTATTGAATAATATTTTCTTTATGTTTCTAAATTGGTGTGGGATTTTTATTGTGTTATGTTTTCACTTTATTGCTAGTTGTGTTATGCATAACTACTTGCCTCTAAGTTAACCCTGACTACTTTTGTGCCAGGCTACCAGAAGGTTATGCACAGGTTAATTTGGTGACTTTTATGGCTCACTCCAGGATGCTCCTTTTGGAGTGGCAGTCAGCGTTTTATAAATACCGCATTAAATTACTCTCACAAGGATTGTGGTTGTTGCATGAGAAGGGTTTCCACCCGCCTCAACCATTAAGCCAATTCCCTGCTAACAGTAAGATCTTAAGGGCATGATGGATTTGCAAGTTTGCAAGATACAGGAAAGGCCTTGTTACTGGAATTGGAAGCAAGAATGATTGTGGCCTGAATTTGAGCCACTCAGACCTCAGACACAGCAGGGGTCATTGGGGCCTAAGTGGAAAATCTTGGTGCTGGGACGGCAATTTTTATGCCAGCCTCTCTTTGGTCTTGTACTGCCAGATTTAAGAATGTATAGCGCAGGAGTGTACGGAGTCTTAGACAAGCCCTACCAAGTGTGCCAGGGTCCTTGACTGGCTCAAGAAAGCTTCAATTTAATGGTCTCAAAATGTAAGATTGAACTTTGCATCAGAGGATTGTATAACTACTATTGAATATCAACCCACAGAATATTATGGTATCAAGAATATTGAGGACAGAATATTGAGGAACAAAAGATCAAAAGGTTAGTGCATATATGGACTTATATATAAACTATTTCTAACTCAACGTCTTCCTAACTTGAAGATATATGTACTGCATAGGTACATATATGTGGACTTAGGTACAGAAAATCTAGACATACCATTTGCTAAAATCGTTGCAATATTTTAACATACAGAATTTTAAATGTGATGTCTACTACAAATATCAAAAAGGGAATTAAAAGAGAGATGTGATCAGGAGTCAAGGAGTAGGGACTTGAATTGATTAAAGTTTAAGAACTCTACCATCCTCCTTAGAGAATCCTGGCAAAATGCTATAACATGTTCATTCTTGTTCAATATAGCAACCCCAGAAATGTGATTGGTTATTTAAACATTTTGTGTGGAGGTTGAATCCAGCATCTGAATTGGCTGAGTGAAAGTTTAATGTCAGGATGCTGACTGGAATTGTACTTGTAGCTTAGATATGTCCTGTTCACAAGTACATGTAATAATCCACTATTTACACTTTTTATCTTTTAGCTGTTATTTATTTGAAACAATTTTTAAGAAATAAGCAAATGTTTGAAGAAAGGTTGTGATACGACTTGTGTTTAACAAGCAATTGGTTTTCATGCACCTTGGGCGGTGGTAAGGTTTCTATTGGCTTTAAATGGAGTAGATGGATGTCAAAGTAATGTTTAAGTTCATTTATAGGAAAGTGTACTCCAATATAGTTTAACAAACCTTGTGGTTTAAATAAACTTCTTTTTTACTACTAACCTGTATATCTTGAATTACTTTCACACCAAAATAATGACTGGGGCTGGGCTCTTTTTCTGAACCATGCCTGTCACTCCACTCATGCCTCCATCATACTGTCTCAGAGATACATTGGCCCAGGATTCATCTCCCCTATTTTCCAAAATTTTACTTTAGCAGAGGACAGAGAATTTGTGGAACTGGATGCAGCAGGAAGGCTTGGCATGTTTTAGGAAAGTGGAGAGGATGTTAATACTGAATTCAGGTTAGGCGTAAAAAGATTGGGGAGCTCAGAGTAGGAGACAAAGCATTTTGAAACAGAAGCGCCGTGCCAGTGCAAGTGCCTGCACTCACCAGTTCCCCACACTAGCCCCTTCTTCTTGAATATGGTTTGAAAATGTTACTGGCCATGTACTACCCCTTATCTCTCCTTAGGGATCAACTCTTGTTTCTCTCTAAGAGCTTTTCTACACCTCCCTTAGCTTTAACAAGCCAAGACTACTGCCTGAAACCCATCCATGCAAGTCAACAATAAAGAGAGGTCAGCAATTTACATGGTGAAGATACCCAGCCTCACACCAGCCACTTTTTTCCATCACATATGGTTCATTGTGCAGATCTGTGTGCAAACCTTGCCCACTTATGGACACAGGGTGCCTAATTCACCCTGTTCGCTGAATTCTGTAAAGCAATGAACATCACTGATCAAACAGAGTCATAGCACCATGCTTTGGTAATGTTTTAACTGTGAGGCTAAACCACTTGCCTAAAGACATCACAGTTTCTGGAAAACTAACGGCTGGGCCAAAATATTTATTACAACATATTGGTGATATAGATTTTTGTTTGTTTGTCAGGGAATCATTTATCAGTTGTGCTGGGGCAAGCATGTGTGCTTTCAAAATTGTCTCTGTGGGGGTTATTACTACCCTTGAGCAACAATAGACATTTTTTGAGACATGTTTGAGGATACCCAGAGGTAAGAGCAGGGCTCCTAGCAGAGAAGGGTACCATTTAGGTGACTCTCTACATTTTCAACCTGTTTTTGTTTCCATACTCATGCATCATGTGAAACAGGAGCATGTCTAACATACTTTGGGGCATTGTGTTCTAGTGCTTGAAAAGGAGGAAGAGAATCTATCTGGGGCTGAGGGCATAGCAACCATGAATTGTGTGGCACTCTCAGTGCTTCTTTTAATCTGTGGAATCACTCCTTGCACCCCTCCCCCCCCCCCACACTCTTTTACCAGTCGACCACTAACCACTCTGTTGAGGGTTTTGTATCTATAAAAACCTTTTGTTAAGTTTATTAAACATCTTTTATGTTGTGGTTGTTAGTGATTGGGGAACTTCCAATATGTATTCTTCATGTGTTTGGTTTTTATGGTGTGAAGTCTTACATGCTCTCTATAATTGCTTTATCATTGGGCTATGAGACTTACATTATTCGGGTTGTCAGATAATTCCTGAACTTGGCACTAGGAAAATGGCTATTGTGCACTACATTTTCCAAAACTATCAGCAAGTGGTGGTTGTTGTTCAGATGCAGCAGCATGGCCTGTTTGATATGGCAATACACTTGGTTTGTCAATGGGGTGGTAGCCAGCTCAAGATCTAAAGACAGCTCAGCTCAGAGCTCTTTGTTGGCATCATTTGACTTCATCTACTGGACCCTGGTCTGTCAGTGCTTAGGCTTGTACATGCATTAATTGATTGTTGCAATAAGAACTTATCAGTCTTAGGTCTTAGACGGTTCAAATGCACAACATGATGAAATTGTAAAATAAATGCGACCAAAGACTACCAAAGTATAGTCTCTCAGGCTTGCGGAGGACATTATGCCTGTCACCCTGATGGACTACAGTCTGCATAATTTAGAGGTCACTGACGGCCAAGCTGTGATCTTTGTACATTGATAGGACCCACCATCAGGTTGGTTCCTATCAAGGTACAAAGAAAAAGGTGGACAGCCACTGTCAGTTTTGATTGCGATTGACCAACTTTAACAAAGTTTTTGTGCTAAAAAAAAAACTCCCAAAGAGGAAATAGGTTATTAAAAAATAACTGCCACACTATGGTAGGGCATAATTATTTGATGTTTCTGTTCCCACCAAAAATAGGGTGAATGGCATATTGTCCTTCTGTTGACTGAGCCAACGGGGCTCTACCAATAGAAAGCTGACAATCCGCTCATCTCTAAATGAGGAATGCGGACCAATGGTTTGGCTGACACTGTACTATGTCATGTTTGTGAAGGAGTACCCTGACCACCAAACTCTAAATCTGGTCCACGTTTTGTATCCAACCTATTTTGCTCCCTTCTCCCTTGCAAAGGCATAAACTATGCGGGCCATGTATATGGACATAACCAACAGCATTTAAATTATCGCTCTTTTCACCTTGGCAGCACTCTACGTTTGAGCATCTCACTTGTTCTAGTGTAAAAGTGGCATAGTGCATAAGAAATAGTTTGGTGTACAGGTTGCAACAGTAATAAGGTGAACCAAATGTTCAGTTCACAAGGTGAGCAGCCAATAATGTGCATTAATAGGCATATTTTGCCCTCTTGCACATATCAGTCTGAGGTCAAACAAGACCTGTCATTTTATATAAAATTCCCATTGTTAGGGGTAGTAAAAATTTAGATGAAAAATGCCCGGCGGATGATGGAGATGATATGCTGTGAAGATGATATGCAAAGCCTGCAAGATGGGGTTTGAGGGAGAGGAGGACTCCACATGGGAGTTCCAGGACTGGGAGCATTGTGGGAGAGATGTTGAAGTGTGGGTGGTATATGGTTATCACAGTGGTCTCCACTGTGAAACGGCAAATATACCCCAAAGGCAGATTTAAAATGAAACGTAATAACACAGAAGTCCACATATAAAAGGGCAGGCAACTGTTGTCCAGAACCTAATGTCAGTGCATTTATTCTGAATGGATCAAATTCCCTCCCAATACAGTTTGAATTCCTTGAAGACGTTAAAAAAATAAATAAAAAATCATGTGTCTTTGCAAATATAGTATTACATTTTCAAAACTGAAAATTCTGCTAAGCTTTATATTTTTACACAAAAAAAATGTTTTTGTCGTCCACCCAGAATTTATGAAGTTAACACTGAATCAGAACAAAGGAACATGCATATTTTACCTGAAAGAATACATCCACATGTTGTTTCGGGGCGTCCTCCTTGAGAACAGGGTAAGTGTATTTTCCCATCATGTCATAAATCGCTTTAACAATATCCATCATTTCCTAACGGGGGCGAGAGAAACAGAGATCTTGCATCATTTAAAAAGCACATGCGTTTGTTTTTTGGGTGAATCTATTAACAGTCACACCTTCATGAGAAACCACACCAGAGTATACATGCCCACAGTAAGAATAAGAACAGAGCTGAACATGAGTCGATATTGTTGAGCCTTATTTTCTCGTCCCTCCAAGGACCATTGGGCTTCTTATGTTAAACTATTGAATCAACAATAATTGCTTTTAGCAGAGATTTGAGGAAAGGCGTTTGACAAATACATGGTCCTATTAGAGGTATGCTCAGTGCAAGGGCGGCTCCTTCGTTGTGGCCGAGGAGCGTCGCCTCCTCTGCCGACAGCTAGTAGAGTCAACCAACAAAAATAACATGATAATAAAACATTTTTATTATAATTGTATTTGTTGTCCTACAGACTTGCCTAGAGGGAGGGGCGGGCCATTCATCCTGACGCTGCATCTGCAGCATCAGGGAGGGGGGTGAAGTGGTGGGTCCTGCCAAGTGGGCATGACATTTTGGCCGCCCCTCTGGGGACACCCAAGCTGTCATGCGCACTTAGCCTTTCTCCACCTAACTGTTGTGTACAGCTGAGTGGAGAAAGCAACACAGGCTCCCAGTCCATGTCTTAGCACCAAACCGAGGCACTCAGACCAATCCCGGCACTGCTCATATGCTGAGACTAGCATTCCCAGCATGTGAGCAGCGCTGGGATTGGGAGCTGGGAGCCTGTGCGGTGTGCAGCAGTACCTGGAGGTCCGGGAGGCGAGGATCGGGAGAAAGGCAGCGGCCATTGGAGTAGGTAAGTGTATTTTTATTTATATATATTTTTTCTTTAGTATGCAATCCCTCCCTCCCCCCATCCCATCAATTAGAATGCCAGCAACCGCTATTGGTTCAGTGAATCACTGTCTGCATAGTTGACAAGGTGGCACAATGTCCTTATTGACAACAACATAACCCCCTTGTGAACGACTATAATAGGACTTATTCTCTAAGCCTGCTTTGGAACTCATTATGCATCCTTATGTTGGCATGGCAAGTATCATTTGTTATGAAGCAGTTTCATATTTAATGCACTCATCAAAGGCATATTTGTTCTCTAGTAAGGTGTTTTTCACAATACTGTCTAGGTGGTACATTGCTAACCCAGTACAGGCTATCCTAACTTACAAAATTACTACAGGAGGACTAAATGTAGCTTTTCAACAGAAGATTAGAAATAGGCTGAGGGATGAGTTACTATATTCCGATGATGGACCAAATTCAAACTTTTCATGTAAAGGAAAGGAAATTAAAACGTTTGCATTAGTATTTCATGTTTGCAAGCTGCATGGATGTATATAGAATTATATAGTGACGTTTTTCAACGAGGGGTTCTGAGTGACATCAGAGAGACAAAGAAAGCAAAGCCTGACTCCTCTATGATGTCGCTCAGAACCCCGAGGTGAAAAACAGCTGGCAATTCACCTTTTACCATCTATAATCTTGCAAAAGAACTGTCCTGAAAATCATCTGCTCCTGCTTTCAATTGTTACGCAGAGACAGAGGAGTAGTGGGGAGCCATACAAAACATAGCCTCATCTCCTAGTTTCAAATTAAATAATAGACAAATGCCTCCTGCCACCCAATGCTTGTGCTTTCCATTCCCTCTGTTGCGGTAGCTGTGCAATGCTTTGACAGGTTCTCAGAGAGCCCGGCCAGAGCAGGTTAGAATTTCTTTATGACAGAGCAATAGTGGGTAACAAAATATGTTAACAACGGTTGCAGTGAGTTACTGGATTTGAATCTACTTATTCAGTGTTTGTGTATTTACCTTCTCCCCTTTGCCCTCATTTAGAGTGTTTGTTGTCAAAACCCACAAGGGAAGAATCAGAGTTATTTGTTGTTCACCTCATGCAATGCACTGCAAGTGGTGGGCACCAGCATCTATTATTTGGGCACCTCAACGGATTTTCATTACTAGTCTTAGACAAAGAGCCAGAGATGGGAATGTAGAAAAGAGAGATGAAAAAAAGAAGGGAGACAAAGAAAAACCGTAAAAAAGGGAGAAGCAGGGATGAAAAAGAACACTAAAAAAGTTAGATAAAAAGACGAACTACAAGGATGTGGAAGAAAGGCATGAGTAAAATCAAAATGAAATAGTCTTGGTAGGGGGCTCCTGAGAAAAACATTGCTCATCTGCACTTACAAAGTTAAACCCTGGAGGTTTTACGGATGGTAAGATAGAAAAAATGCAAACAATATATTGCAATTTAAATGCTTAAAGCTATTTACACCAAGATTGATTTGTCAACTTTATATATCACATGTTTCATGGAACTCTAAGCTAATTCCTTACCTTCTTCCTTTCATTTGCAGATTCTGTTATAGTGTTGCAAATTTAAAGTCACTGATGTCAGTTTATTTAACAATGTTTGTGGGCCTGCCTTGTAAAGCATATCTCTCTTTACTTATTGTAGGCACAATTATGCACATCTAGTCCTCAAAATTTCAAATTCTGATTTAGAGTCGGGGTCCATCCACCTTCGGCTCATCTAGTTCCCAACAGAATACTAGCTTTTGACCAAGTGATCCTGAGGGACGTTATGCAATTGATTGAGAGAAAGAAATATAGCAAGCACACATTACAAGAGATGAGAAACTCAGCTTAAAACCCATTAAAAGAAATACTAATGTAATCATAAAACCAGTGGATAAAAGGGGAGCCATTGTAATCCAGGATACTGCTGATTATGTAACAGAGAATATGACACAACTACAGGTGACAGGCAACTACAGAAAGATTCAGGGAGATCCCACAAAGGAGGGGATCAAGCTCATACATCAGATGACCACTAGGGGGCTCAATGAGGGATATCTTAGTGAATTAGAATGTGGTTATTTAAAAAAGAAAGAACTACAAGTCCCTACTATCTATCCCCTTCTGAAGGTACACAAAAACAAGGAGAGACAACCAGGGAGACCAATTGTGTCAGAGTGTGGATCAATTGTAGAACCAATGTGTTGTTATGTCGATTTGTTCCTCCAACCTTGGATGTCTAGGACGTGATCCTCCATTTGTGATACCATGGAAGTCAACCAACTGGTGGAAGGTCAACCCTTCGATAAAGGAAAACAGTTATTAGTGACATTGGATGTGGCCTACCCTATACCAGCATCCCGCAGAAGGAAGCCCTAGAGGTGGTCCATGATTTCATAGAACAGAGGGAGAGACCACACATTGTCCCTACCCAATTTATACTGAGTCTTCTTGGCATAGCAATGACTAAGAATTTCTCTGTATTTAGAAATTATTTTTTCTATCAGACAAAGTGTGTAGCCACGGGGCTGGGTTCGCTCCTGACATAGCTAATCTTTAGATGAACACATATGAGGACAGGTTTATATATAACATTGAAAAGACTTTTTCTGCCAACATCACCCTTTGGAAAAGATATATTGACGATGTCCTCATGATTTGGACAGAGGAATAGGATAGACTACAAGATTTTTGCACATGGTTGAATAATAGATCAGTGGACATACAATTCACCATGACATCTAGTCAGGAAAAAATTGACTTTCTAGATTTGAGGATTAAAGTAATCGAGAGTACCCTTTACACGAAACTCTTTAGGAGGCCCATGGAGCGGAACACATTACTCAGATATTCGAGCCATCACCCCCGAAATCTTCGGGACAACCTGCCATAAGGCCAGTTTCTGAGGCTCCGAAGATGACCAAAAGATGACCAGTAGAAAATGAACGACAGGGTAGTTTGTGTCGACCTTTGGAAACAGAAGCAATGAAATAAAAAAGGCCTTTAGAAGGCATTGGTCCCTGGTCACGTATGAAATTGGTACTACAGAACCGCCTATGTTTGCCTTCAAGAGGGGTAGAAACATCCATGATCATGTTGTCGACTCATATTTGATGAATGCACCTGTCCCAGAACTTAAGTTAGAACTCAGCTATGGTTAACACCTCTAGTGGGCCACTACAAGTGTGGCCATTGTAAGGCATGCAACCTGATGGTTGAGCAGAAGGACTTTTGCCATTCAGGGAAACATTTCTTACTCAAACATCACACTAACTGCAATTAAAAAGATGTTATTTACATTGTGAAGTGCCCTTGTAACAAGGTTTATGTAGGACAAACTAGGCAAAAAGTTAAAACCTGTATCCTGCCACATTCTTCACAGATACGTTGTATGGTACAAGGGGCACCTTTAGTTGAACATTACAACCACCTACAGCACCCAATAGACAGCTTGAAATGGTGGGTACTAGAACTGCAGAACACCAGAGGAGGAGACATCCATTCTAAACCTTCGTGAGTGCAAGTGGATACATCTACTTGACTTGGTTAACAAAGGGTTAAATGAATCAGGGCAGATATCGAGACAAGTTTCCATATTATGTAAGGGGTAGAACTCATGATAAAGCCATTTCCTGTTTCTTTTCCTATAACCTATGATATAATGTGCATGTGTTCTAATCTAACAAACTTGCCATGCCATAATGACAATGTTGCCTTAACCACGTAATACTTTTAGACCATTCAATGGTTGTGTTGTAACCTAACTGTGAATACAAGCAACTACATGCTACATTTTTTCAACTAAGATGTAAAGGGTTAAATGATACATGTATAAGATATGTCATATCTTGTGTTAGTTATGAGCTAAATAACCTACTTTAATATTTTGGTCATATTTAACAACCCTTGATTGATACACATAAAACATCATTCTTGCAGTCAATATTAATGCATTGTTGTATCACATGCATTCATGTGCGATTTAGATACATACTACAGACTTTTTGTGTATCCGAAATATTGTGGGTTTGCATACTATGCTATCCTCCTGTCGAAAGAATATTACTAATAATAACGATAACGGATTGCATTTAGATTTTGTTAATGATTTTTACAAGGTAGTTTTTGAAGCATCGCGTACTCTACACCTGGCTGTCATCATCGTAGAAGGTTTCTTTGGTTGCTCCGCAACCTTGAGGAACGTAATTGATGCCAAATGGTGGGTAATTGACGGCTTGCTTCCGGAAGTGCACGTTGACGCGGCGTCTCAGTGCTTAAATACCTACAATTTAGAGCGCGTCTTTCGTCACTTTCACAGAGACGGGGACAGTACGACCAAGCACTTCTGTTTTCTCAGCACGCTGGCGGTAAGCTTGCTTTTAACCTGCGAGTTACAAGTTAATGCTTCCAGATTACACTGGGAGTATTTTAACATGTTTAAAATCAGTCTGATTTAAAAAAAAAAATATTCTTTGCTTTTACACCAGGTACCTAGGAAGCACTTTGTGCTCCTAGAGTTTGGATGCCTATTCAAAAGTAACGCAATACAGAGGAAGCACACAATTGGCTCTTTTATGATTCTGAAGCAGATTTAAAGTTTTCATCCGCAAATTAAGGTAGGCAGTTTTCATAGAAATCCACCTTTTCACCAATTATACTTCCCATAGAGGCCACTTTATCTTGGCTATATATTGCGCATCATTGTAGGCGCTGGTTATTTCTCACAACGCAGGTTTTACCCAAAGAGAGGATGACACACGCATTTCGTCTTTCCTGAGAAATTGACATAGCAGGTGAGATGAACTCTGCAATGATCACTTTACACAATGGCTTTAGCATATCTAAACACACTGACATCTAGTATACTTTTTTCTTGCTATACAGGCTGTGCACCACTGTGCCTCTAGTCCTGATGAAGACCCTATGGTGATGCTCAACCATACTCGTTTTCTGGGGGTTGAAATGTTGACGTGATATGAACAAAGCGTACCAGGCCCAAATAAACATGTACATGACAGGATGAAAACTACAAGTCTTTTTAAAGGAAATTTACTACATTTGGGCGCAAAAGCACATTTCTGTACATATAAGTTAATTGTGTTGAATGCCTTTGATTGCCCATTGTGTTACCAGCTGAGTTGTTTATGAGGCACAGTCTGTGCTTTGTCTGGTTCGTTCACTATTTCTTTGATGTATTAGCACATACAGTATATGATTTTTTTTTTTTTTTGAAAACCTTTATTGTGCATGACAAGCTTACAAATACGGGCCTACAACCCTTCGGGCCGGCCACCACACAATATGAGCGCACGAATCAGGAGAGAGGTCTCCGGCAGGTCTCTGACATATCAAAAGCAAACAATTAAGGCATAAAATCCCAAGGAGACCGCCATGAGTAGGATGGAGGAAGGTTAATTTTATAATATAATGGGGTGTATAGCTGGAATATTGCAAGTATTGAGATCCGAAAGTCCGTGACGGGCCGTTGGCCAGCAGTAATCAAAGACACAGCGAGGTTTAGAAATAGCAGCTACAGGGAAACAAAGCAAGCTCAATTCCCATAACTGCAAACAATTCCCACCACTGCCAACCACCCATCCGCTACCACGAAAGTACGCACAAGTACAACTGAAGGAAGTCAGAGTCATAACATAGAAGGCACCATCCGCTATATCAACCCAAAAAAGAGGGGGAAGGGGGGAGAAGAAAAGAAGGATATTCAAGGAAAAGATGAAAAAACAGGGAAGAGAGAACGCGGCACCACGGCATACGCCCCATGTCGGACCCAGCACACAAAGAAAGAGCCTCGCCCATGGAATCAAAGTAAACAGGATACAGAAATGTGCAGGCAATAGCAATAGCATGGAGACTATATGTACTATACTGGCAAAAACCCCAGGAGGCATACATGCAGGCGCGGCGTCCAGGAAGAGAGATACGTAAGAGCCATAGAACCAAGTAAAAAAGAAAAAACGAAAATACAGACCCCACCCCACCCACACCACCCTGCACCCCTGCAGAAGGCTACGGCCTACCCCCTCAGCAGTGTGCCTGTCGCCCTAATCGGAACCCGAAATATAGAAGAGTCAGAAAGTAAGAAAGAACCATATAGACAAAAAGAAGAAAGGGGAAGGAAGAAAAAAGAACTAAGAACTAATGGGAGAGGAGACATACAATCAAAACGATCTGCTCCCACCACCCACCTGAGCACAGTTAGTACCCACGAGAAGAGGAAGTCACTTCAAAGTCAAATACCAGGAACATGAGGAGGAAGCGATCATACTTGTACAATCGAAAGCACACCATTTATCCATTGCACGAAGTAGCAGTCCGCCGATGCAAGTTATCTCAACCCTGTCCCCTTCTGTCCAGAGCCATAGACACAGAGTGTATGATGAACCAGAAGAGGACGGGCCAGTAGTGAAACGCAAGAACTCCAGGCCACGAGTCGCGGCACCAGTCATGGCGGCCTCGGATCGGACCAACAAGAAAAAGCGACAACAACAGCAGGCAGCACCAGCACCGTCCCGCTGACCAAGAAGGGACACTCGCCCCGCCAGGACAAGCAGCGGATCCCGGCTCAGCAGGGCGAGGCGAATAATCGCCGGGAGTCACGGCAAGGCAGGCCCGGACGGACCCCGGCCGGAGTCCCTCCATCATCTCCACTCCAGGGAAGCGCTCCTGTAGAAGCAGAGCAACGGGCATCCAGACCTCCAAACAAGCGACGGCCGTAGTATCATCAACCTCCGGAAAGGTCCATGCAGCACAGTTCAGCGGTTGGTCCGCACACGTGGGGGGCGGCTCAGCGAGCCCGTCAAGAAGTTCGTCATCCGGTCCAGCGGCGTTCAATATCATGGATTCACGCCAGGAACTCAAGGCAGCGAGGACGTCGCCAATTGTAGGATCACCCCTACAGTATTCAGCAAACGTGCCGTGCGACAGGCCAGTGTTCCCGTCAGCGACGGGTCTGAGATACAGAGCGCTGGCCGCCATCTTGTCGGCACGGCAAGGCCGCTGCAGACTCCAGCCCCGATCTGGTTGCCAGCGGGGTTCAGCGAAAGCCAGCCGGGGACAGTCAACCTCACCATCGATGTAGGGGAGCGGGCCACCAAAACATTGGGGGTAGCCGGCGCCTCCGGCCCATGGGTGCCGCCCGCCGAGTCCGGGCGGAGGGTTTCAAGATGGCCGGATAGGAGACAAAGGGGAGACGCATCTCCCATGCGGTCAACCCCCGTCCGTGGGATGCGGCGCCCCGCCACCAGGTCCCACCAGGTCCCGGACCACCAGACCGGACCCGGTCAGTCGCCACCGGTCCAACCGCACATTGGCCTCTTCGGTCGGCCCTTCTCCGCCACCAGGGGCCGGCGCTGGAAATCCGCTCCAGTCGGGAGCCGCAGGCAAGTCCAGGCCCGCCCGCCTCACAGGCTCCGAAGCGAACACGGGCACAGCTCAGGATCCGCCGCACCCAGGAGCATCCGGAGCAGATGGTAAGTATCAGCAATCCGTCACGTTTCCATATTCCATCGAATATGTCTTCTCGGGGCAGGATAAGGCACAGGATTAATAGAACAGGCGAGAAGGTTAACGGAGCCGAGCTACAACGCGGCCATCACGGTCGCAAGCTTGGCTCCTCCCCAGTATATGATTTTTAAATATATTGATTATTCTTATTCTTTCAGACAAATAGTTTTGTTGTCATTTCAAATGTCAGTCCGTAGTGTGTTTTTATGTATCATTAACTGATAGTCCCGAAAACATTTTGGGGACAAATTATTGTGGACATACTTTACTCACAGAAAGTAGTTACCCTTTTCGTGGCAGAACTGCTGCTTCTTCTTGATTCTGGCAGACAATGAAATTATTTTTATTATAAAACATGCTTCTGATAGAGAAGTCAAGATGTAATTCCATGTACCCAACGAGGCACGTTCACGCCCACCTCCTCAATGATTCAGGTGTCTCAAATTTCTCTTCATAACATTGTGGAGGCATAATAATGCTAGTCTCTTTCCCTGATGCTACCCTACCATTAGCTGATCAATGACAAACTGCATTGCAAGCATTAGCATAGCCAATAGCTTTAGCCAGCTATCTTTGAATGTTATTTTCTATACTTCCAAGATGCCACCATATTGTGTCTACATGTAAAATGAGAGCGAAGTCAGCAAAATCTTTCAAATGTTGGCAAAACCAACAGTGGGAGCAGTTGGCGGCAGTTCCTGGCCAATGAGAAAAAAGGTGCGGGAAGGGAGGCACAGAGACACCAAGCCACTGAAGTGTTCAGTGATGAGGAGTAGTAGAACCACAATAAATCAGTAGGGAGTAAGAGGAACTGAAGATGATTTGTGGGGGTTGGATAGTGTGGGCTGATGAGAGAGATAAATTTGGGGTAGGGAAAAAAGCAGAGAGAGTGTGCAATGTAATTGAAGTCTCTGAACAAAAATGTGTTTGTGCAGGGATAATAAATTAACAAGGCACTCATAATTGTGGCTTAAGTGTGTTGACATATTTTGTGTTTCTACAATAAATCACACAACATTTCCAGCTTTGGAAGAATACTGTCACAGGTATAAAACTCCAAAGTTACTTGTGATCAAAGAAGCCTACTTCGAAATGAATCAGTCTTGTTGAAGCTAACTCTAAAGAGGGCAGATGTTCAGGTTATGCTAAGTTATCTCGATTTGTAGCATGCAAACTCACCCAAGGAGTTATATTAGTGCGGTGAAAAGAAGCAAGTCCAGAAGAGAGAAAATCAGAATCAATGGCTTTACAGAGTTTTTCCTCAATATCGACACTCAGTAGATCATATGAAGGGAGAGAGGGAGCTTGTTCCAGTTAAATGTGGCCAAGAAGCAAAAAGAGCAGTCTACAAACCTGAAGATTCTGAAATGAGGGGAAACAGAGGCCAACATCAGAAAGGACAGGGAGATGAGAAGAGTGATGAAAAATGACCATAGAGGATAAGCCTCAGGGTCCAGAGCCATAATGTGCTTGATGAATAAGAAAAAGTAATTTGACAAGGACTTTCTGAAAACTGGGAGCCAATGTAGGATCTGAGAAGAGGTGCACTCGGGGTATGTACATGGAGATTAAATATACGTTTGGCAGGAGAGTTCTGAATACATTTTAGTCTCCTAATTATATAAGCAGGACTGTAGAAATAGAGAGGTTTGTTGTAGGCCAGGTTACAAATTATTAGATCTTGGATTACTAATTTACAAATTACAGGCAGTAGCCATGGAAGCACTTTGTGAAGCTTTTTGAGAATGCCAAGACAGGTGGTCGCTACAGAGGTAACTTGGTTGGCCATGGACAGATTAGTGTCTAGATCATACCAAGTTTTTTGGCCTGTGAGGTAAGCAAAGGTGCCTAAACCTTGGCCCACCACCTTCCACGCGACAAATTGTATTATTGCCACATAAAATGACTTTGGTTTTCTATACGTTGAGATTTAGGCAGTGGTGGCTCATCCACACTGCTATGTGTTCCATGCAGAACAGGATGTTGGCAAAAGTGGAAGTCATTTTAACAGAGATGACGATTATGAGCTGCTTTTTGTCAGCATAAAAGATGATCTCAAAGCCATAGGTCCTGACAATGTTTGCAAGGGTTGCGACATATACGCCGAGCAGGGTGGGCACAGAGAAGATCCTTGGGGGGCCCCACAGTCCACTCATGAAAAATTGGAGGTAAATGTATGAGGCACACTGATTAGGATCTGGTGCAATGGACTATCCATGTGAGTGCAGGAAGGCAGATAACACTGTCATGAAAGCGATTCAAAAGGATGGTGTGTGAGACAGAATAGAGGGTTTATTACAGGTCAAGAAGGGTGAGGGCAGTAGGGTCTCCTTGACGCACAAGGTGGCAGATATCACCTATAGCAGCGGGGGGGGGGGGAGGGGGGCAGTGTGCATGCTGTCAGCTGCTCTGAACCCCGACTGAGAGGGGTCCAGGAGGACATTGCTTCCATTTTAATGATGAAGAAAGGAAAAGAGATAATTGGAAGGATTATCACAGCACATGTCACTGAATTAACATCATGGTTATAAATAAAGAAAGGCTAAGTTGACAGCTCAGTCAAGGATACAATCCGTGTGTACATATCGATTTATAAAAAATATGATCAGTCATGTTTTTCTTATGGTTTACATGAAGAAAGAATCCGGAAACAGGCCCTTCTTGGAGGTTGGGTGAGATGTCCCAGCTACCTCTAATCCCTGATCTTGCTCACCCGCACACACAGTGGTGGTTAAACATGCCCACTCGCACTCTTCTAACATGGCATCTCACTAGCACTCTTCTAACATGGCATCTCACTCGCACTCTTCTAACATGGCATCTCACTCGCACTCTTCTAACATGGCATCTCACTAGCACTCTTCTAACATGGCATCTCACTCGCACTCTTCTAACATGGCATCTCACTCGCACTCTTCTAACATGGCATCTCACTCGCACTCTTCTAACATGGCATCTCACTCGCACTCCTCTAATATGGCATCTCACTCGCACTCTTCTAACATGGCATCTCACTCGCACTCTTCTAATATGGCATCTCCTCGCACTCTTCTAACATGGCATCTCACAAGCACTCTTCTAACATGGCATCTCACTCGCACTCTTCTAACATGGCATCTCACTCGCACTCTTCTAACATGGCATCTCACTCGCACTCTTCTAACATGGCATCTCACTCGCACTCTTCTAACATGGCATCTCACTCGCACTCCTCTAATATGGCATCTCACTCGCACTCTTCTAACATGGCGTCTCACTCGCACTCTTCTAATATGGCATCTCCCTCGCACTCTTCTAACATGGCATCTCACTCGCACTCTTCTAATATGGCATCTCCCTCGCACTCTTCTAATATGGCATCTCACAAGCACTCTTCTAACATGGCATCTCACTCGCACTCTTCTAATATGGCATCTCCTCGCACTCTTCTAACATGGCATCTCACAAGCACTCTTCTAACATGGCATCTCACTCGCACTCTTCTAACATGGCATCTCCTCGCACTCTTCTAACATGGCATCTCACTCGCACTCTTCTAACATGGCATCTCACTCGCACTCCTCTAATATGGCATCTCACTCGCACTCTTCTAACATGGCATCTCACTAGCACTCTTCTAACATGGCATCTCACTAGCACTCTTCTAACATGGCATCTCACTCGCACTCTTCTAACATGGCATCTCACTCGCACTCTTCTAACATGGCATCTCACTCGCACTCTTCTAACATGGCATCTCACTCGCACTCCTCTAATATGGCATCTCACTCGCACTCTTCTAACATGGCATCTCACTAGCACTCTTCTAACATGGCATCTCACTCGCACTCTTCTAACATGGCATCTCACTCGCACTCTTCTAACATGGCATCTCACTCGCACTCTTCTAACATGGCATCTCACTCGCACTCTTCTAACATGGCATCTCACTCGCACTCTTCTAACATGGCATCTCACTCGCACTCCTCTAATATGGCATCTCACTCGCACTCTTCTAATATGGCATCTCCCTCGCACTCTTCTAACATGGCATCTCCCTCGCACTCTTCTAACATGGCATCTCACTCGCACTCTTCTAACATGGCATCTCACTCGCACTCCTCTAATATGGCATCTCACTCGCACTCTTCTAACATGGCATCTCACTAGCACTCTTCTAACATGGCATCTCACTCGCACTCTTCTAACATGGCATCTCACTCGCACTCTTCTAACATGGCATCTCACTCGCACTCTTCTAACATGGCATCTCACTCGCACTCTTCTAACATGGCATCTCACTCGCACTCTTCTAACATGGCATCTCACTCGCACTCCTCTAATATGGCATCTCACTCGCACTCTTCTAATATGGCATCTCCCTCGCACTCTTCTAACATGGCATCTCACTCGCACTCTTCTAACATGGCATCTCTCACTTGCACTCTTCTAACATGGCATCTCTCACTTGCACTCTTCTAACATGGCATCTCCTCGCACTCTTCTGACAGGGCATCTCCTCGCACTCTTCTAACATGGCATCTCCTCGCACTCTTCTGACAGGGCATCTCCTCGCACTCTTCTAACATGGCATCTCACTCGCACTCTTCTAACATGGCATCTCCTCGCACTCTTCTGACAGGGCATCTCCTCGCACTCTTCTAATATGGCATCTCACTCGCACTCTTCTAACATGGCACCTCACTCGCACTCTTCTAACATGGCATCTCCTCGCACTCTTCTGACAGGGCATCTCACTCGCACTCCTCTAATATGGCATCTCACTCGCACTCTTCTAATATGGCATCTCCCTCGCACTCTTCTAACATGGCATCTCCCTCGCACTCTTCTAACATGGCATCTCACTCGCACTCTTCTAACATGGCACCTCACTCGCACTCTTCTAACATGGCATCTCCTCGCACTCTTCTGACAGGGCATCTCACTCGCACTCCTCTAATATGGCATCTCACTCGCACTCTTCTAATATGGCATCTCCCTCGCACTCTTCTAACATGGCATCTCCCTCGCACTCTTCTAACATGGCATCTCACTCGCACTCTTCTAACATGGCATCTCACTCGCACTCTTCTAACATGGCATCTCCTCGCACTCTTCTGACAGGGCATCTCACTCGCACTCCTCTAATATGGCATCTCACTCGCACTCTTCTAATATGGCATCTCCCTCGCACTCTTCTAACATGGCATCTCCCTCGCACTCTTCTAACATGGCATCTCACTCGCACTCTTCTAACATGGCACCTCACTCGCACTCTTCTAACATGGCATCTCCTCGCACTCTTCTAACATGGCATCTCACTCGCACTCCTCTAATATGGCATCTCACTCGCACTCTTCTAACATGGCATCTCACTAGCACTCTTCTAACATGGCATCTCACTCGCACTCTTCTAACATGGCATCTCACTCGCACTCTTCTAACATGGCATCTCACTCGCACTCTTCTAACATGGCATCTCACTCGCACTCTTCTAACATGGCATCTCACTCGCACTCTTCTAACATGGCATCTCACTCGCACTCCTCTAATATGGCATCTCACTCGCACTCTTCTAATATGGCATCTCCCTCGCACTCTTCTAACATGGCATCTCCCTCGCACTCTTCTAACATGGCATCTCACTCGCACTCTTCTAACATGGCATCTCACTCGCACTCCTCTAATATGGCATCTCACTCGCACTCTTCTAACATGGCATCTCACTAGCACTCTTCTAACATGGCATCTCACTCGCACTCTTCTAACATGGCATCACACTCGCACTCTTCTAACATGGCATCTCACTCGCACTCTTCTAACATGGCATCTCACTCGCACTCTTCTAACATGGCATCTCACTCGCACTCTTCTAACATGGCATCTCACTCGCACTCCTCTAATATGGCATCTCACTCGCACTCTTCTAATATGGCATCTCCCTCGCACTCTTCTAACATGGCATCTCACTCGCACTCTTCTAACATGGCATCTCTCACTTGCACTCTTCTAACATGGCATCTCTCACTTGCACTCTTCTAACATGGCATCTCCTCGCACTCTTCTGACAGGGCATCTCCTCGCACTCTTCTAACATGGCATCTCCTCGCACTCTTCTGACAGGGCATCTCCTCGCACTCTTCTAACATGGCATCTCACTCGCACTCTTCTAACATGGCATCTCCTCGCACTCTTCTGACAGGGCATCTCCTCGCACTCTTCTAATATGGCATCTCACTCGCACTCTTCTAACATGGCACCTCACTCGCACTCTTCTAACATGGCATCTCCTCGCACTCTTCTGACAGGGCATCTCCTCGCACTCTTCTAATATGGCATCTCCCTCCCACTCTTCTAACATGGCATCTCACTCGCACTCTTCTAATATGGCATCTCCCTCGCACTCTTCTAACATGGCATCTTACATTTGCAGTGGTAACTTACATGGCATGATCAGAAATCAGACCCTCTTACCTCCTTATTGATATATCCATCCTTGTTTATATCATAGAGGTTAAATGTCCACCGCAGCTTCTCGTGAACTGTTCCTCTCAGCAAAATCGAAAGAGCAGCGACAAAATTCTGTTTACAGGGGAAAAACGAGAACTGACTTAACACAAACATTTAGGCACCTTCAAGAGGATGACAGTAAAATATTTTTTTCAGATTTGAGCACTCGGGCTATTAGATGTATAACAACTAACGTTGCAGTATTTGTCACAATCTTGCTGTTCATTTGAATTACACTACACCTAAAAAACATAATTAGGATTAAAATATAAAAATATATGGATTATGCTAACTGTCTGGAATCTAATTCATAGATGAACGACGCAATAACTTTGGTCCAGGAACAGGTAATACAAGGAAGCAACAAACTAAAAGGATAAACTGTGTATAGTATTTTCAGATTAGGCAGGAGGGGAGAATTGAGTTGTGCGCAGTGGGGGAGATGGAATGTCTTGGGGAGAGCAGTGTCTGAGCTCATAGAAAGCCTAAACCATTGAACCTTCAAAAGGAAACGTGTTTTCTCCGAGATTCCCATGGCTCACCTTTGTTCGCTTGGATCAAAATGTAAGGATGAATGTAGGAGAATATGAAAGTACTACATGTTCAGCAATACATCACACAATAATACAGCTAAGACATATAAAAAAACATACTTAGTACTAACAAGTCAGTTAAAGAGACAAAAATATTATAGGAAAAATGTCACAAATTTTCACTTACGTCACAAAGCAAATCAGGTAGTCAGAATGCATTATAATGAAACACCCCCCCAACAGTTCACTTTAATCATATTGGAAATGCAAAAATGTACCCGACCCACTAGCAGGAACATTTTTCCTCTAGACTTGGGCACTTTTCTTGAGTGAAAATGACTGACGAGGAATTCATAATGTCAGATAAGTTGAATGGGCTGCTTCACGGAACCTACAAACCTGCCAAGTTATTAAGCTTGGAAAGAATGGGAAAGCTGAGCCACCCAAGATTGAGTTTTTGGCGGGGACGGGGGAGATCTGGCAGGTTGCCCCAGGTTCCCCAATCATAGCGTTTTAAAAAGTAAAGTTTTTTAGTACTTTTTGGTAGCAGTGCTGTCTCTCACCGTCTGTGTTTAGTGCACATGTACAGTGCAAAAGGTGTATGGCATGAGCCACGCATGGTTCACACCACTCAGGTACAACTAACACAGGATTTTCCTAAGGACCACTGTCAAGGTCTGAGTCATATGGAAATTGATGGAAGTTGATGTTTCTCTAACAAGGCACCACCAGGATAAAATAATGACAAGGGCTCTGGTGAACAGATCTTCTCTATGGCACTCCCAACAAGATGCAAATGCACAATCACTGTTTTGATATGTATCCTGCTATGATTATGATTGATTCAGCACCTAAGTCAATATGCACTGAGGCCATTTGCCCTTTTTTCAAGGTTCAGACCGAAACATACCATTTGCAATCAGTGTCTCTCCTTATGCCCACAGTTTATGTGCACCTTCCTCCCGATTATGCTTCTCTCTATCCAGCTACGATTCAAACGCATATACTTAGCAAACATTTTTAACAACTGCGCAATTGTGTGGCATCTTATTCGGATTCACGGCAAAGCTCACACGGGCTTCTCCTGCATCGTCTCTCCTCACTGAACACCCCAATGCATTACCAATATGTGCATGTATTGCTTTACTTTCAGGGATCCTAGAGTGTGGTACTGAGTGATTCCCACTGGCTCTTGACATGAATAAGCCTGAACATCCTGCTGAAGCTCAGCTGGCCTGCACTAGTGCTGCTGCAGACCTTACCTTGCGGCAGCCGTCAGCCAGCCAGAGGGATCAGATGAGGAGACAGTTCCTTGTAAATCCCTCTATTCCTCATCTGACAAGGGAAACTGAACTTCAAGGACAGATGACACTGAATAGAGACTCATGACTCACCATTATGTTCATGGCTATTGACTGTGTCATGTGTTGTGGAATAACACTGGGTTCAGTAGTCAGCAGGGTTCTTCCTGTAAGACCTGAATGGTCTCGGACAAACTTATTTGTACATTTGAGGACCGATTCATAAAGGGTCTTTGCACTTGTGGTGGGGGCCCGCACTCGTGCCGGACCGACGTACTGCAGTTACCCATTGCGGAGGCCCCTGCCATGAGTGAGCGGTCTTTGCCACGAGTGCAGAGGACCTTTGTGAATAGGCCCTTTTACTATGCGGCCGACAACATTTTCCCTATCCATCATCTTGCACCTGCTGTTGTGATGAGCTGTTGACCTTAAGCCTCCTGGGCCACTGGGTAACAAGATAGAGTGACTGATCTTCACTAACCTTAATCCATTAGATTGGCATACCTCCCTTATTACAGTAAAAACAAACCAGAACTAATTTCTTTTGTATTGCACATGCTTCTGTGTGTTTTAGATGTTCTTGAGCTTCCAGGATCTTTAACCTTAAATGTAACTGGCACGCTATCAAGTGAACATTTTGGTAGAAAGATTGTTTTTGCAGTGTCCTCACTGCTCCTAGGTATTGTTCTTAAATGTTTGATTACAAACACCGTTATCTGTGTCTTACTGATGTTGACGTGGTGCCTTTTTTTATTCTGTGTGTTTTCCAAGCTTTGCAAACATTATTTAGTTTGCATAGCCATAGTCCCTTGTTTTCCTGTTATACTGCAGCATTACCATGATCACTGACTGTTGGGTGTTTTGTCATTGATACTTGTCTGATTTCACTTCCTACACATATTAAGATATTATTAAAATGGTGTGTTAGCACAAAATTCTTGGTGGACATTGCCATCTTTAATGCAACTGTGATAATTGTGTTTTGCTGTAACTAGTTACACACTACTACACCTCCCCTTGAGCTAGGTCTTGAATGCTTGTCTGGACGTACCCTGGAACATCACGGAGTTTTGGATCTAGCTCCTGACGCTTTGGTTTATAGGAATCTCTGGCATGCTCCCTTTTAAGGAGCTGTGTGGGCCCTACACGTTTGCGTGATCAAGATGAACCATGGCAAGTGTTATTTTGGTGGGACCTTGGGGGAAGGACGAAGGGAGAGTAACGCTGAGCTTGTGAAATCTTGAGTTATATTAGCTGAAAAAACAATAAAGGTAGGTTTTTGTTTAAAAACTGTGAATAGGCCAGCAACATGGCCGGGTAGCTGTGCCGAACGACAGCTCCGTCAGCCCCAAGGTAATCCTGTCTATAATCCTGCCCTTCAGAAGCCATCAAACAACTGCAAGGGGTGTTTTGTGTCCCCCAACCTACAGCAGCTGCAATAGAGGGGCCGAGAGGAGATCCCCGGCAGGAGAGAACCTCCAAATGTTGTCGAGCGAAAACGGAGCACGGCTGCTTAAGATGGCGGCGGCCTATGAGAGCTGAGCACCGCCGATTTCAGAGATGCCTGACGAGACGTGAGGAAATGAATCAAAGGTGTGCGAGTCTGAAGCTCCCCTGAAACTAGACACTAGCTGAGACCCGGTAGAGCGGGCTGCCAAATCGACCTCTCGGACCTGTGAAGCTGAGGTGAGCCTAACCGCGACCATCTCCTGGGCCTTGGTGGGATGTACGACGTGAGGCCGTGAGGACGACAAAGAAATCAACTGAGTGCCGGAGAGGGAGAACGAACAGCGCCACCGGAGAGAGGCAGCGTGAGGCCTCTGGCTGTCACAGGACACTCCTCTACCGTGATCATGTAGACAGGCCCTGGCCACTGACCCTCGCTGCATCGAGGAGATCAATGCCATCCCAGAGACAACAAGCAGGTGAGGGGGACTGTATGACTGCTGAGCGGTCAGGCAGCAACGAATACACAAAGGACCAGGAGCTGTGCGCTAAGCACCCATCACCCCTGCTGGGAGCGAGCCATAACGGGAGTTGGCGACGGAACACATCACGATCGGGGAGAGACAGGTGGGGAGCTCCCGGGACGCCTTCTCCCCCTTTCCATCTCCTTGGCAGTTATACCCAGGGCTAAGTCGGTAGCACACACCATCGGGAATCTGAGAGGTGACTCCGAGACAAGGGAGCCAACAACCCACGGGCTATATTACTAAGGAGACAATAGTACACCTAAAGAAAATGGCTGAGGCACTAATACAGTGAATGGTGGGCCGGAGCCACTCCTACACAGTGAGACTCCCCTTGACTGTGACCTGAGGGCAAGAGCCACAGAGAGGAAGGTGAATATGCAGTGGAGAAGGGCATTAATTTCCTCTACCATCAGTGAAACAAGCAGACACTGCACACCTCTGAGGTGATGCTGCTGCACCATGATTTGTGCCAAGTATCGGAGAGAGTGACCCAAGCAGAAAATAGGATTGCCAAAGTGGAGGATGTGTCCCACACTCTGTGCAAGGAAGTTATGGGGCTGGCGGCCTCGCTGAAAGAGGTGGCCTGGAGAGTGGACGACGCAAAAAATAGGCCCTGTAGGAATAACCTCCGCTTCATTGGATTTCCAGAGGGGACAGACTGGGGACATTTTTTAATGACGTGGCTCAAAGATTCCCTCACGAAGGTGCAGTTATCACCCTGTTTTATAATCGAGTGAGCCCACAGGATGCCAAGTTTCCGGCCGCCGCCTGGTGTCCCCGAGAGACCCTGAATTGGCCACTTCCTACACTTTCAAGATCATGATTTAATACTCCGGGAGCTGATGCAAAGGAAGGAAAACAGACATGCCAATGCACGAATAATGGTGTTCCTTGAATATTCCTGTATCGTGCAAAAGCAAAGGCGAAGCTTTGATGCAGTCAAGGCAAGATTGAGAACTCTTGAGATCCAATACATGCTGCTCTTAGCAGCAAAACTTAAAGTAATCTTCCAGGGCACCACAACTTTTTTTCAGACCCAAGAGAAGGCATGGGCCTGGATTGAGGAGCATCCCACCCCGAGATGTCGACTGGACTCAACGGGGATGCCCCAGGCAGGCAAACCAGAGAGGGCAGGTTCCGGGAGAGCCAGAGGGACAGCGTGGGAACACCTTTTCGCCCCAAACTGACCGTAGACCAAAGGACACAGAATTCGAAGTCCGAGGAAGAAACTTCATGAGGAAACATTGGACAGAAACAGCACAGAATCCAAGCTCGAGTAGCCTCCGAGCCATCGGAAAGAGAGTATTTGGTGGATGCGGATAGTGATCCCCCACTTCTTAGAGACATCCACCAGATCTAAGATCCGGGCCCAGGCTCGACAATCCTGGACATCCAGTGGCAGCAACAATCCAAACGTGGCTTAGAAGGCTGAGATACAGGAGCTAGATGGCCACAGAGAGACAGTAAAACACTACCAAGGGCCCACTAGACACTATATCATTCAGCCCAAGATTCTGTGGGACCAATAGTAGACCCAATGTTCATGATTTGTAGTTTATTGTTTTGGGGGAGGGGGAGAGAGACAGTTTTACCTGTGCTGCAGTTGTCATGTTGATGAGTTCGGGGGTGGCGTGGGTAGTGGAAGAGTGTAGGGTGGGGGGTTCATGTTGAGAGAAGAAATATGTCAAGATATGACTTGGGGAAATGAGACGTTCTTTTCAAAAATGACCAAATGGATGCAGAGGGCAGGGAGGGGAGTGGCTGTAGCTGTAACGGAACACACCAGAATGGTCATGAAAAACATACAAATCAGTGCTGGGTGAGAGAAACTACACAATACGGAGGTGGAACGTCAACGGGTGAGGAAATAAAATTAAAAGAGGGCTGGAAACTAGATACATTAAAGGACTTGAACCCAATATTGTCCTCTTACAAGAGACGCACTTAATAGACACACACTGTTCCTTCCTAGGAAGGCGACAATACACCACACTTGCGCACGTAGGATTCTCCATGGGATCGAGAGGGGCGCCATACTATTTAAAAAAATCACACCACTTTCATGTTACCAAAACATGGACAGATCCAAATAGTACATTTGTGGCGGTACAAGGGGGCATGGAGCAGAAGAGAGCTCATGTTGATTAGTGTTTATGCACCCCCATGGCTACAACAGCAAACACTAGACAAAGTAGCTGGGATACTTTTGGAGTCTTGACCCTCTACACACTTTAATGATATCACAAATCCACATATGGACCGTACACATGTAAATCCCGGGACATGCGGTCCCGCTCACTTGGCCCAATTCCAGGACACGCTTGTTTTGATTGACCTCTGGTGTCGACACCATCCAAATGATTACTCTTACTCCTGCTTTTCAGGCACCCATAGGGTATTCTCTAGACTGGACTTCCTCTTTGCCCGAGCGGGAGAGGTGGCAACAGTGGAAAGAGTAGAATATTTGGCGAGGGGCATATCTGACCACTCACCTCTCTGGCTAACAGTGGGAGGGAGAGCAAGTGAACACAGACCGGAGTGGAGACTAAATGCCTTGCCTTATAGGATAGAGAGGTTGCCATGAAATATGAACTGACTGTCCGCGCCGCGACCGCGCCTAGCGCCAGAATCCCTGGTCCACGCAATGCCCAGCCCTCCCGCATCACTTACGACGCCTCCACCCTCATAGCCCTTAACCCCGGCCGCCACCCCAACTGCGCCCAAGCCGCTCCTGGACTCACCCATGGACCCTTCTCCTGCTACTCCTGCAAGTTCGGCGGCACCAAGAACAACTCCTCATCCACTAACACCAAACAGAGATCTGACACCAACTACCTAAAATGCATCCTGCTCAACACTCGCTCAGTCCACAGACACGCCATCGACCTCTGGAACCTACTAGACACCATCTCTCCCGACGTCGCCTTCCTAACAGAAACATGGATGAACGCCTCATCAGCCCCAGACATCACCATTGCCATCCCGGAAGGATACAAGATCATCCGTAAGGACCGCACCGACCAAACTGGAGAAGGCATCGCCATCGTCCATAAGAACTCCATCCGCATCTCTACCAGCTCAGACGTCAACCTTGCCAGCGCCGAACACCTTCACTTCCAGATCCACACCGACCCCAAGACCACACTCAGAGGCACCCTCCTCTACCGACCTTCAGGATCCCGCTCACAATTCAGTGACGACATCACCGACTTTATCACCCCACACGCCCTCCCCTCCGAGGAATACATTCTACTGGGAGACCTCAACTTTCACCTGGAAAATAGCAATGACATCAACGCCACCACCCTTTTGGACAATCTCGCCAACCTCGGACTCAAACAACTTGTTAATACCCCCACCCACATCGCAGGTCACACACTCGACCCTATCTTCTCCTCCAGCAAACATATCTCCTTCAGTCACACCACAACTCTACACTGGACAGACCACAGCTGCGTTCACTTTACCTACAATAAGACCACAACTCACAACCTCCCTCAACCTACTCTACGAAGAAACTGGAACAAAATCACCATCGACCAGATCTCCTCATCGCTGCTTCAAAACCCCCTTGTCCACTCCTCAAACCCCGACCAAGCAGCCACTAACCTCACCCAATGGCTATCCAACAGCGCCGACATCCTAGCACCGTTGAAAAAACGTCAAACCAAACTAGGCAGCAAAAACGCCTCCTGGTTCAACGATGATCTTAAGAAATCTAAGAAACTCTGTCGCTCCCTCGAGAAGGCCTGGAAAAAAGACCCAAACACCAGCACCAGGGACGCCTTCAAAAACGCCACCCGCATACACCACCAACTGATCCGGACTGCCAAGAAAGCCGCATTCAAAGACCGACTAGATAACAACGCCCACAACAGCAAGGAATTATTCAACATCGTCAAAGAATTTACCAACCCCTCAGCCAACTCCAACGACATCACCCCCTCTCAAGCCCTCTGCGACTCCCTAGCTTCCTTCTTCCACAACAAAATCGCAGACATCCACAACAGCTTCGACAACCAACCCGGAGACCAACCAACCCAACCTTCGGCCGTACCTTCACCCCCCCTGAACATCCTTAATGACTGGAACCCAATCTCCACTGAGGACACCATCCGCCTGATGAACTCCATCCACTCAGGATCCCCCACAGACCCTTGCCCTCACCACATCTTCAACAAAGCAGACTCCATCATAGCACCACACCTCCGAGACGTCATCAACTGCTCCCTCAACTCCGCCACCTTCCCAGAAAGCTGGAAACACGCCGAACTCAGCGCCCTTCTGAAAAAACCCACAGCTGACCCCACCGAACTCAAAAACTACCGACCCATCTCGCTCCTACCATTCCCGGCCAAAGTCATCGAGAAAGCAGTCAACAACCAGCTCGCCTCCTTCCTCGAAACCAACAAATCCCTCGACCCCTCACAGTCCGGATTCCGAGCCAAACACAGCACGGAGACCGCCCTCATCGCCGCAACAGACGACATTCGAACTCTACTGGACAATGGAGACACAGTCGCCCTCATCCTCCTCGACCTCTCCGCAGCCTTCGACACAGTCTGCCATAGCACCCTTCTACAGCGCCTCAGAAACATCGGAATCCAAGGAAAAACACTGGAATGGATCACCTTGTTCCTCACCGGAAGAACCTAGAGAGTCCGCCTCCCACCATTCAAGTCAGAGGCCACTGAAGTCATCTGCGGCGTACCACAAGGATCCTCACTCAGCCCCACCCTCTTCAACGTATACATGAGCCCCCTCGCAGCCATCGCACGCCAACACAACCTCAACATCATCTCCTACGCAGATGACACCCAACTGATCCTCTCACTCACCAAAGACCCTAATACCGCCAAAACCAACCTACATGAAGGAATGAAAGAAGTAGCCGAATGGATGAAGCATAGCCGTCTAAAACTTAACTCAGATAAAACAGAAGTCCTTATCTTAGGAAACTCCCCCTCCGCCTGGGATGACTCCTGGTGGCCAGAGGCTCTTGGAAAAGCACCCATCCCGACGGAACACGCACGGAACCTGGGCGTCATCTTAGACTCCTCACTCTCGATGTCCAGACAGGTCAGCGCCGTCTCATCATCTTGCTTCAACATTCTTCGCATGCTCAAAAAAACATTTCGCTGGATCCCCACCGAAACCAGAAAAACGGTCACCCATGCACTGGTTACAAGCCGCCTAGACTACGGAAACACCCTATACGCCTGTACCACCGCAAAACTCCAGAAAAAACTCCAACGCATCCAGAACGCATCAGCCAGACTCATACTTGACATCCCACGTAAAGGCCACATCTCCAGTCACCTGAAAAAACTCCACTGGCTCCCCGCCAATAAGAGGATTACTTTCCGCCTCCTAACCCACGCACACAAAGCACTTTACGAACTCGGACCCAACTGCCTCAACACACGACTTTCCTTCTACACCCCCCCTGCCAGCTACGTTCCTCCAACCAAGCCCTTGCTACCGTACCTCGCATCAATAAAACCACCATGGGAGGTAGATCCTTCTCCTACCTGGCTGCTAAAACCTGGAACTCACTCCCCACTCACCTTCATCTCACTCAGAACCATCTAGCATTCAGAAAGCAACTTAAAACTTGGATATTTGACAAGTAATCCCCCCACCCTTCCTCAAGCGCCTTGAGACCCTATGGGTATGTAGCGTGCTATATAAATCCATTTGACTTGACTTGACTGACTTAGAACTGTACTTTAGAGAGAACAAGGGCACCGTGACATCAGCGGTCATTCTATGGGAGGCGTTTAAGACAGAGGAATGGGATAGAGTGAAAAACATCATAGCCCACAACAAGAGAAAGGAGACTCGAGAGATTGAGACTGGAGTGCAGGCTGTTGGAAAAAGAAAGGCACATTGGTCCCGAGGCTGACCAGCATACACTCCGACAGATGGAGTTAAAACTGGGGGAAATCAAGACACTGGTAAACCAAGAAGTGAAAGCTGAACTTCAGGCCACTCAACATTGATTATACAAGGCGGGTGATAGAGCTGGGACGCTCCTGGCCTGGCTAGAAAGGAGAGATAGGAGAAATGGGTGGCTGTCAACAATGACCAGGACGAGGCCTACACCACACCCCAAGGCATAATGGGTGCCTTTTCCCGCTACTACACAGAATTGTACAGGGACAGGCCACCTAGCCGGCGATACACAAATTAGTGGTTACTTGGAGGCAATAGATATTCCCACACTCTCTCGGGAGGACCGAGACATGCGAGACAAAGAGCTGACCCTTGAGAAAGTGAGTGGTAGACAGAAATCGGGGAAGACCCTGGGCCAGAACAGATTCCCCGCAGAATTCTTCAAATATATATGCCAGACTGCTGGGCCCACACCTTTTAAATATGTTCCGAGTGGGAAGGGAAGACGGGACACTCCCAACCAATCTGCGTACTGCTATGGTAGTAGTGATCCATAAACAATGGAAGCCCGCAGCAGAATGCAGGTCTTAACGGCCTATATCATACTTAATTTAGAGACGAAAATCCTGGCTATGCGCCTCCTGACGGTCATCACATCCCTCATACAATCCGGCTTTATGCTTCAACCTTTGCCAACTTGCCAACTTGCCAACTGGATGGATAGCACAAAACACAGCTCCAACCCGCAAGTGATCCTCTTCCTCGACGCCGAGAAGGCATTTGACACAGTTCACTGGCCATTTATGAGGCAAACACTGCTGAGGTTTGGATTTGGGCTGGTCTTTATAGCCTGGGTAGCGCTGCTCTACACTAATCCTGAGGCCAGATTTCAGGTTAATGGGGCGACAAGCTTACCTGTGAGAAGAGGTACTGGACAAGAATGTCCCCTACCCCGCTACTGTTTGCTTTAGTGTTGGAGCAACTGGCTTGTGTAATCAGATCCCACCCAGAAATGAGTGGTTTCAAGGAAGAAGGGGGGTATTGGGCCACAAACGAATCTCGCTTTATGCTGATGACATTCTTTTATATGTCACTGACCCAACGAGGACGCTTTCAACAGTCCTACAAATTTTCCAGGACTATGGTCGACATGCAGGTTAGAGCAAGAATTGGGACAAATCTAGTCTTTGCTCAATAGGGAGACCCATTGACAGTCGAGAGATCCTGGGGGAGCCTACAGGTGGCTCAAGAAGGGTGCTGCTACCTAGGCATTTAAATTACCACCAATGTGGATTTTGAACCTAACACGGAATATTAAACGGGTCCTAACAGAATTTCATGAAGATATATGAAGATGGAGGCAACTTCCGCTGACGATAATGGACTGGGTCATCATGTATTACGCTCCCTCAGCTGTTGTACATATTACAAAACACATATTGCAAGATACCAGAGACCAGTTATACAACAATAAACACCAAATTGTGCACACTTCTGTGTGACGGGGCTCATGCAAGAGTGGGGCTACAAACACTTCAACGTAACCAGTATACTGGGGACTTTGCGCTACCTGACGTAAGAGCTTACTACAGGGCGGCCCACCTTATGGTCATAATGAATGGGGGGACACCGCTTGGAGATCATCCTACATATGCTCTGGAACTACTCCAATTTAGACATCGTACACACCTCCACTACTTGTAAGGGGGCAAGGGTACTAGCCGTCTTTTGCCAGCCACCCAGAGGGTGAAAGAAGCCTGGAAGGGAGAAGAGAGACAAATGAAGTGGAACACAAGACTCTTGAGAGAAACCTCTGGTGGAAGGGAGCAAGATTGGCGGAGATTGGTAAACTTCAGGGTTTTAGACAATGGAACATGTTCGGAATCTCCAAACTGGGAGATATCTTTGAGGGAGAAACCCTTGCCTCCTATGCCACAATCCAGACCACATATCATCTAAATGACACCCAAAGCTATGTCTATCTCAGGCTGAAGCATGCATGGAGGGCGGAGAGGATGTTTCTTCCAAGTCTGGAAGTGTTAGAAGTCCTTTTGGATGAGAGCCTTTCGTATGGTAGTTACTGGCTAGCGATTGGTGATGGCACATGAGATAATCCCTCTTTTGATGCACTTCCTGTAAATTTATTGCAACAAAAAACCCAGAAACCTCAATTTTGAGACCTTCCAAAAATGTAGAACCCTTTGGTCTCTATGCGGAGCCTCCGTAGGCCTGACCAATTGTAATGGCACTTTCCCTTTTCCCCACTCACGTGAAACCCAGTCAAACTGGTTCTAAGCCCAGAACATCTCTTGGCAGAGACATTTTAAGGTATGGGTAAAGTGGGCAATTGCCCCGCGCCCCTGCAGTCCAATGAACCTCCTGAGAATGTGAAATTTCTCTCTATTTGACCTCGGTCTCTTCTATTTCTCGATCATATCCTCTCTCAGCCTAACCTTACCTCTAACTCTGTCTCTCTCTACCCACTGTCATTTTAAGGATTATTTGGGTACTTGGAAAGACAGATTTCAACTGTTTTTATGTGGTGCTGTTTCTGAAATGTTAATGCATATTTCAGTATTGATTGGCATTATGTAGACTTGAAATAGAGGGAAATGGGTAATAAAATTCAAAGTTGTTCTGAACATGTCTCCAAAATACGTCTTGCACGGGGTCCCCAAAATCCTTAAGAAGACACAGCTCAGGACTGACAGAAGCCAAGCACCCTATAGGGAAGGTCAGTAACAAAGGCAGACTTCCACCAGAGCCCTGCTTTCATGAACATGGTACAATCCGCTCTTCTGCTTGCTCTTTGTAATGTCATTTTTACTCTCCCCTACAATCACATTTCTAGGTGACTATAGTTGGATGTTCCTGTAATTAATCTCCACTGTCATTCTGAGAAACCTGGCAGCAGGAATCATGCTCCAAAAATCCCTTTGTTATTTGATGGAAACCACTCCTACCTCTCCTTTGGCATGAGGAAATCTAATTGCAGGCACTGAAGGAGGTGGGATCCAGGTAAACTAGGGACTGGTCTGGTCTAGGTAAGGATGAACAACAATCAAAATCATGTTTGGGTCATTGTAATTAAACCTCTAAGTTCACCAATGAATTTGACAGATAGAAAAATGTGCTAATACAGCAAAAATGCATTTTCAAGGCATTTTAAAAGCCCGCTTATGAAAGTAAGACTCTTTTTATTTGAAGCAGGATGTACAATTTGAAAAGGCTGCTCTAATCTGCAGGGACACGATTACTTCAAACTTGATATGTAATGTAATGCAATGTAATGTAATGTGGTATTTATAAAGCGCTGACTGCCACTCCGAAAGGAGCATCCTGGCGCTGGCTGGAGAGGAGAGGGGGCCCGGAGAATTCTTAGATGAGTAAAAGGCAGAATTCGCCTGAGGCGCAGAATACCCAGGTTTTCAATGCCTTTCTAAATTGGGTTTCTGTTTTTTGCAATCTTAAATTTCATTGGCAACAGGTTCCAGGCTTTGGTCCCCAAAGCGGCCACTGTTTTTCCACCTTTAGTTTTACATCTAAAAGTGGGTGGCTTAAGTAGGTTGGCTGACGAGGACCTAAGGGTCCTGGTTGTGATGTAGGGAGTGAACCATGCTGAAAGGTACTTTGCTCCCAGTTTGATGGTGGCTCTAAAGGTGATTAGAAAGATTTTGAAGAGTATCCTCTTGTGCAATGAAAGCCAATGAAGGACTTTTAAAGCTGCTGATGTCGAGGATCTCCATGGGAGTTTTAGAACTAGACGCGCCGCAGCGTGTTGGACGACTTGGATTCTTTTTAGTGTGGATTTGTTGGCTCCTGCCCAAAGGCTGTTGCAGTAGTCCAGGCATGAGAGAATCAGGGCCACTGCCACTGATTTCCTTGCGGTGAGTGGGATTAAAAAAATAAAATTGTGAGTTAATAAGGCTGAAGCAGGTGCATGCTACTGCCGTAGCGTGAGGGAGGAAGGAAGGCGCAGTATCGAACTATACTCCTAAATTTTTGGCTACCTTAACCATGTCAGGTGGGGGTGTAGTTCCCTCTGGCCACCATTCACAAGGCTGGAATGAGCATATTTCCCTATGAGGAGGCTCTCGTTCTTGTCGGTGTTGCATCTGAGGTGGTTATCCTTCATCCACTGGATGAATTCGGCTAGGCAGTGTTTAAAGTTAAGTTTGGCATCTGTAGAATTATTGTCCAGGGAAAGAATCATCTGGGTATTGTCTGCGTGGGACGTAACTTCAATCCCAAAGGATGCTATCAAGGAGATGAGCGGGGTCATATAAATGTTGAACAGCAGTGGACTCAATGACGAGCCCTGAGGAACTCCTGCTGTTATGTCACGTTCTACAGAAATGAAGGGACCAATGGTCACAGCTTTTCCGCGGTTAGTGAGGAGACATTTAATCCATTCCAAAGTGATACCTGAGATGCCGCTGAGTTTGAGTCTCTCCAGGAGGATACTCTGTGAGATAGTATCGAATGCAGCAGACAGGTCGAGTAAGATCAGGACCACCTTTCTGCCTTTGTCAGCTATAGTTTTTAGTGCATCTGTTATTTCCAACAGTGCAGATTCTGTGGAGTGCTTAGGACGAAAACCAGATTGTTGGGGGTAGAGCATATTAGTGGTCTCAATTAATTTGATTAGTTCTTTGTGTACAATTTTTTCTGCGATCTTGCCTAGAAAGGGAAGTAGTGAAATGGGACAGAGGTTCGATGTTTTGTTTCTTCATCAGTGGTTTTAGCAGTGCAAGCTTCCACTCATCTGGCACTCACATTTCTACATTATTGACACCAGCCTTGTGGGCTTCAAGGCACTACGTATGGGTGATATAAGTTATTGTTAGATGTAGACTTTTAAACATGTCCAAAAGATTCCACCTGAAAGTGTGACCTACAGGAAAGCAACAGCACTGATTATTTTTTAACGACATGTGGGTGGTGTTTACCTACACAGTAGACTAAATATGACATCTGATTTTTTTTTCTGGTGGTGCAATTTTTTTGCCCTTCTACGGTGGCCTTACTTTGAAGACAGGTATGTCAATAGGGGTTATCCAATTATTACATTTTTAGGGATGAACACTTAGTGAACATGTGTTATGCTTGCACCCGTTTTCAAGAGGGGAGTTAAGACTTTCTTTAGGTTTTAGAGAGGACAGAGATGGAAGCTGTGGGAAACAGTAACATGAAAGCTCTTAACTAGACCTTACACTTCTGAGTAAGGGTGGTACTTCCAGGACAAGTAAGGTGGAGACAGAATATAAATACATCACATACACTGAGAATGTGCCTGGCAATTTTACTTGTTGCTTCGACTCCCATTCAGTTCAGCGCTCAGCACTGTGCTCCTCACACTTTTTTTTTCTCACTCCATGTTCCCAGGCTCTGTTTACTGTCCTTCATATATAGGACTTCTATGAGTTCCGTTGGACAAAATCTTACACTCTTCAAACGTCTGCCATTGGCACCTTTGCTGCATACTTGTACTTGGTCTTTGGCATCCTTCTTGATCAGTCAGTCAATCAATAAGGACATAAATAATAAAACGTTACAATCAAATAGAATAGAATATCAAAAAACAAATCTTAAAGAATGAGGCAGAATAATAAATAAAATACCAGAAGAATAATATACAAAATAAATGACATAGTCCCATTTCTACTTCTGATCCCCAAGGCACAGATAATAATGTTTGCCACAGCAGCGCACAGATCCATACTGCAGGGTTCTTGTAAGAAGCCTAAGGCCTTCTTATGAGATCTGATTTTAGATGAACGCAGGATTGGATCAGGAATCATTTCCTATTTTAAGGGAGCTGTCCAGAAGGGAAATTGGGTGATAACAAGATGGGGAATGTCTATCCCTTCTTCTAAAGTGGGGACAACTACTGCTTCCCTCCAAGATGGAATGCATATCCCCGTTATAGCAGCCTTAAAAACATTTGTTAAAATTGGAGCCCAAAATAAAACATTATCTTTATAAAGGCACCATGTCACCCCATCCGGTCCGGCAGCCTTACCAGAGAGGCTCTGGTTAATCGCAGCAACTACCGTCCTAACTTAAATGGTTTAGCTAAGATGGGGGTATATCTCACAAGTACCACCTATTGCTTCTCTATTTTCTAAATTGAGGGCGCTGTTCTGTTGATTAAAAATATTATCAAGATTGTCTACTCATGCATCAACTGGTCTGGCAGTATCCAATAGGGTTTCTCATACCAAGAGAAGAATGGTTGCTCCAGACAGCTGCCCATCCCTAAGTTTGGCTGCCTTTTAAAGCTCCTCCTAAGCTGCCTTTCTTGGCCTCAAGGGTAGTGTTATAAAACCTCCTTATGTACAAAATGCCTTTCTTGCAGCTCGGAGTTCTGGACAGTGCTAAGTTTAACATCTTATGGGCAGATGTGCAGGCATGATGAAACCAGCCTAATGGTGGGGAATTTTTAGAAGCTTTATTCAGCCTCAGCCGCTTATCTACTGAAGTGCACAGGGCACTGAAGGCTGATCAAATGTTCACTAGGGATTCCTCAACAGAGGCCAATAGTGAGATGGTGTGGCTATTATCCTTAAAAAGTTAGTGCAAAAAAGCTTGCTTATTTGTTATGTCCCATCTTATCCTGATACCCTTTTTAAGTAAGCGGGTTAATGACAAATTCTCCAATTGCCCCAAATCGCCTGACAGATATAAATCAAGAACCAGGACATACAAGAGGCAATAACAATATTTCCCAATTTTAATTGAGTTAAAACCAAGGACAAAATAAATAAATCAATCTCACTACCATTTTTAGACCCATTGTACATAGGGATAAGAGATGCCCCATCTACCCTATATTCTTTGGCAATTGTCAAATTTTTTGTCAAATTTTTAGAAACCAATATTCTGTTCAGGGCTTTCCCAAAAGGGGTGTGCTAGAATATCTGCCACCTCCCATTCTCTAATACTAAAAACAGAGAACTCACTGTTTTCATACATTTTCATATTAAAATACCCTGTCCACTCTATTAATGTCTCCTTATTGTAACTATCTATAAGAATCCTCAAAATATTCTCAATATCATCAATTAGAGTTGTAACCCCGTGAGACAGAGTGAGTGAAGCTAAAGGGAGGCGAAGTAGGGTACCAGTATTGAAAAATCATGATTAATAGCTGATACAGTAGATGTTTCATAAAAACATGTGAGAAAGAGGGGGAGGAAAGAGGGGGAAGGCAAGATGGAGTGGATGAAAAGAAGATGGGAAAGGTTGGTGTGCCACCAGGTATTTTGTTTACATATCAGGGGCCAGATTTACTAACCTATCATGCAATGTAATGCAGACAGGCAACATGCTTCGCTGCATTGAGTGAAAGGGAGAGCACAGCAATGCTCCAGATCTACTAAGATATGGTCCACTCCTGCTCTCTCATAGCTCTGGTGCACTGTATGGTGCCTAGCGCCAATGCAGGCACTCTTGCGTCATGGTACAAGGGTTGCTGCATTAGGGGCAGGATAGATTTTGTACAGGAAAGCATTCCTTCTCACACAACAATCCTTAGAGGCATATTGCAGAATGCAGTACACATTGAAAGAGGAAATAAGAAGAATAAATAAAGGCATTTCTCCTTGTTTTGCCTCTTTATGCGTCATGGTACAAGGGTTGCTGCATTAGGGGCAGGATAGTTTTTGTACAGGAATGCATTCCTTCCCACACAACAATCCTTAGAGGCATATTGCAGAATGCAGTACACATTGAAAGGGGAAATAAGAAGAATAAATAAAGGCATTTCTCCTTATTGCGCCTCTTTATAGTAGTTGCACTGTTTGGTGCAAACCCAAGTTTACTGCCTTTAATAAATCTGGGTTTGCATCGAATTCATGGGTGGATGCAAAGAAATGCCTATGCTTTCACATGGAGTGTCTGCTACAATGAAATGTAACGCAGTGAAGGTTAAACCACTGCATTGCAGTATATTCCTTGCCAAAGTCATGTAAGGCTTGAAAAACCGTGCCAGGCATGACCCGATCCATGGGGTTTATTTGGAGAGGATGCGCTCCTGAGAGGCCATAAACAAATCAAGCTGTGGATGAGGCAGGTATCATTAGGTTGAGTTTTCTACGTTGGTTGTACAAATGTTTTGCTCTTGTTGTCTATAACTTCAAATGAAAACACATATGAATAGATATTTGTTGTATTAGATGACTGATAGTGAGGTCAACACCACAAAAGATGTAGCCCACGGGACAAATGATTCATAGTAAGATGTTTTTGAAATCAAGAAAGGATGTGTCGCAACATTCAAGGACACTGAGTTAAAAGACAATTCCTCTCTGGTGAGAAGATGGGGAGTAAACCTGTTCCCAGGAGTGTCCTGAAATCTTATTGGTCAACAAGTAGAAGAAAAGATATTGATGTTGCAACACTGCAAATGTGTTTTCATTAGAGCATGTTCCTAGACTTGTAAGGCAGTTAGAATCAATGAATTAATCAAATTGATATATTTATTTTGTGACCCTTAAATTATGAAACTTGGAGAATAATACTTCAATAACAGAATGAGTAACAACAAGATTTAAAAATAAAACCCTTTAACTCAACTTAACTCTCTTCATTGACTGAACTAAAATAATAAAAATTGATAATGATTTATATTTAGATTTAACTTTTACGTCTCAGTTGACAACAAGGACCATCAATCCGTATGTGTGATTGAAGTTGATGAGTAAGTGACGAGCGAATCCCCGTGCTCCAGCAGTTGGTAGCAGAGTACGTTTTTTGTCACAAGGAAAGAACTGTAAAAATTTGCCTTAGTTTAGAAATACCCATTTCATTAAGCCCAAACTAGAATACTGACAGAGTTTTGGTTTTGAAGGCAGTTGCAGTGGTGAAGGTGTGAGTATCAATAGGGTCATGCGTCACTATTGTCTTATTGTCGTGCTTGAGAATGAGTGGTGTAAGCATTAAATGTTGAGCAGTTGAAGTGGTTAACTGACTCATGGTAATGTAAGATTCTAGGATAAATAAATAAAGAGTTGAAGTTGTTTTAATATTTATCTGCTAAGATTTGTGGTGTAGATTTGTGAGGTGCCATTGAATTTCACAATTGAGATAGGGAGTATAATATTGTTGTGATTGTACCAATGTTGATTGATGTTAGTGGAGCCTATTGAGCAAAGGGGAAGCTACATTAGTTAGAGGGATTTCCAGCTGATCGATATTCCATTTGTGTGTGTGTGTCTAAGTGTAGGGAAGTGGGAGGGTGTTTAAACCTTATTTTTGATCGATTCTTGTATGAATAAAGTACTTTGATTTTCTTTACTGGAGGAGACAAAGTTATTTGTTTATTACACTTAGAGTTGTAAAATTTGTGTAAGAGAAAATCTTAAAGGAGGGTGAACTGCTGCGAGGAATGAAAAAATACGTCACAGTGTGCTGTGCTGAGATTGGTTGGTTGGTGTACTGTTGCGCTGCTATTTGGTTGATCACAGCACAGAGTGCCGTGCTTGCATAGGCCAGATGTGAAAATGCAGTGTTGAGATTGGCTGACGAGTCTTCAAGTATTAAAGCTGTAACACGATTGGTGAAAGAGATTGATGTATACAGAATTAAAAACAGAATCAAAACATTGAAATTGAATTTGATCACTACATATTTAGCATTGAATTAATGCAAAAATGAAATGTTTTAAAACCCTTTGAGAGTTGGTGATGCAAATGTTTCAGTTAGGGAAGTTGAACATGCACCCCCGGAGGGTTACATGACGACAAATGTAGGATTACATACTTGTTTATGTCTTCATCAGCAGTGCAAGATCACTGAAAATTAGGGATCGTAAAAATTTCCACAATATGGTACATTCAAGTTAAAGGTTATTGAACCTTTGAGGGAGAAATTATATTAGATGAAACCACCTCATAGAGCCACACAATATGAAGTATTAAATGCTTGGGAAAGAGCAGCTCATGCTAAAGAGAGGGACAAATATCAGAGTAGAGCTATGAAAGCTGTGTGAAATGATGCAGATACACAATAGAATGAAGGACAGCAAAGGTGAAGAAAATGTCTAATTGAGGGAGCTAGAATGTATCCAGTTATAACCACAGAGAAGGTAAAAAAAAGAAATAGGTTCAGAAAAATGAGGAAGAAGCTGCAAAGAAAATAGACAAAGATAGCGATCCCTTGGGATACCTTACTAGCTAGAGTTGGGCCGAGTCCCTCCAGATTCAAATACCTACAGATGGCGAGTTGGGCCCACTCGCAGAGGACAGTTAGAGGGAGATACCAGCTGGGAGGTGATAGCAGCTCAGTGGCCCTAATGCTGGATAAACCACCCGTAAGCAAGGAGATTTCAGTCTGGTATACCTTACTTTTGGAAGAGACAGATGGAGCTTTCAATCTACCCGACACATTGTGGTGCTCTTCCTTTATAGATCAGGACCTTGATAACATCTGGCACTCTTCTTTTAAGATCTTGTGGGACATTGTGAAACCAGCGTGGTTGCGGAGGAACCATCTTTTTACCCTTCATAGGGCATATTATTCACCCCAGCGGCTATCCAAATTTTCCTTAGACTCCCCGGTTCCCTGCCCCAAATGTGGCTTGTCAGCAGCCTCAGACATACACATGTTTTTTGAATGCCCTCTGTTGTTCTCTTACTGGGATTCAATTAGCAAACTCCTGTCTACATCATTGGGCTTAGCTATCTCAATTAATGCAATGATTGCAATTTTTGGAATATCTCCAGGAGTTCGAGGCCCTACTAAAAATCTTCTTTTTTATTGTTTGTTATTGGCCAGAAGGGAAATCTGTAGAAAATTGAAGGAACCAACACCCCCTACATTATTGGACTGGCGTATCTCAGTACTGCAAACATCTAAAGTCGACCTTGTAAGATCTGGCAATCCCGACAAACATAACTTCTGGCTTCTCTTGAACTGGAATTAGTTGATATTTGACCGTGGTTTTTTTCCCCCACTGTCCAATGATTAAGCTGCTTGGTCTACTCCCCTCCCTTCTTTTTCGATATACCAAATGGTTTCCCCCAACAGCAATGGGTATCGAACTGCAGCAACATCACCCTGCTATGGTTATATTGTGTGCTTCATGGAGAGTTGTGACAATACTGAGTGTCTACATCGTCTTTTGGCTTAAAGGCACTACCAGTATATCTGAGACAGTATATTCCCCTCTACTAGTGCTTGATGCAATATACCAAGGGTGAAAATGAGGACACAAAAAAAAGAAAAAAAAAGAAAAAACATTACTTTTCCAGATTCCTTACAAAGCAGAACACTTTACAGTAGTAGCAGTCGGGATGGCTCGTGGGTGGGAGTGCAGGTAAAGTAGGGGGTTCATATGAGGGGGGTCACAAGGGAAGGGGGTCACGCGGGGGTGTGTCATAATGTAAAAATAAAAAAATAAAAAAACCTTTGAGCCGGGTCCCACGTCTTCACTGCTCCTGCTCTACTACTCTCCTGCCTCAGACAGGAACAGGAAGCAGGCAGCCAGGCTCCCTCCCCTAAGCCAATCACAATGCTACATGCAGCGTTGAGATTAGTCTGGAGAGCTGTGACACTGCACTCCGCTAGGGGAAAAGTGCGCATGACTATTTTGGGCGGCCCGAGAGGCCAACCAAACAGTCTGTGTGCACTCAGGAGTCCCCCGCCCAGCTTGGAGAGCAGAGCAGCCCGACCACCCACCCTCCCTCCCACAAAGCAAACATAAAATGGTAATAACTAAAAGTTATTATCATTTTATGTTTTGGCTTCTCACACTGCGAGAAAGCAGTGGGCCAACGCTCCTCTGACATAGTGGAGGCGCCACCCTGGCTTACAGTTGTGGATCTCTGTCAACATTTCTTCTCTATTCCATTGCATGAGGCCAGCCAGTACTTGTTCTCATTCATGTTTAGAGATAGAGTTTTGGAGTGGTACCGAGTTCTACAAGGGTATATTGAGAGTCCATCAATTTTTAAACAGATCTTGAAAAAGAATCTTGAAACTGTGCAGATGCCTTGCTACTCAATTCTCGTGCAGTAAATTGATGACCACCTTGTGGCATAAAATACGTGAACATTTTTGAAAACAGGATACAATTGTCTTACTGAATCATTTGGCTGAGAATGGACATGGAGCGGTGTCAGGCTCTGATCTGGCCGTTTAGTGGGCTTTTGTTGGGCTGATTTAACTTCTTGTTTACAGGGACCAAGATATAGGGAGGCTCACTGCTTGGTGTTGCAAGCTGAGCTGACTAACAGTTTTTTTGTGTATCTCGCTATGCTAAGTCCTGAATGAGAGGGAGGTCCTTCACAAGTGAGGACCGCCAAGCTGTGGAATTCTTTACCATCTCAAATGTGCTTGGTTGAATCAGAACTTGAGTTCAGGAAGATCTTGAAGATCTGGCTTTTTTGCCAGGGATAGTCCCTTGTTGGTCTTGATCCCTACCTGATTTCTACCCAGTGCCAGGACACCTCTGCTTGAGGTAGCTGTCACACTTTACAAATGTCACTATTATTATTATATTATTATAAAGAGTGTCCAAACAAATTGAAATATTATTAAAAAGAAGTCCAGAATTTGGGATTCATAATTGAAAGGGGAACAAGAAAGGTGCCACAAGACAGAGTGGAAATGATTTTGACTATAAATCCACCAAGAACTTACAGAGAAGTCAGAATGTTTCCGGGAATGGTTGGCTACTGTGGACAGTGGATACAAAATGTTTCCATAGTGGCCAACCCTTTACAGAGGCTGACACACTTAGATGTGTGTGACACACTTCCATGGCACAACGATTGCTTGAAATCTTTCCTAGCACTAAGAGAAAGTCTATGTTGGGCCCTGACACGTGGAATGTCTGATCACAAAAGGACGTTCACATTATTGTGCAGTGAGAGGGAGGGCTACACTATCTCAGTGCTTACTCAGATGCATGGAGATTCACAAAGACCTGTGGGATATTTTTCGACTACTTTTGACTGTGTTGCTGCAGGATTGTCTGGCTGCCTTAAAGAAGCAGTTGCATTAGTTGGTGTCAGTATTGAGAGAAGTGAGCGCATAGGAATGGAGCATCCTCTTACATTACTGGTTCCTTATTCTATAGAATGTTGGTCACCCAAATTAAAATACAGTATTTGACAAACAGCATACTCACAAAATATGCTTCTGCTATTGGTAACTGGTTTGTGAAAGTAGGAGGAGGAGATTTAGAGTAATTTTTTTAAACCCATACTTATTCTAGGTGTTTGTTTGCTAGTTTATACTCTGTATATAAAATAGTTAAATGCTATCCAAACGGAAGAAAGAATAGGGAAAGAAACAGAGAATTCAGAAGAGAATTCGAATTGGAACAGAAAAGGAATATCAAATTCAAGAAACTGAGAGAACTAGAAAAAAAGGCTTAACAGAGAGTGAGAGTGTACTTTAATGACTCATTTGTGAAGAAATTATGAGGGTTTTTCAACCTTCAGATGGGGGGCTGCTAATACAAATTTAATTATTAATAAAATTGCTTTATTAAAAATGCAATGTGATGAATTTATGTTTAAAACTAAAGTGTATTTAATGCAGATATTGTTGTAGGCAATCATACAGTAGCACACATAGGCATGTAATCTAGAAATGTAGCACAAATTCTAAAATTGATATGCCTAAATATGCCATGTTTTAAAGTGAAGTCCCATTATTACTGAAATGCTTGTTTTTCACTTTAAACAACAGCTGTGCAAGTTGTTTTTCTTCTCTTTGCTGCAGGCGCTTCAATTTCAGAAGCTACTGTTTATTAGTAAATTAATGGACATTTTGTTGTATTAGACCACTGATAGATTGGTTCACACCACAGAAGATGTAGACGACAAGGATGATGATTCATGGAAAGACGTTTTTGAAAACAAGAAAGGATGTGCCGCAACATTCAAGAACACATGGTTAAAAGACAATTGTAGTCTGATGAGAAGGTGGGGAGTAGCACTGTTCCCAGGAGTGTGCTGAAATCTTATTGGTCAACAAAAAGAAGAAAGAATATTAATATTGCAACATAGAAAACATATGTTTTATATTAGTATATGTTCCTAGACTAGTTAAGCCTTCATGGACCTCACTTCAGCCTCTGATAGAGTTAACTGCTCCAAGCTGTGGTACATGATGGCTCAGATGGACCGCTCTAGTATACTTTTTGCATGATTTGCGCAGGGACCTCTCGGCTTCTATCAGATATGGCCCAAATGGTGAATACACAACGCACTTTAAATTAAAGCAAGGAGTTCACCAGGGTTGCATACTTGCACCATTTTTATTTATTGTTTATATTAATCAATTTGAATCAGTTCTTACAGACCATCACCGTGATGCCCCTGTGGTTGGAGGCCGCATGATCCCTGCTCTGCTTTATAAAGACAACACCGTTTTATTTGCTCAGACTGCTAGGGGGTTACAGAAACTTTTAGACTTATTTATTGATGTTATGAACAGCATTGACCTGTACACAAATTTTTCTAAATCACATGTGATGAAGTTTGGCCCGCCTAAGACAAAGACAATGAAATTCGTAATGGATGGTCACCATATCAGACAGGTTGACAAGTTTCGTTACGTGGGTGTTCAATTAGACTAATAAATCATAACTTGGCGCCTTTCAACAGGGCAATGTTCAGTTTTGGAGACTTCTCCCGGCGACTGGGAAGCACTGACATAAAAACAGTCCTGCATATATTCAAGGACAAGTTCATCCCAATAGCTAGCTATCAGTGTGGCATTTGGAGATATGGGCCAATTACTCCGATCCAAGTGGCGGAAAACAAATTCCTCAAAGGCCTCCTAGGAGTTCCAAAGAGTACACCTTCTGAGATTGTTCATGAAGAATTTGGCATGGGCCATGTGATTGACTTTATTCGGCTCTGCCTCTGGTTCTCTGTCTCTCAGTCTGATGCAAGGAGGAGCTAGGTCTCAACAGGTTGATCATGCAAGACTCTGTAGCGTAGCAAGGTCAGGTGGTACCGGTGAGGAAAATTTCTTGTCACCCCCGCCTTGACAAAATGGCAACACATTTTTGGGCCATATTGTCAAGCCAGGGGTGACAAGTGAGATCACTGAGGAGGGGTGACAAAAAGGCAAAAATATGTGTTTAAAACACAAATGTTTGCCATTTTGCCCGCACCCATGCACCCCCCTTCCTACGCCACTGGCAAGACTGGCAAGACTGCATGAACCTGGATAATCTTTTCTCTGATTACTTGGCTGACTTACGTCTCCTCCACAATGAAATGTTTAGGGAGACGAGAACTTTATCATGATCCAAGTGGCATTGTTCAAACTGATAAAAGATGGGCCCTAGAAGTTTTCAGAGATAAGATGACAGAAGATCGGGAGACTTCAGCTCAGAACAAGCTTTTAGCACGTCATGCGCTTTTAGTGAGAACTGTAAGTAGCTTGGAGCCACACCTTACCTTGGACATGCCCCGTCACCAGCGACGATTGCTGACTTTCTTCAGGCTTAATTTATTCCTGTGGCTTGTGCCTTTTAATCATGATTGTTTTATTGACTCTAGGCTGCCTCTGTGTGATTGTGATAATGTTTCTATTAATGATAATTTGCACATAGTCATGGGCTGCTCGAAATACAACTATTTGCGTTTTAAATATGTACTTCCACTCTTGAATACCATTAATTTTAACCAAGTGAGACTTGCATTATTGTCTCTGCAGTTCTTAAGCACTCCCACAGTGTGCTATTCTTTTATCTCATTATCTTTCTGGCATATTGAAGTCAATCTAATTGAATTTTATCTGATTCATATTTTTATTAAATGTATTGTATTGTGCTTGACTTTTATGATTTTATCTCTTAAACATGAATAAAGAAGATTGATGATGATGACTAGTTAGGCAAACTCTTTCTAGAGGTCTCCTGATTTGCATCAGTTAGTGTATGTCCCTCTTGTTAACTCTGTAGTGAATTTTCTGGATCTCTTCATGTGAAGTCTCAGTTATTTCATAATCTTCTATTATTTGAACAGAGAATACTTTCCAGCGTATGCTCGATTCTCTGATCAGAACCCTTGATGGGTATCTGAACTGACACCTTTAATCCTTCTATCATTTATTTTGACTTAGCTTAGAATAGGGAGGTTTCTTTATGGAACAAGCTTGTTACATTTATTAAATGAATGATTTATTCTGATTTAATGTGGAGACTTACCTTGTTACTAAAAATTGATTGCACGATTGTCTTAACCTTTAATGAGGAAACTTGGAGGAAAATACTTAAATAAACGAATGAATAACAAAAATATTTGAAAATAAAACCCTTTAACTCAACTTAACTCTCTTTATTGACTGAACTAAAATAATGATAATTGATAATGATTTTTTAATAAGATATAACTTTTACGTTGCATCTGACAAATAAGATCCATTGACCTGTACTCGGGATTCATGGTGATGAGTAAGTGACAAGCAGAAACCCATGCCCCAGCAATGCCTACTCATTTATATCTTCATATCCATACAGAGCAAAATTAAACCATATGTCTGAAGGTGCTGAAAGAACTGTTACATATTCTAGAAATAGAGAGATAGGTTGAGAGCCTGGAGTCTAGGTTTGACTCCTTCCTCTTCATAATCCCAATTTGAATGTCTTTGAGTGGCTTTGTAAAAAATAAAAAGTAACACAAGGTTCCTTGCCTTGCATCATGTAGGTGGTTAATGGGTGAAGCATGAGTAGTTCTGTGCATCCACTCATGTATTTTAATATAAAGTCATATTTACAAAGAATTTAACATGGGCTTGCACCAACAATATGTACCTACCCGAGGCTAGCATAACAAGAAGAAATATCAATTTCACCTAGCTTTTTTCCTCTTTGTAAGTGTGTAGCATTCTGCAGCACACATAGCCTTGGAGTATAGTTTTTGAGGACAAACATTAACTTGATCACAATGCAGTCACCCTTGCAACATAATGCAAGGGTGCCTGTATTGGTGCTAAGCAGCTACAAGTGCGCTAGCACTAGGAGAGAGCAGAACCGTGCCATATATTTGTAAATGTGCCACAGTTCTGCTCTCTCCCTTTCATGCAACGCAGGAGAGCAAACGTTGCTGGGTTGTGTGAAATGTTAGTAAATTTGCCCCTCAGTGTGATCTGGGCAAAATAATTAGAAGCACCATTTTGATTTTTATGATGGTATTAAGTTAGAGGCGTCATTAGTTTCTCTGAGGGAAAACCCCAAAATCCTTGTGGAAAGTCAGCCTCAGCAAAAAGACCATGCTTTTTTGAGCACTCCACAAAGAATGCCTAGAAAATGTAAAGTTTTTTTGCCCAAGTTTTATTTTCAGGCTACTCCCTTGGTAGCAGCCCTACCTAATCTTTGGGTAGAAATATGCAAGAGTAAATGTTTTGACACAATGTTTTCCCTTCACATCATATATATAATGCACTTGTTGTTTCAGCACGCCAATTTCATTAGCATGCATGTACTGTTGTATAAACTATGACAAAAATAGGAATTTTCAGAGTGTACTGACATAAATCAAAAGTGTGAATGTGATTAAAAGGCCCCAATACACTAAAAAACATTGTCAGTTATCTGTAATTATTGTTCAAAGTTTCGTCAACTGCCTAAAACATCTTGGCACCTGACAAACGTGCTGTGAGCTCATGGACATTATAATAAATTAATACAATCTAGTTTATCAAGGAGTTGCATTCTTTCATGTACAATAACAATTCATTATGACAGGGCCAGTTCTCAAACACAATATTTATCGAGACCATGCCCAATACCGTGCATGTTCCAATGTCATGCAGTGTCTCAGAGGAGAGCTGTAAATAACTAATTAAAGGGTGAAGAACTCAACAAAATAATTGCTGGCAAATAAACTTTCCAGGCTGAATCAGATGGATATTGGTTTTAAAACTCTGCGAAGAGGGTTTGCAAAAATCCAAAACGGGAAAGTACTATATGAAGATTATTGTACCTTCCGACTTGCACGTTCACCTCAATGTTAATTTAAGGTTGCAAACTTAGAATTGGTTCCAAAATCTGTCCTGTTTCATGATATATAGCCAGTAAGTTCTCCTATGAACCATATTCAGGATACATGTCGGGAGCACACTCGGGTAGACGGCATCTACCCAGTCTTTTCACAAGGTGGACGCTATCTCCCCTGCCAAGAAGTTAGGCCTCGCAGAAATATGCTGAACTCCTCTCAGTGTAATTTTCAGACACTGATGTTGCCTGCTTTCATTAGGAGCAACAACATGCTAGTGAAGGGGCTTTGTTATTATTAATTCACGCTGAGTCCAAAATAAAGAACTTAACGGGCCATAGGGCCTCCTTTTGATGCCTGGCTGAGAGCTATTTGGAGCCTCACACCTATCTGCACATACAATGAAGGGAAAACAAAGGCTCACAGCTTGTTATTACTTCACAGGTACTTAAAGGAGGCATGCTTTTGTCTTTGTTCAGTTCTTGTATATAAAACATATGCATCAGACATCAGACAATACATCATATATGTGTAAATCAAAGTGCAGGATGTGTTACATAAGACAGTGAGGGTTACAAGGTGTAGGAGTGACATTTTAGTCATAGCTCACTGTGATATGTTGGAAAGATTACAATGTATGAACTGCAAATAACAAAAGGATCTCTGTGTTAAAAGCACTACCTCATCCATTGACGTAATATATAAAAAACTGTCATCTGTTTGTCACGTGATATGCTTTGCAGGAGACATATCAGCCCTCTATGCTACTTTGTTTCAAAAGTGGGACACAACAAAACACAGATCTCTCTAGCAAGGGCTTTAACCTCCAGAGTTATCTTACCACCATTATTACTTCCTGAGATTTAAATTTACTTGGCACACAATGATGTATTAAGGCGGTTGCCAAATTCTTAATGACAGAGGTTTAAATAATAAATGTGTAAGTTGAGACCCAGATTTTGCATCGGGGGTGTGTCACTTTTTGGCACAACTCAGACCCAAAATCCCGTTTGTTAAAATTGTAATACACTTAAATGTACCCATGTTAGAACTGCTAAACATTTGTGAGGTTTTAAGATCTGCTTTCTCTTTGTGTGATGTCATGGGTTGTGATGTGCACTTCTTGTGAAGCCACTTGCAATGTCACGCTTTGTGATGTCAGGTGCTGCGATGCCACGTGCCATGATGTCACCTGCATACTGCCTAACTTGGTTAGCCCCCAACTTGGTTTTTTAGGTCGAGTATCAGAGCGCATGTGCTGCCTGCAAGACCTGCAGTGATCTATCTACAGACGGAAATTCTACCTGCTGCTTACCATTGATTTGTGTCTTTGTCGGTCTTCTTTGGTGCATCCTTATTGGTCGGCACTCCTGGTACATCATATCCATGTGGTACTCGTGATCACCAGCCAATTACAGTTCCACTATGTATTAGCGGTTTATTTATTCCTTTGGGGACTTCTTCAGTAAAGTTATACAAAGCTTTTTAAATATAGAGCTGCTTATAGAAAGCTTGCAAATATGGTGCTACATGATCTCTGTTGCTTTCTCGATCTCCAGATCTTGTTCTATTGTTACGTTACTTTTGTGGCATTTGTTCCGAGGACCCACTGCGATGTAGCTGCAATGCCGGGGTAGTCCAAAACAATGCGTGAGGTGACTTACCTGTTTGTGTCTTCTCTACAAAGAGGCAACAAGAGGGTAACCCTGGAACCTAGCCAACTCTGCAGCTCATATCCATTCTAAACTGCTGTTTTGCTGTATCGGGTAGCCGCTTTCTCTCGTTAAAGCGTCACTTATACCAAATCCCGGATTCCCACGTCCTGGGGACAAGATCTCAGCTTTCTGAGAGGGTGAGTGCAGTGCTAAAGAAGGAGAAGACATGCATGAGAGCCCACCCCTGGGGTCTACTGTTCATTACTACAGTTACGTCACTCAGGTTTGTGCTACCCCACGCCATCGCATGGCACCTCTCCTGCATGGATGTGTGCTCCCAGCATAACTTAGTCCCCTACTCTGTGGCCCGACGTCATTGTGCAGGTCACACAGTGTGACCCTGTGAATGGCAGCCATTTTCAAGGCACCACAGCAGGAGGAGCGTTATCGGAAGATTGCGGTCGAGGAATTGAAATGTAATGGTTCGCTTTCATTAATTAGGCTATTGCATGTTTCAGTGTGAGGATGGTGAGAACTATATGCTTGACTACCGTATCTTATGGGAATAGTCCTCAGACTTGTTTATATACTTTGGCAAAGTTTTTCATACCAAGTCAGGCCAATCTTGATGATTGGACATTGCTATTGCTAGTGTTATAGTCACATCTGAAGCTATCAACTACCTTTTTGTTATACTCTCTTGTTTATTTAAGATGTTAACCCCTTCTGTGCTCATGACTGAACCGTCACGGCGTGGCCGCTCGACCTACGTGGCTTCAATTCCGTGCCTGCGCGGCCATTTTATTGAGCGGGCGCGGCCGTGACGGAACCACTCCGACACAAGCACTGCGCGCCCAGGGCTCGTGATGGAGTAGTTCCGTCACGAGCATGGTGGCGCTGCGCGGCCCACCCTCCCTCCGAGCGCCATGGCAGAATTACCACCATGGCCAAGGGGTTAAAGAAAACTTGCAAATATAGCGCTGCAGGCTCTCTGTCGCTTCCTTGCTCTCCGCTCTTCCTCGCTCTGCTGGGACTCTGCCGTGCCCACCCTTTTTGGAAAAAAATAAATCACTCTGTTGTTGTGTGTCTGGCTGTGCAGCTCAAAACGCAGTCACACCTATTCACTTTATCCAGCTTCTCGCTACTGATTCAATCGTAATATCGGAACGATCGGAGACGCTGACCTGCTGCTTATATAATTTTAGGTAAACTGATTGGCTGACCTGCTGCTTGTTTTACTAATAGTGGCCCAGCAAAATATTTACAAAATGCATGGCTCGCCACAGTGGCCTTTTGGGTGCATCTACTTGCTTCAGCCCTCTCCCCTGTAAAGAAGTTAGCAGTCCAGTAGCTGGGTGGGCGGAGTTAGGTGGGCAGAGGGGAAGAGGTGGGGACAGGACAGGAAGGGGTTAGTTAGAGTAGGGACAGGGCAGGAGCAAGAAGCAGTGAATAAAGCTCTGAGTTATACAATAAGAAGTGTCTGTATTTATTGTAGCAGGATGCTACAACTGGCGACGAGGGTGGGATGAGCAGGACTGCAGCCCACAGGATCGAGTGAGAGAGCCCTGTCCCCTTGCAGCGCTGGACAAGAAGAGCCTGCTGCCGTGTACTGCTGCCAACCAAGAGAGACTCATAGTAGGTGACCCTGCCCCTCCCGTGACTGTGGGAGCCCAGAGGGAGCCGCTACCACGAGCGGTGAAACGCTCGAGAAAGGAGAAGTTTTCGCGCTGAAAACGCGAGTCCCGCCTGATGCGTGAGCTTTGGCACGCTGTCGGCACCGAAGAGCGGGAAATTCAAGAATCGAGTTGGGAGCCCACCCCAACCCGACCTGGTGATTGTGGTAGCCAAAAGACGAGTAACCCCTGGGGTCGATCGCCCCACGAAGGCCTGCTGTTGTGCGCTGCTAAGCGCGAAATAATCGGAGCCTGAACTCCGATGTCGGAGAATCTCACGCTGGATGCGTGAGCATTGGCCTGTCGCCGCCGAGGACTCTGCAAGGGAAGGCGGGAGCCCACCCCAACCTCACCTGACCGCAGTGGCGACCTGAGGGAGCCGAATTAGGAAGATACTGCTCCTAGAGACGACGGCCGGTGAGTCCCGAGTGAAGAGAGGAGCTGAATGCTGAGAGAGAAAGTAGTGCCTGTAGACATCCACGGCGGCCATCTTTGAGTCAGGCGACTTCTGGGACATCCTCCCTGTGCAAACTATAGGCGGCCATTTTGAAGACTGGCATTGAGCAAAGTGAACAAGCACTGGCAGCAGAAAGAAACAAGCATTGGTAACTGGAAACAAACAAACATTGGTGACTGACAACAACAATTCTTGGCAAACGAACACTGGTAGCAGAAATAAAGGCCAGAAACAAGCACTGAAAACCCACCGTCAAGATGTCTAACCCTCCAGCGCGAACTGAAGTCAAAGGAGGAACGCATCTACGAGCACCTGAGCCACTAACAGTAACAATCGGAAGCAGCATGGGCCAAAAATGGCAAGAATGGCTAGAGGACTTTGAGGACTACATTGAAGGGTCCAAAATAGAGCCAGACAATGAAAAGATAATAGCCCTCCGCAACCTAGGGGGGCGTGAGATAAGTAAAATTGTGCGAGAGATCCCAAATACAGAAGCCGACACCTACGTCAAAGTAAAAGATGTGCTAAACAAACGTTTCCTGCACAAGAGAAATGTCGATTACGAACGACACAAGTTCCACCAGCAGCGCCAATGGAAAGAAGAACCACTGAGCTCATTCATACATCGACTGCGACGACAATCGAAATACTGTGATTTTACAAACTTCTCGCCTGATGCAGCCATTAAATCCCAAATAATCACTGGGTGTCACTCGGAATCTCTGAGGCGAAGATTGCTAAGAAAACCGCAAGAACTAGAAGAAATCGAAGAGAACTCCCGGTTGTACGACCAAGCTGAAGAAAACGCGGCGGACATTGAAACCGGACCTAGTACCAGTCACGAACACGCCAACCGTATCACGGAACGACGTCATGGAAGACAGGAACGGCGTGACAGCGGAAGACGAACCCAGCGAGACAGATCACGACGCTCTAGATTCTCGCCCAGACGACGCCCGGACTACCGGAGGAAGGAACCTGAGAGGAGGGATCGACGACCCGAACGCACGAGGCGGTGCTTCAGGTGCAGATATGACTACCCTCACATCGACTCCTGACCTGCCATGGGCCAACGATGCAGAAAATGTGGACGGTCCAACCACTTTGAAGCCATGTGTGGGGACTACCACAGAGAAAGACGTAGTGATAATGACAGACGCGATGGCCCGCAGAGGCCCTCGAGATCGGAGACCAAACGTCACCAGATCAGAGCGGTTCAAGGAGAGCCCACTAGATCTCCCGCGTCATCACATTCCAGCCAAGACTCTCGACGCTCCAGATGGGACCGTCGTTCTCCGTCAAGGGAATCAAGATCGTCCTCGTCCAAGCGGTCTTCATACACCATTGAATACGTCAACATTGCTGATAATGATCAGCTCAAACGATACCCACGTCTCAACATCAAAGTGGGTAACCACCCTGCCAAATTCGTGATGGACAGCGGAGCGTCGCTCAACTACATCTCGGTTGCAGAACATGAACGCATGGACCCAAAACCTCGCTTGCGTTTCGCGCCTGTCCGTGTATACACCTGGATGTCGAGGAAACCGCTCCCATGTATGGGCAAATTTGACACCACCCTTACGTACGGCGACATCTCCATCCCAGCGGTCATCCACGTCATTAAAGGGCCTGATGCCGACTGTCTACTGAGCCTTCCCACCGCTGAACGCCTTTGATTGGTGCATGTCCTCTTTAACATGAATGACAGCTCGGACTGTGCTGAGAAATTTCCATCACTATTTCAAGGCTTGGGAAAATTGAAGGGCCGGCAAATCCATCTGCACATAAATGAGCAAATCAAACCGGTGGCCCAGCATCCGCGACGGGTGCCCTTTCACTTACAATCGGCGGTTGAAAACGAACTGCAGGAACTCTTGGACGCTGACATCATTGAGCGCACTGAGGGCCCCACTCCCTGGGTGTCCCCGGTGGTCATCGTCCCCAAGAAAGGGACCCCCAAAAAGGTCCGACTCTGTGTGGACATGCGCCTGCCGAACACGGCCATTGAAAGGGAGAGACACCCCGGCCCACACTTGAGCGACATGATCACAGCGCTCAATGGGGCAAAAGTGTTTTCTAAACTGGACTTGAACAAGGGCTACCATCAGCTCGAACTGGATGACAGTTCTCGCTCCATCACGACATTCGCCACGCACCTTGGTCTATTCCGTTACAAACGGCTCAGTTTTGGCGTCTCGTCGGCTGCTGAAATCTTCCAGGAGGCCATACAACTTGTCATCCAACACATACCTAACGCCCTCAATTACAGCGATGATATCTTAGTCTACGGATCTGACACGCGAGAGCACGACATCGCCCTTGATCGCGTCTGCCACGCCCTGATGGAAGCCAACCTTACCCTCAACAGAGGAAAATGTGAATTTCATCAATCCACCTTGAAATTCTTCGGTCACATCTTCTCGTTGAGTGGCATGAAACCGGACCCTGACAAGATCGCCACGCTCAATAACACCAAGAGTCCGGCTGACGTCAAGGACCTACGCTCCTTCCTCGGAATGGCGAGTTAATGCGCCCGTTACATTCGTGATTACGCCACAGTAAGTCACCCACTGAGGCTCCTCACGAAAGCTGGCCAGCCATTTGTATGGACCCCGGAGTGTGAGCGTGCTTTCAAGGACATCAAACACGCCGTGGAATCGGCCGATTGCCACTCCTATTTCAACCCCAGGAGGAAAACGGAAATCACCGTGGACGCAAGCCCCGTGGGTTTGGGAGCCATCCTGACACAATACGACAATGAGTCGGATCAGAGGCGGATCATCACCTACGCCAGTCGGAGCCTAACCGACCCGGAAAAAAAATACTCCCAACCGGAGAAAGAGAGCCTGGCCGTTGTGTGGGCGTGTGAGCACTTCCACATCTTTGTATACGGGAAACATTTCACGCTCATAACCGATCACCAGGCACTCGTCACGATCTACGGGAACCCCAAATGCAAGATGCCCCCCAGGATCGAAAGATGGGGTTTACGGCTACAAGAATACACTTTCACAATTGTCCACAAACCGGGGAAGGCGGAGAATCCAGCCGACTACATGTCCCGCCACCCCCGAGAATCCTCAGAGACTGAGCCTTCCATCGCGGAGGAGTACATCCACTTCGTGACTGGTCATGCCCGTCCACCCGCTATCCCCATGCACACCATTCGGGAAGCGACCAATCAAGACAACATCTTACAAATAGTACTGAAGCGTATACAATCCAACCGGTGGAGATACCACCCGCAGGAGGAAGAGGAAGACCCTGCCGTCAAGAAGGAACTCCAGGCCTTCCGACATGTCTCCGATGAACTCTCTGTAACTACTGATGGCATCCTTCTGAGAGATCACAGACTAGTCATTCCTGCGACACTGAGGCAAGGAGTAATCGACCTCGCTCACGAAGGCCATCGAGGAGTCGTGTCCACCAAAAGAGCACTGAGAGAGCGTGTCTGGTTTCCGGCCCTCGACCAGATGGTTGAAGACACATTGAAAGATTGCCACCTCTGTCAACTGACCAGCCACAGCAGTCTACCCGCACCTCTACGAATGACCCCATTGCCTGATGGGGTGTGGCAGGAAGTTGCCATGGACTTTTATGGGCCCCTGCAATCAGGGAAATACGTGGTCATCATCATGGACGAATACTCTAGATTCCCAGTGGCTTAGTTCATATCATCCACCAGTGCCGCCTGCACCCTCAAGGTACTTGAAGAAGTCTTGGCGACATGGGGCGTCCCCAAGGTCATCAAGACGGACAACGGACCCCCATTCAACAGTCATGAATTCAGCGATTTCGCGAAGCGAATGGACTTTCAACACCGCAAAGTCACGCCCCTCTGGCCACAAGCCAACAGCACTGTAGAGAGATTCATGTCCACCATTAAGAGAACTTTCCAGCAAGCCACTGCCGAGAAGAAAGATCTGAGGTCAGCGTTGAACGAGGTCCTTAGCGCCTACAGAACCACTCCACACTCCACAACGGGCCAGTGCCCTGCCACTCTCATGCTCGGGAGGACAATGAGGAATCGGATCCCAATATGGGACGGAGCACTGAGGATGCCCCTCTCGGACCAACAACATCGAGAAATGGCAGTGACGGATCGGCTTCACAAAGACAAAATGAAAGAGTATGCTGACCGCAAGCGGAGAGCCCGGTCACCCTCTCCGAAGGAAGGAGACAGAGTCTTTGTCAAGCAGGAACAACGCCAAAAGGCTGACTGCCGCTTCAAGGATGAGCCTCTAACAGTTATCCAACAAAAGGGCACCATGGTGACTGCGGAATCAGAAACCCGGCGAGTCACCCGCAACGCTTCTCACTTCAAGAAGTGTTCTCCCGAAGATCATGAAAGTACCACTTTAACCCCTACGCCTGAGGGCCGGGACAATCAATCCTGAGTCTGTCTCACCAAACACCGGACATTCCTCAGCAGAAGGACTACCGGAAGAGGGCACTGGGCCCACTCCAACGAGACCCAGACGTCATGTGCAGCCTCCCAAGAGACTGATCGAAGAGATGGACTAATCTCTATTTCATTTGTTGCTTTAATAAGAAAAGGGGAGATGTAAAGAAGTTAGCAGTCCAGTAGCTGGGTGGGCGGAGTTAGGTGGGCAGAGGGGAAGAGGTGGGGACAGGACAGGAAGGGGTTAGTTAGAGTAGGGACAGGGCAGGAGCAAGAAGCAGTGAATAAAGCTCTGAGTTATACAATAAGAAGTGTCTGTATTTATTGTAGCAGGATGCTACATCCCCTACGACCCCTCTTCCTCCCCCCTTCACTTGCAGCACTCGTGTAAAACAAGGAAGAGAGTGACAGCGCTCCAAAATCGGACACTGCCAGTCTGGGAGGCCACAGACATGTAAGGCTGCTTTTTATCACGCAATGCTTTTTTTTCCTCTTGCACACTGGTAATGCACAATGGCCACTTGGTTGCCTCTTCTTGTTTGGTGAGCTGTTATGTACCTTACAGACTGTGCATACACTTGTGCATTAATTGTTAAGCGGCATATCCCATAAATAGTAATTAAGTATGGACAACATATTTTCAAAAGGAAAATGTTTACATTACACGTATTTAAGGTGTTTCATAAACAACACGTTTTCTAAACACTTTACAAAGTTCTTAAGATTCAAGGGGGCATGTGGTTGAAACGTGCAGCGCATTCTAAACAATTAAAAAGGGCACAGCTGTCCCGGGGAAGCTTATACATTTAATCCATATATTCCATTAAGAGGCGTGGTGCAAGAAGCCCCATTCATTCACAGAGCCCCCATTCCTTTGAAGGCCTACTTCTCTTTTTTGACATATACAATTGCGGTTCGGTTAGTATGCTTTGAGAGATAATCATGTTTCAAACGAGGAGCTTTGTGGCTAGATTTATTTTGCAAACAGTTTAATTCAAAATTAGTAGTTGGAGGAAGGTAACCCAGGGAAACTGCTGAAACATGATTCTAAAGCTGTGTTTTTTTTCATTAGTATGAATTTACCTCAGTAGCGAGGTATTTCATCATATGCTTCATAATTACCTGATTTTTAGGTCGAGCCTCAGCAGCGCATGCACTGCTCCGCAAAACAGGCTGTATTCTGGTAGGGACTTGAAGCTCCGCCTACTCTCCACCCATATTTTTCATTGGCTTTGTTCTACCACTGTAAACTATGGCTGTTCATTGGTCAATAGGCTTAGCTGTCCCTCCTTAGTACCACCTTATTTAATTACGTAGTCTCCCAAGGAGACACCTCCTGTTATGTGTGTTGTTATTCGTTAGGCTTTAATTACAGCCTCCGAGCAATATTTTCTCAAGAGATTTATCCTGCCTGATTTTTTTATTTCTTTATTTTTACAGCATGAACTCATTTGCGGTGCAATAGGTCACGTATTTGAGAATGTTTAAGCTATAGGAATTGTAAATGAGAATGCCTGTTATTTATCTGTTTTAAAAACAGCACATAAATAAATAAAAGACATTGTCAATGCCAATAGCTCAAACTCTTGTAAATGCGAGACCTATTACATTGCAAAAGCTAGTTAGGACTTGTGTCCTGCCATACACCTTAAATGAAAGTCATTAAGAGGGCATTGCAAAGACACTACATGGGAAGAGAAATTGATCCTACTGTATTCAGTTTTCAACTGCTTCATCTTTTCTACAGTATGAATTATAGTGGACAGTGGCTCTTAGAGCAGCAACTGTGCTCATGCGGGAGTTATTCTAGTTTATGTAGGCAAGTACACTTAACATCCTCTCCACTATCTTTCGCTGTAGAGCTGTTAAACATGCAGTAATATATAGAACTATAAAGGATAGTAGTGAATAAGGATGTTTTTCATCGAGTTGGTTTAAATGACATCAAATAGACAACAAACAAGCTGGAGAGGTCTTTACCCACGTTATGTATGACCCTCAAAATCATGCGCCCCTCCCCAGAGCAGGCTAGAATTCTTTTTCCCCACTGTTGCCACGTCAGGAATGGAAGCCTTACATAACAAAAGGATTCTTTCTCACAAAATATATGAATTTGACTTATAGTTCAAAATAAGCTTTATTGAAAGTTCTGAAAAAGTCATATACACCATTTAAATACACGAAAGCATGAACTTGGAATTTGACTTATAAGCAGAATGAAACTTCATACAAATTACTCCGAAAATGAAACAATCCAAATATTATAAGTTGCAATGTAATTACCTCAAACTTGACTGATCCAGTCTGTGCAGTATCAAATGCATTGAACAGGTAATGTGCATACATGCTAGCATCTGAAAGAGAAAAATGCATAACTGGTTTTGTGAAAGACTGCTTTTAACATACACACTAACTCAGACAAAGAGGTACCACTATGAAGCACTTTTCTTAGCCCTTTTCCTTCAGTTTTCTTATGCCACCTGTGGTCCGTCTTAACACCAATATCACTGAATAAGGGCTGATGCATGAACATTGCAACGATTTACAGCATTGATTAAGGGTAAAGCTGGCTGTAATACATGGCCATCTGGGCCTGAATTCTGACCATGCTTTGCTTTAATTTCTTTGTGACCCTTATCGGAGCCTCAGTCCTCCTCCTCTTACTTCTCCTCCTTAGGCAACACATTTTGCAAATCAGAGTTGATTTTTCAAGCAGAGTAAACATAGAAGAAAGGTTTCTTTTGAGGCAGAGAAGGGATAACGAATATCATAATCAGTTCCCTCATTTATCACAAAACAGCTGCAAATCAAGTTCAGGAGTTACAGAAAGCTCGGACACTGAAATTGATTTTATATTACGAGTACTACTAAACACAATTTCAAAGCTGGTTTTTGGAGTTTGGTAGGTGTTACACATAGCGGACTGGGGTTTAGAACGTATGCACTGTAAATGTATCCGTGTATCAATGTCGGGGAGGGTAAACTCTACAATAGACGGGTTTAGCTGGCGCAGATTACGAAGGAACATTGACCAGCAATTCTATTTTTGGGTTTTAGGCTCTCATTACAGGATTCTATGCATTCTGGAATGTATTTACTTTTGTAATATAATGAATTTGTGATTCTAGTATCTGCAACTGTTTTTTTTCTCTGTTTTTAGGAATTGACCCGAAATTGGGTCTAAGCCTTTCAAAGTGCCTACATGAAGCGTCCTAATTCTGCAGAGGATTAGATTTTGTCTTCTGGCACGATTTTACAGACATTATCATTCCTGATTTCAGTTTTCTTGCCTTTATTGTGAAAAATTAAGATCCAAATATGATCTCCAACATCAGAAATTTGTATATTCTCCGTCCTCATAATCAAAGCCTCAAGAAGGAACGAATAAAGGCTTTTTAACAAAAAACACCACTCAGGATCTCAAGTTGAAGCTGAAGTTGCCTTCGTGCAAGGCTACTCATCACGAAAGAGCCTTGCAGAATCGCAAATGCCTGCTGTCTGCACAACACACAATGAACCAGGCACAATGGAAGCATTCGCTACCAATCGAGTCTAAAAAATACATGGTGGTGTGGGCACAGGCTGAGTACACATAAAGAGGCACTACGGTTAATGAGTGATTGGGGGACACAAGCACTCCTGGGCACTTCTGAGACCACCAGTGAGAGAGTAATCAACAACCACATGTCAAAATCAGTCATTCCACAGCAATAATGACTCACTGGTGGTGGCCCCAAGTGGGCAAACATGGACAAATAAGTAGGGCTGTGAAAACATTTTATTAAACTGGATTAATCGGAGTAATTTCAGTAATTACGCATTACTCTTGTGATGCAAAATGATGCCAGCTTGAGTAATTAAGAGTAATTTGGTGGAGAAATCCTACTCCAGGAAAGCTGTTTTATTCTTCTACTGTCCTCTGTTTCTCCCAATCACCACCAAAACAGTCTCTTTGGATATTTAAAAATTCCTTCTTGCTCCATGAAATTCTTTATTACCTCATTTTCAGAAATTGGGCTTTTGATTAAGGAGGGTTAAAACCCTTCTCAAGTACCAACCACAACCCTTATCAGGGTGAACTACAAAGTCACTAAATTATCCTATGCCAACCCCTCTGGTAGCTTGGCGCTTATATTAAATATATGAAATGAGGTAAAAATGACAAAATCCAATTAGTAGAACAGGAGATATTTAATTTTAGGGTTTAGGTCAAAATAGCACCATGAAGCAGAAACTCGTAACTCTGGGTATCTGGTCGTGTAGTCCGGACAAAACCACATGTTCTTGTAGGCCGCGATAGGGTGTAGGCCGGACACAGGGACCAGGTGAGTATTGCTGAAAAAGTTAATTTCTAAATTTGCGGTGTGCAGAATTTACAACTGCAGGATTTCACAGAAGGAGCTCAACTGATGCCAGCCACGGGTCCAGAACCTAGGGAGGCACCACCTGGGGTGCAGGAACTCAATGCAGCAGAGGACAGTGGGGATCATGCCGATCCAGTTGCAGATACAGGCAGCTCCAGTTGTAACAGCCCAGTTGGACATTTTCAGGGAGACCTCAGGCGCTTGCTGTGTCCCTGTACCTCAGAACAGGAGGTCAGCCAGCGGACCCTTGGAGTCACTCAGGATAGGCTAGGATGAAGGGACCAGGTCCAGTCTTTCTTCTCAGAGAGCAGGGTAAGCCTCTGAAGAACAAAGCAGGCCTCAAGCCACAACACAGTCCTCTGGGAAACAAGGCAGGCCTCTAGCAGCAGGGCAGTCCTCTGGTAGCAGCAGGACTGTCCTCTGAAGAACAAGGCAGGCCTCAAGCAGCATTGCAGTTCTATGGGGAAAAAGGCAGTCCGACTTCTCGAAAGTCCAAAGGTCCAGGAGTGCACTGATGAGAGGCTCAGGAGGTCCAATATTTATACCTGGTGCCACCCTTTGAAGTGAAGTGGGGGAAACATCTGGACCACCCCTACATCTGGTTCTGGAACATACCTTCTGTGCCCTGCCCAGGCACCAAGAGGTCTAGGGTAACAAAAGGCTGGTGTCAAGTTCCTTTGTGAGCATGCTGGAAACAGCCTTTTGAAATGTAAGTGGCAGGATGGCCCTCTCCAAACTACACCTAGGTCCTTTTGTTCACTGTCTGGGCCCAATATGCATGCCTGATGGAGGAGCAGCTACGATGCCCAGGCAGCTGGAAACCCCTTAAAGGCCTCAGAAAGTTTAGGGCAGGAAAATGGAAACTTTTCATTTTCAAAATTGTTATCTCAAATCCTACTTTACCATTAAGGAGGATTTTAAATTACATTCGTTTGAGTCCACACATAATATTGTGACCTGTTCTCAACCAAACGTTAGCACTTATTAAATGTAATATTGTAACACAATGTTATTCAATGGGAGAGGTAAGCGACACAGCAGTGAAAAGCAAATTTAGGAGTTTTTCACTACAAAGACATGTAAAACTTAAAACCACGTCCTATCCTTTAAATGCAATGTAGTCTGCCCAGTGGGATGTTTAGGGCCTATCATAGGGGAGACTTATATGTATTAAAAGGGAGGTTTAGGTCTAGCAAAAGCTTTATTTTGCCAGTGTGCTTTGGCAGTTGAAAACTGCACACAGGCTGCAATGACAGGCCTAAGACTATGTTATGTTATGTTAAGGAGTGCTTGTAGAGCGCACTGTCACTGTGGGTTTCCTGGTGCTGATCTGATGCTGAGGGGACAGAGGAGTTTAGCTGGGTTGTGGGAAAAGCCAGGTTTTTAGGGATTTACGGAATTGGATGAGAGAGTTGGAGGTTTTGACCGAGGGAGGGAAAGAGTTCCAAAGTTTAGGGGCCAAATGTGCGAATCTCCGACCTCCAGATCTGCAGAGTTTGATGGAGGGGACAGCCAGGAGATGGAGGTGAGATGATCTAAGATTACGTGAGGGACAGTAGGGCCTGATGAGGGATTTCAGAAAGGCGGGGCAGTGACCGGTTAAAGATTTGAAGGTGAGGCAGCCGATCTTGAAGGCTGCCCTTGAAGTGACAGGGAGCCAATGCAATTTGGTGAGGAGGGGTTTGGCGGATTGCCATTTCGGGATCCCGAAGGCCAGTCTCGCCGCTTGGTTCTGAACAATTTGAAGTCTAAGGAGAGAAGATGTAGGCAGGCCGTGATAAATGGAGTTCGAGAAATCCAAGCAGGAGAGGACAAGAGCCATGATGACGTGAAGCAGGGCTTCGGGAGTCAAAAGATAGGCCACCTTCCTGATCCTGCGCAGCTGATACATGCAGGAAGAGACCACCGTCCCTATCTGGGACTTGAGGGATAGCTCGGAGTCAATAGTGACCCCAAGACTTTTCACCGAAGCCACAGGGATAGGGGGGGGCCAAGCTCTGCCGGCCAGTAGTGCGGACCCCAGTGGATAGAGCTCTTGCCCGGGAGAAGGAGCTCCGTCTTTCCGGGGTTCAGTTTAAGTTGGTTCTGGCACATCCACTGGAGGATATGGGACATAGCCGCCTGGAAATTAGGGATAGCAGAAGAGGAGTTGAGAGGAAAGATGAGTTGCAGGTCGTCAGCGTAGTTGAAGACGGTGACGTCCCACTGCCTCAGAGAGAAAAGAAGGGGTCGAAGGTAGAGATTGAAAAGGAGAGGAGATAAGGAGGAGCCCTGGGGGACCCCGCAGAGCGAGCGCTCCCTAGGTGCCCTAAAAGTACCCAAGCTGAGAGTCTGAGACCTCCCGGTCAAGAAGGATTCGACCCATGCCAGCGCCAGGCCCTGGATGCCGGCCTGCTCGACACGGTGGAGAAGGATGTTGTGGTCCACCGTGTCGAAGGCGGGCGACAGATCTAAGAGTACCAAGACCTGGGGGGTACCCTTGTCAGCGCCGTCTCTCAGAGCATCCAACACGGCCAAGATCACTGCCTCCGTGGAGTGGCCGGGTCTAAAGCCGGCCTGGTTGGCCTCGAGAAAGTTGGAGCTCTCGATGAACTGTGAGAGACAGGCGGTGACGTGAGCTTCCAGGATTTTTGAGAAAAAGGGCAGGAGGGAGATAGGACGATAGTTCGCCAGGACTGCGGGGTCGGCTCCAGGCTTCTTCAATAGGGGCACCAGGACAGCCTCCTTGAAAGAGCTGGGCACCGTGCCAGAAGAGAGAGAAGAGTTCAGCAGGGGGAGGATACAGTCAGGTAAAGTAAGGCAGATGTCCCGTAGTATGGATGGTGGGCAGCAGTCGTCCGGGGATCCAGACTTGATGCAGACGGCCAGTGTGGCCAGGGATGCAGGATCTAGGAGGGGGAACTGTGTGAAGGAAAGAGCATTGTGAGGGGGGGAGACAGAAACAGTGCCAGGGAGGGTGACCGGGATAGTATCCTTAATCAAAACAATTTTCTGTAAAAAGAACGTGCTAAGCGCATTACAGGAATCCTGCGTGGGGGCCTGAGTCGGGAGCGTCCTAGCGTCAGAGGTGAATTCGTCGAGGACTTTAAAGATCTCCTTCGACTTGCAGGGGGCTGATAAAATTCTTTCGGAGGCATAGGCTTTTTTGGCCGCGGAAATAGCTTTTTTGTATTTGTTGCGAGCGGCCACATAAATATCTCTGCTTGATGGGCAGTAATCTCTCCTCCACTTGCGCTCCAATTGGCGAAGTTCCAGATGTAAGGTTTTAAGTTGGGAGTCAAACCATTTATAAGAGTTACTGTGTCGAGATCGGGGGAACTTAGTTAAGGGGGCAAAGATATCGCTCGCTGACGTGAGCCAGTCGGAGATGTTACCATCTAGCTCATTGGTGCAGATATCGTTGGGGAAGAGGGGGCGGGTTTGTGACAGGTGAGACAACAATTTAGAGGAGTCAGCGGCCCTCCACTTGCGGGCGGTGCCGCCCTCCCGCGGGGGGATCCTAATCTGACCGACGACAGAGATTGTGGTCTCGATCAGAGAGTGGTCAGACCACACACAAGGTGTGATCAGCGGGCAAGAGGATTTGACACCATGGACCCAGATGTGGTCGAGGATATGACCACCACTGTGAGTAGGAGATTTGACTAATTGAGTGAAGTTCAAGCTCGAGAGGGCCTCGAATAGTTCAGTGGCATGGGGTCCGGCATCCTTGTGCTGGAACCAGTAGTTAAAGTCGCCAAAGATGGCGATGCGGGGGGAGGAGGTAGTGAGATTAACAAGCTGTTCAGTAAAAGATGAAGGGAAGGAGGGCATAGGGTGAGGGGGGCGGTAGAGAATTATAAAAGTGACTGCGCCCACCTCAGTCCCAAGACTGAGAACCAGGTTATCCACTTCTGGGAGAGTCATGGAAGCGGTAGCAATGATCTTTAAATTCTTACGTATTACCGCTGCCACCCCCCCCCCCCCCCGGAGCGGCCCCCAGGGCGATTAGTGTTCAGCAGATAGTAATCTGGCGGTAACGCCGCCAGGATGTCAGGGAGGGAGTCGTCGGTGAGCCAGGTCTCAGATAGTAAGAGAACATCTGGCCTCTCGGCCATGAGTAAGAGGAAGACGTCAGTTTGATGTCTGACGAGAGAGCGGGTGTTTAAGTATAATAAGCGAATCTGTGACTCAATAGGGGCGGGTGAGATAGGTAGCAAATCCGGCCCCAGATGTGAGGGGGTGTTCCCTGCGATTCCAAGTGTGGAAATGCGAGTCCAGATAGCGAGCGGTAAAGGACTAGGGAAGGGTTGTAAGCTCATGAGAGCATAGGAGGTGTAAGAGATTGCAGTGGCAGCGTCCCTGGCCCCTGGGCCCGTCCGGCCGCGGACGGGCGCAGACGTGCTGGACTTAGGCACGACTTCGGCGCGCTGACGGCGTGCCCGCTGCGCCCGTCCGCTGCGCTCCCTGTAAAGGGGCGCCATTTTATAGGGCTGAGGTCGTGAGGGGCCGAGCGCTGCACCGCTCACCTACTCACCCTCCTCACCCAAGATGGCGGCCAACAGCGAGTCCCGGCAGGAATTGATCTCCTGCGAGGACGAGTATTGGCGAGAGGGCAGCGGACAACAGATGCGGCGAGTAGTACTGCCCAGCGCGCAGTAGGGGTAATGCCTGCACAACAAAAAAGGTTAAACACAAACACAAACTTTAAAATGTTTAAAATAATGCGCGGAGGGCGCAGAGCACAGCGCGAGTCTGGCGAGTGGCTAAGATCCCACTGACCGGCTCAGATCCCACTGACCGGCTCAGAACATCCAATCAATTGGGGGCCACAGCACAATAGTTTTTATAGGGCTGAGGTCGTGAGGGGCCGAGTGCTGCACCGCTCACCTACTCACCCTCCTCACCCAAGATGGCGGCCAACAGCGAGTCCCGGCAGGAATTGATCTCCTGCGAGGACGAGTATTGGCGAGAGGGCAGCGTTGTTAAAGAACTACGTTAGTGGGTGTCACAATAAGAGCTGCAGGTCCACCAATAGCATTTATTTAATGGTCCTGGGTACCTGCAGTAACACTTTACTAGGGGCTTACAAGTAGTTTAAACGTGTCAAGTGGGTATTGGCCAATTTTACCATGTTTAAAAGAGAGAGCACATGCACTTTGGCACTGCCGAGCAGAGGAAAAGTGCACAGAGTTCTAATGACAACCAAAACGGATTTCAGCAAACAGGAGGGGAAAAGGCAAGAAGACCACCCGAAGGATACCAGGTATAACATTCATCTGCCAGTGGACAACAAGGAGCCTCAACAGCAGCCGTAGGGAGCAAAATGGAGTGCCAGTCAGAAGCCAGTAGTGAAGGCACCGGTCATGAAAGCAAATGGCCTGGAGTCACACTCGACTCCTCTTTGCAGAATGGGGATCCACGACCGCCCAGCAGCTCTGTAAAGGACAGCAACCCGTAGCTTCTCTCCACTCCCGCCAAGCATTCCGACAGCATGTGGCAACGGCCGGGGAATAAGGCAGCGAAACAACAGTTAGGAGTGGGAGAAAATTTCAAGAAAACTTGCTCTGCCATAGCAACATGAATATTGAATCTCCCATATTTTCTAAAAGTTATACACATATCTACTCTTTCTTGTACCTTGTGATTCCACCATCCTGTACAGATAAACAAATATTGTTGTGCTTCTCTTTACACTCACTCTGTCCAGTAACCATGCCTTTCACACCCAGAAATAAATGAAACACTGGGCCTTCTTTACTTTTAGGCAGTCTAGCTTCAACCTCCACTCACTTGTACTAGCTCACACTCCCGTTTGACCATGGTTCATATATTCTTGGTTACACCTTGCATTCTCCCTTGCATTCTCCCAGCTCTGATCTCTCTGGGAGTCACCATGGCTTTTCTCTCTATAACTTCTGCTAGGATATGAGGCTGAGTGTTGCAGGCTCAGACCCATTCACAACAGCAGCTGTGTGACAGTCAGTAGTCAGCAGTATCTAGTGGGCTAGCATGCGCTTGTGGCTAAATATTGGGTAAAAAGACTCGGACGGCTGTCACAGACAAGATCTGCTGAGGTGGTATGAGCTGAGCAGGGTGCTACTGAAACAACATACTTTTATGATGATTTGTGAGTCTGTTTTGTCATTTAAATGGGCACCACAAAACACTGCCTTTTGTAGTATCTCTTCTAGTTGAACCTACAAATGAGTTTGATTTATTTAATCAGTTTCTTAGTCTGTAACTAAATAGAGATTACTTATTCATTTAAATGATTCATGTAGCCTGCCAACTCCACACTAATTAAGTCTTTATTTATAGTTTTGGGCGCAAAATAATATCTGTAAAACGAAGTTCCTGTTTGCTTGCTTCATATGCGCATAAGTTAGAATCCCTATAATAAAATATAAATTCCGTAGTTTAAGAAATTCTTTAACTTTGATCAGGGGCACAAGCAGAAGAGGCAGGACAAGGGCTATGAGGAAAACCTGTTGAAAATGATCAAGACCATTAGGAGCCCCAGGACAAAGAACACTAGGAAGCGCCTTCAGAGCCTTACGGGTGAGCAGTCATGCTTAACAAACACATGATTGATTGATTGATGGAGGAAGAGTACAATCATTAGAAGAAACAGGAACAGGAGCCTAAGAGGGCCAGGTTCCCACGATAGGACGTGTTAGACTTGGCTAATGTGCAAGTGCTCCCTATTGTAAATTGCTGTTGTGGATTAGTGATACCATGATTGGTTATTTGATTTACTTGTCAGTCCCTAGTACAGTGCACCATGTGTGCCCACGGCCTGTAAATCAGATGCTGCTGGTGGGTTTGCAGCACTGATTGTGCCACCCACAGAATCAGCTTGTAAAATGTGACTCAGGCCTGCCATTGCAGAGCCTGTGTGCAGTATGGGACTGCCATGTCGACTTGGCAAGTGTGCACCCTTGCCAGTTCCTAAACCTTCCCTTTTCTGCATGCTTGTCACCCCTAAAGTAGGCCCAAGGTACCCCTGTGAACAGGGTGCATTGTATGCGAAAGGAAGGACATGCCCTGATGTGTGTAGCATGTCCTGATAGTGAAATACTGCCAATTTTGTTTTTTCACTATTGCAAGGCTATCTGTTCCCATAGGCCAGAATGGGCAGTTTGATTATAACATCTTATAAACATAACTGACCCAGGGAACAGGATAGGAAAATAAAGTTTAGTATGCCTGAACTCAGAATATTAAAGGGCATCTTTTAGTGTGGGTGATTTTAACGTTCTGTGTTTGAAAGTACCACTTTTAGGAAGTAGGTATTTTCTTGCCTAACCATCCAGTGTGCCTCTGCTAGGTTTGTGTATTGCATGTCTGGCTTGAGAGTGATAGGAGCTGGGAGAGGGCTGCAGCTCCAGCAGTCTGATGAGTCAGGGCTGGGCTGAATGAGACCTAGGTTGAATTTAGAGTAGGGGGAGGAGATTTCCTTTCACCTGCCTGGGCCAGATCTGCTTTCAACAATGCTGTCTCCACCTCCTGCCAGTAAGCAGCACCAGTGAGGACAGAACTTGTTTTGGCTGGGTACCAACACCTTCAGAGACAAAGGATTTGTTTGTATAAAAAGGGGGACCCAGACCCCAAAACTTTAGATCACTTCTGGGAAATGAAGAGGAAACTTTGCAAAGGAGAAGAACTGTAGAAGCTGAAGGAAGATTACTGCCCCTGTGCTTTTTGCTGCTTGGGGTTGGCCTGCAGTGGTTACTTGTTGCCAAGGAAAGGAGAAAAAGGACTTTGCTGTTTGCTTTGTCATCTTGAGGAAGATCCCCAAGGGCTTGAAATTGAGTGTGCCTCCTGTCTGAAGTATCAGGGACACAAAGACTTTACCCCCAGCTCCCCTGAATTCCCTTGCTGGGAATTCCAACCTTCAAGGAGGTGCCTGCTGCTGTTTAGGACCTCCAGAGACTGTTTGCTTAAGATTGTTGCCTCAAGGAAGAAGCGTGTTGCAACCGTACCGATTCCAGATGCATTGGCCAGTCATGGAGAAGGTGCATGCCGCATCCGCACCTGGTCCCAACGCATTGCCGAGCCGCAGAGAAGAAGTGCACCGCATGCACACTGAGTCCTGACGCATCGCCGAGAAATTCATCGCAGCACCTGCCGTGCACCTGCAAATGTTCACGGATTGTCTGGATCGTCGCATCGCGCCGAAATTTTTTTGCATCACACCGGATCGTCGCCACGCATCAAGGCGCCATCTTGTCACATCGTAACCGGAACGCAGTAAGAAACAGACGCAACCCCTTCCTCTCCGGTAAGGAACAGAAGCATCAATTTGACTGTGCTGCAGTAAGGAACAGGTGCCTTGCCTCACCCGAAGCAAGGAACTGACGCATCGCCTTCCCTGCCACCCTTTTGTTTGTTTTGTGTGACACTTCTAAGGTACTTTGTTGGAAAAGTGTCGCATTTACAACTTGCATTGAACTGAACTTTTTCTATCATTTAAGAACCTTATTTTTGATACTGTGTTGTGTATTGTTGCCGTTTGGTCTTGTTTAGATAAAGATTAATTATTTTTCTAAACTGGTGTCCATTTGTAGTGTCTTCACTGTATTACTGTATTTGTTCACAAATGCTTTACACAATACCTCTGAGATGAGCCCCTCTGCTTGTGCCAAGCTACCAAGGGGGTGAACAGGGATTATTTTAGGAGTGTATGCCCCTTTACCTGACTAAAAGCAAGGGTCCCTATTTGGACAAAGGTGCAAACCATTGCCAACTAGAGACCCCCATTTCTAGCAGACCCAGAACTGAAAGATCTGTGCTAGCAGGACCAGGGTCCAGAAGACCATGGCCAGGAGGACAAGAACTAGGATCACCAGGATGGACAGGATCTGCAGGATGAAAAACCTAGGCAAGCAGGAGTACCAGGAGTAAAGATCAACCATATGGAGTTTCAAGACCAGAAGCAAGAGGACAGAGAGCAGAAGGATCAGGAAGACCAATAAAAGGAAGACCAAGACCAGGTGGAGGATCAGGAGGGCATTGGAACCTGGTTTACCAGGCCCACAATCTCAAGGAATACTAGTGTTTTCAGGTGGAACAGCAACTGGACCAGGAATAACAGAAATTTTACCTGGTGGACTAGAACCACCAAGACCTAGAAGAATTACAGAGTCATGACTAGTTGGATCAACTCTAGAGAAATCATAGCTAATACAACCATTGTTGGTAGGACCATAGCCAGTAGGATCAGCACTAGGAGGATCAGGACTAGGATTATTAAAACCAGGGACAAGAGGACCAGGAGGAAAAAGGGTCTAGGGCGGAGAGGTATGAGATCCGGAGGACCGGAGGTATGAGATCCGGAGGACCAGACGCATGAGAAACAGGACTAGGGGGACCTGGTTCACCAGGAAGAGGACCAGGATCAAGAAGAGAACAAGGACCAGAAGTAGGGGGCTATTGCGATTCTAGACCAAAAATATTACATGCTGTCAGTTAAAGAGACCAAAATATTGTAAATGGTTCCCAGTTATGTGCTTCATTCAGTGCCAGCTTTGGAGTCTCAATCATTTTCAAGCTAACTTTAAATACTAAGGAATAGAAGTCGTAGAAAAACAGCAGTAAAACGGTTAGAGGACTGCGTAAAAGTTTTAAAATCCCCTACAATCTCAAGATGAAAATAACTTTGGTGCAGCTCTCCGCAAAATAACTTAGTCAATCACTTAGTTGCACACATTGCTGAGTAAGATGCACATGCAAACATTCATTTCAACACAAATTAATAAATAAAGATGCAGAACATTAACGAGCACGACTTCAGAACAGGGAAACAGTTCTGAAATATGTTAGGATAGACATCTCTGTAAAGAACATTTGTGCCTGTGCCAGCCTTGTCATTAGGGAAAGTAGGTTGTGAAGGTGTACAAAAAACTTTCTTCCCTCTATATCCGAAGTATTAAAATCATTAAGTGTCTTATGAGAATGGAGTGGTGTGGCTCACTGGTTAGAGGCGGCAGACCTGGAAGCAGAGGACGGCCCGGGACCAGGGTTCAATTCCCAACGCGGCAGGGTCGTGAACCAGGGTCAGCGGACTTGATAATTCTCGCCTCAGTGCCTACTCTAACCAGGGATCACACTCGGCAACTCTGGGCATTAGCTTGCCTCATCTCCACAACGGCCCCCCACAAACGCCGGGGATGCCTGGTTTCACCTTAGAGATACCCAGGAGGGAACATCTCACAGGGAAAGCCATGACGGGTTCCCCAGCGGTCTATAGCGCCAGGACGCCTCCGGGTAGCAGTGCGCTTTACAAGACACACACATTTACATTTACATTTACATTTACATTTACAGAATCACAGGCCGATTCTGATTTAAAGTAGAGCACATATGTTTGCCTCAGCCGGTTTGGGAAACCACATTTGCAAATGAACTCCTAATAAGCAAATTGGAGAACAGTACACCTCCTCCTTTTTTCTTTGGAAAATGCTAATATACACTGTTGAACTTGGTCCTTTCTACAGAGTCACACACAAACGTTTTGCTTTCACTGTCCTGTTTTCTGAACTCATTTGTGTTGGCTTTTAGTACTCTGCACACTTTACCACTGCTACCATATGTAAAGTGCTTGTGCTCTACCTCTTAAACATGGTAGGATTTGGGTATATGTAAGTGCCACATTTAATTTACTTGTAAGTCCCTTGTAAAGTGCCACTAGATTTACCCAGGGCCTGTAAATTAAATGCTTTTAATGGGCCTGCAGCACTGATTGTTGCATCTACTTAAGTAGTCTTGTAAAAGATGGGTCAGATCTGCCATTGCAGCCTTAGTGTGCAGGTGTAAAGCTGCCATTTTGACCTGGCAAAATAAACCTTTTGCCAGGCCAAACCGTTTAATACATATGTCACCTCTAGGGTTGGCCCAGAGGGCAGGGTGCAGTGTATTTAAATAGTTGGAGTTGTACCTTTAAGTTTTACATGTCCTGGTAGTGAAAAACTCCTAAATTCATTTTTTTCACTTCTATAAGGCCTACCTCTCCCATAGGATAACATTGGGTTACTTTATTACATTTAATAAGTGATAACTTTCATTTTCGAGCAGTCAGACAGGACTGAGTTTGATGCTTTAAGAATTGTAATTTAAAGCCCTCCTTAAAAGTAAAATCTGTTTTTGGAGATAGGATTTTGAATATTTAAATTTTTGAAAGTTGGCATTTTTCTGCCCTTGCTATTTGGTGCCTGCAGCCTGTCCTAGGTCACATGACACAATTGAGGAATTTGGTGTGCTTGAATGGACCATCAGCTGACAGGATAGATGGCAAACTTCTCTTTCATCAAAGGTGGCACCAGATACAAATATTGGACCCTCAGACCCAACACTTTAGTACACTCCTGGACCTGTGGCTGCTACGGAGGAAGACCTGCTGTGCTGCTTTTCTAGCAGAAGGACTGTCACTCTGCTGCCCTGCTACTTTGCTGCATGCTGTCCTGCTTGCTGCGAAGGCAGACTGGAACTGTACCCTTCATCCCAAACTGAAGTGACTCCAAGTGTCAGTCAGCTGACCTCCTGTTCTGAGCTACAGGGACATAACAAGATCCAGAAGTTCCCTGCAACTGCTGAGCTGACCCACTGCCTGGACTTGCAACTGGACCTGCCAGACCCCTTCTGGCTATTGCTGGAATGTGTTCCTGACCCCCAAGTGGTGCCACTCTTGTTGTGGGCCTTTGGTATGGTGCAAGTTGAGCTCATCTAAAGATTTTAGGCTCTTCGCGAACACAAAGAGCCAGTTTGCACACAGATCTTGCAGCCAATACCACCCACCATTGTGAAGTTCTTTGTGATACAGCGATGACCATCCACGATGCCTGGCCTGCTTTTTGCACTACTCAACAGCCATCAACAGAGCTCTCCGTGCTCCTTGCGGCCCCTTCCACCATGAACAGAACTCTTTGTGCTGGACTATGAAGGTAACTCTTTCAGCTGAACCAGCCTGGTCCCTGTGTCCAGCCTGCACTCCATCGCGTTCAGCTTGAACTTGTAACTTTCACCCGGTCTCACATAATGAGATAGCCATGAGTAGCACTTTTTGCTTTTTGGCGCTATTTTCACTTAAATCTTTAAAAATGCATATCTCTGGTTCTACTCATTGGATTATTGTTACTTTGGAATTAAATTATTCATTACATTTTGTTCAGATTTTCTTAATTGGTGTGGGATTTTTCTTGTGCTGTGTTTCATTTTATTACTGTTTGACGTACTGAATACATGCTTCACACACTGCCTCTAAGTTAATCCTCCCTGCTTCTGTGCCAAGTTACCAGAGGGTTAAGCACAGCTTAATTTGAGATTTGCTTCTGACTTCACCAGGACAAGGATTGTGATTGCTGCTTGAGTAGGGCTTTACCCCCTTCAACCAGTAACCCAATTTCTTAAATACACCAATGTAGGACATGAAGATTCTGAGTAAAGAGTGTGAACCAAGTATGGGTCTTTCATTAAGAGATTTATAACCAGTGAACAGACTACTTATTGAGGCAGGACCAACCATGTGGCTTTGGAAGATAAAAGCTAACATCTGTGGAAAGACAGAAATGGAGAGAGAGAGCTACATACAGCACGGATGGTTAATATTGAGTTTAGGGAAGGAGTATGAACCGGATTGATGGAGGGAGATAATGTTCAGGAATCCGGCAAAATCATCAACTATCAAAGTGTTTGTAAATGGTTAAGTCAAACCAAATCATAATTTATAAAGTGCCATTAATTACAAAATTCACCTAAGTGCTTATATAGGTTTAAATACTTGTTATACATTTTCAGCGCTTTTTAAATGGCAGGAGCTGTTGAGCATGCTAAAGGCTACGTGGTAGCGAGTTCCACATTGTAAGCACAAATCAACAGAAACTAATTTTCTCTTTTTTTCTTCCTAATTTGGTACTACTAGAAACTGTTTCTCAGAACATATTGGGATAAAAGGGTGTACTGCTCTGTCTCCAATAGCCCAGAGCATTCCCAAATAAAGAATTGTTCATCCGCCTTAGCCTTTTAAACCTGATGATGGATGCCAATAGTAGTCAGTGCATAATACCTCAAAGACTTGCCTGGAGTTGGAAATATCAAACACTAGTTTTATGGCAGAGTTTTGCAGGATACATAGCTTTAGTCATTAGCTTTTGAGGTTCCTGCCAACAAGGCAATGGCGTGATCAATGTTTGAGCATATGGCAAGACTATTTTCCAGCAACAGCAGATATATAGTATTTCCGAGGAGCTTGAGGTTGTAGAAGACCACATGATCTGATGGACTTGACAGTCCATCGACATACGATTAACCAGTATCTTAGGTAACGACTGCATATAAATATTAAAAAGAAGAGAAGGAACATAGAGTACCTGTGGAAGACCCACAGTTAAGTGTAAAATACTCTGACATTTTAAAATCTATGGCAACTTTATTTTTCCAGAGAGATAGAAATGAGTTTTAGGGACCTGTCCTCCACACCGGCACCGTCAATTTCAAAAGGCATAGGGTGGTCAAGGAATTTGAAGGCTGCCAAGAGACTGAGTAATGTAAAAAGTGCTGAGTCCAAATAATCTACAATGTTAAGATGGACTGAACATTTATCAGTACTGATTTTGTGCCCTGATGTGTGTGAAAACCTGATTCCCAGTCCTCATGAGTACTGTGCCTTTTTTCATGCTCTTGAAGTGGGAATGTCATCCCTGTTTTTAAGTCTTAAAGAAGCCAAGGAATGCTTGAATGATATTTTAATAGCACTCCAGTTTCTGTCCCATAACTTGTCAGAAGAGGAGTCAACCAAGCATCTGATTGAATAACTAATGATAGCTGATCCTGTAAAGAGTGAATCACAGTGTTCAGTGTATTATATAGGGCTAGTGCCATATTGAACAATTTCACAAGACAAGAACGACACAACTCACCCAGGCAAAAGGGGGGTTTCAGAGAAATCAATCTTAGAGCAAATATGTTCAATCTAATCTGTGAAATAAATTTGAATGGTATCCCAGTATGCACATGGAATTTAGGACCCCTCATCTCCTTTCAAGTCCGAACAAGGACCTTATAAAATGAGAAACTCTTGTAGATTTGTCATTACTGCATTCTCTTTTCTCATTCTATTTCACCTTCTTGCATGGCTTCCTAGCCTTTTTTAATTCTGATTTGCGACCCTCACCGGAATACTTCTGCCATATTTCCTCACTTGGTTTTAAAGTATTTTGATCACCTGTGAACTACAGTTGAGATTTATTTGACTTGTTGTGCTTTGAAGATGTGACCATGGCAAAATAATTGGTAAAGGTTTGAACATGAAATTATACCACTCAACCATTTCATCAACCTTGGTGCTTGACTGACATTTGAAGCCCTGACTATGAAGTATCTGATCGGGGTTATCTTTACTGAACTTTTTATAGTTATGTTAGAGAGAAATCAATTTACATGTTTATTTAAAGAGCTCTGCACCGCCTTGGTCTGAAAGGAAAGCAGAAGATGATCAAACCCATCGAATGGTTTCATAATGACTTTTCTAATATCTCCTCCCAAGGAAAGTACCAATTCCAAAATATGTCCTTTATTATGAGTAGAAGGTGATGAATTCGATTTAAAATCAAAATCCTTGTGAGAGAATGCTACTTTTGCAGCAACTTTATCATTAAAATCTCTGTAACACAATTTACAATCACTGCGCACCGCCTTTTTTTCTTCAGTTGAGTAACGGAAATACAAATATGTAGTGTGGTTGACTCAAAGTTGGCACGTGCATTGGAAGAATAATAAAGGAACATGAAATACTCTTGTGATATATGAAAGAGAGTTAGAGCTAAGTATTTACTAAGACCTGCATTGGATTTTAAGAAAATGCTTATTATGCTACTCGGAGGACTCCAATGGCAAAAAAGGACAAACAGTGGACCACTTTAATTAAGTTGCTTTTTCCCATGCTTAGTTCCAGACAAAAACTACTGTTGGTATGCTCTGCACTGTAATGGAACTGTAATGGACTGAACAGGCCCAAACCGACATTAGTGAAGGCGCTGTGCTCCTAAATCCACCTCCCCCCCATAAAAGACATCTAGGAGTTTTAATTCTCTCTATTTCAACCATCGGCCCTGTCCTGAGGTCTGAGAGCAGGGTTTCTTCTCACTTCTGAGCATAATCCAACCTCAGTCAGCACTCAAGACAAACACTAAAGAGCCGCTGAGCAAGGTACAATGTAAAAACAAAAAGTAAAGGTTAAAACACATTAGCACCCACATGGGATAAGAGTACTGGTCCAGGAGATCACCAATTATTACAGCTTGACCAGGGGAGGGAAAAAGTCTGTAGGGCCTAGGTTGTTCCTGGCAACAAATATTTTACTCTAATTGGTAAACTAATTTCACCTGCATGTATTTTTTATGCTCTCATATTATATATGACAACTCATTTAATTAATTATTCGTATAGTGTTATTTAGAGCTGCATTAAATACTAAGGCTGCTACTATTTTGTCGATCCAGCAGATTTCGACCTCCACTCAAAGTCAGTCATCATTCAGCAGCAAGGGTGATTTTGGGGGCAGAAAAACGACAACTCTGAAATCAGTGTAAGTTACACAAAATGGCACTGGGCAGTTTCTCTCTGATCAGTGACACAATGTCCCTTACTCAACTGATTCTTTCCGTAAATAATGCCAGTCTAATACACAATGTGCTGAAAGTTTCGGAAAATTGATCACATTGAATATTCTCTGGAATCAAATGCATGTCAACTTGAATAAATAACGAAGGACAAAGTAACATTTGTTGATATCTGAACACATGGCAATTAAGGCAGCGTCCATCTAGAGTTTGGCATACAGTTCTTTTGCTTTAAGCTTAGCAGAGACTAAGGCACCTTCGGAGCCCTCCATCTAGGAGAAGTCTTTGGTGTCACTGTATTGATTGAAACACACATCAACTACCAGGGTGCCTGTCATGCCCTTCTGATGGATTTTACAGGAGTTTAAAAAAAGTTAGTTGTGCAGCCATTGTATTCATTTAAAAAGTACTACTTATTTCACATATTCACATCATTTCATAAAGTGAAAGTGGTCAAACTGATGATTTAATTTGATTGATATGTGAATTGGAATATTTGTAAATCTTCAATTAGATTCTTTAAAGAGTTAAAAACACACATTTACTACCTTTGAAAATCTAACTACAGAAACTCAGTAAGCTCAGAAAGCCATTTATGTTAGACTGGGTGAATGTTATGGCAGAACTCTAGAATAAACATTCTATTGTATTTAAAATGCAATTAATTCATTTGCTGAGTAGAAGAAAAATCAGTGCCAGCTCACCTCCATGTGGAAAGAACTGGGAATAGATTTGCTTAAATGTGTCTTCATTAACAATCCCACTTGGGCATTCCTATGAGAAAGAAAATAAATGTATACAATTAACATTCATTTGCTGGTACACTTAACATGGTTTTGTGTTGTAATCACTACCATGATGATACAACAGCACTATTCATAGAATACATTACATTTCCAAACGTATTTGGCACTGATCCCCAGACATTAGATGCAAATAAATATATGTATATTCAGTACTTACAGCACTGTTATCAGGCCTCTTCAGAAAGAATGATAGCTAGGCAGATGTAGTTAGTCAGTGAGATTCAGGGGTTGTGAATCTAAACAGTGGGCTGCAGGTTGAGGGTGCGAGATGACCAAGTTATGGCATGGCATAGAGTGTTCCATGAGGAACAGGTTCAATACTGAAATGCATTAGGTGGGCCTCTGTCTAGAGCATCACTTTAGGCAAAACACAATGTGTTAGAATGCTACAGGAACAACAGCCAGTCGTTAGACTATTTTCAGGCATTTGGCCCATCACCTTTTGCATGTTTTAGTGTCAGTAGTATGCCTGGAAATCTGAGACTGGTGCTTCTTTCCAAGCCTACTACTCCAATGTTTGTAAATTTCAAAAAGGATGACATTTGGACCCATTCAAGAAGTACTTCGGTGTGTGCAGATTTACTACTGTTTTGACAAAGCATTCACTAAATATATAACACATCCCAAGCCCAGTGCAAACATTCGACCGTGTCAATCTCGCTGTGTGGTACTTTGTGTGGCAAAAATAGAGCAGTCTGCAGCGGCCATGGGGAAGCAAGGTCCGCCTCCATTGCCACGTGAGGTTGTAAAGGCGTTCGATGTATCCAGAAGTGGAGAAAACTGGCCTGGGTGCACAGCGCACAGAGCTTGAAATCGGGGGCCCCCATACCGCCCCAAGCCAAGGGTAATGTTAAAATGTCATAGGCGATAGTGGGATGGTGCTCGGCCCAAAGCAGTGTGATGATATTAGAGCATAGTTTTGGGAATAATCGTGACGTAAGTGGAATGGGAATATTCAAAAAGAGATAGAGGAATTTAGGGAGTACAACCAATTTAGCTATGGCAAAGCGCCTAAGCCAGTAATAGGGGGAGTCTTTGCCATGGGCCTATCTTGGACTCCAGCCAGTCCACTGTTCTACCAAAATTGGACCTCCACAGTTTGTCCACATCCCTACTTAACTAGATGCCCAAGTACCTGGTGGGGCCGGTTGCCCAAATTAAAGGATAATCCGGAGAACAGGGCTTGGTTGCGTCCGTTAGTGGAAAGAGGACAGATTTACTCTAGTTGACCAGGACTTTGGAGAGGCCCCAAAACAGATAGCCTCCCTGGTCACTGGCGCACGATTCTCCTGAGGCTCGTGAATGTACATCATGATATCGTCCACGTACGTGGAAGTGACAAGGGCGCGGGCCGAGAAACCGATACCCTGGTGCGTGTGATGCTGACACAGCCGAGCTGCCAGGGGCTCCATAGCAATGGCGAAGAGCATAGGGGAGAGGGGGCAGCCCTGCCTGGTGCCCCTCGAGATGGTGATAGGATCAGTGACCTGCCTATTTACCTTGATGCGCGCTGTGGGGAGGGTGTACAGCAATTGGATCTTGCACCCAAAATCTGGACTGAAACCTAATCAAGGGAGAAGATAAAAGAGGAAAGGGCATTCTAGGGTGTCAACGGCTTTTGTGGCATCTAATAAGGCGGCCTCGGCAGGGAGAGTAGGGTTGATCTGATGAAGGACCAAGAAAATAGTGCTCAGATTAAGTGAGGTGACGTGCCCCGGGATGAAACCTGACTGGTTAGGGTGAGCGATCAGTGACATGAGCGGAAGGAGACGGTTGGCCAGGGAGTTTAGCGTAAATTTTGTTGTCAGTATTCATCAGGAATAAAGGACAGTACGAATCGCAGCTTTCTGGGGTTTGTCAGGTTTCAAGAGTAGGGTAAGCAGAGCCATGCTGAATCTACCCTGTTCACGAGAGTCGATATATACATTTCGGCGAGATGCGGGATGAGAAGGGGCTCGTATTGTTTATAAAATTCAGGGGTGAATCCTTTTTTTTTTATTTTTATTTTATTGAAAGTTCATGACAATAGCATATCAAATACTTAGGAGAAAACACGCGCTGACATAACAATACCATATAAATATACATACAAAGATATAAATATGCATAACAGATTTTCAACTTATAATAAGGATATTCGAACAGATTAAAACCATTAATATAAGAGAAAATACAAGAAATATGTTAAGATCGAGAGGGAAGTATCTATATGGATGTTAAAAAGCTATAAGCCCAGGGTTTTTGACCGCCTCCATGATGCCACGGGCGACCAGAGCCTTAGTCCCATATCCCTGGATTTCGCTCCCTTCAGTGCATACAGCTCTGACTCTATGTTATGGATCCCAAGTAGTCTACAAATCCACATCTGAAAGGTTGGAGCCTCGGTGTCCTTCCATGCAGCAGCGATTAATATTCAAAAGACTGCTGTTGCTATAAAAACAAGTGCCTCCGACTCTGTGCTCAAACCCAATTTGGCGTCAACCCCAATTATTAAAAGTGTAGGGGATAGGTCAATCCTGACATCTAGCAGCCCCTCTAAAAACTTTACAATTTCGTTTTTAATTGGCCCTAGTTTCTCACAGCCACAAAACATGGGAGGCAGATCGGCAGGGCCCTTACCACATCTAGGGCAGTTGTTATCTGCTCTCTTTCCCCAGTCAAACAGTTTTGCCGGTGTGTGATATAAGTTAAATAGAGTTTTAAAATGCTGCGCTCTTAGGTTTGAGGATCGTAGAAACCTTTTATCCATAAGAATGGCTCTGTCTAGATCGATATCGGGATCACTCAGTTTCCCAACCCAGGTAGCCTCTGTCTTAAGCATATCATCTGGCAGTGTCCCCAAGAATAATGCATATATTTTCCTTATCCGACGGCCGCCTCCCTTCATATAATCTAAAAGTGTGCATTCTTTTGATACATCTATGATGGGTCTCTTGGATTTAATTGTGTTGGTCAATTGTATGTATTTAAACTCTTGAGAGCCTTGAAGTGCATACCGTGACATCAGGAGATCGAGGGGCCTCAGAGCATCCTTTACCATCACTTGACCCAATGTGGTGATTCCCTGTCTTTCCCAATGTCTCCAGGACCCATCTGTACTTAAGTGAGGGAATAGCCCTGAGTTCCAAAGTGGAGTATGCTTGTTAAACTTCGGAATGCTCTGGTTCTTCTGTATTGCCAACCATACCGCCCGGATATCTTCCAATATTTTATACCCTGGGGACTTGAAGAAACGTTTATCATAGTTCCTTAACAGTACTCCATAAGCTTCGTTCCCTAATACTAACTTGTATATGGATGGAATACCGCATTGGCAGTGTATCATATTAGCAGGGAAGAAAAGTATAGCCATGTCTGTAAGGAGGCAAGACCAGTGGTAGAATTTTAGATTAGGTATACCCAATCCGCCCTGTTCCTGGGGTAGAGACATACATTTGATTGATCTCCTCACCTTACCATATTGCCAGACAAAGTTCATAAAAATTGCCTCCATTTCCCTGATCAAAATATCATCGATTTTAAAGGGGATAGACCTAAATTTATATAAGATTTTTGGAAACATTGTCATTTTAATGACATTGGCCCTGCCTATAATTGATAAATGAAGAGTATCGATTCGCTTTAGATCCTGTTTCATTTTCATCAATAATGGTGAGAAATTATCTTTAATAATTTCCTGTGTCTGGGCATTAATTGTGATTCCCAAATAGACAACTGAGTCCACATATCTATCATCCAATTTGACTGTTTTACTTGAACATAATACCTGTGTTTTTGCCACATTTAATCTATATCCAGAAGCACTCCCAAAATCAGAGGTGATGTTAATTAATTCCCTCATAGCTCTAGCAGGATCCACAGTGGTGATAGCTATGTCATCCGCGTATGCAAGGATTTTGGTTTCAAGTCCGTTGGTGATAATTGGTTTTATATTAATATTGCCCATAATGTGGCAAATCAGGGGGTCGATATACAGTGCAAATAGGATAGGCGAGCACGGGCACCCTTGTCTTGTCCCTCTTGAAATATGGATCGGCTTGGAGCCCTCACCCATTAGCTGGATACTAGCTGTTGGAATGTGATACATGGCCTTAATTGCCTGCAGAAATCGGGGGCCGAATCCTCTGCCCTCCATCACTTTCCAAAGAAAGCTCCACTTAACCCGGTCAAACGCCTTCTCGGCATCGAGGAGGATCATCGCGATTCCCCCCCCCCCTCCCCCTCCCCAGCATGCATATCAAACAGAGTTATAGCTCTTTTTATATGGTCGGTGGTACCCCTTCCGGGAATGAAACCGTGCTGCCAGGGAGAGACGAGGCCCGCGATAATCCTCCCCATCCGTGAGGCCAGTATTTTAGCGAAGAGTTTGTTATCGCTATTTATTAATGATATAGGCCAATAAGAACCTGGGCTCTCCTTGGGTTTGCCTTTTTTGTGAAAGACCACTATATTGGTTTTAGTCCAGGATTCTGGTATAGTGCCTGTATTAATAACCCCGTTAAATAGATCTAATAGGAGAGGGGCCGTTTCTTCACTCAGGCATTTATAGACTTCCAAGGGTATAAGGTCAGGCCCTGCTGCCTTACCTGCTGATAGATCTTTCAGTGCCTGCAGGAGCTCCTCCATAGTGATATCCTGTTCTAAGGATTCCCTCTCATTGGGCGACAGATTAGTATCTGTATCCTGCCAATTCATACCCGGGTAGGTTGTATCTGCCTCCTCCTTATAGAGAACCTGATAGAATCGCCTAAAAACCTCTAAAATTTCTGTTGGCTTTTTATAGGTCTGCTCACCATCTTTAATTTCAGTAATGATATTTTTTGAGGTGGCTTGCCTTATCCGAAGCACTAGGGCCCTGCCTGCATTCTCCCCTGTTTCATACATTCCCAGTCTGCGAGTCTGATATTCTGCTGCAGCTTTCTTTGCTAATTGCCGCTGGATATCTGCTTTTATAGTATTTAAGCTATCTAGGCTCTGAGACCCCTGGATCCCGCTGCATACATCTCTCCTATGTTGTTCCTCGGCCTTCGCCAACCTAGCCAAATGACACTCCCTGTCTTCCTTCATATTTTTCCACAACCGTGCAGAAAAGCTAATAGTCTCCCCTCTTAAACCAGCCTTGAAACTATCCCAAACCATGCCACGGGAAGCACTATATCTATTAGCGTCAAAGAAAGATTGGGACCACCCCTTTATATGTGCGATGTAATTACTATCTACTAGAAGTTTTCTATCAAAAGACCACGGTCTCATTTTTTCCCTTGGTTTAGTAATAGACATATTCAAAACAAGTGGATTGTGATCCGAAATTAGCTTTGGGAGCATTGAAATTTCAACATTGCTAAGTTGTGTGGCTGATACTAAAAAATAGTCCAATTTTGTATATTTATTGAATGGATGTGAAAAGTATGTGAACCCAGGTTCATCTTTCTTTAGATTACCCCAGACATCCTTCAGGCCATAAGAATGAATTATAGAGGAGACCGCCCTGAATACCCGGGGCTTTCGACCATTATATAGGGTGTTACCTGTGAAATCTGCTGAGATATTGAGGTCGCCGCAAAATACCAAAGGTGATGGCCAGTTAGTGAGCTCCCTTTCAATATAATCCATCACCCCTGGATCGTCCAGATTGGAACCATACACTGAACAGAGAGTGATACCTAATTTCAATTCACATATAGCCCCTCTTCCCAACGGGTCAGCTTTTGATTTTTTGACCCCACCCAATCCAACCCGGCCTATGATGGCTACCCCCCTTACAGTTGAGGTCTGTGAGGAACAAGACAATATTTCATACCCCCTTATGTTTAACCAATGTTTCTTTTTCCATGGCAGGTGAGTCTCTTGTAAGCAGACAATATCGGGCCTTATTAATTTAACATACTCCTCGAACTTTTCCCTCTTTTTCCAATCGTTCAGTCCTCCTATATTAAGGCTAATTATCTTAATCCTTGACATAGCCCTGGAGAGAAACCAGCCAACAAGCTAACCAGTCACATTTTATCCTGTATCTAGCAATGACAAGTGTAACCACTTTCAACATCTCCGATATATCAAAAAACATATTTATTGCATGAACTTTCTTTTTGCTTCTTTTTCCCCCTCCCCCCCCTCCCACGAGAGACCCCCCCCTCCCCACCCCCCTGACCCCAACTCACCCCCCGGTGAGACGCGCAGACTGAGTCTGTGCATGTGATGGGTGCGGCAATGGACACAGTGCAATCAATAAATCCAACTTCAACCTCGGCTTTATGTGCACCCACGATTTTCCCACGAATCTCCCACAAATCACCCCACAAATCTCCCTAATGTGACACGCTTTACTATGTGAGATTCAAACTTAACCTTGAGCTAAGCTAAACCTAGGACTTCATCCAGTAACAAGAGTTGGGATCTTTGCCTTTGTTAGGTTGTATGAATAATGAACATGTTATAGAGAGGTGAATCCATCAGAACCGGGGGCCTTCTCAACCGGACGTTCCGCAATAACTGTAGAAATTTCCTCATGGGTAAATGGCTCATCTAGGTATTCCCGGTGACTGTTACCAAGTCGCAGTAATTCGATAGAGTCGAAGTATTGGTCCATAATCTCTTGAGAGGCCATAGTTCCTGCAGTATATAATTGGGAGTAGAAGGCGGAAATCTTGGCTATGATCTCCTTGGGAGAGGTGGTCCTGCCCGCGGCTTCATCACTCAGTGCTGTAATATAAGAAGAGGTGTGCGGCTTCTGAAGGAGATTCGCAAGAGTTTTGCCAGGGCGGTCGCCCCGGTATAACGTCGAGCGCGGGCCTCTCTACCTAGAAATATGACCTCTCTATCAGACTCTTCATGTGATTCATGGAGCTTGATCCTGATCAGCGCGAGTGTGGTAGGGCTGGGGTCGCGAGATTACTCAAGGGCTAAGACTTTAATGTCATTTTCAAGACACTCGAGGGAGCCTGGTGATGTATTTCCCCCTAATCATGACCTTAGAAGCCTCCCTAAGGGTTGAGGGTGACTCGACTGAGCCAAAATTGTGTTCAAAATAAGCGATGAAGGCGCAGCGAATGTCATTGCGTAAGTAGGCATCGCGGAGGGCATTGGGAGGTAGGCGCCATGTGACCATATGGCGAAGTGTGAGTGGGAGTCGCATACGTAGGCACACAGGAGCATGATCAGACAAGGAGTGGGCCATGTGGTCCATGGAGACAATATCCCAAGTGGTGATCCAGAGGTCAAGGCGGGACCAGGAGCCTCGCGAGCCTGAGACACATGTTCCCTCGCACTCGCCAGGGTGTGCATGCTGCCAGACATCTAGCAGTGAGTTATCAGCCATAATTTAGTGGAGAAAGGAGGTGTCCTGAGAGTGGTGGATGCGGTCTCCAGGGCGGTCCAGCACCTGCGAGGGCGCTATTTTAAAATCGCCTGCCAGACCAAACCCCTACTAAAAAAATTCAATCTTAACAAAGATGAACTAAAAAACTATCGGCCGATAGCTAGTCTCCCCTTCCTGGCCAAGGTCATAGAAAAAGGTATGAACCAACAATTGTCGGAGTTTGTTGAGCGGCACCAGTTGCTCGACAATACTCAGTTCGGTTTTCGCAAATGCCATGGCACGGAAACCGCCCTTCTAAAAGCGGCAGATGATATCCGAGCCATACGAGATCAGGGGGGGACAGCAGTCTTGGTCCTGCTGGATCTATCTGCAGCCTTCGACACGGTCGACCACAAGATCTTGGCCGACCGTGTCGAACGATTAGGGGTCCAGAAAACAGCGCTGGACCTACTTGTATCATTTCTGGCCAACAGAACTCAGGCGGTATCACTTGGACCATACCAATCTCCTAAAGTGTCCTTGCCGTGTGGGGTCCCCCAAGGCTCGTCCCTAAGTCCGACGCTCTTTAACATATACGTGTCGGACCTTGCTAGTGTCATCAAAGCATTTGGGATGAGCCTGACCTCCTACGCCGACGACACCCAACTGGTACTGGCCATTAAAGGGGATGGGGATGAAGTGGCCAAGTCATTTACCAGGGGAATGGTGGCCATAGGTGACTGGATGGCCACGAATTGTCTCAAACTTAATTCAGATAAAACTGAAGTGGTCATCTTCGGTCACCTTTCTCCGGCCTGGTCACCAGAATGGTGGCCAACATCGTTTGGAACTCCTCCCAGCCCAGCTCTTAAAGTCAGAAATCTGGGTATCACCTTTGATGCAGGTCTAAATTTCATGGCACACGCTAACAAGACTGCGGCGACTGCTCATATGAAACTCAGAATGATCAGGAAATTACTACCATATCTACCGGACACTGCTGGGAGAACTCTGGTCAGCTCACTAGTCCTGTCCGCACTGGACTATTGTAATGCTCTATTCCTAAATGCACAATCCCGGGTGACTAACAAGATGCAGTCCATTCAAAATGCTGCCGCCCGGATGCTGGCGGGACTTCCCAAGTTTGCATCGGTCTCAAACACCATCAGGGAACTTCACTGGCTTCCGATACGTAGCCGTATAAAATTTAAATCATTGTGTATTCTTTACAAGGCACTCAATAACCAAGGCCCCTACTTCCTCAAACATAATCTTCATCACTATACCCCAACCCGTTCCCTTCGCTCCTCTCACCACAATCACCTAGTAGTGCCTCGTACCAGAACAGTCACTTGGGGTGACAGGCGCTTTCTGGTTGCCGCCCCCAAACTCTGGAACACCCTTCCTCTACACATTAGGACCAGCCCTTCCCTGTTCATATTTCGCAAACAACTCAAGACTTGGTTATTTGACCAATAGCTCCACTTTTTGTTAGGTCTTCTAAAATACTGATCCATCCCTTACGCCAGCGCCGAGACGCCTACGGGTATTCGCCGCGCTTAATAAATGTTAAAATAATAATAATAATAATAATAATAATAAAAAGATCATAGAGAGGATATGAGTCGTCAAATGTTTGTGAGGAAGTTGGGGTTGTCTGAGTTGGGGCCATACAGAGCAGCTAGTATCAGCGGTTGATTGTACAGTGTGCCAGCGATGTTCACATAGCAGCCCTCCCGGCCAAGGAGAGAGTGGGTGTTGTGCCAGGGAAGGTCCTTCCTGAAAAGGTTGGAGACGCCGAGTGAGTAGTTTGAATAGAAGGAGGTATATGTTTCCTCCCAGTGATGAGATAATAACCTAGATGATGTAGCAGGTAGGAGGTGTGTCTCCTGAAGGAAGCAGATGTCCACTTCGTATCTGACAAGGTGCATATGCATAAGGCGTGCCTTTCGGTGATCGTTCAGACCCCTAATGTTCTGGGTCCAAAATGTAGTGTCAGCCATGTAGCAGTGTTGGAAGGGTGAGTAGTGAACTAACTACATTCCATGGAAAGAGTGTTGAAAGCAAGTGCAATAGTGTATGGTACAGTGTGGAGTACATACCACAACAACATGCCAGAGTCAAAACAGAACAAGAAATTATACAAGCCTCTTGCAAGAGGCACATGTTTCGAAACCCTGCGACAAAAAAACATCCCACCCTCCACCCACTCCATCCCCCCAATTAGTTTGAACATCTAAACCCACCCCACCCAGGGATTCCAAACTTGGGGAGTTAGATACAGGATTGGGAATCATCCCAACGGGGTGCATAGGCTCAGCCGTTTCCTCCTTGCCAAATAGGCAGGGTTGCTGAGCATGGTATAGCTCAGTGGGAGGTAACTTGGAGGATGAGTATCGCACCCATTGAAGCACACCAGACCGCTAAAAGTTGGGCATAGTAGGCCATTTAACCCAGGGAGCACGATCACCCAGGGACAGCGCATGGCCACCCACCACCCGCCGCCAAAGGGCAGAGAGATTGCAGGTGCCTATAAACAGAGAAGGAAAAAGATAAATTGCAGCAGAAATTACATATTAAAAAACTAACATATGACATGCATAGTAGTAATACAAAGCTGGACATGAAGGTTTCAGTCATTGTCACTGGTGTGGCGATCTTCAGAATTAGTGCAGCTGCTGCGCGGTGAGGATTTCTGCAATTGTTTTACGAAGGTGAGGGCAGCCTTCGGGTCTGTGAAGCATTTGGCTTCTCTCCAAAGTCAATACGAAGCTTGGAGGGATAGAGCATTGCGTATGTGATGGGAAGCTGCTGCAGGATACGCTTGGCAGGAATAAATCCCTGTGGGCCACCTGGATGGCCAGAGTGAAGTTGGGTAGAAGGATAGCGTACTTTCCTGATGGTTGATCTCGCCCAGCTCCCTGGCCCTGTGAAGGATGGAATCACGGTCCTGAGAGATCAAAGAGGCGGGCGATGATATGCTGGGCCCGGGTGCCAAGTGATCTGTGCGCCCATACGACCATGAAGTGGGTAGACAGGACTAGGCCAAAGAACTCACGGAGCATGGACTCGAGATAGATCTCTATTTTCCCAGTGGTGGTTGATTCGGCAGGCCAACGACCCGAATATTGTTCCTTCAGGAATGCACCTCCAAGTCCTCATTCGTGGCATGTAAGATCTCGATCCATTTTAAGAAGTTTCTGCACACTGGACACACCGCATCCTCGGGATCCGATACCCTCGCCTTGAGCTGGACATGCTGTGTGTAATGAGAGTCCACCCTATGGTTCACCTGGTTGAGGCGGGATGTGAGGTGGTCAATTTTGGTGTCAATGGACTTTAGACTGGATTAGGCCCCCCTCCGCCCAGCCAGCCGAGACAGTGATGGGTAGTAGGCCGTGGACTAGAGGCGGCCTGGCCCAGAACAGGGTAGGCCAAGGGGGAACTGGGGTGTGGCCAAGAGAGGCAGGCCACCAAGACCGGCGATGTCACAGGCCCCCAGGCCCCCACAGTCACAGTACTAGGATGGAGGCAGTTGGGCTTACAGGCCAGTCCCCAATATGTGCAAATGCCTTCCTTGGCAAAGGGGGGCTGAAAGTCCAGGAGAGGCTGCTACACTTCAGGCGTGTGCCTGCAAGTAGGCCATTTCAGGTGCAGGGTAGTCCGAGGGGAAGCCAGGCACACACAGAAGAGGTGGCCGCTGGTACAGAGATGCAGCAAGCACCCGGCCTCCACTGTGACAGTGCAGGGACGGGGGCAGCAAGCAGCCAAGTTGGTCCCAAAGTGTGCAGCCTTATTTGTGGGGAGGCGTCGGAGGTCCGCAGCAGTCAGCAGTTCCCCCGTGTGTGGGCTGGGTCCCGGGTAGTCCGGCCGGTGCAGCCAGGAGTCACGGACACCTGCAGGCGCACCGCCCTCCGCGTGACCACCGGCCATGACCAAACAGCCAGCCCGACCCGGAGCAGCCGGTGCAGGCACCCCCGCCCCAGACATGGAGCGATCTCCGGGGAGTACCAGCCAACTCTGGGCAGGCCGTATCGACAGGCAGTCGACCCCTCCATAGCCGGGAGGGGGACGCCCCAGCAGGCAGGACGGGCCGATGCAGGCCTCCGGGTGCCACGAGAGGTAGGCGGTTGTCAAGGCACCAGTGCTGCACACACCCTGGGCGCCGCTCTTCCACAGCTCCCCAGGTGTCACGGCCAAGTCATACGATGTAGGGAGGCAGTTTAGTAGATAGATGCCTCCCACTGATGGTGGATAATGTAGGATTCCTCAGCTCAGCCGGCAAAGCTCGCTCAGCACCCAGCCACCTTGCCGCTGGCAAGACCACACCTTCCCGGTTTACTAAAATTTTTAAGAAACAAATTGGAAGTTCTACTTAGGTCAAACACCTCAGCACAAAGTAGGCTTCTAAAAGAATTTGTATTGCAAACCAAGAGACTGTGGCCCCAATCAGGCGCGCAACACCCATTGGACTCACCGGGCTTCAGTCCCCCCCCCCCCGGTCGTGTGTGGCAGCCCGGTATGAGACAGATCCCGGGCACACACAGAGCCGCACCCGAACGTTTCAAAGGTCTTTAAAAGACCATTTGAAAGTTCATTAGTCCTTGCAGTTGTGTCACCCTTTCTAAGAGCCCCTGCAGCTCCACTCTGCCTACTGATTAAAGGTTCAGCCCCCCCCCCCGAAATTTTTTCTTAGCCCCCCCCGAAATTTGGCTCTAGTTGCGCCTCTGGCCCCAACCGAGGACGGCAGCTAACTAAGTACTCAGGAGCCCCATTTCCAAGAGTAATGCTTCAAACGATGCAAGGGTATTTACAATACAAATTTTACGAGTGTTTTCCACCCTATTTTATGGAGAAAACTCAAAAACAATTATGTTCCATTAGTTCAATCTCATAAAGTAAAGTTCAGGATTTTTTTTCATTATACACAGACAATAAATGAATAAAATGTCTGCGGCCTATTGCCCTGTAAAGTGTCAAGAGTGCATTAGTATATGCCATCACTTTCCCAGATATATGCGAAATAGGTTCTTTCACAAAAAAACTGGCAGAAAATGTTTTGCCCAAGTATGGATGTGAGTTCACACATTCCAAATCCTGAGTTCCTAATTGCCACTTGTACCTTTTCAATTTTCTTCCTTCCTTTGCACAGAAGATCATCACTTTGCTCTTATTGATATACATTTTCAATAGTGGCTATGCGCAAAATTCTGCAAGCAATCCAAATGTTTCTGAAAGTCCCTCAGAGTTAGGTTCAGGATCACAATGTTGTCCGCAAAGAGCAGAGGAATGATATTACGATCACCCAACCTTGTGGCATCCCTGCCCAATGCAGCCAGACCCGATGGTAAATCAAAAATATTAAGAGAGAATAATAGAGGGGTAACAGACAGCCTTGTTTAATGTGGTTGTTCATCAGATTTTTAGGCGATAATCCACAGTCCCCATCAAGGACTACATGACACCAGGTAGAAGAATACAGTGCAATAATGATGGTTAAGCATGTAATCCGGGATTTTATAAAATTCTAAGCTTTCGCCAAGGACTGGAAGACCTTCATGGCCAAAAGCAATGGAGAAATCAATGAATGAGGCGTATTATGTGCCACTACATATTTCTACAATATCACTTGGTTGGCTGTAATATTATCTAGTGCAGGACTATACGATTTGAAACCAGCCTGCTCCAATGGAATGATGTTATTGACCACAGCCCACTTTTGGACATGGACTAGCAGAATCTTAGCGAAAAGTTTCCCTATTGAGTCAAGTAGTGCTGTTTGCCTGTTATTATTAGGGAGGGCCATGGAGGCTACCCCTCTAGGATGAAGGAATTGAATTGTATCGACAACATTAATTAAAAAGAGCAGCCAAATAATCTGACCATAGGTGTGCTTCCAAATTTATAATAGTTATAGGAATTTGGTCAGGGCCCCTAGCTCACCATGGTCTCACATTATGTATGATTTTTTTAATCTGTGCCCTCGAGGGAGTTACTAATCCTTCCTCTTCAGAATGGAAAATCCTCAGCTAGATGGTTGTCTGAATAAAGGCTCGAAATATGCGAGCACCACTCGCTACTTGGTTTTGGGCTAAATTTTGCCCCAATCCTACTCACAGTGGAAATGTTAATTATATGCCAAAACCTTCTTGAGTCTTTATTTATGACGTCTTCCCAGAGATCCATCCAGATCTTATCACAATGATGCTTTTTCACGGTTGCTTTCCATCTTGTTCGCCTCCTTTTAAATAATGTTATTGTTTTCCTTCTTCTCCTTGAGAATGATAACATATGCTGCCTTTGCAGTTTATTAATTGTTAAAACTAAATTCGTTATGGGAGACTTTCAAAGGATTATTATTTACCCGTGATGCCCCACATGGGAGAACGTTTTCTGCTACCAGGATCTGAACTTCTTACTCAAAGGAGGCTACCAAGATTAAATCCCTATTCGTGTTAAATTGTAATGTGCTTATTAACAAAACTTTCAACTTCACTGTAATTGAAAGGTTCCAATGTACTTTCTCATTCACTAAGGTGCATTGTGCCATCCTTAAAATTCCAGGCCAGGCATTCTTCCAGGGCTAACTTCATGTTAAAAGAAATTATATTATGATCGCGCCAGGAAGAGTCTGGAGCAGCTTAATTTTGGCTCCACCTTTGCACATTCCCTATTTTCGTTGACTTGTGCAGATTGGCACTTATTTTATCTCACGTGGTCTAACATTCTAATACCAAATAGGATTTTAATGTATTTCTGAAATGTGCCATGATAAAAATGTAATAGTATCATTTAATGTGTGCATACTATTGTTTAAAATTGTAATAAATCTGTAGTTCTTGTTCATAGCTATGCAAATGTTTTAGGATGTAACACAGTTCTATGTAGTCATGCTTTTATTCCACATGATATTCCATATATATACTATTGGGAATGTGCATGCACTTATATTCAAAAGTCAAGTGCACTGTAACTGATCTGCTGACTTAGCATAATTACAGGACACAAGTTCCTGAGATTCAATGTTTAACTTTCAAGTGAGAATTGTTTTGTTGGCATGTTCTCTCCTCTGCAGGTGCAGATACTAGACTTTGTTAGTTAGTGAAAACATTGTTCATTTTTAGTGATAGTAAGGTATAGGAGAAACTTTTAGCAAGAAGAAGATGTGTTAACAAAGTGGGAGTTGTGTTCTCATGGCAGAGAAAGGTGGTTCAAGGTTGATTGACAGTGTCCACCTAAAAGTGTGGAAGAAGAGCTGAATGTTGCCAATATTCTATATGGAAATGTACTGGAGAAGATTACGCTGGTTACCTTGTACACTGGTTACCTTGTGTACTATGTATGTTAGTAGGTGTTATATTGTTAGGTAGAGAGCAGACAACCTTAGGATTTCACTGGGTGCAGACCTTTTTGCTATTTTTCTCACTGTGTGGCTTCAGGTCATACTTCCTATAGACTTGGAGAACTTTACACAAGACTCCTAGATTGATTCTGATTTCCCTATTTAGGTTAGAGTAGGATAGGCTAGATTTCTTTAAAACTAGTAATGACTCAGCAGGAGGATCAAATCTTGCGGCCTAATCTCCAGATTCTCTTCCTTATCTTTTGCATTGCAGCCACTGAGTTCCTGGTGCCCTTCCATTTGTTTAGGCTGAATTTCATGAGGAGATTCAGATTTATTCTTGTGATATTCTAGTTTTAGAATACTTATGAGACTCATCTATATCAGTCTGTGTCCGAGTTTGTAATAAAACCTTTAACTCCAATTAGTAGTCTTGGCTGCATTACATGACTACCTCCCTACACACAACAGGAGGAACTTGCCTCTTTTTCTTGCTCTACAGAGAAGGGGAAGAAGGATACTTGGGATATTTAAGACTTCCTACCTATCCGTATCTGCATATAGGCTAACAGCATGATTGGAGATTTTGGGATTAAAATCCCCCACAATTAACACATTAGCAATGTTCACTCCTACCATTGCTAGGAGATGAAATGAAAAAAAGAACTGAGGAGAGAATCATGATTAGGGCCAGGAAGGAAATAAACATTAACAAGTAAATACTAAACTAACTTCGAGCTCTCCATACCCCTACAGCTAAATGATAAACATTGCAGATGGTTCGAAGCATGAGTAAAGGATTTGTGTGACCGTGTATGTTCTGTACTAAGATGCATAGCAATATCTCCACTGGCATGGCCCTTCTTTACTTTTTTAACAGGACAACTAATAATATAATTGGCGCGGTCAAAAGGCTTTGCACACCAGGGGCCAGATTTATCATTCTTTAAAGCAGTGCAATGCTGCGAGCCACCTTGCTGCGCTGCATGAAAGGGAAAGGGCAAGAATGTGCTGTATTTACCATTATACAGCATATTTCTAGTGCTGCCGCACTTTTTGCTACCTAGCGCGAACGCAGACAGCCTTGCGTCATGGTGCAAGGGTGTCTGCATTGTTGGCAGAATTGTTTTGTGCAAGAAGGGACACCTTCCTGCACTAAACCAATCCGGAAAGGCATTTTCCTCTTTCTACATATGCTGCAGAATGCAGCACTCACAGGCGGAGGTAATAACATGGAGAAAGAAAAATAGCACTCCTCGCTATGCCTCACCTAGGGAGGCGTAGGTTTTTTACACATTCCCAAGTCTACCTCAAGTGGAAAATCTGGGAATGCGCCAAAATCCAGGGGTGGATGTGTGAGAACATTCATGCTCCACCTACTAAATGCCTTCCCAGGGCGGAGTAACCCAAGGCAGCGCTGCTTTTCATAATCTCAGCTTTATCAAGCCACGCCAGGTGGCCTTGCGTGGCCTTGCGTGGCCTGAAAAATCTCACTTAGGTTTTGCATTGCCCTTGTGCCCCATTGCATGGTGCAACCTTGATAAATCTGGCCCCAGGTCTCTTAACCAGAACAGCCAAAGAATGAAGCTTCTGAGCTTTAGTGGAGCATCCAGCTAATTTCTACAACAACACTTTAAAACCCTTGCTTAAACAATATATACTGTTTGAGGCCATTTATATAATTTCAATTGAGAGCCCCAGGTAACCAGGGCCATTTCGAACACCCATCCATAGTGCCGTCTCCAGAAGCAACCAAACCCTCAATCAAAAAGATGAATGTTCTTCCTTTTGGCCCGACTGTAATATGTGTTGATTCAGGGTTGTTTAATAAAATCTCCTTCTGGCCCATGCCAATTTCCAGAGGAACACCATTCCTCTCCCCCATAACTATATATCAAGGCTAGTCGATTACCTGTCTTGATAAACAGAGATAACATACATGCCTCTACTATAGTGGTAATTACAATTTCCTAAAATCATATTTGGATTAGTCTTAGAATTGAAATTCACCCTAGAGCTTTCTCATTTACAACATTCAATAGATGAACTGACAGTATATCATTACTCCTCATAACCCTTCGAGGGTCTATATCAGATAAACATTTTAATAACAATGAACGATTCAAGCAAGGAATGTCAATATGAAATAAAGCAATACAATTAAGGATGAAAGGAAGATTCTCCATTTATAAAGCAGTGTGAAATGGAGTAGAGGTAATCTGGTCACTAAGATGATGGCATGGCAGGTTCGGAAAGAAAGCATCAATTAGCGGGTTCAAGACCTTAATATCCTGCTTCCACACTGGCATGGAAACTCCTCTGTCTGACTGTGTAATATGACCGTCAGTCACTGTAAAAAAAAGGAGATTCAGAGCTGTCCAGGACCTTGCTAACTTGTTCCTGTGTAGGCACTCAGGCTCAAACAGCCGGTGATGGCCATCACCAATGAAATGGTAGATTGCACTCTTCCAGAAGGACTTATAAGGATTACAGGGCCATCTAGGGGATCTGTCAGTCTGAGTGAATCTAGATCAAATCTTACTTTCTTTGGTCGCTTTTTATAGATATTGTGGCGTTTCCTTTTGACAATTTTCTTCTTGACCATCACAGTTGAGATACTGCCTGATGAAGTATTATTATTGCAATAGGCCTGCTTTTTTATGGTTAAATATGGGAAAAGAAACTTGATGTGCACTTCAAGGGGGACTTCTTGGGGGACTCCTGGATATGCCACCTATATTGGAGCTTAAATAACTCATCAAGTAAAAGAGACTCTACCTCCCTTTCACAAGAGTTTACATTCAAGGGGCGAGCCTTATTATGGTGCTTAAATCATGGGCAACTGACTTAGATGTCAATTTCTTCAGAGTCGTGCTTTCAAACTGTTCCCATCAGACCAGTATACTTTTTTACTTAACGCTTTCGATGCTCATGACGGAACGGTTCCGTCATGAGCATCGGTTGGGCTGTGCTCATGACGGAACCGTTCCGTCATGACCACACCCATTAACCTTGGGCCCCAGCACCGGCGGTAAATCGTGGCAGCACGGATGAGGTTAAAAGATCTTTAAGAGTCTGAAGGAAAAAATATTGACTGTGTGATAAAATGAAAAGTATCCACCTGACGCAAGGATTTTAATGGTTGAGAAATATGCATTTCTCCTGCTAGGAGATTTTACTGCCAAATCCAGAAGCTTCATTAGGAGCTCAGCCAGTGGCTATCTAGCTACAAGAGGTGTTTAGCAGACACAGCTTGCAATCTTGCCCACTGGAGGCTCTTGACTTCCATTTCAGAGACTAAGTCAGAAGGAAAACAGGGACAAACCCATTTAAGATATCGGACCCATGCTTTAGCGTGGTTAGCTTAAAATTGTACCTAGGTCTCTGTCAACCCAGAAAAGTGACTACTGATTGGTGCTGTCACTTTTTGTGGTGCTCTCTGCCTTAAATCTTTAAGTAATCATATCTCCAGTTTCCCTTTGTGGGACTTTTGTCATTTGATTGTCATTTTGCCTTTTAATGTTTACTCTTTTATTTTGCACTGCAAAGAGACCTTTCATCAACAGTCACAGAAGAAACAAATTAGAGGGAACATTGGTTGTGTCATGTAGCTGATATTATCAATTTTGGGACCACATATAATTCTTTAGATCATTTACTAAATTATTGAGGGATTTTCGCCCATGGTATAGTAGCCAAATAAATTGCACTCACATTGCTGAAATGCCTCTTCAGCATCAAGAAAGGTTTCCACCATCAGTTTATGCACTGTCTCAAACCAGTCAATGAGAGCATGATCATATTTGTTGCAGACACTCTTTCTTGAAAAAGCTGTGCATTGCCAATTGGAGGGTAAGTTACAGATGACTGTATCTTTATACTTGCCTTTTTATTACTAAATTATTTTTACCGCAATGATGCACTATTTTAATTGTTTTAACCACAGCCAAGATTTGTATGTAACCTCATGAACTCTGATTTATATCCTCCCCTATTTTGTCATGTCGCCCTTATTTTTGATGATTCGGTTATGATATTTTACTGTGTATTGCATGTGATTTATGCGCCGTATTATGAGTTAAGTATGGTACTTTTATGGGTTTTATTACCCGAACAAAGTGATTTTGATGAGTGTATCACTTGCAGGATTCTCCACTGCCTCTCAACTGTGGGTGTTGCAAAATCTGGGAAGACAAAAAGGATTGCCGACAACTCTGTCTGGGCTTAATGGGATGGGCCACACTGTTAAGATGTTCTTGAAAAGGAAAAGGAAAAGTTAAAAAATTAACTAAAATTGTACTTGGGTTAGCCACCTAGTATTGCATCCTAAAATATAACCTATGAGCAGACTGCATTTAAATATCAAAATTTGAATCTGCCCATTAAGTGTAAGTAGTTGAACCAAAATTTTATTTACCTTTGATCCCTCCGCAGATTCCACACTAAGGGCCTGATTATGACTTTGGCAGTGTGGCACCAGGTCCGCCAAAGCTGTGATCAGACCACCTGACAGATTAGGAGTTTCCTCCTGTCTAGCGGTATTGTTTTGGGGCATTCCCATGGGAGTGCCTCGAAAAACAGGCACCGCAAATGGAATGCCAAAACACTTCTTGCACGGCACAGACTGAAAAGTCCATGCCGTGCAGGAACTGGTGTGCATTCACACAGGGTGGCACATGTTGCACCAGCGGGCTCCGTAGGGCCCCCTTTGTTTCCTCTCTGCAAGGGTTTTCATGGAGGAGGAACCGCCATAAAAACCCTGCCGGAGGGAAAACTGTTAATATGCTTGGCGGGACCACATTGGTCCCACCAAGCATATGGATGCCTCTACACCGCTGCAACACAGCCAGGGATCTGCGGCTCCTGGTGGCTACAGCAGGGTTGTGGCGGTCCTCCCGCCCATCTCGCAATAGGGCCGTGGATAGACTGCCACCTCCGCATCCCTGCGAGTCTCTCGGTATGTAGACTGCCAGACTTGTACTCGGGCCTTAGCATGAACCAAAGATTGGAAATAAAACCAAAGATTTAAAAAATCCTCCAGCTTCCAATAAATATATCATCTATCTGTTCTGCCACCATACCCAGGGTTCTGAAGTTCTTGGCTGCCATATCTTCAGTTTGAGCCTGTGTTTCCATCTCTGCTACTAGCTAGTTCATATTAATATGCTTATCTAAGATGAATATTACAGCATACACATATTGAGGATTACCTCTAGTAAGGGAGGTAAATTAGCTGAGCATTGTGTATAGCATATTGATCTGAAAAAAGAGGTTATATTGATCTGAAAAAGGAGCTTATATTGATCTGAAAAAGGAGCTTATGTTAATCTGCAAAGGAGAGCTGGTGCTGGAGATGTTAATGAGCAACATCTCCGTGGGAGGCCATCTTTGCTAACCCTTATCCAACATTGACGATCTCCTCATAATAGAGACTGGGGACCATTAATTCCTAAGCGATTCCAAAGCAAAGCTCTGATCTGATGAAGGCGAAGATATAACCTGTCTCATCAAGCTCTGAAACTTCTGACAAAGAGCCAAATCCGTGTTTAGGTTAGCTAATGCGGAGATGGGCTTGAAAAAGTCTAACATGGCCTGTAGCATTTGGGAGGTGTAAGGATGGCTGTAATAATTCCAGCAAGCAGTCTTGTCCTTATGAGTAGGGGCCACCTTCCACTGAGTATATTTGAAGGTGTGCCACCCCTATGCAGGAGAATCTTCTACTCTACTATAGTCTTGAAAGTTAAAGAAGTATTCTTCTGCAGTCAGCAGTTTCTAAAAGATGACACTGAATGTGATAAAGGCTTCTTATCTCAGGTCTGCAAGAATTTAACAGGGTTGAATTCTCATAACGACTCTCAAAGAAGAATGCCTACTACTAAATCATACTGAAATAAACATGGGTATGTTATAATAGAGTCAAACATTCTCCACAGTATATTTAGTTCTTTCTTTTGTAGATTAATTGTGCTCAGTCTCTAATCACTATCACTGATTTCATGTGAGTGTCACGCATTTGACATATCTAGTAATTCTTGAGCTACCGGGTGAAGCATGCTCAATGTCACACCCAGGTCCCCTAAAAACACCACCGCTGCATTTGCAAATACAAATTCACATTGCTCCTCCTTCATCAGTAGATAAAAACCTAAACTCTTCAAGTGTTCAAGGGGAAGTGACACTATCATAGTATCCACTTGCACACCTCTTCTATCAAAATTATATTCTTACTAGAAGAACCATAACATTTCTTTCCAAATCGATCTCTCAATTTCTTCACAAATCTCTGACATTTCTTTTAAAGCCCAAGCTTTCAGTTAACTCTCCTTCAAAACACTGATGTTCCCTCACTATTTTCAAGACTACTCACATAAGAATACATTCTAACCCCATGAGTCACAAATGTTCTTTCTTCCCCTCTTCTATTGTTTACCCCCTAAACAATGTGGTTTAGCATGTGATCTGACAAATGGTTCGCCCATTACCTTAGACTGCTTCACATGTGTTATCTACTCTGTCTGTACTAAACACCGCTATGACTTCAAACAATCGGGGCCTTTTTTCCAAACAGTTTTCTACATAGTGGGAATTACTTTGCAAGCTAAAGTAATGTATGTTTCCATGTACATATGATTTATATATAGTCATGTTGTCATTTACACCGGTCATATATATTTAATTACTAACAACTTACATTTTTAAAACCTCTGTAAAGTACTTGCAGTTCACTCTTTGTAAAGTTGGTCTGTGCCTCTAATTGTTCCAGTCCTTCTGGCCGATAACAAACTGTTGTCATTTCTAACTCATCTTCTATTTTGTCTGAAAGAAACATAAAGAGATTTGTTATTGTTACTCTTTGATAAGTATATCTATTATTTCATAAATGTGTATAGGCCTCTATTTTCATGTGAAGTTTGTTTGGGTTTTCAGAAACACAGTGATTCCAACTCAGGATCTCAAATATAAAAATAAGAAAATAATGCAATCTCATGTGATTATATGATAACATGTTGACTGTATCATTCTCCAAGAAAGCTTGAAGTATATTCTTCGTACCTGGCTTCCTTACAGTACATAGCAACCAACGCATCCACTACAAGATCTTACATAATAGACACTGCGAACAGTGAAGGATGGCTATTAAGTTTTACAAAGCATATTAAAACACATTGAGATAAGGCTAAGTAAAACATATGTTGCTTGTAAAACAGCAAAAAACCTGATATATAAACTCGAAGTCTTCACTGATTTGTGAGCTTCTTTTAATAACGCACTGTATCATCTGAATTTTACTAACTTTTAAACTGAGCCCTGGTTCCTAAATGTCATAATATTTTACAAATTACCATAGTGTTCATGAAAGGATTAAAAAGCCACTCAAGAACTTTTGTGTGGTTCAAATATTCACGAGGAAAAGACACTCCAACAATTCTTCTGAAGTTGTTCCCGAGGCCGCAGCACACCCAACGATTGTACTGTGCCTATCTCTAAACATAGCAATTGTACTAAGGAAAGTGAACTTTTCATATCCTAGTCACCTTATTGTCAAACATATAGATTCAACTCGGCAGTAGAACAAATAATGCATTATGTTTTACATGCCTTAATCCAGCTAGCTATGTTGATGTGCAGGGCCAAAGCTCTTTAGTTAGCAATGTATTTTGTGCATTTTGGTATGTGCTAGTGTTTTTCAGTGTCTTAGCAGACTTTGCTTTAAGGAATACCTTTTTATGACAAGATCAAAAAAGAGAACACAAAAGAGAGACGAGGCAGAAAACTGAGTAAAATGGGAAAAAATGAAATGAAAAGTAGATAAGAAAGGTAAGAGAAATCTGAAAGTACATCAAAAAACAAAGACAGCATTGAATAATGTGTAGTGAGAAAAAGTGCAAATACAACATTTGAGATATTAAAAGAAAGGGAAGCAAAGAACATGAAGGATAGAGAAACTGAAAGATAAAACATGAAACAAAGACAGAAAGAAAGAATAGGGAAATAACCAATTCAGTAAAAAAAATTAAATATAGCCAAACAAAATGAAGAACAAATAATTAAAGAAATCGAAGAGAATATAAAAAAATACGAAAAAGAGAAAGTGAAAAAAGAAATATAAGGAATTAAATAATATTGAAAAAACAAAGAGAAGGATACAGGAAACCAAGCAAACCACAAAAAAAGAGTAAATAAAAGTGTTTCTCTAAAAAGGAAAATCTGAAAAATAAATAGGTCCCAAAGTAAAAGTATGTTCACATGTACTGTGACCTACGTTGACATTCTCATTATATGTTTGTGGTCGGTGAATGCACAACTTCCCCTTCTGTACTTCATCTAGAGCTATTGGACCATAGCTCCCTTTAGACTTGTGCAACTTCTCTTCATCTGTCCAATCCACTTTACCCTGTCCTGAATCTCGCAATCGCTTTTGCTTTCGATATCTATCTTCTACCTGATCAATGAATTTCTTCTCTTATCTGACAACAGGCACGTCAGATTATGGCGATGTGCATAGGCTGTATCCAACTCCTGGGTCGGAATAAAATACGTTCCAAGCATGTCCTCTGACTTATAATAATCATACTTGTTCAAATGTTTATATGCCTGCACTTCAGGAAGCACTGCATCATAATTCAAAAAGAAATATTGAAAATGATTGCGATTATAAAATATGCTAATCAGAAAACTACATGAAATTCCATATGTAAATGGAGGATGATGGTATCTAATACCCTTATCTACAGAAGCCGGCAATTGCATACACACATAACAATATTTCACATCCATTGCATCAATATACTCATACAACAACTTCACATACACATTAAGCTTCAAATTACCTTTAGACAGATCTGCATGTAATCTACGACTCTCTTCTAGCAGCAAAACTCTGTCGTTTCCTACCTTGACCTCTTCTTTGCTAGGAGTAGTAGGTGTAGGTGTTCCCTCAACCTCTACTGCCTGCTCATGTGGTGCCAAATACGAAACTACAACTACTAGAATGATGAAGAGTATCACTCTCCCTACAAGTGTGCCTACAATGCACCTAGCTCTACGATTCGGGTTTCCAGCCTCCATGGTCTTTCAATATAGTTGTTCAGCAACAGTGTTCAAAAGTCTCTTTCTTTCTTCTTTCCAGTTGAAGCACTTGAACCACATCTCAGAGGCTGAAAGTCACCTTTTTAATTTCAGTTCCTTATTTACAGAAAACAATAGACAACCCTAACCCTTCTCCGTCCTCTATGGGAAGTCCCTAAATTTCTTCTTCTTCCACTCGGACCTACGTTATGTACAGCAAAGTATTTATAGCAAAAAGTATTTTTAGCCCATAATCAAATTCGTTTCAACTGTTTTCAACACATATTCCAAAAGTTCAAGGTGAAGAACAATAGACTCATGAGATGGTATTTCAGGACCAAATGCAGGGAAGATCAATCTACTCAGAATCAGATGACAAATTCCGCTCAAGACTGCGGGATTTGGAACAGTAATGGTCAGTACACCTTCGATTTCAAGTCCCGGCACCAACAACAGCACGTCCAGTTTGAATTTAGGACTGTTACTGATCACTGTCACTGACCTCACCCTCCCTGATCTCAATATACTTGGCATCAGTCACAGGGTAGGTCCACTCAGGAGTTGCGTACCTTCGACAAGGCCCCCTCTTTTGCCTTGATCTTCTCAGTCCTCCACGAGCTTGCCCTTCTTCATCTCCGTCTGATTCAGACTCCTCAGACACAGGAACAAGATCCAATTCGGAAACCAACCTCAGGTTCAGCTGCCTCTGTCTTTCCGGCCACTGCTCCCCTGTTCTGCTGGTTCTCCTGCTTTCTTCTTGCTCACTTTGCTCACAGTTTTCTTCAGCTGAGTTTGGCTTTGGGTCACTTTCACAGTCATTTTCCCTTTCTGAGGCAGTCTCAGCTTCACTTCCGTCGTGACCCTCTTCAGCTTGATCTGGTGAGCAACCAGCTTCATCAGACACCCTCACAGCTTGGCTTGTCCCCTCCTGTTGCCCTGCCACCTCAGCTGTTTCTTCCAGGGGTGCTGTAACTCGATGGGTGTGTGAAGCATGCACCCAATTCGGTAGCCCTCCACACTTCACAGCAGTGTTCGTAACAAGGATGACTTGGTAGGGTGCTTTCCAATGAACATCCTGGCAGCTCTATCTCACGTGCTTCCGAACCAACACCCAGTCCCCTGGACTCAGGTCATGGCAGAGATCACTGGAAGCCGGGACCACAGCAGCCTGCACCTGATGAGACACAGAACGGATGACATCAGCGAGTCCCTTGCAATAATCAGGGATCAGATCATCTGTGATACTCAGCAAGGCTGTCGATGGCACCGCCGGTAACCTCATTGCCCTCCCCATCAACACTTCATGAGGCAAGTGACCTCCTGTCTGGGGTACTGCGCATACTCATTAGCACCAAAGGTAAAGCATCCGGCCACTTCAGAGACGTGGATGAACACACTTTCGCCTTCCAAGCTTTCAAATTTCCATTGATCTGCTCCACTATCCCAGAAGCCTCTAGTCTGGTCTGGTCTGGTGGATTGTCTGTCCCGAGAGGAGTAGGTTGGGGACTACTGCAGATCTCACAGTAGAACAGGTAGCACCAGTATCAACCAAAAAGGTGGTAGGATGACCATCAACATCAGCTTCTACAAATGGTCCCCTCTGGTCTACCTCCAAGACTCCCCCCACAGGCACTGTCATGCCAACTAGTCTAAGTAGCAGTCATCGCTCTCTTCAAAGAGAGGCATCTGCTGGTAAGTCCGAGTCCCTGTCGATATTCTTGGTGGCTGGGGAACCTGGACTCGAGGAGCTGAAGTCCCCCCTTTTATCGACTTAGTCTTTGCTACTGCTATCATCATCACCCGAGGTACCTGTACCTGAGCCACTTCCTCCTCCTGATTTGCAGGATTATATGGACACTCGCGTCTCCAGCGTCCAATCTGATGACACTGGTGGCACTCAGTGGTCTTTTTCAATGTTGCCAAATCTACCCTTGGCTTGGAGTCATCTCCATTTCCCTTTTTCTGACCATTCTGTTTCCTCCCCAAAGTACAACCCCCCGATTGGACCTGACCTCCCTTGTCAGCAGATTGCATCTGTACCAGCATCAGCTTGTCTTTAAGCTTTTTGTGCTTCAAGTCGATTTCATCACTACAGTACCTGGCATACCTCAAAATCTCGCCAGCGGCCTGTGCTGTCAACAGATCAAGTGATGCTGTATCATGAGGCAAATCTCAGGTCTCAACCCTGAAACAAACTGTCCTATGTCCTTAGAGTCCATTACATCTAGACCACTGTGCTGCCTAAAGACTTGCAACAGTCGTTCATAATACTCATGGACTGTCTCTTTAAGTTACTGAACCATTTGATCTATCTTCACCCTGTCAATATCCTGTGGTGGTACCTTAGATTTCAACCAGGTAATCACTTGTTCGTATTTCTTTCATTACAAGAGGTGACGGACCATTCGTGACAGCATCCCTATCGGGCTCCACAGTGGGCCATTCTATAGCAATCTCGCATGCTACCCCCAAATCTCCTGGAACCACAATATCAAACAAGGTGTTCAAGTCAATCCACAGCACTTTCGAGATCTTAACAGACCTCTCTACCTGCTTGTACCATTCAACTGGGCTCTCTCGCAGCTTTGGGAAATCATTCGTAAAGGCAGCCAAATCTCCGTGACTCCAAGGCACATGTACATATCCTCCTTTGGTCACATCCCGTAAAGGGTGTGCTCCAACTCCTGCCATTCCCCCTCCTGGAGGAGGTGTCTCTGGCAGACTCCTTCTAACACTCTTTTTCTTTGACCACCTTTCTTCCCATTTGTCAAGTCTGCTCCAGGTTCGCATCCCTATAATCAGTTCTCGAATATGAGTCTTTAGTCCGATCACCCTTTTCTCTTCTAAGTCTTGATCAGTATACTGCAATCTGTGATTACCCTGCAGCATTTTTGTCCTAGACAAATCCACATAATATTTACTCGCTAATTCAGTCAGTTTCTCATGGGTTGACCTAGCTTCCCAGGTCATATCCTACGCTACAAACAGCAACTCATCAGGTTCATAAAGATCAATCCTCTCTAAAGGCAAGTTTCCCTCAACAATCTCATCCACTTCTACTTTTAGCCGCATCACATCAATTCTTTTTGCCTTTATTGCTGCACCCAAAGTACCTCAACTAGATGCATTACTTCTCTCTTGTCACTGTCTTGTTCTCTGCATCTTTTCACTTCAGATACATCTCTGAAAGCCTCCCTGTTCTCGAAATTCTCCTAGTCCCAATCCTCCCTTGGCCTGTCGCTCTGAGCCCCTTCAACTGTCTCCCATGTTCTCAAATCTGTCCTCAACTCCCCGAAAGATTTTGGTCTCAGGCCCCTTAAATCCATCGGTCCTCTCGATGAGTCTGCTGTTGCTGGTAACGGGGTATTCGATTCTACAGGCCTTGGCATTGGGCTCAATCCATCCACTACACTGTTCCTTCCATAGCTTGTACTCCTTTCCATACCCATCTGTGGTGGGCCTCCACTTTGCATCTGCTCAGGATTATATACTGACACTATGGGGCCAAGGGTAACCGCTACTGTAAGAGCATCCGGCAACCTCTGAGAACTGACACTTTCTACATTCTGTCCTTCTCCTGTCGAGAGCTTTCCCACTACTTCAATTCTCGGAGGGACTTGCGGTATCCTAACTTCCTCTAATTGGGCTGATCTCTCCTCCCCTGACTCTGGGTTGTATGGAGGTGGTCTCTCAGATAACAGCCTTTCTATCAAGCTATCATCTGTATCACTGTTGTCTTCCTCTGCATTCTTTTTCTGCGCATCCCGTTTTAACCAACAGTGGGTACAATCTATCTCCCTCAACCGTCTGTACCCTCCATCTCTTTTCCAATGCATCCCACCTTGCATCTTGAAGTGCCCTAACTGACCTCTTCACTCTTCCTGTTGCCTGTCTCTGTTCCTTTCGTGTGCCGCCCTGATCCATGCATTTAATGCCTCAAACTGTGTCGGTCTAGGCAGGGGTCGCAAGGAAGCCATAATCGTTTCAACTGATACACTTCCAATCTAAAAGTTCCATAAGTGAGAAAGGTCATCTCCTCATTTCCATCAGTCATCTTGCACCAGTTCTCGAGCCACAATATAGTGTGCAACCCAACATTTGCAGCCAGGTAATGAGTCGGAGTATCCTCGGGCGGGGCCTCTCCCCCCTCCGGGGTTCTAACTTCTTTTCTTTTTTACACAAATCCCGCAAAACTTTAAAACATTTCATGATGAAAACCAGTGTTTCTTCTCCCGTAGCGCTCTTTTACTTCCTGATGACAATCCACCAATACCTGTGCGGCTCCACACTAACCATATTATCCCAGCACGGTACCATTGACATCACTCGCCTCCGCTTTCGCAGCAGTTCCCCTCCTTTACAGTTCGTCTCTAACTCACACACAGGTCCCAATCATACACTGAAATGATCACTTCCGACCAAGCAATCACTTCGCTGACTGTACGTTCACAGGCGCGTAATTGCCACCGAACTGGCAACTGTCTGTCCACGAAACGACCGGACAATCACCTCACGAGGTTACAAACACACAGCAACTCACGACCAGCGTCAGTTACTCACGCACTCACACATTCGTTCCCCCTATCTCGGTCCAGCGGGCGATCGATGATACCTCACGATCCCCTTAACAATGGTTAACAATTACTATGGGTGTTCGATAAACCCAAACCACTTAGGCTACTCCTTGAGCCTAAGATTTTCCCGGGCTGCGCGCGCTCACAGCCTGATCTCCTTTCATACAACAGGCAATCCAACTGTGCAAGACATTACAACACAACACAACGTATAAACACCGCAATCTAACAACATATAACCCTATTCATACTCACTCTCCTACCAATTGCTAATTTTAGCCATACCGTCATTCTCCGTCAGTTTCCATGGAATGCTGTCTTCTGCCGACAATCCACTGGGCAATCATCACAAACTTTCTACGGGCCTTGGGAGCTCTTGTCCTAATCTAGATCTTCCCTTGCTCTAGAAGGGAACCATCCTACACTGCTACCAACTGGGGAAGCTGGGATTCTCATGTAGATTTTCTTACCAATCTCTAGAATCTCAGGTCAGGTCGACTGGACCATTTTCCCTGTCTTAGAAGCGTGGAGGGAAGATTTTTACAATCATAACTTTAAACAGTTTTACAACCCAAATCCGAATTAGACTCAAAGGACCACTGACTACGAATTGAAATGTTGAAGATTTATTACAAACCAAAAATAATTGAACATACAGACATCTCAGTAAAAGATTCAAGAAATAGACTGGTACTAATGCAAACATAATCCTACGCAAGAGTCTCAGACGACTCAGAAAAAAAATCAAAGTTAATTTAAGAAGCATTAGACATACTATGATCGACAATGCTGAAAGTCTGGACTGCATTTACAAAAAAAGGAAAAGAATTTGGTTAGACTGTCCCTACACTAACTCTAAAGTGACATCCCTACTTAACGATTTACCCAGCAAGAATAAAGGTGTCAGCTGTGAAGATTTCGTAAGAACTACACTCACTTTCTAAAAGTAGCCTCAGCTACTGAGCTCTCTCTAAGATGCTCCTTCCTACACCTTACTATGCCTTAAGTTCACAAACTACCTACATCCAGTGGCGGCTGGTGACATTTGATAGTGGTGGGCATAAAAGTTTGTGGCGAGTGAAAATAGCGAAGAAGCCTGACTGTCACAAGGTGGGGATTTGGGGAGCACCCCCACTCGAGTAAATTTTGAAAAAAGATAGGGCAAATCGTGGATTTTCAAGCATATTTGTGAAAGTCAGAAGGTTAATATAGCAATTGCGAAAATGTATCGTCTTGTAGCAGCATTTATATAGTGCTTCCTACCCTTGGAGGTGCCAAAGTACTTGGGCCGTTCTCCCCTCTGTGCCGGGTGCTTGGTACACAGTAACCCCTCTCTGTGCCCAGTGCCTGGGAGAAGGAAGTTACCCTCCTCACTGCCTAGCATCGGGTACACATTAGCATCTCCCTCTGTCCTTGGTACGCAGCAGTTGTGTCCTCCTCTATGTCACGTGCCTGAACATACACAGCAACTACCCCGTCTGTATTTGCCCCTAGTAAATTGCATTGCAATATCCCGTCTATTTCTGGTTAAGACCGGCAGTCCCCCCCATCAACCCCCCCCCCCATTGATCAGACAGGCGGTAATTAAAGTAGTGAGCCCATCCGCCTCATCTTTCTCCGCTCTGTGTCGACAGAAAACAACATTACTGCCACTTTCCGTATACTTGTACAAGCTTATAACACGCTGACATCACAGCACTTTAAAACGGACCACTTGGCAGAGCCAGGCACTGGTTCAGTTATCTGAACACACTCATTCCAAGGGCACAGTGCATAGAGATCATGGACACTGATTTAAAAGGGCTCGTGACTAAGAACTGTGCACTGGCTGGAACAGCAAGTAGATGACAGCTGGGGGCACCAGTTAAAGGAGCACAAGGCAGTGAGTGAAGGGCACACTGTAGAGAGTTAGTGGATTAAGGACACAGTGCCGCTGCAAATTCTGTGTGCCTCCAACATCCCCACACCTCACCGAGGACGGGGAAACAAAGTGAAAGGGCCGAACTAAATGCTCCACTGCTTGGGGATGACAGGAAACGTCCCACCCGAGGTTCACTGGCATACTGGCCCTGCCGGCCTAGTTTTATGCCCTGGGGCTGTTTCTAATTTAACTTCCACGTAATTCTGACACTTTTTCCTTCAGCACAAACTATTAAACAGATGGCTGTCAGGTACGTAAATCTGTCAAAATAGACACATGCTCGAGACAGAGGCGAGCGACAACAGTGAACTGCATTAAAACAAATTAAGGGAACTATTATAATGCAGTGCAAAATGGGGGTGAACTTGTCCTGGAGGTTCCCCTTGATATCTGCTTTGTAATTCTACCCCTCACCCGGCCACAAGTACCATATTGGCCTTTCTGCACACTATGCTTACAAGAGAACAACGTGAGCGCAGGTGCCCTGCTCGTGCTCGGTAGAATCGCCTGCTTGTGCGCTGCACTATTGAAAACACCGAAATGTGGACCAACTCTCCTTTGCCACACTCTTTCACAAACATGGAAACAATCCACATATTTTTCAAATCAGAGAGGGGGTGTTGGGTCACTGGTGAAGACTTCCATCCACATTCCAGCCACGTGCAAACACTGCTGCGCAAAAAATGCTATCAGCCTTGAGCCTTCCATAAAGGAAAGCTATTTCCAGCGAGCATTCCCGAAATCGAATGGAGGAAAATACGGAAAGCAAAGCCAGTCATGCAGTTCTGTGCAAACCGTGCAGTTCCTTATTCGATAATTCCATTGAGAGGAGAGAGCGTCAGAGATGAGATGAGCGAGACAAAGGACGGATAGAAAGAGAGAGGGGGGGGGCTGCTTTGAGCATTTGTCCCAGGGTTGCAGTCGGTTTGCAATCCGGCCCTGCGCTGCTAGACTCTACCAGTGAAATAAATGTCAGACCGGGGCATGTGCTAAGGCACACACCATCAGATTAGTGGCCAGCACTTTCAAGAGAAGCGGCTGCATTAAGTGAATGACACTCACCGTTCGTCTCTCTCAGCAACGAGCACTCATGACGTGCCGGGAGCACAGAAGACGTTATGACCTCCCTCCTGTCTGTCCAGCCCCGACCTGAGCCAATCCTCCACTCTGCTCACTTTCTGTTTGTCAGGAAGAATTTAAATACTTACTTACTTTCGTCGTGAACTGAAGTCTCGTCCAGTCTCTTCTTTACCGGAACACCGTCGCATGACTTACTCGAGCCACCAGCACCACCATCCTCGTGCGCGGTAACTAACTCAGCCAATCCTGGCGCAGCATAACATCGCCACTGCGCCAGGATTGGCAAAAGAGCAGGGCTAATACTGCCCGTAATGAGACCCGGCTCCCCCGGGTCTCTGCCTGTGTGACGGCTAGGGGGGGAGGAGGAGGGAAGGGGTTATTGTGTGTGTGCGCATGCGTGGGCAAGTCATGAAAATGACTTGCCCTAAATGCGCACACTACTGCTGCTATCAGAGTCACACGCTGCCAGCCCGCCACTTACTGCCGCAGGCCCGCCCCCCACCCCAGTTCCGCGATCACAATGATGACGTGACTCCGACCGGAGACCTCAAATCATTATCGGGCTGCGCTGCACTCAGCTCATAATTTTACATTTTGAATGCGCAGTGTGTCAGTGACAGTGACGGTCGTCCATGGGTAGGGGGGCAACGCCCTAACGCCCCCAATGGACGAACCGCCACTGCCTACATCTTGCCCTCCCCAAGCCCACTTTCTAACTCCTAGTCTGCTCACTGCTCTCCACTCTCTACTCCGGACTGACTCTCCGCCCTCGGGTCCTGTCCCTAATACAAAATCCCAAAAACAGTCAACACGCCCAGAGGCACACCCCTCTGGTAGGTACGGATCTTCGGATTTTTCCAGTGTGGCACCTCTCCATCAAGCGTCCGTTCGTTTGTCCTTGGGTCCCAGGCATCTTCTTCGCTGAATGTTGCACTCCCAAATTCTTTGGCAGCTCCTCTGCACTTGCACCTACTATCCTGACTTCTAAACAATGGATCTTTCTACCTAACTAGACTTGTGGCCTTGCACCTGCAATCTGGAATACATGAGAGCATCCTTGCAAACATTCGAATTTACAATTTAATATTCGCTGAGGACGGCCTTTCCCAAGAAGGAGAAATCATTTATTTTCGACTAAGGCTAGCCAAAGAAATTACAGTTAGGCCTCTACTGGCTTCAACATATCCCAGGCCCTTGAAAGTTTAGATGCATTTCTAACATAACAGGGTATTACATTTCATCATTTTAGAACATTAATTCTATTTCCAATGTAAACAATATATCTTTCGTATTAAAAACCTATGTTAATCCACCCATTTATAAGCACATGTATACTTCATAAGACACATCATTGCTAATGCGACATTTCACATAGGATTATATTTCTACCTTATTCAACATTCCATTTTGATTCAGGCCCTACATTAGCCTATGATTAATAAACACATCACTACATATTGCACTAATCCCCGAAATAATGTTACATTTCTAAACTACATTAATAAAGTCCTCTAAATATGTCGTTGCTGACTACTCAGGATTATAATGCAGCCCTACACATGTTTCAAAGTAACACGGCACTCTCTTAGCATCATAACGTTGTGCAAGAGGAGAGTCTAGAGTCTACTGACAGGATGTTAACAATGGCACTTAATAGACATAGATTTTGGATGACACCCAGTCAGAGAATAATATTCACATCCTCTTTTATGCTTGATGCCTGAGCATCTTTTGACACAGTGACTCATGGAGGTTTATTGTCACATTTTGCATCAGCTGCTGGAGCTCCGAACAAACCTTCAGGTGGTTCAGGTGACCTGTGTAGGGCTGCTACCAGGAAGTGAAAATGGTTCTCTCCAAGTAACCTGCAGCTCAGGCCATTGTGGTAGCACATGAGGCCCTAATGAGACTTTCATTTTTCAACATTTTCTGCAATCCCTTCTGGTCCTTCCCAGAGGTCAGAACCTTTGCCTCCATGAATGCAAAGAGGTTATATTTTGTCAAACAGCTTTTGAGGAACTTCACATATGTTGTTGGCCACCGTGGTTTAAAACTAAAGCCACTAAGAGATATGTTATGGAGTTATGGCCATGCTGTCTAGGACCTGAAAACTACACTAGAGCTGCCCCTGCTGCACGTTTTGGACACTTTACTATTTCTGCTACTTAAGTAGAAAACCTGGGAGCGTGCCAGTGTCAAACCTCTGACTTGCAACCCTTCCGCAGAGGAGCCGGCAGGTGATAATGATAGGCATCCCTCCCTATAGAGAGCTGGGCAACATCAATCATTTCCCCCATCCGTTTCGGAAATGTGAAGAATGTCATTCATGTGCCAGAAGCATGTATAACGGTACTACTATGAAGGGAGAAAACTCCCTGTGCAACGACAATCGGTTTTTCTTTAGAGATAAAAAAAAACATGCTTTGAGTGTTTGGTTTCTATGAAAAATGGTTGCATAGGTAGGCTCTCGTGGCTCATGTTTGACAAACCCACAGCGCTCTGATGGAAGCAGGTGCTGACACTCATTTCACAGACCATCAGACTGGGAGAATCTCTCAAATAGGGCGGGCGGTCCTTAACCAGGGTCTAACCGCCCGATTCATGAACCTAAATTGCGCTCGCAAGGGGCCGGAATCTGAGAATCCGGCCCTTTGCGAGAGCGATTTTTGCATTTGGGATTCAGCATCCCAAATGCAAAAATCGCTAATTGCGATGTCGCAAATGTGCGAGGAATTACATTTAAGGAATCTCTATTAGAGATTCCTTAAATGCAATTCAACATCCAATTTAAATTTGCGAATTCGCAATTTCTTGCCACAATTTACCGCGAGGTCAGACCTCGCGGTAAATTGCGAAAAATCAGAAAAATGCATTTAAATGCATTTTTCTGAGTTGCATGTTACACACACACACATGTCCTTTGGACATGTGTGTCTGCAACACCTGTGTGAAATTTCATTTGAGGGGTGCTACAGGGTGTCCTGTGGACACCCCTGGCACCCTTCAAATCGCAATCTTATTTGCGATTAGCTAATTGCTAATCGCAAATAAGGAATACTCCCCATTCATTCCTACGGGCCTTTTGGCCGATAGGAATGAATGGCGAGTTATTCCTTATTTGCGATTAGCAATTAGCTAATCGCAAATAAGGAATCAGTAGGAATCGCATTTTATTATGCGATTCCTACATGATTACCGTTTTGCGAGTCCTTAATAGCGAATCGCTATGATTCGCTATTAGGGGCTCGCAAAACGGCCCGTTGATGAATCAGGCTGTAAATTACTCCATTTCTCTAGTGTGCATGCACCTTCATATGCTGACATCTCAGCGATTGTATCGCGTGATCCAAAATTACGACATTCCAAGTAATTTTTGGTTATTTCAAAATCCTATTTCAATAGCAGGGGTGAAGGCATCAGCGTACACCGGGACCGAGTCTGTGAAATTCTCTAATGATTAAACTGCGCCATTTCCTCTTAAGTCACACCTTTTGCTTCAACTATGACTTTCGCTCTGTTTTTCACACTCCGATGGGATTACAATCATTGTGCTGAGTCGTAACTAATTACAATAGAAATTAGGATTAGAGTTAAAGCCAGTGCTGTGCTGCTGGTGGGAGTCCGCTTTTGTGCTGTGCATGCGTGAGGTGTCGGCAAGGGAATACATGGAATGCCCTTTTCACGGGGTGCAAGTGCACCCCAGGGGAGGTTCCTCTGGGCCATGGGACAATCCTGAGGCTTCTCTTACTATCATCATGCCAAAACCATGTTCATGGTTGTGGAAGATGACAATACAAAAGATATTTCTGATGTTGTCTTTGCCGCTGGAAATGAGAAGGGAGTTTAGTGAGAGTTTCAGAAGAAAATACGCCTTTTGTTTGAGCTGGTTGGAGGCACGAGGGAGGAAACTGAGGCTGGAAACAAGCAATATTTGAATTTTTGTGGATGAATGAGTCATGAAAAAGTGTTGTTGTGTGACACAAGACACCAGAAATATTTGGTGTGTGAATATGTGTGGCGGTGGCTTTAGTTGCATCTTATGATACATATCACTTTCATGGAACGTCTTTATACAAAATAAACGTTTCTGTCAGCTTTTGCCATCTGCAATGACTTCACAAGGCCGGCACATGCATTCCACTACTTCACCTACGTGTCTCCACAGATCTTCTCAAAGTAGGGGAAATGCATCTTTTGCTGTCAACTCATCCTTGAGACTCAGAGGAAGTAAACAAAAAATGGGTACGGCTGTGGTAAATCTTCCACATCATCCTATCTTCCCCTACTCACGTCAGACCTGTGGGTATCATAAGTTGACCAATGCTATGGTGCTGCCTTCCTTTAGCTTCCCTCCTCTTCTGCTCAAGCATCAGGGAAGGGAAGGAGAAGCAGGTTCTGTTACACCCCATTCTATGACTTTCCCGAGTTTACAACTGGATCCAGGAGAAACATGCCCACAGTCTGCAGCAGCTCTGTCATTGGTAGAGCCACTGTTCAGTTATGTGTCCAGCAGTCACAGAAGAATGAGGATGGTGAGCACAGAGTGAAGTGGGGAGAGAAGAACAACGCCTGGTATGCTGTTATGTGTTTTTGTACAGAACACTTTCATGGGCAAGAGTATCCTGGCACCGAGCAAGTGTGTGTGCCTAACCTTGCCTATGCTAGGTTATTTAATTGAAAAGCTTGGTCTTCAGTGTCTTGCAGATTTCAAAAAGAGATTAGGAGGCTCTGGAGTGGAGTCGGAGGTCAGTCTATGCTCTAGAAGTGATGTAAAAGAATGCCTGTCCTCTTGAACTGGTTCTCTATATGTGTTGGAGGTGTGCAAGTAGGAGTCCTGCAGAACAGATATTTCTGGTCTGGATAGTTGGTGGAAGGAGATGCAGCTGTTCAGGTATGTGGGGTCTGAGCTTTGTAGTGCCTTGAATGTGGGTTGTGGATCCATAAGGTGAGGTGTGTTGTGAGTTCTGTGTGAAAGGTTCAGGATGAGTCTAGCTGCCCAGTCCGGATGCTTTGAAGCAGTCTAGTGAGTTGCTTGGTGATCTTGCCATAGAGGGTGTGCCCATAGTTCAACTTCCTGGTGACTAGCCTGAGTAGCAGTTATTCTAGTGTTGTTTGGGAGCCATTTGAAGATTTTCATCCACATATTTAATGTATGGAAGGTGGATGCAGTGATGGGATTGACTTGTGCAGTCATGTCCAGTTTGCTGTTGATGATTATTCTGAGGTTCCTAGTGTGGGCCCGAGTGTAGCCAGCCACTAGTTGGAGTCCCATGGGGAGGTGATCTTGATGACGATCACTACTTCTGTCTTCTTGGTGTTGAACTGGAGACAGTTGCCTTTCATACAGTTAGCAACTTTGGCCTTGCAGGCAATGAACTTATTTTTGTGTGTTTTGAGGTTCTTGTTTAAGAAGGAGAGTATGAGTTGCGTGTCATCTGCTTAGGCGAAGATGTTCATGTTGTGCGCATGGATGACATTAGCCAGAGGAATCATATAGGCATTTAAGAGGGTGGGGTTGAACGATGAGCCTTCAGGCACTGTGCAGATGATTTGGCACGATTCCAAGGAGAAAGTTCCCAGACTGACAGCTTCGGTTCTATCCGTTAAGAAGCAGATCCAGCAAGGAGCAGGTCCCTAGATGTGAGGTTAAGATAGGCATTTACAATGTTTTAGCAATCTTACAGGTTGTTCTGCTGATGTGCGATTCTGCTATTTATTGTCATATTTATGATCCACCAAGTGGTTTTTACTGATTGGATTATGAAATGAATAAAATGAATGAAATGAAATGAAATTTGATTTGTAGAGTGCATGGCTGCCCGAAAGCGTCCCAGCGCTTGCTTGGGGAACCCGTCCTGGTATTCCCCTGCGAGATAACCCATTACTGGGCATCCCCAAGGTGAAAGCCAGGCATCCCGCTGCGAGGGGCCGTTTTGGAGATTAAGCAAGCTATTGCCCAGAGTTACAGAGTGGGACTCCATGATTGGAATAGGAACCGAGGCGAGAATTGTCAGGCCCGGGGAAATTTGAGCCCAAGACCCGCCGAGGCGGGGAATTGAACCCTGGTCCGGGCCAGACCTCTGCATCAGGGTCTGCCGCTCCAACCACTTGAGCCACACTTCTCCTTATGTCACTGGATTGTATATTTTATTCTCTCCTCGAATTTTTTATGTACAGTGTTGATTGTGATGAATTATAACTATGTATGTTTGCTTTACGGATCTATATTTCCAAAAGAAACTAATTTGAAAACCTATATGGCTGTTGAATCAAACTTCGTTTTTAAGAATGTTTCCAAAATATAATGAAATGCATAACATTTAAGTGGGGGACTGTGGTAACTAAAATGATAATGGGACGGTAATAGATTCCAAATCATAATTCTATTTCCCCAGGCCTATTCTCAGAGGAATACAAGAAGACATTATGATCAATGCTACTTAGCAATTTGCCAATTAGTGTAGGATAAAGTGTTCAGTCAGTGTCAGCTAACAAGATTAGGCATGATTTCATTAGCATGCGGTAAAGTAGGATGCAACCTGAGATTGCCACAGCATTGCATGGGCTGCACATTTTCACATCTCTGGCTAAATCAAATTTGTATTTTCCATGCTAAATCTGAATCTAACTGCTACATACCTGCATTTATAATTCACTGAGGAAACTTTATCTGTGATGGAGCAAAGGATTAGACAAACACCCGAGAGGAGACCCTGCAGGCAATCGGGAGGAAATATAAAACATTGATTGTAGAAAGTAGAAGATTGAAGTTTATTGTAACTCAACAAAGAGAAATTTTCAAAACACTTAAACGCATGTCTAATCAAGGGGTGGGCAGAGTTTACGGTTTTTAAAAACTCCACAAGATTCCATGAAGTTCTGCAAGTGCGAGGGATTTTTGACATTGTGCTACTTGTGAAGATTGTTAGCACTGGGAGCTTGTTTTGCACTGTAAAATCAGAGCGAACGCCACCCCGTGGTGCACCAGAGGGTGCTGCTTCTTTCAGCCACTCGAGTGGATTTTCTACTCGAGCTGCAGCTTTCTTAAAGGGAACGGCCGTGACCTACAGGGATCTCCCGCTTTGAGAAGTCATGCCGGGAGGCACTCTACTGCCTGAAAATCCCCCTTGCCGATCCCAGCGTAAGAAGAAACTCTGCCATGCGGCGGTTATTGGACTTTTGCTGAAACTCTGCGTTCTATGCGAAATACAGAGTGGGCACAACTCCACAAACTCCGACTGAGGAGCTGAATTGTAGCACCCCCTAGTATAATCCGGCATCTAGCAAAAAGAGGAAGAATACAGCTGAGAGGAATGGCATTAGAAATTGCACAAATACTTTGTGGCGAAATATTGCTACAATAAGAGATAATATGATTTGAAGATGATAAAAAGAATAACAATATGAATGTCATCTCATCCACTCTGGACATTGATGTAGGAAGTCCCAGGCTCCAGCTTGTAAATGGCTCATTTAGAATCTGTCCAGCTTTCCACTTGTTTTCAATGTGTTACTGTTATCAAAGATCACGAAGGCAGCCACAATTATCCACATCATAGAAATATAGTAGAAACTGGAGGACTTGCAATCAAGGTTCTGGTCCAATAGATTTATGGAGAGAGCCCTCAATGAGGTTTAGATAACCCTTTTTGAATATTATAAATACATCTGTCCCTACTCTCCTGATGTTGCTCAACTTCTCTGCATCTTTCAATACCATCACATTCAACTAGGCAGGCTGAGGGCAGTGGTGAGAGCATTGTAAAAATCATTCCTATTTGTTATAATTCCTTTCAGAGAAATGTGCTCAAATGAATATCGAACTAATCAGTTTTACCAAACATGATCAATACTGAGTGCAACAGGGTTTGTATCTCTTCTAGACACTTTCATTTTATGTAGAGCCATTGGATGAACTCAATCAAGTAAAACATTTCATTCCATACTAATGCAGACGACAACAAAACACCTGCACCCTTATTACAGATAGGATGCACTTTTGGAGGTTGTGCCATGGCCCACCTTTAAACAGGTGCACCAAGTACAAACACAGAAAGAGTGCATTGTTACAGTGAACGCACTGCACTCAGCACAGCTGCAAACCTGTTGTTAGACCTGGCATCTTTGGCATGGTTTCCCCTGACTTTTTGCCTCTGGCTCCTGTATTTTTTGATGCTGTGGTGGATTTAGTTTTTGCTGGTTTAGATGCTTTGGGCACTTTGCCACTGCTGATCAGTGTCAAAGTGCAAGTGCTCCCTGGGTAAATTGCTATTATAATTGGTTATCCATGATTGGCAGATTTGTTTAATCAGTAGGTCCCTAGTAAAGTGCACTGAGTGTGCCAGGGCTGGTGATTCAAATGCTACTAGCGGGCCTGCAGCACTGATTGTGCCATCCACATGAGTAGCCCTAAAATGCTGTCTCAGGCCTGCCACCGCAGTGCCTGTGTGCATTTGCTAACTGCCATACTGACCTGACCAGTGTCCCCACTGGCCAGGCCTAACCCTTCCCTTTCTGTACACATTGGACACCCCTATGGAAGGATCAAGGTACCCCCTGGACAGGGCGAAGTGTATGTGAAAGGTAGAGCATGTACTAGTGTGGGTGACATGCTCTGATGGGGAATGCTGTGTATAATGTTTACCTGCATATCTTCCCATAGGAGCAAGATATAAAATTAAAGTCTGGAATCCCTGAACTCAGAATTTAATAACCCATCTTTTAAGAAGGATGTTTTTTGAATCCTGTGTTTGAAAACAGCACTTTTAAAAAGTGGCTGTTTTCTTGTCTGACCTTTCTGTGTGCCTTTGCCTGTTTGTGAATTGACTGTCTGGTTTGTGAGTGACAGGGGCTGGGGTGGCTCCAGAGGCTGGGTGAGTCAGCACTAGGCTGAATAGCTTCATCTGCATCTTGAGTGGTGGGAGGGGATAGCGCCTGGGCCTGAATAGGGCTGTGCCTGCCTTCCACGATGCTGGCTCACCTCCTCCTGGGCGGCTGATGGCCCTGCCCCTCTCTCTCAAAGGAAAGAATGAGTCATGTAAACAGAGTGCTCCAAGACTGACCAGAACTGGTTTTGACTAGGCAAAGGCATATCTTCCTTCAGAGAACAAAGAGAATATTGGTATAAAAAGGGATACCCAGACCCCAAGACTTTAGATCATCCTGGAATCAAGAAGGAGTCTCTGCCAAAAAGAAAAGCTAGAAGACTGAAGAGGAAGGACTGCCCTTCTCTGTGTTTGTAGGCTGACCTTCAGTTGCTATTCAGCCAAGGAGAGGGGAAGGACTTTGCTGTTGCTGTGTCCCCTGCTTGAAGAGATCTTCAAGGGCCTGAGAAGAGCTGGCCTCCTGTTAAGAAGTTCCAGGAACAAAAGGACTTCACCCCCAGCTTCCCCCTGAACTCTGCTGTGTGTGTTCTGAAATGCCTAGAGTGCTTGATCCATTTGTGGGGCCTCTGGAGGTTGTTTCCTGCTGTTTGGGGAACTGAAAAAGAAGAAAAGAAGATCTACAATTTTGCACGCATCGCTTGCCTGCGGAGCGCATCATCGACAGTGCGAGAGAATTTCCGTCGCCGTGAAGATCGTCGCAGCACCTGTTCCGCTGCAAGAACTGATGCATCTTTTGCTTGCGGAGCGCATCGCCTCGGTGCGGGAAGATTCCTGTTGCTGCGAATATCATCGCAGAGCCTGTTGTCGCTGTGAGAACCGTCGCACCACTTGCTTGTGGACCGCATCCTGTCGCTGCAAACATTGTCGCAGAGTCCAGCGCCAACGCATCGAGGGGCTGCGACAGAAGAGGATCAACGCTGCGCCGCGCATCGCCGCTGCACCGAAGATCATCGCTGTCCCGAAGATCGTCACATCGTGCCTGTGCAAGACGCTTTCTACCAAAGAACCTGCAAACCGGAATCCACACAAGGTATCGCATTGCTCCCCGTACAGATCGGATTTGAAGCAAACCCACCCGCTGCATGCAGTGGGGTTGTCGCATCGCCAGGGTTTCAGGAGTGATGCATCGCTTGTTTTCTGATGCTGCAGCTGCCGCTTGGAACTTTTGACGCATCTACAGGTACTTTGGGCTCAAAGTGACGCAACTGTGGATTATTTTGGTGCAAACTCTTGAACTCTTTTTAAAGACTTATTTTGGAACAGTGTATGTTGGATTTTCGTCGTTGTGGTCTTGTGTATTTTAGATAAAGATATAGTTGATTTTTTCTAAACTGGTGTGGAGTCCATTTGTGGTGTTTTCACTGTTTTACTGTGAGTGTTGGTACACATACTTTACACATTGCCTTTGATAAGCCTATCTGCTCGTGCCAAGCTACCAAGGGGGTGAGTAGGGGTTATCCAAAGAGTGTATCCCCCTTACCCTGACTAGAAGCAAGGGTCCCTATTTGGACAATGGAACCTACCTCTGCCAACTAGAGACCACGAGACCTAACATCTGTGCTGCCATGGAGGTAACACACAGAAGTGAAATACACAGTTGCTACTTCAACGCCACTCCATGTTTCACAGTGCAGGCAGTAATCCGCCTGCGCTTTGAAGAGGAGAGAGAGAATCCCCCTTTCAGGCAGGTGCGGTGAGTGACTGCATCCACTGGCAGGAGGATGGCCGAGGGGTCCACGGGACCCCCTTTGCCCTTCCAGAGGGCTCCCCTCAAGGGTGTGAACTAACAGTTTGCCACCTTTTTTGTAGACTTTCAGTGCGCCTGCTAAGGGCATGTTTGCCTGTTCCTGTAACACGTTTATCACTGGAGGGGTTTTGTCCTACGGGTCCTGGCTGGACAACATACGTTAATCAAAAAACAAGAGTGCCAGGGCTCGGATTCAAATCACAACAGCTTGTTTATTCAGCTGGTATGTGCCTTCCTTTTATTAATTCAAGAAGGTATTGTATTTGCATTTGTCATTATTTCAAATTTTCAAAACATATTTACATTTTATGCAAGCTACAGAGGATAGAACAATCCTTTTGCTGTGGAAACAATATATACAAAATTTTATACATTGCAATACTTTCTGTATGTTCTAACAAAACAAATAAGAAAACATTCATATGTGATTACACTTTGACTTATTTCAATATAAAACAGACATTGAATCATATACACCTAGAATTGTTGAGGTACTGATCCTATGAGTAAGTAATCATTGTTGCATGGACCAGACACATTGGGCAATATGACTTTAGTTGCATCGCCCTATGCTTTTGTGCTAACTCCTAACATTTGGGTTGCCTCTTTGAAACAGCCGAATAGCCGACGCGTTTCCAAACCCTTCTTTCAGTTAATAGGGTTCTTCTTCAGGGCTGAGCTGTGTACCTGTGGTGTAAAATTGGGGGACATTTAGTATCTCCTTTTCTCTAAACTGTTTAGCTTACAACTTATATGGGTAAAACCTATTGGGAGATTTTTACCTTTTCTCACGATGTTGTTGGCTGTGATTTTCAAAAGCGGGGCATCAAATTAACCTGGATTTTCACCATTGCCTAAATGAAATTAAAGGATGGTGGTTTCATGAGTATGGGAATTTCTGGCATTTGTTTGCACGTTTTATATCCAAGTTACCGGTGCGCTATCACTTACTTGTTCTATGTGTTTCTAATCACTCGATAGATTGAAGTGACCGTTTGTAGGAGTCTCTTTGCAGTTCCACAGTGTTTGCGTTCTGTTTGGATAAAAGTTTAAATCAGTCCGCGGGTGAAACAATGCTCGAATTTAGACACGCGTTTTAACGCTATCGTGCTTACTTGTGTGTGGCGCGGTGAGGGACTCAGGCACTGCTACACTTTTATTTATTTATTTTGACCGTTGGTTCTCTGGACCGGTTGGGAGTTCTGTAAGTTAAACACAAAGGTGTCTAAATTCGAGCATTGTTTCACCCGCGGACTGATTTAAACTTTTATCCAAACAGAACGCAAACACCGTGGAACTGCAAAGAGACTCCTACAAACGGTCACTTCAATCTATCGAGTGATTAGAAACACATAGAACAAGTAAGTGATAGCGCACCGGTAACTTGGATATAAAACGTGCAAACAAATGCCAGAAATTCACATACTCATGAAACCACCATCCTTTAATTTCATTTAGGCAATGGTGAAAATCCAGGTTAATTTGATGCCCCGCTTTTGAAAATCACAGCCAACAACATCGTGAGAAAAGGTAAAAATCTCCCAATAGGTTTTACCCATATAAGTTGTAAGCTAAACAGTTTAGAGAAAAGGAGATACTAAATGTCCCCCAATTTTACACCACAGGTACACAGCTCAGCCCTGAAGAAGAACCCTATTAACTGAAAGAAGGGTTTGGAAACGCGTCGGCTATTCGGCTGTTTCAAAGAGGCAACCCAAATGTTAGGGGTTAGCACAAAAGCATAGGGCGATGCAACTAAAGTCATATTGCCCAATGTGTCTGGTCCATGCAACAATGATTACTTACTCATAGGATCAGTACCTCAACAATTCTAGGTGTATATGGTTCAATGTCTGTTTTATATTGAAATAAGTCAAAGTGTAATCACATATGAATGTTTTCTTATTTGTTTTGTTAGAACATACAGAAAGTATTGCAATGTATAAAATGTTGTATATATTGTTTCCACAGCAAAAGGATTGTTCTATCCTCTGTAGCTTGCATAAAATGTAAATATGTTTTGAAAATTTGAAATAATGACAAATGCAAATACAATACCTTCTTGAATTAATAAAAGGAAGGCACATACCAGCTGAATAAACAAGCTGTTGTGATTTGATTCCGAGCCCTGGCACTCTTGTTTTTTGATTAACGTATGTTCCTGTAACACAGCATGGGCACAGAGGCAAAGTGATTTCTCATTTGCATGGTGGCATGCGGGAAAAACCTCTTGTGATAGCGCTGGTACTACATGTGCGCTATCAGTATTACAAAAGGGGCTGTGCAAACATCTGCGGTCCCTTCTGTAATACTAAAGTGCCACTGGGGTACACACACCTGTTAAGCACCCGGGGCATCGTCTGTAATATGGTGCCTAGAGTGAGAATGAACAACCTTCAATTTTACGAAATGGCGGAGGAGCTTTTCCCCCAAAATGGGCAAGAAAGGAAAAAATATAACAACACCCATTTTATTTCTCCTTTCTTGTCGAGTCTTGGGACCAGTGCCTGGGGGGGTCACAGCACAGAGGGGAGTGGTAACGCACTTCCTTCACTGCGCATGACAATTTGGCTGTCTGTCTCAGGCTGGCCAAATCGTCATGGGCAGTGAAGCTCTCTCCAACCACAGCTGCATTGCTGGGTTGGAGAGAACAGGCACAGACTCCCAGTCTGTCCTGAAGCACTAATCGAGGATGCGCAAGCCAATCCTGAAGCTGCTCTAATGAATGAGAGTAGCCTCAGGATTGGCATCAGGGCATTCTGGGAGCCTGTGCGTGAAGAAGAGGAGCAGCGAAGCGTGACTCGACTGGTTAAAGGTACGTTTTTAAAACTATTATTATTTTAATTTTTCCCACCTCCCTTCCCCATGCCCATGCCCCAACACCCCCGACTGCCCCATCACTCATCCCAAACACTGGCCGCTACAAATTTTATGCAATGTTAGATGGATAACAATTGGTTTTGTTTAAATGAGACAACAATATTTTTTACTGATGGAAACAAAATTAACATCAAATAATGAAAAGACTGTTAAAAGAAATATTCTGGATCTAGTGCACATCCACTCTTAAATGAGCTTGACCAAGCAATGAAATGGATGACAGCAATTGGTTCAAGACTTTGACTTATGCCCATAAATCCTGATTTTGTCTGGCTTCTTAATATCTTAAATGTCATCTTCTGGTAGATGACTGATCAAGCCTACAGAGTTCAAGTGGAGCAGAGATGGGGGCAGGGCATTTCCAGCTGTGGACTGTGCATTAGTGAATACGTTACCAAACTTCCTGATATTTATGGGGCAACACACAACCTTTAGGAAAGTACTAAAAACCATTCTTTACTAATACATGATCTATTTGGTTTCAAACAGAACTGTAGTTTCAGAAATATACCGAGCTATTTAAATCAGGTTGTTGTTTATTTCTTAACTTAATTGCCACATTTTTGTTCACAAAGATCAAATACCTCTTCTGAAGTCCCCATTGTTGCATGTTTTGAAAATATTCTTTTGTTGAGTTTTAGTGGTCAGCAGATACAGCAGGCAGAATATAAAACATTAGTAGGTGGTGCACATTACAAAAAAATGCTATTCTTGAAGTTGTGTTGCAACATTTTGCTACCAGCAAATTAGATCGGTCAACAGTTCACATTCTTCGAGTCAGGAGGAAAGCCTTCTCTTTAGTTCTATGTCACTTACTAGGTGTCAGCAAGCATCAGAACCAAAATCAACAAAAATATTAACAAAGCTAGGTGGTCAGTATTTATTATAATGAAAATGCTACTTGTGGAATAATATGCTTTGTGTATAATTTTATGATATTGTGTATGAAAAAGGAGCAGTGAGCTTGCTATAAATGTAATATTTGGAGAAAATTACTAAATGTTGTTTTAAGGACAGGCCTCTTTTTGCATGATCCTGTTACAAGGAATGAGCAAATGCCCTTTAGCAATGGTTAGCAGTGCTAAAGTGCAGGGATTCTTAAGGCCAGCAAAAACGAGATCATTAAAAATAAATAGAGGAGGAAGGCAAACATTTTGGGGGAAGACCACCCTAAGGCTGACAGGTCTAAAAATCCCCAACTGTGACCTGGCAGCCTGCTGGCAGGTGTGAGTGGCTCCCAGGAAAGGGAACAAAAGGGCCTTGGTTAAGAGGTAATGTGAACTTCTTTTGCCAGGATGGCCTAGGGGATATGCCCACCAACTGCACAAGCTTCAAAGAGCCATCCCCTTTTGACAGGCAGATGTAACTCAATTCTTTTCTTTATTAGGTTATTAAAACACAATAACCATAAAAGTTGAGATAAAATCACAGTAAACAGACATAACAAATTCATCTAGTGCACCCAAGCCAATTCATCATAATTCAGGATACAATAGATTTCCGCGATTTAAAAACATTTTTTTTAAATGAAGAAATTGATACAATAGTTAAAATATTGTCAAGTTTCTGTACAGCTAAAAAGGCAGGGCGACAGCAATTTATTTCCATGGTCTTCAATAGAGGAACAACCCACCTTCGTTCTGACAAATCGTCGCAGGGACACTTAATCAAAATTTTCGACCAGTCATTCCTAGCGGGGAAGCTAAGTGACCTAAACAACAAATTAAATCTAAAACGAGTTAATAAAAACCTCTCCTAGTCACTCATTTGTAATTTAACATATGGCTGCATTTTTCTGGAAATTACAATTTGCTCATGGGCAGCCACCACATTTTCATCATTTCTGTGGTGGTTCTGCACTCATGCAAGTAGGTCATGCACTTTTCCTTCAAAGCTTTCCTGGAGATATTGCACAGTGAGGATGGTTCAATATAATAATTTGCCAGGCCCAAGTCCGTGAAGAATTTCTTCACGTAGCGCAGCCATCCAATTTTTTCACACTTTTCTAGCCCAACCACGTTATTCATAATTGAACGGTTTAACCCATATTCATCAGTCGTCCAGATTCTGTGCCATATCAGTACCGGGGCTGTCTTTATAATATCTTCCAGATATGGTTCCCCAAGTTCTGCATGGCAAAAATATGTGGAAACACTTTTTGGAACGGCTAGAAGGTATTTCATAAAGAGGTTTTCCACCACCTGTAATGATTTTACAATTGCATGTCCCCACAAGCCTGTGCCATATGTCGCGATTGCTACACAGGTAGCTTTATACACTATTAACATCTCCCCAATAGGTTTCCTGCCAATTTTTTGACTAAAATGTTTTAAGGCTATTATTGATTTGCAGTACAATAACTTTCTAGTCTTGATTGTGGTGTTCCATAGACCCGTGTGATCGAACAAAACTCCCAAATAGGAACAAGTTAAAGTAAAATCAACTGGGGAAGAACCAATAAAAACTACCTTTCTCTTTTTGTGTGCACCCAGACCACGGGTCATGGTGAAGGTCTTTGAACAGTTTATCCTTAGATCCAAGCCTATCATAAAATCTGCAAAGGAGGTAACTAAGCTTTGCATGGCCTGCGGAGTTCTGGCCATCAAGACTGCGTCATCGGCATACAACAATGCTGGGACTGATCTTTCCCCCACCATCGGCATATCCCTACACTCCCTCTGTAATGCATATGGCCGGGATGCCTGTCACCCCCTCCCAACACAATCCCCAAGGATGGGAAGACGGACGCAGTTCTGAACTTTTGGAAGGCGGGAGGGAGTAAACCCTCCCGGCCGTATTTATTAAAATATGAAACAAAATTAAAACATTAAAATAACAGTTTCATATCATGTACAATTTTCATTTATTACATTTCGATGAAGACATGTTCTTTGGCTAACCTTAACAAATCTCTAGTACAAAGGTTTTCCTAGCCGAATCTAACATCCTGCAAATGCATACTTTCGAAATTAAAATTGTACATCCTAGCATTACGGGCCAACGGCAAGGTCGCAACCGGTGTCAGATCCCTACTACCAGAACTCTCCCCCTCACGATGTGAGGGCGGGCGCGCAGAGGACTGTACCTCTGTGCCAACTCCAATTTCCCTTGTCTTGCGGGGGCCCCCTATTTTAACTCGACGCCATCTTAAGGGTCGTCCGAGGACTCGTGTGAGGTGTCTGTAAGAAGGTAGTGTGGACCCCCCTCTCCACCCCACACTGTCTATCACATCCGCCGTCGCGGATATCCGGGCCCCGGGAATTTCGTAGGAGAGGCATCTTAGCCGCCTCCTCCCCTGGAAGGGGCCTATGGCCGTCTTCCCTTAGGTGACCCATACTTAGTGGGTGCCGCCTCCCCGTGTGAGGGGCCAATGGCCGCCTCCCCCCGGGCGCTCCCATCCATAGTGGGTGGCGCCCCCCCTCTAGGGACCTTGAAATTACTGCTCACCGATCATGACCTTACCGCCCGACCAAAATAAATACGACATTTGTTTACCTACTAAGGGAGAAAATTATACTGTACCTTGCAATATTTGTCTCTACTACTAGACATTTTATCACATCATTAAACTTAGATCGTTATCATTCGATAAACCAGGTACGAAGATGTTATCAAGCAAATCACTTTATTGCAGTACTAACATTGTCCTGTTATTAACCGCTATACAACGGAAAAAGATGTTATCAAAGCAAATCACTTTATTGCAGTACTAACGTTGCCATAAGGGGCTGGTGGGTGGGTCAAAATTGCTCCTTGTTCCGTCGAGGGCTCACGTGCAACGAGTGGGTGCAGCTTCCAAGCACAGGAACAAGAGGACGCTTCTTCAGATTCCTGCTCTCTTTATTCCTCTTCGGGAGGGCGTGTACCCTCCTCCAGTACCTACTGGGTGTGGCCAACGGTGTAGGTGTCTAGGACAACCCCTCCTGGGCGGGAAAAGGCGCGCCCCGGCTACGCCACTTCGGGCATACCAGCCGTGACACGCCCCCCGCCCAAAATGGTTTCCCGGGGGGATCCGGGCCCCCTACCATACGTTCGGGGGGACCGAGTGGTCGCCCCTTTCCATATGGCCGGGATGCCTGTCACCCCCTCCCAACACAATCCCAAAGGATGGGAAGACGGACGCAGTTCTGAACTTTTGGAAGGCGGGAGGGAGTAAACCCTCCCGGTCGTATTTATTAAAAAAAGAAAAAAATTAAAACATTAAAATAAAAGTTTCATATCATGTACAATTTTCATTTATTACATTTCGATGAAGACATGTTCTTTGGCTAACCTTAACAAATCTCTAGTACAAAGGTTTTCCTAGCCGAGTCTAACATCCTGCAAATGCATACTTTCGAAATTAAAATTGTACATCCTAGCATTACGGGCCAACGGCAAGGTCGCAACCGGTGTCAGATCCCAACTACCAGAACTCTCCCCCTCATGATGTGAGGGCGGGCGCGCAGAGGACTGTACCTCTGTGCCAACTCCAATTTCCCTTGTCTTGCGGGGGCCCCCTATTTTAACTCGACGCCATCTTAAGGGTCGTCCGAGGACTCGTGTGAGGTGTCTGTAAGAAGGTAGCGTGGACCCCCCTCTCCACCCCACACTGTCTATCACATCCGCCGTCGCGGATATCCGGGCCCCGGGAAATTCGTAGGAGGGGCATCTTAGCCGCCTCCTCCCCTGGAAGGGGCTTATGGCCGTCTTCCCTTAGGCGACCCATACTTAGTGGGTGCCGCCTCCCCGTGTGAGGGGCCAATGGCCGCCTCCCCCCGGGCACTCCCATCCATAGTGGGTGGCGCCCCCCCTCTAGGGACCTTGAAATTACTGCTCACCGATCATGACCTTACCGCCACAGGCCGGATAGTTGACCGGCTATCCGGCCCCCCCACAACTCCTACTAAAGGTCATGCTTTTACAAACCCCTTAACCATGCTACGAAGTCTCCTATGAGTAAGACATTCCCCTCCCGGGACAAATGGACCCCATCATCGAGATACATGTGATCCCCCCGAATACATCCATGCGGAATACAGTGCAACTGCGCCGTGCGAAACAACCTACCAAGTTTGTTATTGACCTTTTTCACTGAATGGTTCAGAGCTGACACAGAGAGGCCCCCCGCCACACCTTCCTGGGAATCATGTGGGACCATGCTATCGTGCACCCCGGGATCCTTCTCGCCAGCCAGCTAACAGTAGATAGAACTCGCTCGAGTAGTACTCGCCGACCGAGTGTCACCAAGTCATTGCCCCCCAGATGTACTATGATTACAGATGGCGGTGACCTCTGCCGCCCTAACAGTTCCTCAATAAAACATTGAAACTGGTCAATACAGAGCCCGCCCCTTCCGTGGAAGGTCACCCTGTACCCGTATTCCCCAGCTGCGTGAATCACGTCACCTGCTTTGAATACGTCCCCTGCCCGCCTCACGTATGAGTGGCCCACGACCCACGACCCACACCACTCTCTCCTCAGCCGGTGATCCCTGACCGCTGATCCCCAGGTGCCGGGTCGACTGCACAGTCCGCCCCGCATTGCATGCTCGCGAAACTGAAAACCAAACAGAAGACAAGAATCGTGAGTGCATGACATTGACTTCACAACATGTGCAATCGCACATACCTCTTATAACAGTTCGAGGACCATCGTCCCAGTTGTTTCACCTTCTCAACACTCTGACCCCCGGCTGTAGCCTCTGTAGCAGCCCCTATTCTAAAGAAATGGGTCCCGAAATCGCCCGGGTCCAAGCCCGCTGCTGCGATTGCCATTGTTAGCACCCTCTGAAACTGAAACCTCGTCAGTGGGGTGGCGTCGATATGTCTCAGCAGGCTTCCCCCCCATGTATCCGCCCTTTGCGCCAAATATTCCTCAACGCACTTCACCGGGCACATGGGGGACCCTCGCATGCGCTGGACAATAACACTGTCTCCCATAGCACACTGGTCGGTCTTGGACCTGGTTATTGTGACCACCATTGAATCACCCTTAATCAGAATGTGATCCCGACACAGACCTCCCTCCACATCTTTCTTATTTCTTGCAACCAGCTCGCTCACCCGCATAGCCCCATGGACTGCTAATGCAAAAGCGGCCCGGAACAGCACTGCCTCGAACTGGGAGGAACATGTCGTAGGGAGTATCGCCATTAGCAGGGATAACCTTTCTAACCCAATCGGGTGCCGCTCGTCCACTCTACGACCCTCAAGGCGTTGCCAACCACGAAGGGCTCTCCTTACCAAAAAAGGACGATGTCGGGTCCTTGATACCATGCGCCTGCGCCATGAATGAAATGGCGGCCCGGTGCCTATTGGCAGTTGCCGCTGATCGGCCTTTACTGTGCAGTGCTACTAGAAACTTCAGGACATAATCCTCCTGACCCCAATTGTCCCCCGCTGCCGGACCCAAAAATGCACAATAGGAACGAAACGCTCCTTCGTATGCCTTCCTTGTCCTGGGGGCTAAGCTTGCTGCCACAAGGTCTTGTAATCTGGGGCACCGAGTAGCCAGAGAGCTTCGGGGAATGGTGCCGCCGCCTGGTCCGCGGAAGGTAGATAACCCCTGAAAGCCTGCATGTGTGAACGAGAGAGTGCATCAGCCGCCTGGTTCAGTACACCTGGCACATGCTTCGCCCTGAATTGTACGTTCAGTCTCATGCAAAGTAGTACAATTTCCTTCAGTAATCTCAATATCCACTTGCAGCGTGCTGCCTGATTAATTATACATTCAACTACAGTCATATTATCGGACCAGAACACCACAGAGCGATCTCTGAACTCATCCGGCCATGCCTTCAGAGCCACAAAAATGGGGAACAACTCGAGAAACCCAATGTTACCTGTGAGACCGCTGGTGTGCCACCACGTCGGCCATGTCTGCGCCGACCATCGATTACCAAAGATGGCGCCAAATCCCACGCTCCCCGCCGAGTCGGTCCACAAACCCAGCTCGTCCGAAGACGCTGGTGGCTTGTTCCACACCACTCGACCGTTGAAGTCCGCCAGGAACGGCAACCAGATGCGCATATCCTGGCGAACCTCTGCCGACAGTCTTGTGCGGTGGTGTCCTTCCTTGAGACCAACCATGGCTTGTGCAATAGAGCGGGAAAAGGACGGGCCATTGGTATCACTCTTAGGGCAAAGTTAAGCTGGCCCACTGCTTGTTGTAACTGATGAAGAGTAACTTTCTCTTTGCTAATGCACACTTCCAGGGAAGCCCTGAATTTCGCCACTTTCCCTACTGGCAAACGGAAACATCCCTCCACAGAATCGAGCTCAATTCCAAGAAACTCGAGTGAAGTAGACGGCCCAATCGTCTTACCTGGTGCCAATGGCACCCCAAACCTCCTCATGAGAGTGCAAAATTCATGTAAGGCCTGCGCACATTTTGTGTCGCTGGCTGCCCCCAAGAACAAAAAATCATCCAGGTAATGCATAACATGGCTATGGCCAGTGGCTTTGGTAAATGCCCATTCCAGAAAACAGCTGAATTTCTCAAAATAAGCACAAGAGATGGAGCAACCCATTGGCATACATCTATCCATGTAGTAATGGCCCTGGAACACAAAGCCTAACAGACGCTGATCCCCTGGGTGTACCGGGAGCAACCGGAACGCTGACTCGATATCTGACTTTGCCATCAGCGCTCCGGGCCCCAGGCGATTCAACATGGCGACGGCATCATCGAAGGATGCGTACCGCACCGAACAAACTCCTGGGTCAATCGCATCGTTCACTGAAAGACCCCTTGGAGCTGATAAGTTATGGATCAGCCTAAATTCCCCCGGGTCCTTCTTGGGGACTACTCCCAACGGGGAACAGATGAAATCAGCTACTGGCAGGTGCCTATATGGGCCAGCAACCCGGCCAAGGGCAACCTCCTTTGCTATCTTCCTCTCAACCACCGCTGGATTATGCTGAGCCGACAGTTGGTTTCTACAAAGTGGTTCCCCACGAAAATCCCCCGCCGGGATGTGGAAACCATATATGAAGTCGTTCCTCAACACCCCAGCGGAGACATGATCAGGGTATTCGTTTAGCCAGGGGATCATTGCCATGATATCAACGGGGGTAGGTAGCGGTACACAATGGTCCCCCTCAGACCTGTTTGGCCCCTCCTCTACCCCCCGTATCACCATTCTTGGCTCTGCACGAACTCTCGGGGTGTGAAGAATTTCCGCAACCTGCACACACATGTCTGAACTTACATGTCCCTTGTGGCCTAGTGCAATTGCCCCTGTTAAAATTCCAACAGACCCCTTTCTTACCCCCATTCCCACCATTCCTTGGTTGGTGGTCGCCAGCGGGGCCCGCTCGAAAGGGAGCCGCAGGCTGATGGCGGGAAGGCCCCGACCCATTTCCGCCAAGCGAGGACGACTTCGTCGCGCCCGGCAGGAGCTGCTTCTGCCAAGAGATCGAGTCGAGACAATCCCACGTCAGAGATGAATCGTACTCCTTGGCCTTACGAAACTTCATATCGTAACCCATCCACTCATTGCCCTCATACGTTTCATAAAAATCCATTATTCGTGCCTGATAGCAGGACAATTCGGACAAAACCTCGGGCTTACGTTCCCCAATAATTGCAGAAAACATCGCAAAGGCCTTGGCCCAATTTGAGATTGTCTCATCAACCCTGAATCCCGCCATTTTGGCTCGCCATACACTCGGGTGCCACAAATCCTTCTGTGTCTTAACGTACTCCATCTCGCGATGGTCAGTCAGCAGAGAAAACATATTCACATACTTATCAGCCCATATCAATTCTTTCGTGGCCAACGGTATATGTTGGACCACCTTCTCCCTTCTTGAGGGCAAAGACCCCTCCCTTGCCATTGGCAATGCCTGCTTACCCGGCTCCGTTGCTGTTCCCGCTGTTTTTTCGACACCAGCTGCCGGTCCTTCCGAGGTCACCTGTGGGGGGACAAGAGGGATATTCGCCTTCGCGGCATCTCACGACTGCCGCAACTGCTGCATTAGTAACTTGGCCTCTTCGGCCGTATCTCCCGGTGCCGTAGCACCCCCCTTTCTGCCAAGCCATGCGGCCAACTGGGCAGCTAATTCCGGAGGCATGTCCTCCTCACTGGCGGGCGTAACAACAACCGGAATCGGTTGACCCGCGTCTGGAATCGGTACCGGGGCCTCGACTGGGATGACCGGGCTTGCCGGGGGTAACTCGGGAACCGGGACCTCCTCCCCTGCCGTCCTATTCCTGGCCCTTTTACCCCTCCCTGTGGGGACAACTCCCGGCAATGCCGGGCCTATAACCTTTTTCGGTTTACCCGTATTGTTCATCGCTGCCATCTGCTTTTTCATACTCGCCATATTCTTTATCAGCATGCAAAGCATCTGATCAGTCCCGGACTTCTTTCCTGCCTTTTTGCCAGGCATTGTTGACGGATATCGATCCTCGATGCTCAACACGATCCTGGACCCTTAGGCTCGAAGTCGCTGAAAGAGAAACACACAAAATTACAAGTTCTCAAAATTGCTCCTTGTTCCGTCGAGGGCTCACGTGCAACGAGTGGGTGCAGCTTCCAAGCACAGGAACAAGAGGACGCTTCTTCGGATTCCTGCTCTCTTTATTCCTCTTCGGGAGGGCGTGTACCCTCCTCCGGTACGCCTACTGGGCGTGGCCAACGGTGTAGGTGTCTAGGACAACCCCTCCTGGGCGGGAAAAGGCACGCCCCGGCTACGCCACTTCGGGCATACCAGCCGTGACACGCCCCCGCCCAAAATGGTTTCCCGGGGGGATCCGGGCCCCCTACCATACGTTCGGGGGGACCGAGTGGTCGCCCCTTTCCATTCTCCACATTATTAATATAGAGTGTGAAGAGAAACAGAGCCAAGACGCAGCCTTGTCATACGCCCCTAGCGATGCCAAAGGATTCTGTACATTCACCATTTTTTCCATGTCTGACTCTAGCGGATGCACCTGAATAAAGTTCCTGGAGGAAATTAATAATAGATGTATCTACCACCAGTTTTTCCATAACCAGCCAAAGTTTACTATGTGAAACACAGTCGAATGCAGAAGTTAAATCTATAAAAGTTAAAAACATTCGAACCTCCTTGGCTTTTGTATATTTTTCTATTAAAATATGCAAGTTCAAGCACTGGTCAATTGTACTAAGCCCTTTCCTAAAACCATATTGTAAATCGCTGATTATCATATTTGCATCAGCCCATGTTTGAAGCCTATTTAAAATTACCCGCCCAAAAACTTTAATGGTGGAGTCCAGAAGCGATATTGGGCGATAGCATTGACAACTAGCTCTGTACCCCTTTTTAAATATGGGAACTATCAACGATTCACAACAGGAAGATAGAAGGCCATTTCAAAATGTAGCATTGAAGAGTCGGGTGAGGATCGGGGCCCAGATATCTACGTTATTTTTATATAGATCCACCAGGACCCCGTCAGGGCCGGTTGCCTTGCCCCCCAGGCTTGCGTTAATACTAGCATTTACCTCTGCTACAGAGATATCAGAAACCAAATTATTCTTTAAATGGCAGTAATCTCCAATTAAAATTTCCTGTGTTAATTGATCTTCCTCTTGTCTCTCAGCAGAGTATAGTTCTGAAAAGTGCTTCACCCACTCTTTTTCAGTTATGGGTACTTCTATTCTAGCTGAAGCGTTATCATTAAAAAGAGAGGCATTAACAGCTTTCCAAAAACTGCAGTATCTCGAATTAACGATGCTTCGCACAAAGTATCCCATGCTTCTTTTTTTAAAATGTCTTTTCTCTTTTTTAGGGTCTGCTTATAAACATTTCTAAAGTCCTTAATTAGGATACTATCTTCAACTGGGGCATTTAAAGTATGTTTATGGTTTGAATAGACCTTGGTACAGGCCGTATCAAACCAGCTCTTTTGAATCTTTTTAACACTTTTTGTGTCGACCCATAGTAACTTCTTAATTTGTGATGTAATTAATAAGAAGTTTTTTATAATATCAATATCTTCAGTATTCACATTCATGCAGGCGTATAACTGGGGCTCAGTACGCCTTACTAATTTTTGAAGAAAATCTTCTGGGACAATTTTTTGTCCACTTTAACGAGTAACCATTTTTCCTAGCCATAGAGATGTTATCTACTCGTATATTAGGCATTTCTTTTCCATGTAGTGCCCTAGGTCTGCCTTGAAGAACTAAACTAAGGGGAAAGTGATCACTCAATGAATTTTCGAGGGTGTTAAATGCCCTAATCACCCCATGTCTGGCAGTCATGATTATGTAATCAATTGTTGAATTTTCCCCATTGCCGGTAAAGGTGGGAGAAAATGGCATCTCAGGGCTGGCCAGTCTATTCGCAAAACCCATGTCACACCCAAAAATAACTTCGTTTAGGTGGTCCCTGCACTTGGTGTGCTCAAAATGGCTCAGACTGGTATCTTTATCCAGCATGACACCACAAGTTCCTCTCTCCCCTCGTACACATAAAGAACAGTTAAAGTCTCCTACCCATATAACACAACCCTCTCTAGATCTTCCTTCCACCATAGATTTTATATTGCCCCCTAAAAACTTAAAAACATTGTCCACGTCCTCTCCCGGGACATTGTTATAAAAATTTACCAAAACCAAGGAAAACCCATTATCAATCACAATCCCGATCATATGATAATACATGTTGTTAAAAACAATTTCTACTTTAGTGCATAGTAACATATTGGACACATAGGTGCATAAGCCCCCTTTAGCCCTACCGTGGGCAGAGCTAATAGCTGGGGAGAAATACGTTTTAAAAACATTGACATGATCAGGGGTCGTTGACCAGGTTTCTTGGAGACTAACAACATTATAATTGTTCACAAGGTTTACCCAATTTTCGTTTTCCAATTTTGACCTTGGACCTGCGATGTTCCAACTCACAAATGACCATGTTTCCTCTTTCGTTTGGCTAACCAGCGTATCCGTGGTACACTTAAGCTCTAGATTAACCCCTATGTATGGGTTTTCATCTGAGATACTATCATTCAATAAAACCTGCTAATTTCTCATAGGATCCCCGTAGCCTACCCTATCCTTTGCCTTGATCACCTTCGCACCCAAGTTATCGTAGACAGTCCTTGGGCCACAAGGTCTCAAGGGTATTGTGGGGTTAATAAAAGAAGTGTCTGTAGCAAGTCAATCAATGTCCTCCAGTCCCTGCAATATATCTTAACGATTAGATGTTGGTATATTGTAACTCGCCCCAATTATGTCCCTAAACTCCCCTTGCTGCCATAAGTTTGCTGTAGTCATGTTAGAGTACATCGATGGGTAGAAATTAGTCAAATTCAGACTCTGGATCCCGCCATTCATTCTATCATTATTCCACCCACAAATGTATCTTACAGCATGTCTGTCTCTAAAATTGACTATAATACAGTCCCCAGGAAGGTCTTTTTGTTCATGTCCAACCCAGCCCACTCTGCGAACATGTAAGATTTCTGCTTGTACATACCCTGGGAGGGGTCTGTAAGTGTTCAGCCAAAAAACTACTTTGTTCTTGAGTTCTAAGAAAGATTCTACTCTGTCATTTTTCAGTTCCGGCACCGCCGTCAACACCACAGTATGGGGCATAGGCTGTGGTGGCAAGTCAATGCGTGGATATCTGGCCATCTCTGTATCACTGATGTTCTTTCCTTGTTCTTTGTCAGTGATATCCATAGTCCGCTCCCCCCCTGCTATATCCTTTACAGTCTCCCTCTCAGCCACCTTTCTTTCAGTATTTTTAGAAGCCTGTGCTCTGTTCCCTAGAGGCAAAGCACGCTGGCCAGGACAGTTATCGCCCTCCGTCCGAAAAATAGCTGGCTTATGGGATGGCTTTGAAGCGCTACTAACTGTAGTTAAGGCTAGACCAGGTCTAAATGTATCCACAGTTTTGGCATTAGCCTCAAGATGTTTCAGTAGATCCGAATTAGTTAAGGCCGTCTTTTCCAAATTCCCTATTTTATCTGTTAGAACTTTTATTCTTTCTAGCAGAGGTAGAATTAGAGATTTCATCAGCTGCTCAAGATGAATCATAAAGCCCGCGGGGTTTGGGGGTAGTGTTTCCTGATGAACCTTAGACCTCTCCTCACTGGATGTACCTCAGCAGTGGTTACCTGACCCCCGCACTTATCCCCATTTTGTCCTGATGGAAGAGGTGCTGTTTTCCGCTGTATACGGCTACCTTTACCTTTCCCCCTGTGTTTATTTGCAGGCTGTTCTTTCCTACTATAAGTTTGTTTGCTTTTAGCTTTTTGCCCTCTAGTTCTTGGAGGGGGACTCTCGGTATTTGTCCTACCCATTAGATCAGGGTCAATAATAGAAGGGGCATCCAACCCCTCCAGGTCTACTGAATCATTAATTAGGAAAGGGGGCTCCGCGCTTGTATGTGAGAGCTGCATAGTTGGTGTTAGAGAGGGTCTACTAACCGGAGGGTAAGGTTCAAAGGGTGGATTTTGTTGTAGCGAGATGATACGATTGATCTCTGCCCCTGGAAACTCTTCAAATGAGTCCATAAGCATAGGATCAAAGGAATTTGCCAATGTTATAGATGTGTTTACAGGATGTAAAGGTAAACACGTACCTGGGGGAAGCGAAAGACGACTCTCAGTGCTCTTGAGAGCTGTAACAACTACCCCTATAGTCTTCTGTAACATCCTATCTATCGCAGTCAAGCTTGGGAGGGGGTTGGTAATGGCTGTTTTCTGTCTGATGCTTGAGCGGGTGTGCACAGGAGTATTTTTACCCATATTGCAAGTGGCGACTATAATCACAAGAAACAGAGTGAAAAGTACTTTCTGGTCAATAACCTTGTTGAAACAATAAACTAATGCTTGGCCAAGGGAGGTGGCACAGCACAGCCTTGGCCACAGACGGCCCGCCCTTTGCACGGGCTTAGCCCGGCGCCGCCCGCGCGCGTCCCGCGATGCGGAGGAAGCGCGGGTGTTTTAGCGCCTCCGGGCACGGAAGTGGGCATGGAAGTGGGCGTGGGTGGGCGGAGGAAAACCCGCACAGGATTCTGGGGGCTGTAGTCCCCCCGCTTGGCGGCCGCGTGATGGTACTATGACGTGGATACCAACAGCCGGAGGTGTCAGCGCACTCGCGGCGCAAAGGAACTGCTGGGCAAGGACTCCAGTAGCAAAGCGTCCCCAAGCCGGTACCAAGGAATGTCTCCCGCTCCACCGAGGGAGCGCCAGAGTTTTAGCGCCTCCGGGCGCAGAAGTGGGCGTGGGTGGGCGGGGGAAAACCCACACAGGATTCTGGGGGCTGTAGTCCCCCCGCTCGGCAGCCATGTGATGGTCTTATGAGCGGCAGAGGGGGGACCAACAGCCGGAGGTGTGAGCGCACTCGCGGTGCAAAGGAACTGCTGGGCAAGGACTCCAGTAGCAAAGCGTCCCCAAGCTGGTATCAAGGAATGTCTCCTGCTCCACCGACGGAGTGCCGGTGTTTTAGCTCCTCTGGGCACGGAAGTGGGCGTGTGTGGGCGGGGGAAAGCCCGTACAGGATTCTGGGGGCTGTAGTCCCCCCGCTCGGCAGCCACGTGATGGTCCTATGAGCGGCAGCGGGGGGGACCAACAGCCGGAGGTGTCAGCGCACTCGCGGCGCAAAGGAACTGCTGGGCAAGGACTCCAGTAGCAAAGCGTCCCCAAGCCGGGATCAATGTAACTCAAACCTAGGCCTGTCCCAGGCACTGTCCAAGTAGCCATAGTGGCACCATTCTCATTGAGGCTAAATCCGATTCCACAACTGGTTTGCAAGAGGAACTACTTATTACCCTATTCTTGCCTCAAGGGTGTGTCCAGAGCTCTGACCAGAGGGAAACAGATTCTCCCATGTTGGATTTTCACAGAGCACAGCACTGTGGGATTGTTTAGGGCAAATCCCCAAGAAATTATGTCAAAGTGGGTAGGGTTGCCCTGACCACTTTTTCTTGACTGGAGAGGGTGTTTCCCCCACCCACAAGCTATTGCTAGGCCTGAAGTGGCACCACTAAGTACCTTTTTCAAAATAACCTCAGTCTGGACCTATGGAAGACTTAAGAAGGACTTTGCCTGCTGTTCAACCTTTAGAGAGAAACCAAAAGGGTTTGATCTGCTTCCACTGCTACCCAAGTCAGAAGGGTTGACTCTAAGGGCTCTGCAAAGCTCCCAGACCCCTAACTGGTGATGGAGTGTACACCTTTCTCTTGAAAATTACAACACTTGACAATTAGAAACTTTTCCAGAACTTTACATAAAAAGAACCAGAGGCTACCACTTCACCTTCTGTGATTCCCAGCCACCAACATCGATCATCTTGCTAGTTTGCCCCCACTGAAAAGATCCTGACTCCCACAAAAGTTTCTACGTCTGAGGGTAGAGGACTTTACCGGGACCAATGCCAAGCAGCACCCTGCCGATGGTGCCACCTTCATGGGCCTTATCTTTGGACTTCACCCATTCAAGTTTTTGCCACTTTCGACATCAAGAAACTCAAACTGCCTACAAACTCCAAGGCTCCTATCGAGGTTCTGCATAGCAACTGGCTGCAGTTGACAAGTCCTTCTTTAGATCCAGCTGACACCGTGACCTACGGACGACTGTATACACCAAGAAAAAGACTGAGTCAGAAGATAGACTTTCCACCTGGCCAAACCTCGTCCTTGTATATGACCTGCAGTTCAACGCTGTAAACTTTAACTTTTGACTTCGACCCGGTCTAGGGTGACTAAGGTGTCCATGGTTGGTGCTAGAAACATCTAAAACTGAAAAATCATATCTCCGGTTCCCTACATCCAATTTTTGATTTTTTGGTGTCTTTGCTCATTACAATTTTCTATACTTTTATCAATTGTAGTGGAGTTTATATTTTGTTGTGTTCTTTACTTTTTAACTGTTTTGATACTGATAAATGCCTTACACATTTCTCCTAAGTTTAGCCTGTTTGCTTTGGTTTTTGGCTACCAAGGGCTTAACTTACTGAGACTAACTGCACCTTGTAAGGAATTGGGCCAGTATTACTTCAAGAAGAGTACCATCCACTTCAACTAATAATCCACTTTCTCACATATAAGCTGTGAGAATAAGTGGAATACTTTTAAAAGACTTTTACAGTAAGTGTCACTGATTGCACTTTTCTTTGTGGAGTAAACCCATGAATGGCATAGCTATCATTAGTGCAGGAGAGGAAGTCACATCGTGTTTCAGGAATGTAGAAAGCAACATTTACCCCAACTGCCTCAATTGTACTACTTACAAAGGAGGCAGGGAGCATTTTCTGTGCTTGCCAATGAGCCCGCAGCATTCTTGTGCCAATCAAATGCAGTTATTTAAAGTGGTTACATGGTGAACAGTTGCTTTGAACTTTTACTGTAAGGTTAAGTTTTGTTTATGGTGTTCTTTAATAATACTCCCTAGGAAAGTGATTTCTATTTCCTTTTTTCAAAAGACCTGCTCAATTAATTATAGTTTTTGTCCTCAAACTACACTCTGTGGGTTTGCTTCATGAGGTGTTTTGATCACTGAATATTAAAGGACCAGTGCTGTGAATTTTCCTTTATTGAGGTTTTCATTACATTTCCTGGAACTCCTCATGCTCATCGCAATGGGTAGTGCTGGTCGTGATGCAATGGTTTTCAAGGACTAGTTGAGTGAAGCGTCATTGGTTCTGTGTTAATGTATTTAGTATGTGCAGAGAGATGTAATTGCATCGTTCTTTAAATGGGGTATCTACTGAAAGCTTATTCATGTACATTTGTTTTTACGGCAGATCCAGGCAGTCACCTTTAATGACGTTGGATGAATACTACTGGTCGAAAGTAAAATCAATTTAACAAGGATTTGGGGGTATCTTACCCCCAAGGAAATCTTTCAACCCCACCAAATGAGTTTAATGTAGTTCATTTTAAGGACGTTCTATCCACCGTTGGTGAAATCCTAGTAGGATTGAAACAGTACTCATATGGGTGGTTAGGGGGTTGAACTTAAAGGAACTATTTTACGGATGGTGAATTGGTATTGAACATTTGGTTTTAATTACAGTCCCATTTCTAGTTCTTCTGACATACCATTTTTCAAGGTGAGGAGTGCATAAAATATTGTAACTTTTTTGGCAAAGAAAGTTAAAAACTATAGCCAGATTACAACATTACAAACACTTTCATTTTAAAGAGGGATGAAAACAAATTGGAGGTAAATTAAAAGAGATTCACAATTTAGGACTGCCCTGGGACGTTTGAGTACATTTGTTAGGGCTTAATCACCGAAATGCCCCGCGGGTGCAATGGGCGTTTTACAGGCCATAGACGTTTGCACAGCCCCTTCTATAAAACCCATTGTGCAAGGCCAGATTTTGCATTCTAAATTGAAAAGAGGGAGTCCCTTATTAAAAAGATAAAAGCTCATTGTCTGAGAGAGCGCTAAAGAAAACAGCAGAAAACAAATGACCTTTGAGGGGAAAAAAACGGGTTTATAATGGGGAAACATCCATTTGACTTTGAGAAAAGAAAAACATACACATACAGTTACTTTGTGTGGCTGTCATACGTTCGCGCAGCAGCCAGCTCAGCAAGGCGACCGGGGCGGAAAAGGTTTAATATGGTGGTGGTGTCTAATAGACACCGCCAGCCATATTATGATGGGCATGTGTAAATACCTTTCCGTGGCGGCGATGCCGCGATGGAAAGGCATGCGGTCTTCACTCTGGGGGCCCCCTGCGGGCCCACAGAGTGAAGGAGAGGTGGGGGCAGCACAGGGGGGTACCTGTGGTACCCCCCTTCATTTGCATAAACAAAGCCGCAGGCACCGAGCGGTGCCTGCTGCTTTGTTTATGCAAATACATTAATGCATTTATAGCATTGTGGCGGGCGGTGCAGAGAGCACCGCCCGCCACAATGCTATAAATGCAGGATGTGCCCACCACTGTGGCGGGCACATCCTAATACCCCCCACAGGACCTCCGCCTAATGGCGGGCGGTCCCGAATTCCGACAAGATGGCGGGCGGACAAAGTCCACCCGTCATCCTAATGAGCCCCTATGTTTGGTGTTTTGGAGTAGCGGTAGTAGCAACAATATAGGTGGCTAACATGATTTCATGAACCGGGGACACACATCGCTATTAAATCTAGTAAGTAGGGGCTTCAGACATAAGAGCTTCAAGTAAGCCTAGAACAGAGTATAAGATGACTACAATATACTTTGTCGACTTGTTCCCACAGAGCAGAGTAACATTGAGAAGAAGAATATCGCAATAAGTAGGAAATAGGGGGCCACACAAATAATAACAGAAAGTAAGTGAGTCTCTATATCGATACAAGCATTTGAGGTAGTTCTTAGAGGTATCAACCAGATGATTGCTTCAACACTGGTGTTCTATTAATGTATTTCAACTCAAGACGGGCTAGGATTAAAACAAGGGCAATGGAATGAAAAATGATATAAGCCTTAGAGGCAGTCCATAGAGGAGTATATCAATCCAGCTCACTAATCCAGATGATTGTTTCAACACTGGTATGACATTAATGTGTTTGAACTCAAGACAACCCAGGACTACAATAGGAGTAACCGAATGGTAAAAAGTATAGAAGTAACGAGTGGTGTGAATGAGATGAGGAAATAGAATTAGAGGTATTGGCACAGAATGTTTTTATACATTTATGGAATTTGATTTATATTGAGGAATGCTGAGAATTATTATTTGCATTTTTATTCATGGACAATCTTATGGGTAATACTACAGATAGGGACATGACATAATCATATGTAGAAAAAAAGAGATGTGAATTGTAAAGTAATTGCATCCATTTGTATTTTTAGATTATACAAAGACGGGAGTAAAATTTAGTTGACGCAACCAGTTGGGCCACAAATGTAATTGCTGTACTATCACCGTAGATGGTCACAAATATGTTGTAACTAATGGGGTGTATAGGAAACAAAATTGTTAAACAGCAGCCAATTGTGGCATCTAATGACAAAGAGTACTGTCTGCACCAACTCTCGTATGATATTTGGTTTATGTCTAAATTTTATTTTGTTTACCCATATGATATTTTTTTAATGTGATTTTAACATGCAAAAGTGACTATGATGTTTGGAACTCATAGAATGTTTTTATGAATTTCTGTAATTTTACAATGATTTTTATAAATCTTTAGAGATCTTGTGCCAATACTTGGTTATTTAGAGTGCAATATTAGTGGGAGGAGGTGACTAAGGAGTGTGCAACATAATTATGTGAATGAGTGTTGAGGAATCGAATTGAACCCAGAGGACATTCTTTATAAAGTTCTTGCATGAACCCTAGTCCTTTGGGAAACCAAGGGTCCCTCTCTTTTTTTTAATAAAATAACCTTTATAGGGACACGCACGTCTTTCTTCCTCAGCACCAGTGAAAATTGTGGATGCTGATAAGAAGCGTGCAAAAGTGTAGACAAAATGCACAATGTTGGTATGAGATTAAAAGTTCAAATCACAAAGCTTAAATGTTTACAGTGCAATGCCTTTGTTTATTGTATGTAGTAATTGCAGTAGCTTTTCCCCAACTGGTGCTAAACCATAATTCCTTAATACAGACATAAGGCAAATCGTCCACAGTGGCATGTCATGCTTACAGACCTTCCAAAGAGGTGCAAATATGTTGTTTATATTTTTGGGATGGATATCTGTCTGCATTTGTATTCTACCTCCATCATTGTCACTAGAGTTGCATAAAATGTACTAGTATGAAAATATGTGCGATTTCATTAACGTCTGGGTGGTATAAATATGGCATCAAATGTAATTAACAAATACAATACTTTAAGTATTTTCTATAGCAAATCTAAACAAATAAAATGTAATTCAGCAGTAAATGTTAAAAGAACGAGTTCATTGTTTTGTCTTGTAATGTGCATATATAGCAATGCTTTCTCTTTTTTATTTCTCCAACAAATATTGTGTAAAATGTCACTTTTACCTGGATCTTGACAGATTTGAAAAATGCATTTCTACAAGATGTTTGCGTGCAGAATCATATTTGCATAAACATCTTTATTATCTTTCCATTGGTGTACAAGCATTCTGTCATCGGTGTACGAACAAACTTAAGAAAAGCTTTGCCTAGCACTGGAAAGCAACATATGCCTAGAACAACAAATACATGTGGATGACAAGAATAGACATATTTACTGTGATTGTGTCTCGAGCTAATTTGACGTTGATTAATCAATCTATTTTGCATTGTAGATTCTTTTCTCAAACATATTTTCATCCCACCTCCAACACTTTGTAAACTGACTTGAGTGGAGCAAAACATTTTGTATGTCAAACGTTTAGAACAAGTCAAGGTCTGCCGAATCTGACAACAGAGAAGGACCTTAATTTAACAATCACATTCTTCACTATTGACTGTTGACAGCTTTGATTGGCAAAAACAAATAGTTGTAGAAATCCATGTCAAAATGGCAATGGGCCTGATCACTTAACTTGCCCCAGTGCAGGGCAATTTTGTACCAGTTTTGAACTGATATTTGCACATTGTAGCGGTAGAAAAAGTTGTTTCTGAACTGGTCATTCACTACAAATTTTAGTTTTGCACTTCATCAGTGCATATATTACTCTAGAATTCCCTGCCACTGGTGCAAAATCACCCATAACAAACAAAAATGTCCATCACCAGTGAGTTGGCCCCAGCTCTGATTCCAAATACCTTTTGTTGATTTGAAACGTATAAGAAGATGATTTCAAAGTTGTAAAAATATGTATTGCTTTACAGAGCTTTTTTGCTATTTCTTAATTTAGTGAACAATTTCCCTCTTAGCAGTATAAATAAAACATTGAAATTCTCCAGTACTAAAATTATTCAACCAGTTTACTTTGTCTTTAACTTCTCAGTCATGAACAATATGATTTTTCGTGTTTGCATTAACTTTTCATAAGCTACCTCAATGCAGTTTGGACCCTGAAATCCCCAAGGCCGACAATGGATGGAAGTTCACGCCTAAAGGTGTCGAAGTTATTCCCATTGTGACATGAGATGACATATGCTTAATTCATCATGCAGGTTGTTTTCTGAAGTGGTGCGAAAAACACAGAGATAGCTCATGAAAAGTTCATGGAAGTTGAATAGAAAGTATATGGATTTGATTATTTGTATAATTCTTGTCCAATAAGAATTTTTATTTTTATTATTCATTAGGAAAGAAAGTGCTCTTTTTTGTGTGTTAACTTATTGTTAATATGATACAAGGACTTTAAATTTAATGAAACATTTGGAGAACAAAATGGCGACCTTTCAGATTCTGGCAGGGTTACTTTGAACTATTGAGCGAGGGTCTTAAACCCACAGATAACTTACATTTTGATCAACTGATTTAAAAGTGAATCTAACCATAGTAGTAAAATTTGAGGATAACTCATGTCTGCTTTTTTATCAACCTGTGAGCACCTTTATTATTTTTGTAAACTTTTTTAAGTCACAAAATAAAACATCTGCACAACCAATCATCTGTTCAGACCATGGTAAAATTGATATTAGCATGTTCTGATAAACATGAAAAGCAAAAATGCCACAACCAAAGTAAAGTCTTGAGGAAGTACTTTTCAAGTATGAATGCGTTTATGCACATAAAATAATAATAATGATTATTCTCTGGCTTTGAAACTGCTCATGAAGTTGTACTGCAGCAACAGGCAATAAGGTATTACTCACAATGCCATCAGAATTATGAGTTTGTAAGGGTTGTTTAAAGATTGTCTCACTACTTCCGAAGTTCAGAGTTTCAAGATTTGTGTTGACTGAGACAGCAGGATAATTCCTTCTGAGTCACAATTCATCTAAATTAGATGCAGTACAACCTGCATTTTTATAGTGTTTCAAGCCACAGTGACAGGCTGGCAGAGCTCGGAAAGTTTCCCAAATTAAAGTTTGCATCGTAAGCTTCCTTCACCTTAACAGCAGAGCCCCTTCCAAGGCAATTATTTTAGCAATATCATGCATCAATTAAAGCAAATCTGAGCTGACCCCAAGCACTGGGATAATCAGAGACTCAATCACACTGAAATCTCGGCGTGCGTGGATGCCCAGCACTGGTAGGAAAATGGCTGAAGCAAAACTCCAAAGAGAAATGTTGCAGGGACCGAACGCAATTTCACATTTCCGGGCTGTTCCATTGTACACTTACTCTTTTCTTTTACCATGTCAAGTGTTTTTCATTTCAGGGACTATTTCAGAATTCTAAACCTGACCAATTCACCTGTGAAACACTTTTGAAGGTGAAGACAATACATCTTATGAGAAGCAGATACTTGAATCAGCAGTAATAAAGTGAGGTCAAAAGTGGATGGCTGAGACTGAGCTGATGACCAGTTGCAGATTTGTGTCCTTCAAATGTAGTAATTACAAAGAAAATGCTAAATTATGAGGCACGATCACAAATGAAATATAAAAATATGTTCAGGTAGCGGAAATTCTCATTTGCTATTGTCAAAATGCTTTTTGGTGTGAATGGGTAGAATGGCTTTCCCAGTGTGGGAATGTCCTGGAAGCTTGTGCACATCCACAAGTCAATGGGGCTTTATCCTGGAAGGTCTCCTTGGGTGCAGAAGGCGTCGTACAGAAGAGGACATAGACACATGCATGGGCTCTTCTGTTAATCACCTTCCACATGCACAAGTATATCACTAGTGAATTGACAATGGGGTTCTCTTATCATTCTGTGTAAGGGAGGGAACTTCTTATCTCTTGCACGATAATACAATGGGTGCGCTGTATGGCGTATGGAGGTGCACAACTGACCACCTAGGACTTGAAACACAGTCAGGGACGGTGGAATGAGGAGTGCTGGAGGAACTGCAGCACCTCCTGGAGCTTCCTTGCAGGAGTTGAACTGGAGAATGATAAATAAAGAGGCCTTTCAAATTCGTTTTTGGCTTGTAGCATTTGCTGTGCATTCAAAGACAGGTCGAAGAAAGGCAATATATTCTAACAAATTACTACTTAATCTCTTCTTTTCTTTTTTTTAAAGTTTGAGTTTATTGAAAACCATAGGAAAAGGAACAGCAGTATGGTAAATAAAATAGATATTGATTAACATTAAAATTATATAAAAAGATTGGAAATGTAACGGTTACAATAAACATAACTATGAGTAAGAGGGGAATAAGGGAAAAGGGGGGAAAGGGAAAGCAATATATTATGTCATTCAAAGGTTGAGGGCAAAAACTAAGTATGAGAATAAACACTGTATACAAAATCTTTTCTTTTTAACTTGATAACTGGTGTTTACATTTCCCTTCTCTTAAATTCAATGGAGTGAATTTGGGCACCAAGTGACAATCCTTCTGGGGTGAAGATAATGAAAGGAGAAGGCTGGAGTATGTCAAAGGTTTTCTAACACATACTTGAACATACAATTTACAACTGTTTAAATATATATCAGCAGCAAGTAAAGAGCACATAAGGCATATTGTTTCTTTTACTTCTCAATAGTGATGGATACACAGCTTTTAATAATATCTAAACAAAGGAATAAACTGTACTTGTTTGACAAATACACACATGAACCAAATTTCCACGAGTTATTGTTGTGCACCATATAGGATTAGTAGTAAAATGGTATGCTTGATTCAAGTGTAACAGCTATTTCAAGAGGATATTTCAATAGAAAATATGCTCCCTGTACTTGGCAGTATCCCACAACTCCACACTTTACTTCTTTATATGTGGGACAAAGTGTTTAAAAATGCAACACCTAACATATACTAAAATCCTCACAATACTCCTGCTGAATGGACATGGCTCATTTGCTACATCTATCCTTTATCTATTGCTTTGATTTTTTTCCAAATCGTGTGACTTTGGAGACTGATGGTCACACCACAGCAATGAAAAGTATTTCAGTACTACAACACATAATGCGTACTTCAAGGGATTGTTTTGTGAGTGGGGCATGGATGGTTTAATAACACTTAAGACAAACATCCACAGAGTGCAGTCACACACTGGACTCATCTGTGGAGAGTCCCTAACCCAATCTAAAACAGAGCTGTAGTTTGAGAACTGACACTAATTTTCCCTCTTGTGCTCCCTCCAATGCACATGTAAACATTTATGTTTAATTGGACCTTATTGTTGGTGTTCCTTGGTGCTTCCAATAAGGGTGCTCACAGGTGCAAATCATGATTTTGCACCTAGTTTCATACTGCTGTGAACAGACTCCTTTGATGATTTATAACAGTCAGATGTTTCTCCAAATATAGGAGGAGACCGAGAGAACATTTCTTTCTTTTTCTGTGTATCATGCCCTATATCATTTGTAGCTATTTAGAGTGACTTTTTAAAAAATCTTTCATAAGCCGATTGGCATACATTGTTTTGAAATTCAGTTTAGTCCTACAATGTTAGATTTCACAGTTAATCAGGAATCATAAAATACCTCGCACCCTCCTAGGTATACTTGCTGCCTTACACTTACTTATGTATATTGTTAACAAGGCAGCAATCCATGGGGGTAAACGTGCTGGAAATGTAACTTGCCACCTCAAACTATTTTTCCTTTTTGTCTAAAAGAGCAATATCTATAATGATAGGGCTATACCTTCCCTTACATCGCAATAAGAAACAGAGGTGCGTCTGTGTTTTCACAATCAATTTGTCCACTAGTCCTAGAATCGTTTCAGTATTAATCATTATTGCCCAAATTTGTATCTGCCCTTCCCATTTCGAAAGGTGTGTGAATACCTTCAAAGTTGCAACATTCACCATGTGTTTATTTCATCCACAGCACCAGTGAAACTAGTGGATGATGATTAGAAGGGTGCAACAGTTGTACACATTATCCACAATGTGGGTATACCATAAAAACTGCAAATCGCACAGCTATTTTAAAATGGTATCAGTTATGGGATTCATGTGTGATTTGTTCCACACCAGGGGACTCAAGTGTGGCAAAAGGTTGTATTCCATCTCAATCATGCTAACTCATGATGTCTGGAAGGTACATGATGCTGTATGTAGAGTAGAAAAGGGTCCTTGAATAATGCTATGCGAGGCACAGTAAGTCTATTCTCCAGGTCCTCATATGTGTCTTTATGAGAGTCTATCAGGCTAACATTTATTTCACTGTAAGACTGTCTGTCCTTTGTTTTCATTGATGGACTATGCTTTTTTATCTCCATTGATTATATGGGAAGCATGATTTTGGATCACATGCAGGCAGTTACTATATTTGTAGGCAAGCCAATGCCTAGGATGATATTGTAGACATGTTTATAGTTAACTTTACTGGGCTTCCGATGCTGTACGTTTGGTATATATTGTAATCTAAGAAATGACAATATAAATTAATTTATCCAGGCTTTTTGATGGCTTAGTTAACCTAATACATTATAAGCCTACGGGAGTACAAGGAGAGCCATAAACTATATAGCACAGTGAAATAGACTTAACATAATTTGCAAAAAAATACATTCTAAACATAAAGGGTTTTATTCTAAAAGCTGTTTGTGTAAGTACCACATTTATAGGTGGAAACTAAACTTTATAATTCATATAATATAAATTTACAGACATAAATGGGTTTATTTACATAGATAGATTTGCCAGTATGGTGTGACTTCACACATGAGAACCTTTGAGCATGCACATATCTAAGATCTCTTTTGGGACCACTGGTATGAAACAACTTTACATTTAGTACCCATTTTCCGCAAATTCGAACCTTTGTGATGCCAAATAGTCTTGAATTATTACGTAAACTTTCAAAAACATAGTCTAGCACAAACAGATGAAAGTCGAAGTGGCCCGGTAGTGATCCCGGTACAATTTTCAGAGTGGGGTGCTGCTGTCAATGTTAGGTCAGTGAAACTATACTGGTTGTGAAAAATCCAAGTGTTGCACATATTGTAGCACATGAGCCACACCCTTGGGCAAAAGATTGGTGGACAAGTAGTGTGTGTCCATTGGTGCATTTTGGAGCATATTGTCTTAAATATATAACTACAATGTGGTGTGCTATGGTGCTGTCACTACAGGGAGAGTGTTTTCCATTTAAACGTCACTAAATGTGTATCAGTAATTCAGCTTTACTGCTAAACCTAAGTAGAGCACAAATGATAACTGTGGAAATGTGATTTCTGCGGATATTTATCATTTGCACATCACACAAGTGAATTGTCTTCTTTTTGGATATTTATCATTTGCACATTACACAAGTGAATTGTCTTCTTTTTGTTTTGATCCTAATAAAATAATTGTGCCCGATTCACCAAGAGCCTCCTCAGTAGTAGTGGATGCTCTGCACTCATGGCGGGATCTTCGCAATGCAGTTTCTCATTGTGGAGAGCCCGCCACATGTGCGCAGGCTCTTTGTAAAATGGGCACTGAGTTTCCAATGCACTTGAGAATTAGAAATACAACGTGCCTCATATGAACTTTTTTTGCTGCTGAAATATTTTAAAATGTTTGAAACTTTTATTTACAAGTATTTACATTTTATTGTGTGCTAAAAAAATCTATTTTCTATGCATACTTTCTGCTCTTCAGCAAGATTATCGATTGTTTTATTTTTACAAAATTGCCTTCCTTTTGAAAGGAAAAAAAGGTTAACATCAATCTCTATGTTAAATATGCAGCGGTTTGTCAGAAGACATTGAATGACACCTCACCTCTGTCTTTGAGCTCACTGCAAATGTTGCCAAGATAAATACAACATTGTGGAGGCCTCATTATGGCTCATTCCACTTTCGGATGGCTCATTCCTCATTTGATCTCCTGCAGGTTCATCTTGGGGGTGCTGGAGCACCTTCCATGCCGCTAACTCTTCTCACAGGACAGTCTGTGGGCATTGCGAATTGGTGGGTGTTCAAAAAACTTTTGCAGCTAATTTGCAATCCTAAAACAGTTGCAGACTTACCTTTAAGAGAGACAGGGGTATATCTATAATCTGGGTGCAAAAGGGGATGCAACTCATTTAACATTCATGGTGGCTTGAGAAAGCGACTTTTCAGCAAGAAACCCCCTTTAAATACTTAGTCCAAAATTTTATCCAAAATTAAAGTCACCCCACGGAAGCAAATTTCGAATTTTGTGAATCAGGCCCAACGAAAATTCAATCCTAGATTTTACAAGAAGCAAATCATCCATAATAGAACAACATAGACACATTGTAGCCAATGGCAAGTAGGAATTCAGGGCTCCACTCTTGGAATAAAATGGTGAAAACATGCAAGATCTTTTCTTTTTTAATTTTTTTTTCTTTTTTGTCCTCATTTGCCACCTAGGTTTTAAATGTGCAATCGATGGGTTAACAAGCAACATGCTGCCTCAGTTTTTCTTTAAACTGGTAGGGACAGAAATGGAACGTAGACCTCATCCCTCAGCAATAATGCTTCAATCAACAATGATCGCTAAAATAAAACCTTGTGGAGGTTGCCAGAATACAGCCAGGATACTGATAAAAGCATCAGAGCACAGCTATTCCCAAAGGGGGGATTGATGGCTTAATCATTGGACCTGCGGGATAAAAAAAAAACCAGTTACTCAAAGATCGCACTTCAGAAGATGCCAGAAAGATCTTTTTGCTGGGATCCCAGCTCTAACCAGATCTAACCTTGAGACCTGCAGGGCCGAAGCGTACCAGTCATTAATAGAGGGAGGTAGAGAGTCCTTCCATTTCCTACATATGTCCCTCCTAGCAAGGAGAATGGAATACAAAATTAACTTCCTCGCTGTTGTGGAGACCCCTTCTAGAAGACCAAAAATTACCAAGGAAAGGTCCAGGACAATGTTGGAACCTACTGATGATGAAAGAGTCTTACTGATGGCTTCCCAAAATGAGCACAAGCGAGGGCACTCGAAGAACATGTGGATGTCTGAAGCGGCCACCAGACCACATTGCGGACAAGCCACCATGCTCCCCTGTGTAAATTTGGAAAGTCGAAGGGGAGAGTAGTAAGCCTTGTGAATGGTGAAAAGGTGATTCCTGCTTAACCAGGCAGGTTTAACAATGTCCCACATCATTGTACAATGTTAACATCAAGGCGTTCGCGTATAAGGGTTGGGAGAGAAAGGTGGCCCTCTATGCCGATGATATTCTCATTTTTACCTCTGAGGCACAAACGGCCCTTCCGGTAATATTCAAGCTGGCCTCGGAATTTGGGGAAGTGTCCGGCTATGAGATCAATGCCTCAAAAACTGAGATGATGACCTGGAGCATTGACCAGAGCTCACTAGGCTCTGATATTCGGCCGGGCAATAGGATGAGGTATTTGGGCCTTGAAATTGTAGAGGACATTGACCAGGTTGCCACAACAAACTTCTATAAGGTTACAAAGGATTGTCGTAAGTTACTACAGTCTTGGGCACATCTCCCTTTGTCACTATTGGGAAGGGTTAACTTGGTCAAAATGTCCATTCTGCCCAAGATTTCTTTTTTATTTAATACTATCCCTTTATATTTTGATCCTTCTTTAATTAAAAAATTTCAGGCCGAAATTAACACGTTTATTTGGAATAAACATCTCCCAAGAATTTCTTGGAAAAAGCTTAGGAGGCGTAGGGAAAGGGAAGGCTTGCTGCCCCGGACCTCCAGGCATATGCCTGGGCGTTCCAGCTATCTCATGCCAGGATGTTATTAAAGAATCCTTCTGAGTATGGAGTGGGGACTCTGTACTCCACTTTGCTTAAGGGAGAGGGAGTTAGCCAGTCAGGGTTTCTTTTCAAATTTGGGGACCCCAAGTTTAAAAAAAAAATTCAATTAAAGATCCTACTTGGAATGCCAAGAATATGGGCTCAGCTATCTAAGTCTATTAACATAGGATACTACGGTAGCATGACACCTTTATGGGATCTTCCAGACAGCCCGGCTTGGTTAAGGGACTCACTTGCAATGCCTATTAGAGAAGTAGGGGTGGTGGTCTGGGGAGACTTATTTGTCGATGGGGTCCTGCTCTCTTGGGAGTGTCTGAGCAATAAGATCGGCCCAAACTTTGCCAGGCTTAAATATCTGCAAATATCCAGCTGGTCCCGTTCCTATACTGCACTGCCCTCTCGAAGAAGCAAATTTCCCTTAGGTGGTCATAGCTACCTTATAACCCTCCTAGTCGACAAACTTCCCGCTAAGAAGGAGATTTCATCTTGGTATAATCTGATCTTGGAAGAAATGGATGGTGCTTTTTTGTTACCAGAGGAGCTTTGGTCGCCACATGTGAACAATTCGAATCTTCAAGTCCTTTGTAGTACATCATGAAAACATGCAAGATCATTATGGGAAGGATGTACTAATGGAGTTTGTGCTTGCAAGTCCTGCAATTTTTAAAAACACAGGCTCTGCAACTGCAAAATCGAAAGTTGAAGTGCATCAAACACACATTGTGATTTACAAATTGTCATTATGAGTTGCAATGTTTACTTTTCGACCCATAATGAATCTTTATGAAACTAGTGAGTGAAATGGATATCTCCTCTTCCTCGTGATTCACAATGGAATGTAAGAATGGTGCCTGATGGCATTTGTGGTCTCAAACCCTTTCTTGGATACTGACCTCCAAAAGGGAGTGGTATCAATTCACAAAGAGAAAGCGGTGCATGAGGAACAGCTTCCCCTTCATGAACGTGGCCTTTGACAAAATAAAACATATCACATTTTTATTTTGAACGAGGGGTGGAAGTTTTCTCTGATACTGTTTTCCTACCAATTTTGGTGGGATTCACAGACAGAATCCTATCTCATTAACATAAATGAGGCTGGATTATGTGACTCCTGCTTAAATCCATTTTGCAGTGCGAAGTATCAGTACATCAATTTCAGAACAAAATTGGCATTCGCTGTCAAAACAGTGACTAGTTTGTACCTATGAGTTTGCTACATCAGGCCAGAGTGTCACCACCCACACATCCGATATATATTCATAGGATGGCCTGCCCTTCACCTGAAGGTTTTAGAAGAAAAAGAATATTTATTTCCCTATCGTCAGGGTGCCTTCCTATACGCCAAAGGGCTTCACAACCTAAAAATTAAATCACTGCACTGATTTGTGAAAAGCATAGAACCAATGTTACCCTACCATTTACCACAGAAATTATTAACAAAACCCATGCATTTCCCTGTAAGGCCTCATCCCCTGAATTTAGAATTAGCGTAAAATGACCTACAAATTTGTGTTGTTTTCATGCATTAACAAAGTAGTGCTCTAAGTTCATGTTTCCTACCTGATTGCCATACCTGTAAAATTAACGTCACTTGTACCTTCAGAATAACGTACAAAAGCACCATTTTTTATTGGTTTTCTTTGTTATATATTTGTAATAGGGTATAGTGTTACTGTAAATGCATCATCAATTCAAAATGAAATTTTGAGAGGGACAGCACAGGACGGGAGTCGTTTTCAGGCAACTGCTTCCTCACCCCTTAAAAGCAGGGACCACCCCAGCTCTGAAATTCTCTTACATGACCCAGCAGGGCGAGAGGTGCTAGCTGGGGGAAGGGCTGTGAAGGAGTTAAATAACTGCAAGGAGGTGGTTACCCGCCCAAAGGAGAAAGGAAAAAGCCCACAAAAAATCCAATTCGGGCTATGCGCTGAGGAGTACAGGGAAGCCTGTAGGGGGGGGCTGGAGTCCTCATAACTCACTGCAGAAGAGTAAAACTTTATACAAGCCAAATCTAAATAAAAAAAAAAAACCAACAAGGCAAACAAGCAGGTCAGGAATCCTCGGGAAGAAAATCTCTACCAACCCGTCTTTAGATTCTTATTTTAAACCTGTCCCCAAGACATTGGTTCTCACCAGAGGTTGTAAGCAAGGAGAGTTAACAACTGAGCTGAATAACAGCTGGGCAGACTGGGTGGAACATTTGAGCCCGAACCGATATAAAATTTTGGAGGTGGAGGAGGCTCCAGAGGCAGAAGTGGGAGAGAGGGAGGCCGAGGATGGCAGCTTGTCGGCAACTCCAATAGAAGGTGGCCCATTCAAAAGTTCGATAGAGCCAGAAAAACTTGTGGGAGGGGGGGCTGGTGAGAACGGGGGTAAGATTGAAGGGATTGAAGAGGAGGGAGCCACTTTAGGAGAAGGAGTGATGCATTCGGACAGCATGGTTATAGCCCTTCTAAGAAAATTAGATGTAGATGTTCACAGGGGCTTTGAGGACTCTAAAGTCAAGCAGGATGGCATCAGGGAGGCAGTGGGGTTATTGGAGGCTAAGTTTGACGAGTTAAACACACGGACAGGAAAACTTGAGCAGGAGGTTAAGGAGATGCAGGCGGCTGTGGAAGATAACTGTAAGGAGCTAGAAGAGGTTAAATTTAGAGAGAGAGCATACGAGGACCGGTTAGAGAAGTTGGAAAACATGCAGCGAAGGAATAATCTGAAAGTGTTGAAGCTTCCAGAGGGAAAGGAGGGAGAAGATTTAAAAGGTTTTGTGGTTCATTTATTAAAATCTGAACTGCAGATAGAAGAGTCTGAAGAGGAGATTGCTGCTGATATACAGAGGATCCATCGCGATCCCTTCAGATTGAAGCCAAATCGGTCTAAACCTAGAAGGATCTTGATTAATTTTCTCACTTACAGCCTAAAAGAGAAGATCCTTGCCATGGCATTGAAGAAGGGCTCCCTAACGGTGGGGGAAGCTAAAATTGAGATCAGATCAGATCTGTCAGTAGTTACCACAAATAGGCAGTGGGAGCTGGGGAAGCGAATTGAGCCTCTAAGGAAATTGGGGGCGACGGTGCAGTTAAAATTCCCAGCTTTCTTAAAAGTTATGTGGAATAATAAAATGTATTCCTTTAGATTTGTGGAAGACGTGGATAGCTTCCTGGAGCACTGTCAGGGTGGTGGTGCATAGTTAATTGATGTAGGATGAAATCACGGGTTGCGCAATCAGTATAAATCATAAAAAAAATTTAAAAAAGGGTTATTTATAGAAGTTTGGGTAGCACGTCCGCTGGTGACCGGCACTCAAAGGGCCTAGGCTTTGGGCCTTAGGAATCTGGAAGGGTTCTCCCGGGGAGGGGGGGGGGCGCGGAGGGGGGGACAGTTAGGACACAGGTGTGGGGGGGGGGGTGGGATAGGTAGAAGGGGGGTGAAAAACAAAAATGTTCTCATGTGCTATTGACCACCTTGAGGTTAAAAAGCTCAAAAGTAATATATGATGGTGGAGGGTAAGAGTATGAGGGGAAAAACACAGATGGTGAGATGGATGTCATGGAATGTTAATGGTCTAAGGGTAAAAGCGAGAAGAGACAGGATTTTGAGGTACTTAAGAGATACTTCAACAAACAATGATCCTTCAAGAGACTCATTTAACAGAGGAAGAGTGCAAACAATTTATGGGTCAACTTCGGTGGATAAGGCACTTTTATAGTTCACCACAAACAAGGGTTACTAGAGGAATACTTCTGATAATTAGAAATGGGCTAGATTGCCAGGTAGAGAGTAGCACTGCGGATGAGAAAGGCCAGTGGTTGATTGTGACTCTAAAGATAGCGGGATCATTATATAATATTATTGGATATTATGGCCCTAACCAGGACGATGTCACCCCCTTGGTAGAACTAACAAAAGAGATGACAGGGCTGTCAGGTTACGTAGTTCTTGCAGGGGACTTTAACACAGTACTGGATGCCAAGCTTGATAGATCTGCGACTAGTAGAGCCTTGGGAAATTGCAAAATGGCGTCCAGTGTTAAAAATTTAATAGAGCAGTTTGGGTTATGCGACATTTGGAGGAAGTTGGCCGGGACTGGGCTTGGATACACATATTACAATAAAAAATACAGTCATAGATCCAGAATAGATTTTTTTCTATTAGATGCAAGAATAACGGATAAAGTGAAAGAGGTTGTACATGTAGGGGTTCATCTGTCCGATCACTCAGCGGTCTTCTTAGAACTGGAAGTTGGGAGATGCGACATGGATTCAGTCTGGAGATTAGATCACACAGTTCTGTATGATCAGGAAGCAATGCAGTCCCTTCAACAGGAGCTTGAGGTCTTTATTGAACAAAATTTAGGATCAACCAGATTGGACATTGTATGGGAGGCTACTAAGGCTTTTCTCCGGGGGCGACTGGGAACCTTGGGGGCTAACAGAAGGAGAATATATTACCAGGAAGTGCTGAGTTTGGAACAGGAAATTCGAAAGTATGAAACCATTATTGTAAATTTGGGGGTAGCTCCTAAGGAGGAGATTCTTCAAGAGTTGGAAGGGTTAAAGGAACAACTCACTGCCGTGATTAATAAAAGGGTGAAGGAGAGATGGGAGGCTTCTAGGATCACTTTGAATACGGGGAAAACACAGGCAAACTGTTAGCTTGGAAGGTTAGGAAAGACTGGGTCAGAAATATGATAAAAGAGATCAAGGTTGGTGTAGAAGAAAAAGTAGCCTCAAACACAAATGAGATAGTGACAGCATTTTATAATCACTTCGAGGAAGTGTATAGTGAGGATTTGCATCCGGACAGGCAGAAGATAGAGGAGTGGGTCAGAGTTCTAAAGCCCTCTACGGAAGAACACCGAAGAGTTCTGAATAGAGAGATCAGGCAGGAAGAGGTAGAGGAAGGAATTAGGCAGGCAAAAAAAGGCAAAGCTCCTGCCCCCGATGGTCTTCCTGTAGAAGTCTATAAGAGTCTAATGCAGGGGTTGGCACCATTACTAACTAAGGTGTTTTCTGAAAGAATGGAGATTCCTGCATCATGGGACCAGGCAAACATAATCGTTATACCTAAACCGGGCAAGTCTACGAAATATATGGATTCATATAGACCTATCTCACTCCTAAACTGTGATTATAAGCTGTTTGCCAAGATCTTGGCTGATAGGCTGGGTAAAGTGATTCCGTACTTTATTCACGAAGACCAAAAAGGGTTTGTAAAAGGTAGACACTTAAATAAACTAACGTTTTCCCTGATAGGTAGTATAGATGTTGCTGTCGAGCAGAAGTTCCCTCTGGCGGTGGTTGCTTTAGATGCTGCTAAAGCTTTTGATCGTGTAAATTGGGAGTTTTTGAAAATTCTAATAGAACATCTTCAGATAGGGGAAAACTTTCTGCAAATTGTGTCAGGACTATATCACACGACGAATTCCAAGGTACTGATTAATGGAGTTCTTACAAAATCTATCAGGATCATGCAAGGAACCAGGCAGGGATGCCCTCTTTCCCCGCTCTTATTTGACCTTTATATCGAACCGTTGGCCTGCAAAATAAGAGAGACAGAGAATATCCCCGCTTTCACGTTTCAGGGCTGGTCAAGAAAGATAGGTTTATATGCGGACGATATTGTAATATTAACATCGAACTTGACAAAATCACTGGTCGAAATAGAAAACATTACAAAGAAGTTTGGAGAAGTTTCAGGATATCGACTAAACTCTGGTAAAACTGAAATTATGGCTTGGAATATGGCTGTGGAGCCTGGAATCTCAAAAAAACAGATTAGATACCTGGGGATACAAGTCATTCAAGACATAAAACAATTAGCAATGGTAAATCTGGCCAAAACAAGGAAAGACATCTCCGCAATTTTGTTAAGATGACGGTGCTTCCTAAATTGACCTTTTTATTTGATTCTATTCCTCTCATGTTTGAGAAAGAGGGATTAGTTAAGTTACAGAGTGAAATCGGTTCATTTATCTGGGGTGCCAAGGGGTCAAGGCTATCTTGGAAAAAAATTTGGAGAAAATATGCTAAGGGAGGTCTAGCAGCTCCAGATTTTCAAATTTATTCTTGGGCTTTTCTGCTTAAAAATTGTAGAATGCTCCTCGGAAACCCCAATAATTTAGCGATAGGGGACCTCTTTGCTGCCATGTTGAAAGTAGAAAAGTGCCACTCGCGGGGTTTTTTGTATAAATTCGCAGATCCAAAGTACTTTAAAAAAGTAAGACTGAAGGTCTTAAGAGATTTAGCTACGGTGTGGTACCGTACCAGGCGAGTGACAAAAATCCCATACTTTAGTGCGGCTGCGCCAATCTGGGAGGCTCCGGGGGGTCCAAGTTGTACGGAGGATGCATTAGCAAAGGCATTAAGAACAGAAGGCCCACAGATTTGGGGCGAGCTGTTCTGCAAAGGAGTTTTGTTACCGTGGCCGGTCTGCGAGGAACTTTGGGGTCGTAACTTTGCAAAATTTAAGTATCTTCAGATACAAAGCTGGGCGGTAGGAAAAGAAAAGTTAATTGGACGTCACAACGAGTTTGAAGAGAAGCTGGTTTCAAACACACAGATAAAGAAAGAAGTGGCAACATGGTACTGGGCAATAGTCGAAATGGAGGATGGCCCTTTTCAACTACCGGAGGTCCTGTGGGGAGAGTGCTTGCCGAGGATTGCTACAGAAGAACAATGGCAAGTAGATATGTTGATTCTTTACAAAGTGATAAAACCTGCAAATTTAAGGAGGAATTACTTGTTCACTCTCCACAGGGCATATTGGACCCCAAAGAGGCTCGCTAAATTTAAGGATGGGGGCACGGTGCTATGCCCTAAATGCAAAAGCCCAAATGAAGACGATATTCACATGTTTGTGACATGCCCGGAGATTCAAGATTTTTGGGCAGCTGTAAGTATAACGTTATCAAAAATGATGGAGCTAAATATCAAGGTAAGCCCTGAATAGATTATCTCGGGCAGATTGGACACACAAGGTAAGGGCCTTGATGATAATTCTAAGTTTTTTTATGCTATTTTGATTGCTCAAAGAGAAATATGCAAATTGTAGGTATCGCCAGAGCCTCCGACAGACTTAATGTGGATCAGAGCTATGAGAGGCATAGCCAAGTTGGATATGGCCGGCCAATATAAAAGGAAGCACCAGTTTTGGACTTTATTTCTAAATCACTTTGGGTGAGGGGAATGGGAGCTCTAAATTCTATGATATCAACGATGTGAGAAGAAAAATGGTCCGATGATTAAGTCACTTTTGATGCTCTTGGAGGTCAATGTAGTCTATATGCTTTGCTACACCAGGCATGGCTGTGGTAATTCCCATCTCCCTCAAGTCTATAAGCCTGCAGTATAAGCAGTAGGAAACAACCTCTCATAGTTGAGTTGAAAACCACCTAAGGGCGCTACAAGAAAAGAAGGGGTGGGATGTGGCGTATGAGGACAAAAAAAAAAAAAATGAAAGAAATTTGGTGTACACTACTCTCCACATCTAGACCAATTCAAATCTATTTTCTCTGATCCCATTTACATCGTTTTTCCTACTCTCTCTGCTTGACATTTAAAAATGTTCAATTCTCCTTCATTGCTATATTTGATTTTTCTCAAAATCATGTCTCTGATTGGTGGTTCTGCATCTGCACCTCCAAGAATGGAATTTGAGCTGGCCAAACTTGAGGGTTACACAGTGGCCAAGCTCAAGGATTTCTGCAAGAATTTTGGGCTTCCTGTAAAGAGCACCACCAGGAAGATGGGTCTGTGAAATACACTACGAGCCTGGTCAGAAGTCCATGTTGCATTGAATATGACCCCAGATGACCCCGGAGGATGTGATGACAGATGAGGGTGTGGAGCTGGATTCACTTGAGAATCTGGGACTGTCTGTGGGTCGGGGAACCAATGGAGCAGAAGCTCCCTTCAGGGCAGGGACCAGCATCTCAGCTGGAGGCCTGTCCCCAAAGGAGTTGTAGGACAGGAGGAGGGAGAGAAAGAAAATGCTACATAAGCTCAGACAGGAGAAGGAGCAATGACTTGGAGCCGGCATTGCTTTTGGGCAAGGGGAGCTGCTGCAAGTAGCTCCCTTTGCCCAAAATCAATTCTGCTTTGCTTCTTGGAAGCAAGAACAGGTATCCTAGGGCTCCAAGAGGGGAGGCGCGCATTCCCCCTCCTTACATTTGCACAGCCGGGGAGGTGGTGGTCCCCGGGGCCTGAAACGGACCCCTGTATTTCAATAATAAGTGCCCCGGGGTAGTGTGGGGGGCTCAGCCTCCCCACACAGAGTTTTTAATTGTAGACCCGGGGAGATGGTGGTCCCCGGGGTTGCAGGGGGCCATGGGCCCCACGCATTCAAAGCATAGAGCCCCGGGGAGGTCGTGGTCCCTGGGCCTTGGGGGGGCCCTCTGGGCCCTCCTCCCTTAAATATTAAATGACCCGGGAAGGTTGTAGTCCCTGGGGCTTGGGGTCCTGCGAGGCCCCTGCACAAAAATGTAAATGCCCCAGGGAGGTTGCGGTCCGCGGGGCAGCATGGGGGGGCAGGAGCCCCCCCTACATTTTAAATAAAAAGCTCCAGGGAGGTGGCGGTTCACGGGCTGCGGAGGCTGTGAGCCCCCGCATAATATTATCTAAGGTAGATAATCGCAGGCCATCACAGCCCTGGTAGTTGTCCCCAGGGCTGTGATGGCCCCCGCTAATTAATTGGGCTTTTAGAAAACAAGCCTGTGCTTCGATTTTTTAAAAAGAATTGGTTGGATTTGCGCACCCAGCGTAAAATCGGCCGATTTGTTTTTTTACAAAAATGCTTTTTTTGGCCCTGGGGGTCCTTGTGGGTTCCCCCTTTCCTTGTTTTTTAAACTTTTTGTTACTGTTTTCCTGTGACTCGATTACCGAGTCACAAGATGGCTGGCAACACATTCTGGTTTGGAGTGCCAGCCAATCAGAATGAAGCTCGTTCTCAGGAGGGTTCGGGAATCCTCCTCGGCCTTCAGATATCGATATTTTTATTTTTTGAATTTCTCAGGAACTACTGAACGGATTTATACGATTTAAAAAAAGGGCACTTTCTGAACCAAGAGCTACCGTTTTGGCAAATTTGGTGTATAGCCGTTCAGCAGTTCGGGCTGTAGCCTGTTCCAAAATTCCTATGGAAATTAACATGGAGAAAACGTGTTTGGTGACCCACCTTTTTCTCTGCCCCACCTTATGAATCATCCTGGAACATTAAAGACAGAAGCTGACCTGAGTGAACCATTAGTTTGGAAAATTTCGCGAAGATTCGTCAAACGGCACCAAAGATATTGGTAAAAGAAAAAACACTTTTTGAACAGAAACAAGGTCCTAACTATAACTACCTACTGGTGACCACCAGTAGGTAATATTAATATATATATATACATATATATATATATATATATATATATATATATATATATATATATATATATATATATATATATATATATATTCATATATTCATTCACTGAAAAACCAACAGTTAGTTGCCTCAGCTAACTATAACTCATGCCCCCCACAGTACACTGCTTATGACCTCACATATTACATCACTCATGACATGTTCAGTTACATCACTCATGACATCTGAAATGACATCACTGATTACATTATCCAGTGATTGTGAGTATTTTCTAAAAGTTAATGAGAGTTAAACATATATAATAAGGTAACTCACTGTGGAAGTGCCTGTATAGGTATGTGAGTGGGTGTATAAGTGGTGTATAGAAGAGTGACTGGGTATATAAGAGACTGTATACAAGAGATAGTGGGTATGTGAGTTTTTGTATAAGTGAGCGAATAGGTATAGCAGTGTGTGTATGAATACGTGAGTGGCTGTGTGAGTATCTGTATAGTTGACAGAGTTGGATTATCAGTGGTTGTAAATAGTGAATCATAGGGTGCATGAGTGGCTGAATGGGTGTTTGAGAAGATACATAAGTATCTGTATGGGAGAGTGACAGGGTACATGAGTGTCCGTCAGTGCATTAATGGGTGTGTAAGTGGATGTACGTGTGAGCGAATGGGTGTTTGAGTGGTTGTATGTGTGAGTGAGTGAGTGTAAGAGAGGATGTATGGGAGAGTATGTGGTACCCTCAGTCACTGTATAGGTGAGTGAATATATGTATTAGTATATGTATAAGTAACTGAGTGGCTGTGTGAGAAATTACATGGGTGAGTAAGTGGCTGTGTGAGTAACTGTATGGATGTGTGAGTAGGTATATGGTTAACTCATTTACTCTGTCAATAGCTGTAGGGGTGTATGAGTGGGTGTGTACGTGTGTCTATGTCTCTATGACTGGGTCTGTGACTGGCTGTATTGGTAAGTGAGTAGGTACATGAGTGGCTGCATATGTGAGTTAGTATTTCTGTTAGTAGCTCTAAGGGTGAGTTGGTGTGTTACTGGCAGTATGGATGAGTTGTGAGATTTCTGAGTGTTTGTATGGGTTCTGTGAATAGGTTTGTTAGTCTTAGTGGGTATATGACATGTTTTATGGGGTGTAATTGGGTGTATCATTGTTTATCTGGATGATGTCGTCAGTGATGTCATTTGAGATGTCATCAGTGATGTCGCTAACCATGTTATGAGTGATGTAGTATGTGAGGTCATAGGCAGTGCATTGCAGGGGTGAGTTATAGTTAGCACAATTAACAATAACTGCTGAATTTCTCTGGTTTTGTAGGAGTGAAATGTCAGCCTAACTATAACATCCCTTTAACCTTTCCTTTTTTTTCAGTGAATTTCTAATTTTTTTTTAAATGCTAATTCCTAACTATAACGTCCTAATTTTTTTTTTTTACTGAATTTCAGCCACCTCCACATTCAAAACGTATAACTGCAATATGGATTATAACCAACACACTAAACACATTACTATCAAAATGACTCTACATTAGCATCTATAACTCCCTCAATATCTCTATAATACAGTGTATAACTCTTTCAGTGGAATGTGTGACTGCATTCATCACTATCAGTAAGTCTCTCATTGACTGTAAATATTTGAGTAGATCTGTGAGACGGTGCATCCATCTATCAATGGTTCTTTAATGAACTGTGTGACTGTTTCAGTGCATCCATGAGTGGGTGCATCAGTGTCTCAATTGGTCTGTGATTAGTTGCATGAGTCCCCCAGTTGATCTGATTGGATCTGTGAGTAGATACATGAGTGTCTAAGTGGATGTCCGAGTGGGTGCGTGAGTGGGCCTGTGAGTAGGTGCATGTGTCTCTCAGTCGGTCTATGGGATGGTGAGTGTCTGATGGTTCTGTGAATGAGTGCATAGGTCTGTGAGTGGGTGTATGAGTGTCTGGATCTGTGAGTGGGTGCATGAGTGTCTCAATGGGTCTGTGAGTGAGAGCATAAGTCTCTGAGTGGGTAAGTGAAAGAGTGCGTGCATGAGTGTATGAGTGGGTCTGTGACTGGGAGGGAAAGTGTCTTCTCGATCTGTGAGTGGATGTGTGAGTCTTTGAGTGGGTGCGTGTATATCTGAGTGGGTCTGTGAGTGTCTGAGTGTATGAATGTATAAAGTCTCTGAAAGGGTCTGTGACTGAGTGTGTGAGTGACTGTATGGGTGTGTGAGTGAGTGTCTGAGTGGATATTTGTGTGGGTGTATGAGTGCCCAGTTGGGTCTGTGAGTGGGTGTAAGAGTCTCTAAGTGGGTATGAGACTGTGCGCATAGGTCTTTGAGTTGGTCTCTAAATGGGTGTGTAAGTCTTTGAGTGAGTCTATACATGGGTGTGTCACTCCGAGTGAGTCTGCAAGTGGGTGTATGAGTACCTGAATGGGTATGTGATAGGGTGCATGAGTATCTGAGTGGGTATGTGAATGGATGTATAAGTGACTCAGTGAGTTTGTGAGTGCATACTTGAGTCTGTGACCTGACTGGCGAGTATGTACAAATATATATATTTTTTATATTTCCACCAATATTCACGAAGGCATCGCAATAGTCTTGATCTCACTGCAATGATACATGGGGGCATGCTGGTGGTCGGGGTGTTGTCACTAATATTGCACATGATTAAAAAAATAAATTTAGGACACATAACTTGCGTCACTAACACCCCCATTTCTCAAACATGGGGACAGAGTACCTCCACCCTAACTCCTTATGTTATCTTTAGGCTATCCGGAAATTAGTTAAAACCGACTCTGCCCAACAGTACCCTACTGGATGAAAATCAGCTGACCTGGTTGAAACCGAGTGTCACTGATTTTCATTGTTGTTGAACCACTTGGCCACTTGATGGAACCAAAGCACTGCAGATCAAACTGCAATTTAGGCCTGAGAAGGAAGCAGCTCCGAACGTGCGTCACCCCCATTAAATTTGGGGAGACACATTTGGTGGCATGGTAGAATGGTTTGTCAGGTGCCATTGAAAATACTATCTGGAGTTTGTCAGGACCCACACACCTCACCACACTTCAGGGAACCGGGAGGACGAGACGACAACCAGATGACGACTGCCAGTGTTACAAGGCCTATTTTGAAACATCCAAGGTAAATGTTGGGAGTGTTGGGCAGTATAATAGCCCTGTCGCCTTCGCTTATTCAGGTTCCTGTGTCCTTCGACCATTGGTCATAAAGTACAGTCAGTTCAATTTCAAACTGCAAGTTTAGTTCTATAAAGCGCTTGCCATCTGTAATTTATGTGGTGCAGTTGTTCTTGCATCCCTTCGTAGAGCCCCTGCAGTCTTTTAAGTAGGCAGGAAATTATTGGGCGACAGAGGGGGTGGGCACCGGGGAAAGCAGCGGCACGCTCAAGTGTTTTGCATAGTTTTTAAAATGTCCTTGAAACGCTTAATGCGGCCTGTGAGCAAGGGCCCCCTGCCTGGCTAACGTGGGTAGAGAAGCTTTTGTGGTCTACCGTTTGTCTGCCTGCGGCGCACCCAATTAGTTCCCAGGTCTTTAAAATGGCCATGTAGGTAACAACTTAAGGCTTTGTTGTTGGATGGCATGTTCCGAGGTTACTAGGGCGAAGAAATTGGACTTCTGTGAAGAATACTGAGCTGACAGAATGTATTACCTTCTTCTTAAAAAATTTTTTTACTTTTTTTTAATTAACCTTAACCATTTTCTGGTGCCTCTATATGTGTGCCTTCGGCTCCACCAATGGTATAACATATTTGGCATGTCCACCGAGCATGAGTGAGTGAACACGCAACACAAGCAGTGTGTGAAATTAGAGGGAACTATTTGTTGGGAAAGTACGTGTTTCTATACTGAGCAAAATGAGCAATTACAGAAAAGGTGAGTACTCAGTGGATTGTTTGAATTGTATCCTACATTAGTATTATGCAGCCTCGTGGGGGAGAGGAGCTGTTGTGGCCTGCCTCTTGTCTGCCTGAGGCCGCACCCGATTAATTCACAAATCGATAAAATGACAATGCACGTAACAAGGCTTTGTTGTTATTGCACCCATTCGTAGAGCCCCTGCAATGTTTTAATAAGGCAGGAAATTCATAAAATATTGGCTGACTGGGGAGGTGAGCACTGGGGAAAGCAGCTGCACGCTCAAGTGTTTTGCGTAGTTTTTAAAATGTCCTTGAAACACTTGATGTGGCCCGTGAGCAGGGGCCCCCTGACTGGCTAACGTGGGGTAGAGAAGCTCAGCCCATCAGCAGGGTGGTGTATTTCAGGGTTCCGGCCAAATGCTGCCCTGTGCCGCACTAACAGAGTAATTTCAAATGCAGAGTTTGTAATTAAGCTTATCAGCATGCAGGATGGAAGTGGGAAGTGGAAAACAGAAGAGCAATAAGCAGCATAACCATCATGACCAAAACAGTGGCATTGTTAGGCAAATTGGCAAGATTTCAACTTCACAAATTCAAACACTTAAATCATAGACTCTCCCATTAACCTTGACAATAACAGCAGGAGAGGATGTAGTCTAATGGTTAGGGCAGTCAACCTCACATCTAGCGAGGTTCGAGTTTCGGCAATGACTCTCAACATCCTGTGATTTTTGGCAAATCACATAATCTACCCGTCCCATACAAAAATGAATGTGCCCTTGTGTAACACAACAGGTGCTCATTTGAAGTGCTTCAATACCTTCAGGTCGAGTGGTCGAGTTAGCACTATATAAATCTCTGTGGGGAAAAAAACAGCAGTGAAAACCAGCCTAGCTTTATTCAGAGCCGTGCCATCATGCTCACTTTCTTCAAATGACAACACATTGATTCTAAAAAGAACTATGAGAACTGCCACACAAGTGCGCTCTTCCCTGTGTGCACACCAGTCACCGGACCACGAAAATGTTGTCTTTCTCATTATTTCCTCAACAGTATACAACCGGTTTCTAAGTGGTTTTTTTGTATTGATCTAGTTTGCACAGAAAAACATGACCCGCAAAATAAAGACGGCAGAAGATTAGGTGCTGGAAAACAAAGATTTCATGGTTGAAGAAGTGCGTGGACAAAATATGTTAATCTGCAGGTTTTGCAGAGTGACTGTCCCAATAGTAACTCGAAAGACTGCAAGCCGAATTGCTGAATATCTTGTCACCAAGACCCACTTGAAATTGAAAGAGCCACCTAATAGTGACAGCCTATGCCAGATGTCTCTTGCTGAGGCAATGACAGGCTTCAAAAGAAAACGTGAGGAAAAGGATGTGGCACATGAATTTGTATGTGCCCTAGTGCAATCTGGAACCAGCTTACACCAAGCCGATGGACCAATTGGGAATCTGTTCCGCAAGAGTGCACCAGCATGCAAAACATTACCAAAAGCAACACAGATGTTTGAGAAATACCTACCAGGGGTGTTCCTTGCAGATATTGAACATATTTCAGAGTTACTCCAAGGTGATGTAAAGATCTCTGTTAACATTGATGAAACTCCAGAGATGCGTGGAAACCCAGCAGTGGCAATGCTAATCACATTTTGTGATGCAAAAATGGATGGTACAGACGTACCATCATGGCAGATCTAGATGTACTGGAAACATGCAATGCAGTGTCACTTGGAATGCTGCTGCAAAGAGTTCTTACCAAGTTTAACAAAGATTGGAGTGATATTGTTTGTATTTGTAGCAATTCAGCTACGTATATGAAAACGTTATGTGATGACCTGTCAAAAGCAATACCTGAGCTGAAGTGTTTCTCTGTGAGAGATCCTTGCCACTTGCTAGATTGTATGCTGAAAGCATCTTTACAATCTTTTGAGCTAATGAAGAATGCTATTTATTTTGTAGTCCATTCAGGCGCACTGTTTTGTTTTGTGCTGGAAATAAAACGCAAATATTTCTCATTTTGTGTTTTGTGTGGCAGCAAAGAAAGAGTCATTCCAACTGTGTCATTTAGTCGGTGGTTCTCAGTCCTAGAGGCCGTGAATGCAATATTATATATGTGGTGACCGTTTACTGAATTTTTGCTTAGTGAGGATGCAAAAGGCAAGAAATGTGAGGATCTCCGGGTGCATATTGATAGTGATGTCAAAAAAAGTACACTGTACTGCATCCTTAGATTTTTACAGGAAAACATGACTGCTGTAGTGGACATGATAAAACAACTCGAGTCAGAGAACACCTTTGTCTACGAAGTGCTCAGCATAATTGGTGTAGATGTCAAACATCTCCTCAAGAGTAGGCTAGGCAACACTTTTGGTGACTTTGGCACTGCAACATGTTAGAATGCTTGCCACTTGGTAAGCAAAGAAGTGTTGAGGACCATTTCAGGATTTTTTTTTTTTACAATGCATGAGAAACAGCTAGCTATGATGCATAGACATGTCCCTTCACCAACCATGGCATTTGAATTCAATGAAGCCTCACTTTGGAACTCTGCACAAGTGTTAGATCCCTTACATAAAGCGGAATTTTCTCCAGACTTTGAAAAGTACAGCTTCATTTTTGACCGCTTTAACACCTCTGAGGGCATACTCACCCGGTTCAAAGCATATCTTGCAGAACCTGTCCCAGAGAATGTCAACCTTGAGGTGCACCAGTATTGGCATGGAAAGCTACGTCAGTGGCCAGAGTTGGCAAATTGTGTACTGGCAGTTTTGGTGCTGCCAGTCTCAAGTGCCAATGTCAAGAGGGCCTTTTCACAAATAGAAGTGTACATGGGAAAGAAAGAGAGAGCGCGAATGACCAACGATTCACTGAAGAAATATTGTATGGTGTAATACAATAAATTTGACTTGTAAAAATGTATTTGGACCTTATATACACTGTACATAGACTGTCTATATATCATGCATCAATTAAGAAAGCAAGCAATTATAAAAGCAAAGAGTTCCATAAACAACGGTAAAACACTGTTTCAGTTGTTTATTATGGCCCGAAAATGAGTAACCACTGAAAAGCACTGTTTTTTTTAGGTATTAAAATCACAGGAAAACACTGAAAACACTCCACCAGAATTTACCAAAAATAGAAACTGAAAACAGGAAAGCCTAGTTATCTTTCACAGAAATGTTCAGCCCCAGGAATCATTCCTGATTGATATGATGGTGGCCCCTTACTTTCTGTTCAGTTTGAGCCTAGCCAATCACAGCATACCTTTTGGCACATGCACTTACGATTTACCCCAATGTCGCCTTGAAATAACTGCGACCGCTGCGGAATTGCCGCAAAATATCTGTGACGGGAAACATCATAGTTCGGTTTTATTTCTCAAGAACTACTGAATGGATTTGCATCAAATAACAAAAAGCTCAATCTGTGTAACAACATTTCCTTTCTGCCAAATTTGGAGTAATTCTGTCCAGCAGTTCGGGGTGTAGGTTCGACAACGCATTTTATGGGAATTAACAGTACAAACGCACCCTTATTAAGAAATAGGGGCCCAAGCCCCTATTTCTTAGTCTCCACTGGATGGATCACCCCAAAACTTTCCATGACATACAGAACCTACAAAACCTAATTTGACACTTTTTTGGGGGGGGGGGGGAAATCTCATGACGATTGGACAAACTACGCCAAAGTTATGGGTAAGTAACAAAAAATGTTTCCTTTGGAAACTAGATCCTAACTATAACTACCTACTAGCGACCGACAGTAAGTGTTCTAATATATATTAGCACTGTGCTAATCCTATGTTTAAAGACTTGCCTGTGGAAATGGCAAAAGACTTTGTCCCTTTCTATCTCGGCGTGGAGGGCACTGTGCTAATCCTATGCTTGAAGACTTTGATAGAAAAGCAGACATTTGAGGTGAGCAAATTTAGAGTGTTGCTGATGTTGTCTATACTGGAGCTGCTTTCCACGTAAACTTGAGAACTACCCAGAGTTCTCTGCTTCTTTTTTTGCATATATATATATATATATATATATATATATATATATATATATATATATATATATATATATATATATACCAGTGTTTCTTGTTATGCAGGGAGGTGTGAAACCAGGATGAAGGGCTTTGAATTTCAACAAGCGCGGAATTAAGGGGAAGCTGAAACTGTCTGATTAAACGTTTTCCGCACTGTGTATACTTTAGAAGTCTCCGCTATGTTTACACTCACCACCCAGAGGAGACTACTGTGGCACATTTTTTAAGCACTTAAATTCAGACACACTGTGCAAACAAGCAAATTTGTAAACCTAACCCTCACGCCCTTAAAATGTTAGTACAAGATTGGTATGGGAGTAAAAATTGCACCCTAAGTCAGCATATCAGGGATGCCGATCACATTAACTTTTACAAAGTATTTATAGAAATATTCTGTACATCACATAATATGGCTTCAGCCAAGAGCCGCTTGTACTAAGACTGGAATTGGTTACATACCTCACCAGTGCTCTTTGAGGATCTAAGAACACAGTGAGGAGAGGGCTTTTGCATATACCTGCCTTCCGTGCAAGAGAGCCAGAGGACAAAATTAGGTATGTTAATCCTCGGAATTTAGTAGAAACATGAGCTTGATAGTATAGGTTGCGTAATTCTCTTAAGAATTTTAGCAAATCTTCCATTCATTCAAACATTCAAGAACCACAATTTTGTGCTTCAAGCCAACATTACTCTACATTTTGGCGTCATTAGCACTTATGTGCCACTAGCACGAAATGTATTGCTAACCCTATTAGACTAAACAAATTGAGCAGGCAGCCAAGATACCATCTTCTGTCCATGACAAAGGGAAAAAATAAATATTGACCATAGCCAATCCTCTACTCTCATTTTGTTGCCTTTCACCTTGGTGAAACCATGCCATAAGAATTACTCATATGACCACATCGCCAGGGTGGAATGGGGGGGCCCTGCCACTTCATAGAGACCCACAATACATATTCAATTTAAGTGATTCTTTGCGAGGGGATGCCATTCCCTTGCTATCTGCTGCCCAACCACCAACCATCACATAAGGACCGGGGTGGGCGGAAACCTGGTATTCCTAGGAACCAGAGTAACTGAATAGTCTTGTAGCACAAAATGTTCCCTCTGATTTGTTCAAATACAAAGTATTCTGCATACCGTAAAAGAAACAAACGTCCAGGTTCGTTGGACAGTTCAGGTAGTGTCTTGTTTTAGTGTAGGACTAACAGGTATCCCACTTTCCCGCCCTCTCTGATTTTATGTTCTTTCTTAGAGGGGCATGTTTCTCATGAAGAAGGCAAAGGTACTAACCATATATTCATACAATCAAGAAACAAAAATTATCTAGGAGACAGAGCCACTTTGCACACATTGAGTTGACAAAGCTGCAAGAGTCCTAATTCCAAAAAAGGATTTCTCTTAGAACCAAGTAGTTCAATCCAGGGAGATAATAAATTCAACTGGAACAACAAGGTACGCACCTTATTACAGGAGGTACTTTTTCTCTCTTTTTTAGTGAAGGAGCTAATGGGGGTCTCTGCAACATATGGAGCATATATATCCATGGGGAAGGCAAACAGTGGGTAGACTCATATAAGATTTTTTCCAAGAGATAATCGCATGTATAGCACAGGAGTAAGAATGTTAAGTATAATTGTAAATATAACATAAAAGAGAATAAGAAAAGAAATCTTTACTAAAGGGTTTACAATGCAACAATGGACAGACAAATGATGTGAAAAGATGATATTGACATGTCTGGTAACTATGTGTCTTATTATTTTAATTGTCTAGAATCAGTCCTGATGAAGGCATACTAGAAAAAAAGCCGAAACGCCGCGTCGACCTTTTGATTCTGTGACCTTTTTATTGTATTTTAATAACACTCTGACGAATATGCACATTGTATAATGGTTTTAATGAATTGTTTTTTATAACATTGTATTGTGGAATAAAACTTGTATTTTGTTACCAGACCAAAGTAGTGATATGTTCTTAATCAAAAAAACGTTTATTTACCTAACTATTGTGTCAAAGACTTTGTCCATTTGTTGATTGTTGTATGAAACAAGATTCTGGGTATAGATAACCAAACCAACTCCTTTTTTTCACGTCTTCCCACCCAATAACTCTGTCTTGATAACATCAAAAAATAATTTTTGTTCTTTAAATAATTTTTGTTTCTTGATTGTATGAATATATGGTTAGTACCTTTGCCTTCTTCATGAGAAACATGCCCCTCTAAGAAAGAACATAAAATCAGAGAGGGCGGGAAAGTGGGATACCTGTTAGTCCTACACTAAAACAAGACACTACCTGAACTGTCCAACGAACCTGGACGTTTGTTTCTTTTACCTGAATGTTTCCCCACCGTCCTCTACAAAGTTAGAGTGGGGTCCTCCTATTTGTTTACACATTCTGCATACCGTATAAATAGAAACAAGACCCTTATAACAATAAATTAGAGTACATTTCAAAACATATATCTGGGGAAGAGGACTGTAAACCAGACAACCTTATAGGAATATAAGAATATATAGGTTCTCCAAGTGAAGGCACAGTGTAAGTGTTCAGTGAGATAGTGCCCAGAAAATCCTAATATATTGCCTGGCTTCCAACTTGTGGAAAAAGAACTATCCCAGGATTGCACACAATGAAATGACAAGATGAAGCCCTCTTGTCATAGATGTGTGCAGCTTTGTCCTACCTCCATTCTTTCCATTCCAGCCCACAGAACCTTAAATGAAATCTATCCTTGAGGACAGCAGCCAGAAGGTGCACGCCGCGGCCTCAGGAGTGTCTGCCGCCAGTGAGGCTGGGACCCCTGTTTTGATTAAGCAATGTACTACAGATTAATTTTCAGGCAGACACAAATGCCCACTTGGCAATTCAATTAAATTGAATGTTTATCTGTTTCATTTTAGATTTAAATATAAGCAATCATAACATATAATTTTTACACGTTTACAATAATTATGATCTTAACTATATTTTCTGATGAAAATCTTGATTCTAAAAACTCATTAAAAACATATTATATTAAAACACTATCTTAAATGAGGAGAAGATTTATTAGTCTCAATCCCTCAGCATCTGGATTAAATCCAGAGTTCAAATACATTTTGCATAGGTAACAAACAATAGGGTTCTTATTGCAGCACAAATTAGAACCACATGGTTAGTATCCTAAATCCCTGTGCCTCATATTCTAAATTTGTTATTTTTTTTGAGGTTTTCTTCCAATAGTCCATGTTTGCTTTAAGGGGGATATCCCTTGCATTAACATTCAGGAACATCCTATTTCTAAATTATGTAGATTCTATAAATCCCACTGCATTTTTAATTTGGGTGTTTGATTAAATGCTAAATATAAACGTGATTTTAAATAACAATAAGAAGTGTCATTTTCTGAAATAGGACGTTTTTTTACTAAAACCTTGGAAACTTCTGTTTGGGTGCTCCAACTCTGGATCTTTAATATGTCTACTTTGTTCAGCGATAAAACATTCAAAGCTTTTTGTATTCATGGTAAAAAATTAACAGTCACAAAAATGTTGTTCTTGGGGGGCTCAGTAGAGATTGGATGCAATTATTCCTTGAGGTACCTTAAGCAGCCCACAGATCCCTATTTTTTAGGATTTGTTTAGCTTGCACTTCAACCCCTAAAATGTCAAAGTCTATTCTGATCAACAAGATTGGAGCACTTTTTCTTAATGAGAGAATTTTTTTCCAGATAATTTTTTTCACTGATCTCATTTTTTTGAATGTGCAGCCAATCCATTACATGAGTGTTAAACAGAAGAACAGCAATAATTTTAGCTATGTAGGCTACTTTTAGTGGGTTCACCAGTCTCATCTGTTCTCAGAAAGAATCAGTTTATACAATTTCCCCATGCCATTCCTCAAGATCTTTGTTAATTTAACACTTTTTTGCAGCTTGGTGACAACGTTACCACCAATCAAAGGTAGCTTATTCAACCGCTCTATTATTTTCCCCCCAGGTACAGCATATAGAGAAATGTTTTTACATTCCGACTTTGTTTCCAGGAGGTTTTTATACATCGACGAGTGGCATTTTACTGCGGCGTGTTCACGAGCGATCCCGCTCCGCCCTACAAGCCGGTTACTGCCCTCTACAATCCACCTCTTGTTCTTTTCTGTCCTCTATAATCACAGAATATGTTCTGAGCAGAACAGGCTATCCTCCCACCCCGTGAAGCACCTGAAACTCTCTCCCTGAGTAAGATTTACCTTAGTCCTAGTTCCTCTTACCGCCAAGATTCAATGATGCTTTATTGATCTAAATTATGCATGCATTAAGAAACGCTTATACTATAGTGTGCGAACGTCGATAGTCACTTTCTCATGAAGTATGTCAGAGTGATTAAACCATTATTTCACACCCACTTATCCACATATATTGATCTGTGTGATGTCGTGAGAGTGTGAGATAGTTTGAACACGGGCAAATCGAGCCTTTTTCTTCTGGAATTACCATTAATAAACCTTGCATACTTGCAACACAATGCAGGCCCGTGCCAGCATTTTTGCCACCATAGAGTATGCAGTCTTTGGGACCATGTCTTCAGCATGGAAGGGATTCGCATGGAGCATTTTTACTACTGAGAAACTACACCACGTTACAGGCACGTCATTTGTTTGTGATGTTTTCTTTTCTTTCACAGGTTTCTCCCCCCCTTTTTCCTCGCCTGACTAGGCTGTGAGGACACCGACTGCAAGTATACAGTTTGGTATCTGGGAATAAGGGTTGGGTACACGTTAGTGTGTGTATACCGCCCAGGTCCCATGTTTTTTGGTCCTGAAAAAATCCTGGTAGATCCCATCACAGGTTGACCAACAGTAGTGTCTCTTCACTGTCTTTTAACACTGTTCAGTAACTTCAGAATACATTTTTTTCAAGAAGCTATACTTGGACAGTTTTTAACACCACCTTTTTTTGCACTACATTCACCAAAAAAAACGCTCCACTGTAATCAGGTGTCGCAGCACACCCGGATGGCATTCGGCTATCCGGGTGGGACCCCCGATGATGAAGCATGTGACCAACCAGGTTGGTGAGTGAGGGTCTTCAAACAAAAGATAAACCCTTTCTTTTGTTATTTCTCCATCTCCCTTCCACCTATTTGAGACCATGGAGTTGGTCCAATGGTGGTGCTCTTCGTGTTGTTTATATTGATTCTCTGAGTACCTATATGAGTATCTGTGTAGGTGGGTGAGGGTGTGTGTGACTGCCTGCATTGATTAGTGAGTCAGTGGCTATATGGGTTCCTGAATGCATCTGTGAGAGGCTGTATGGGTGAGTGAGTGTATGTATGGCTGTGTCAATCAGTGAATGGATGTGTCAGTGGTATATGGGTGAGTAACTGAATATGTGAAAGGCAGTATAAGTGAGTGTTGGAGTATATAAGTCACTGTACATGGAACTGAGTAATTCTGAGAGTGGCTGTGTGGGTGAGTGTGTGCTTGTGTCAGTGACTATTGGTCAGTGAGTATGTGTTAGTACCTGTATGAATAAGTGGGTTGGTGTGCGTATAACTGAATAGGTGAGTAAGTGGCTGTGTGATTGACTCTATATTTGAGTGAGTAGGTGTGTGAGTAGCAATATGAGTGAGTGACTGTGTGTGAGTGGCTATATGGGTGTATGAGTGGATATATCAGTGGCTGTATTAGTGAGTCGTTGTATTAGTGGCTATATGGGTAACTGAGTGGATGTGTGTGTACACCTATGAATCAGTGAGTGTGTGTGTAAGTACTGGCATGGGTATGTCAATGGTTTTGAGAATGCAAGTGTAGATGTTGGAGTTGGTGTATGAAAGGTTATATTGGGGTGTGAGTGGGTGCATCAGAGATTCTGCGGATGATGTCATAGATTATGTCATCAGTGATGTCATTTGAGATATCATCAGTGATGTTACTGTTCATGTCATGAGTGATGTTATATGTGAGGCCATAAGCAGTGCATTGTGGGGGCATGAGTTATAGTTAGCCCAGCTAACTATAACTGCTGAATTTCTCTGGTTTTGCCCGTTTGAAATCTGAGTCTAACTATGTCCCAGTAACCTTTGCTTTTTTCAATGAATTTTAAATGCGAATTCCTAACGATAACGTCCCTTTAACCTTCCTCATGATTGTGCACTGTGGTGGCAATGACCTAGGCACATTAACTGGATTAGGATAGGAAATCCTGATGAAGGATACCCTTGCTGAATTGATTATGCTTTTCCCTCACACTGTCTTGGTGTACTTCAAGTATAAGGTTTTTATCCCTCCATTCAATTAACTGTTCCCGGTATTTCTTATTGGCTTCCTCATATCCAGATACAGCTAAACATATAGATGACAATCCCCAGATAACATTCAGAAGAGCGAAATCTCTTAAAAATACACTGTGCCAGAGTCAGGTTCATCAAGAAAGAAGTCACATAGAAGGTTTTTATAAATGTGGACGCTGTAAGGTTTGTAAGTTCAGCCACAAAGTGAAATGTTTACTATTATCGGAGACATAAAAACCATTCCAAATAACAAAACACGTAACCTGTAATTCTGATTGTGCCATTTATGCAATGAAATCCCCAGGTGACAAATGTTACATAGGCAGCAGGCAGCACTATACATAAGGCAAGGAAGAGGATTCTTGAGCATTTACGAGCTGTCACAAAAGATGACACCAAGTATCCATAGCTCGACATTTTAAGACTTTCCATGAAAAGAACACCAACCTATTGTATTTTTATGTCCGTGACAGAACAGGGCCTACAGAGAGAGGTGGAAACAGAGAAAAAGATCTGAGACGTTTAGAGTCCAGATTAATTATAAAGTATAACACTTTTCATCCATCCGGCCACAACCTGGACGAAGAACTAGCAGTCCATTTAGGGTAATTATTAAGATTTCTGATAATACTTATGATTGTGGACCTGTACTGCTTCCTCATGACAAATAAGAATAACATCATACACTGTGAGAAATGTAGGTTTTTAATGTATTTTATTTATTTGTTTTATTTTGTTAGAGATGTTCGGAGTCTGCAAAACAATGAGAAGCAAGAGTGCTATTTTATCTAACAGGAGGGTGTACACTGGAGTATCTCTGGGAGAATGGTAAAATTCAGACCACGTGAAGACGAAAATTGAATCAGGATTACTAACACAATGCAAGATATAATTGTTTGTTAGATGACATATGACAAAGGCATGTTGGTTGATTTCTTTTAATTTTATCTACTCGGAAGGAATTGGTCCACTGGGGCAGAATTGTGGGAGTGTAGTATGTGGCATCAAGTGGCATTGTCGATATCGGTGCACCATGTTTTTGTCTTTGTCGGTAAAGTTGTAATTGAATTTAATCAGTTCTTTTGGAGAAGGTTGTACAGAGTTTAAAGCAACCCACTGGGGCGATTTGATATGACAATGGTTTGCAAATGGTGCAGCGCCTAGAAAATCGGGTCAGCCTACTGGGATGAGATCTTTTGTGCAGCATGAATATGTTTTAGAGTGGCAAATCGGGGTTAACACAACCAATGTGAAGAGTTTTCCTTGTTTCCCTTCTACCCCTAAAAGTGGTTAATAGCGTAGTGGCTGGTCTTTAAAAATAAATATTGTGACAAGTTACTTCTACGGTATAAAGCTCAACAATATATTGGCAGCGAATTGTCTGTTTAAAGCTTAAATCAAGTAAAGATTGTTAAAACAAAGTCGATAAAGTTACCCTTGTTCAAACTGACTCAGACACATACACGAAGCATTATTCAAATGATTGTGTTTACTGAAAATTAACAGATTAATGTTTCCCTCTCTGTATATAAAGTGAAAGGCAGAGCTTGCCACACGATAGAAACATTAATCAGCATTTTTATTTGCATATGTTTAAATCCCGGGTCAAATCTATTTCTTTCATGTTGTTTATGTCTATTGAAAAACACACGTGGTGTAACTTAAAATGGATGGAATGTGAAATCAAATCACTCCTGAACAAGGAGCCAGGAGCTCCGAAAAGTGTAGAGCCTTGATTTGAAGCCATGAAATACGTCACGCTGGTGGAAGCAGATAAGCTGCGTTGTGTCCTTTGTTGAAAGTATGGAGCACGTTTGATGGATGTATATATACCTGTTACATTTTCATCATGCATATGCCTTTACCATACATGCGTCTACAACGAAATTTTATTGTAAAGGCAAGTGTAGTAAAGTGATATGTGTGGTAAAGACTTGCATGGTAGTGTTGCGGGTCTGCGTTTTGACCATGTTGTACAGACATGCATGGAAATGATTTGGGTGGTTCCATCATACAAGCTGCAGATTCAATTGGTTGTCAGGTAGATCAAGGAGGTGTTGCTATCTTGGTAATGTTGGATCTGTAAGTTGCATTTGAAACGATATCCCTATCCTATTTGGTAGAAAAATTGCATAATTTTGGGGCTAATTCCCAGTGCTCTAGACCTCCTGGGATCCTTTCTGACAAACAGGACTCAAATAGTCATCTGCGGGAATTTCAGGGCAGAGCCCTTCCAAGACTCTTGTGGGGTCCCATCATGCCTAGACTATTGCAATGCTTTATACCTAAACATCAATAAGTCCTCCCTTAACAGAGTGCAAGTCATTCAGAAAGTGGTAGCCCACCTGGTCCTGAATGTTCCTAAACACCTCTCAATTAGAAAAGGCATGCACTCTCTATTTACTGTTAAGAAGTGGGTCACATATAAAGCGCTTTGCATGGTCTCTTCACCTTCAAGGTCCGGTGCCTCTGAGAACAGCATTCCACTGGTATACCCTAAAAGGCCAGCTCAGATCATCTTCTCTTATGAAGGTGGCCATTCAGTTGCAGCAGATAAACTGTGGCACACTCTGTCTACAGCCCATGCGAGCTTGGACTCCTTCGTAGTTATCCACAAGCAAAGTAAAACTTGGCTCTTTTCCCTCTCGTGATGGCAGCTCTCTGGTTGTAGCGGATGTTTTCCAGTTCCAACTTTAGCGCTGTGATGTCCTTGGAAATAGTGTGCTATATAAATATAATTACATCCAATTCTTATTGGTACCAGACTACTTTCTTTAGCCCACTCTTGGGGATGTATTAAAAGAGGTTTACAAAATAATTTGCTACTCAAGTATAGAAAGTCAATAAACAATACTTTTCAAAATTTAGAACAATCACCCTTTTACAAAAATGGCCAATAATAATGTCAGCATCACCATCCTCATTGAAGTTATTCAGAACCAACCCCCAGGTCATGATTTCATCTTCACCTTTCTCATCGGTATGGATTTGGCAAATAAGGGCCACCTTTGGCGCTCCCCATGCAGAGAGGTCGCTAAGAATTGGTTCTCACGGGTGGTTCTTCCAGTCCTTGGAACTCTTCTTTCTGGCCTTCTTCTTTAGGACCCCCCCCCCACGTCTTCTCCCTCAGTTAAGACCCTGGGCATTAAAATTAACAATCATCTCACTCTTCACTCACAAATAACTTCTGTTGTCTCTTCTTGCTTTCTTGTTCTTCGAACTATTCGCTCTGTCTCTCGCTTTTTCTCCCCCCTCGCACTTAAACTTATCTTGTCCGCTCTGGTGATTTCCCGGCTGGACTACGCCAACGCCCTATACAACGGCATTCCAGCGTATAGTTTGCGGAAGCTCCAGCTGGTTCAAAACCAGGCGGCCAGACTGGTCCATGGTCTCCCCCGCTCTCATCACTCTACCCCCTTACTGAAGGCACTGCACTGGTTACCTGTCAGGGAGCGATCCCTTTTCAAAACAGGTTGCATGGTCTTTCAGGCGCGCCAGGGCACAGCCCCTGCCTTCATTTCCTCCCTGCTAAAAGAGTACATCCCTGCCCGTGAGCTTCGCTCATCCACTCAATCACTTCTTCAGGTACCCTGTTACAGACATAAGAAATGGGGTGGAGCCAATTTTTCATGCTTGGCACCATCCTTCTGGAACTCCCTTCCCGATCATCTACGTCTGGCCAGACATTTGTGGTAAATAAAAATTACCTATGCTGAATTTCTATGCGGTAAAGTTCAATAAGAATAACTCAATCAAAAAATGAGAGGCAGAGTCCGTGGCATCTGAGTTTATAAGGGTTTTATTCCATAAAATGGAATTGGTTCGAACCAGGTATCATGTTCCATCACCACGAAGGTTCAGGAAGGGATAGACAATGCTTTATTAACAGAGTACAATATATATAGTAAATGCATATAATGGTGATGGATACAGAAGGCGTAACAGCTGAGAGAAACGAGATAAGAACACATGTGCGTAATAGAAGGCGTGCACGAGGGCGTACACGGAGGTGTGTGCTAGAAACGTCACAGAAAAGTGTCACAGGTGGGTGGATCCATAGAAGAATCCTGCAGTGTCAGCAGAAATGTTGGGCTAGATGCGCGCGCAGGCAACATGACGTGTGATTGACGTGGAACTGGCGGGTGAAGGGGACTTGACATTTAGCATTATATGTGGAGACAGAAGTCTGGCGTGTCAGAACAACCTAATCCCAAATCATATCTGGTATCTTGTGTTTGAGGAACTGTATTATCTAGAAGGAAAGGTCTCTCGGGCAGAGGCTATTCTATACTGACTGCTAGTGCATGCATATGCGACTACGTGTCTACGTGTAATGCGAGGGGGCCATGGGCCTACCATGGTAACGGGAGCAATGAATTACTTGCACAGAGACAGAAAGGCCGGGCCCTTTGCTCTGCAGCTGCGGGAATGTTTACCTAAACCACTAGACAGGAATGTATTTTCGAGGAGCGGAGCAGATAACTTGAAGGCAAAATACAGTTTTGGCAGGTAAGCAGGCCGAGCCAAGCACCGCTCGCCGTGCAGGGAGTAAGGCAAGGGTCATGGATACAGATCCAAGCTGCAGCTTTCAGAGGCAGAAGGCAGAAAAGGCTCGATGGCAGAAATCAGGGCCTAGCTCGCCAGAGCCAGGAAAATGTGAAAAGTGCACCATGTAAAGACGGTGGCAAGGCATACTTAGGAACTGAATAATCGATCCATTCATGGTGGATCTGAAAGAGGACATGTTGACGTTGGACGCAAATGTATTTGCGTCTTCATAGCTGGTTGTGGAGGGAACATACATGTACTTGAAGCACGTACATGGAGCCGTTGGGGTCTACGTTAGGGGACACAATTGACCATAAAAATTCATATTACCTCACATTACTCCCTCTTCCGTAAAGATCTTAAGACTTTTTTGTTTACCCAGGCCTTTTCCAATGTAAACTGATCTCATTTCCTGTTTCCTTACCAGTATTTGCGTTCCTACTGCTAATTTAGTCTCCACAGCGCCAAGAAACCGCACGGTGTATGTAGCGCTATATAAATATTTTAAATTCAAATTCATGAATTTAACTGCAGCAACATGTCCCCCATCCACCCAATGGTTGAGGCCACAACTTTTCATTGCTGAGTACTGTGGAGGTCGATGCTGTGACGTGAAGAGATAGTTCGGCAGAACTTCACACTGGCGCTAGGTGTGGGAGGTGCCATCTTGGCACAATGAGGCCCACTCGCAGAGAGAGACCAAAATCCTCAGGAGAGCTCATCTGAGGCCACACCGAGGGTCCAGGACCTGAGGGGCAACACTTGGGGTCAGTAACTCACTCCAGCAGAGGACAGCAGGGCTCAGGCAGGTCCAGTTGCAAGTCAGTTGAGGGTCCAGGTAGCAGGTCAGCTGGGCAGTTGCAGGAAGCTTCTGGGATTATGTCCTTGTAGTTCAGAACAGGAGGGCAGCTGGCTGACCCTTGTAGTCCCTTTAGCTTAGGATGAACGGTGCATGTCCAATCTTCCTTCTCAGCAAGCGGGGTAGCAAAGCACCACAACAGTCCTTCTTCTATAGTATCCAGGAGTTTACTGAAAAGATGGGATCTGTGGTCCAATTTTTATTATTGGTGGTCACTTTGATTTGAGAAGCATCTCAAAGGTTTCTGTCCCCCTTAGGTGTCAGGCATCCCTTCTTCCCTGTCCTATCCCCAGTTTCCACTTTGTGAGAGTATTCAGGCTGAGCCTTTGTGACGTGCAAGTGTGGTAGGTGACAGCTTCTCTCCCGCATCAATTCAGAGAGGCCCATTCTGCCAACACCTATCTTCCTTGTGTCTCACTGTCTGGGAGCAATACGCAAAGTCAAACTGCCAGCTACATCGAGTCATGTGACCCAAGATCAGGCTGCCGGCACCAAAAGGCAAGCCTGAGACATGTTTAAAGGGCTATGTAGGAGGGTGGCACAATCAGTGCTGCAGGCCCCCTAGTAGCATTTAATTTACAGGCCTTGGATATGTGTAGTACCATTTTACTAAGGGCTTGGTAGTAAAGTAAATGTACCAATTGGGTTTAAGCCAGTTTTATTATGTTTAAAGGAGAGAGCATTTCTTTTCATTCTCTTTCCTCTCTTCTTTCTTGTTCTCTTTCTGCTTTTTTACCTTTTACCTATTTCCTTTTCTCTTCTTCATTTTTATCCTTCTCATCACCCTAATTAGTTTTTACTGCATATGTTATGTACTCTTTATTTGCACGTATCATTTACATATCTTCTGTACATTCATAACATATGTACTATTGTTATCTTTAAATACTCAATAAAAATTTCTTAAACTTAAAAAAAAGGAGAGAGCACAAGCATGTAAGCACTGGTTAGTAGATGTAATGTGCACAGAGTCCTAAAGGCCACCAAAAAACAGTTCTGAAAACAGAGGGTGAATGCAAAATGCTTGAGGATGACCCTGCAGAGAGTGCCAGGTCCACAACCCTCCATGACATAACCAACAGAAAACCCACCAGTAGGCTGCAGACCATGCAGCATTCAGTGGCCACAATTGCTCTCAACCTCCCAAGTCACATTCACGTCACATCACACTTGAAGAAGCACCACTGGCTTCCCAAACACAAGCAAACACAATTCAAACTCCTCACACACTTTCAAGGCACTACATAACACTGCCTAGGATACCTCAAAAATCACATCTGCTTTCACAAATCTTCCAGACACCTTCACTCATCTGGACTCCTACTTGCAAACATTCCACACATGCCGAAACCCAGATCCCGCTGCAGAGCGTTTTACATTGGTCGTAAAGCATAAAATGACTTGTTGCTACACACAAGATCCTCCTCCTCAATTCTTGAATTCCACAAGATGCTGAAGACCTGGCTTTTGAGTAGTCCAAGTAAGTGATAAGTTTGGCTAGAGTCACACTTGCTCAGCACCAGGATAGACACCAGGGTGTTAGTGCAATTTACAAATATGTGCACCATATCATAAGCTATCTACAATTACTGTCCTTTATTTCACTCTTACATGTTCTTTTTCATCTCTGCTTCTTCTCGCTTGGTCATTGTTTTCCCTTATTCCCTTCCTCCTTTTTCCGTTCTCTGTCTTTCTCTCTCATGCTGCTCTGGGTCAAAAAAGGTGAACGTTATAAATAAGTGCTGGTCGACAAAAATGGGTGAGCCCGCCTGCAACTGCCCACTCCAGTTAAGCACACTCAGACAAAATATATTTCACATTGCCAAATTGGTTGAAGGGTGATAGGTAATAAGAATGTAACCTCACCGAGTGTTGTTTTAGGTCAGATTACCAATGTGCTGCAAATTTGGTTTTAATATCACTATCCTATCCATAAACATATTTCTAAGATACTGATTCAAGATTTTAATATAATTTACACAGTATGAATATAACTTGCAGAAAGCTACTAGGATTGCAATGTTTAGAAGGTGGATGAAAAGGTGCATTCTTTTTTTCTACATCGTCTACTCTTCTGGTCCCCTGCTGCCCTTCGGGTAAATTAGTAGTCTTTCCAGACTGACAGTTCTTAAACAAAAATGAATATCCATTTAAACAAAGTAACTATAGCATAACCTGTTAAGTAGCTAGAGCCACTGCAGATGCCAAACAACAGATGCCCAGTGTGCGAAAACAGTGGACAACGTGGCATTTTAGACATTATTCTTACAGTCTGTGCCCAAGATGATCAAAACCACTTTTCTAAATTACTGAAAGCCCAGCTACTCAGACATCACTTTAATCAAATGCAATGAGACTTTGAAGAGCATAATGCAATATTTTGTGTTGTTGTTATAGTTCTGGACTTAATTGCCACTACAGTAAAGCACATTGCCACATAGTGAACAAGAACTCAATTTCCGTTCCAACAATTCACTGCCCGTGTAAACCAAATTAAATCAGGTTAATCAATAGTTTGATGTGCAGCAGTGGAAAGTGCTCCATCAATAAATGCTGCGGGCCTGACTCACAATGGTCAATTTACACATTTGTATCAGTTTAATCTTTTTTGGTATCTACAAAACTGAGATTTGACAGTAACTTTATGACTTCGGAAACTCAGCAGCCGCAGTACAGAACTCGGCACATACAAGGATAGGTCTGTTTATCAAAGTGATCAAATTCTTCCACTTACTTTAAGGGTTGGTGTTGGATGGGTTCACTGAACACACAAAACAAACTTTTAATTATGGATATAGTCAATCACCCCGACGATATGAATTGGGGACATATCGAATTGTAAAGTCAAAAAATGGATGCCGTGGAATAATTTGCCTTTGTGGAGATTGATGTGCAGTATCTGCGATTTTCAGACAAAAACTATTTTGAAAAAGGAGCAAAAAAAAACAAAGAACTTATGAATCATTCCATTTGTTGTTAGAGTGTAATTTGATGCTCGCAGGAGCTGTACCGCAGAGAGACCTTTCCCAATCGTGGGAAGCAACAGTGTGAGCAAGGGCAGATAGGGCAGGCTGGATTAGGTATCCCCTTTGGCCTATCCAAGGCAAGGACAGTGCCCATAATGATACATGTTGTCAAATCTTATTGGGCATATCTAGGCAACCTTTGGTGCTAATGAGTGTATTGGCATGTTGGAACAGGAGGCGTCACCCACATCCATGTATCATTCGATTTACATTACCAATCTACTATCCACGCATCTAACATTCACCATCCATCCAATCAAAACCCAGGCATGCGACAGTCCTCTGGAACCATTCAATTACACTCCCAGAACTGAACCCAAAAAATCAGATGTGACCCACACAACTGGACATAATATGATAGAGATGGCTTCAAGAACTAGAAACGACAGTCTAATGTAGGTGTGCCCTTACCAGACACAATCCATCCAGATTGTGCCACCACTTGGCAGTGATGGCTACTAACGCCGGGAGCAATACTCAAGGTGAGACATTTAGAAATGGACACATTACTAGTGGCATGAATAGCACTTGTAATTTAATCTCACTTTTCTGCTGGATTTATTACCTCTGCACCCAAGAAAAAAACTATTTTCTCTTCTTTAGGATTGTCTTGTCTTTCACCTACTTTTAGCTGACCCAATGTACACCTAATGATGTTCGAGCACAATGAAAGTTGTCGTATAAATCTGAATGCATCTTTACTTTACAGAAAACCCAAAACGACAATCTTTGTCCTTGTGTTGTTCTCTGTGACCCTAGCGATTGTTTCTGTTCCTGTTTTAACTCATACATAGGGCCACTGGAATTATTCAACAGGAGAAGACCAAATTATGCAGCAGTGATGAGTAAATTATGCAGCAAGAAAAGCCAATTTATGCGGTAAAATGTGGTACAGTTTGTAATAATATTACTTCATTATTTGCCACTTTTAAATTTGGTAACACTGTATAGGCGATGGATGCACCTTATTAGTACCAGTTTAATACCCAAATGTAGCTTTAAGCAACAGAAAGGTGATCAGTCCAGCTCTGCAAAGGGCCTTCTACTGCGCAGCAACATACGCTTAATTTTTTTGTTGTTAACTTTTGAACCATTTTAGCTAGAAACACATTTTTGGGGCTAAATCTTCAGCTTATTTGCAAATGATGCATTATGTGGCAAATGATGAAAAATCTATAATATAAAAAAAATTGTGTGGCTCCACAATCACATAATTCCAGTAGCCCTGTGAGAGAGCGCAAATCTGAGAAAACGTATAAGTGCACCATATTTACGACTTTGATGCACGGGCTCAGCCAAAGCAGCCAAAGTATTAAAATCATATAATCACACATGTATCCGAATGTTTGTTTAGTTAATATAGAAAATCATATAGAGTGTGAGACTAACGTAGAGACGTGTGTAATTTCTAAATCGTTTAGAAGTGTTAATCAGAATCCATGTTATGTGGCTGCTACCGAAGTATATGTAAGGCTGCAAACTGTAGAAATGTGCAGGCCTCATGGCAGTGTATGAAAATCGACAACGTATACTTACATTTTGACATGACATGGATTTACCATTGTTCAATAATTGATGCCCACATGTTAAAGAATCATGTTTTATAGAAGTGTTTATATATTTGTGTTTTATAGAAGTGTTTTATATAATCAGAGTGTATTAACAAGAATTGTTTTAGTTTTAGAAATAAGGGTTCATGAAGTACTGGCCGCTTGCTAGATAATTTAGTAGGCCTGGAAAGATAAAGTGGCTTCTTTGATCTGCACGTGTTAGTTAGAATCGAGTCTCGTTAGAGCATAAATTGTCATTCCTTTGTAAAGTTTATGGCCGGAGATAGATAACCAGAGAGTGGAATTTGGGGCCCTATTCATGGGTGTCTGTTTGCAGGTGCGAGGGGGTCCCAATCAAGAGGGTGATGAATGGAGCTCTGTCCGGAGAGCCAGGCACAGGCCTGGAGGAGTGTATTGGAATGTTCTGGGGGGTACCAGCGAGCTGGAGAAAGAGCCTGGGAAGCAAGGTCAACGCTAACGAGAGGCCCAGAGGAGAGCCATCATGGAAGAAACCAGAACTGAAACCACGTGAGGGGCGTCTCAGAGGGGCGTTCCAAATTTCGATTGTGATTTTGTATTAGGGACAGCACCCTGGGGTGGAGAGGGAGCAGATGGCCTGAGGACTCTAAGAGAGTGGATGGGTAGGCAGAGAGGGCATGACTGTAATGCATAGGTTTTCATCTAAGACTAAGAGAAGTGCGTGAACTTCTTTGGAAGTCATCACGGCTCACACCTTTTTAGGATAAGACTCTGTTGAGTAGGGATGTCACCTAGTCTAGTGTAGGGACAGCCTAACCTGGTATTTTTCTTCATTCTGTAAATGTCTCGCAAGCTTCAGCTTGTGTCTATATTGGCAAATCTATTAATCCTTGAATTAGCGTTGGTGGTATTTTTCTGTCGTTTAAGATCTTTCAGAGAATTCATGTTTCTGTTGATGCCAGTGTACCTTTTGAACCTGATATTGAGATGTTTATACCTTCAGCTAACTTTGGCCTTACAATAAAACTTTAAAACTGATCCGTGTTAAGTGGTTTTTCAGAGTCGTGCAATTATTGGTTTGATTGACCTAGTAGTGGATTACCTGTTTTACTCAATGACAGGCAACAAAGATTCAGTCGACCTGAGCAGGGATTTAGATCAAGAATAATCAGATAAGAGATCAAAAATCCCACCCCCCCAGTTGGTAGCTATAGAGGATGGTTGCCTTCTTGAGGAAGGTGATCTAGACTAGGTTAAGATTACCCCGAGGCCCCTAGAGATCGAGAGATGACCAGCAGAAGAATCGCCTGCCGAAGAAGGTGCTGACGGTGTGAGAGAGAAAAGCAGCAGAGACGGTCAAGAGTGAGTATAAGGGTCATGCGTTGTCAGATTGCGGTGTTTTGTGTTGTACCTATGTTGTAATGTCAAGCGGAGTTGAATGCCTGTAGTGTGATTGTGAGACGGTTGTGAGCGCGCGCAACCTGGTGAAAATCTTAAGTTCAGAGAAGAGCTTAAGTGGTTCGGGTGTATCGGACATCCAGAGTAATTGTCAAACGTTGTGAAGGGGGTCATGAGGTACCATTGATCGCCCGCAGGACCGTGATAGGGGGAACATAAGAGTGAGTGTATGAGTAGCGGACGCTGGACGGACGTTTACTGTGTGTAAGTAACCTATCAGTTAAGGCGATCGTCTGAACGTTTTACGGAAGACGTTTCGTCAGTTGAGGTGACAATTACAGTTAGACTGTGGACGTACAGTCAAGAAAAGTGATCGCTTGGTCGGAAGTAATCATTTTTTCAGTGTATGAATGGGACGCATGCATGACCGGGAGACGAGCTGAGAAAGGAGGGGAACTGCTGCGAAGGGGAAACGAGTGACGTCAGAGAGAGTCGCGCTGTGATAGGCCGGTTGGTGTAAGACCGCGCTGGGATAGGCCGGTTGCCAAGAGCCGCACTGTGATAGGTCAGCTAGTAAGAACCGCGCTAGGATTGATAGATTGTCATCAGGAAGTAAACAAACGTAACGAAGTAGGAAAATTGTGAATTGATCATGAAATGCTTTAGGCGCTTGAGAGAGGCCTTTAAGAGAGACGATAGAGAAGCGGTAGACGGGGAAGAGGCCCCGCCGGAGGGTACACCAGCTCATTACATGGCTACGAATGTTGGGTTGCATACTATACTGTGGATCTCTGAGTGGAGTAAAAGAACAGAAGGGAATGAGGAATTGGCGTTCCCGAAATACGGAACGTTTAAGTTAGAAGCATTGAACCAGTTGAAAGCAGTAATGCTCGCGACGAGACCTCTACCCAGACCAACACAGTTTGAAGCCCTTAATGCATGGTTTAGGGCGGCGTATGACCGAACCTTGAACAGGCGCCAGGAAAGAGTAAAACGATCGGTAAGAGCGGTGCAGGATGCTAAATGGGATGAAGAAGCAAAAAGGTGGAGAATATGTAAATGTAAATGTAGACGTATTTGTAAAGCGCACTGATACCCCGGCAAGCAGTGTGTCCTGGCGCTGTACTCATACCGCTAGGGAACCCGTCCTGGCTTTTCCCCGTGAAATGTCCACTCCTGGGCATCCCCGGGGTGCAACCAGGCATCCCCAGCGCTGCAGGGGGCCGTTGTGGAGGCTAAGCAAGCTATTGCCCAGAGTTGCAGCGTGGGACCCATGATTAGAATAGGCACTGAGGCGAGAATATCCAGTCAGCGGAATTTATGAGCCAGAGACCCGCCGAGGCGGGAATCGAACCCTGGTCCCTGGCCAGAACTCTGCATCAAGGTCTGCCACTCTAACCATTGAGCCACACTCCTCCACAGAGGAGAGTGGCTCAGAGAATACAGAGAATTGAAGTAGATAAACTGTACCCAGTAATAGAAGTCACAGGAGAAAAGAAACCACTAGTGGAGGACGAGGAGAGTGACACAGAGGACAGCCTGATAAATAGGTTATTACTGGATAGACCACCCCGGTACAATAGAGAGATGGAAGGTGCCAAGCTCCAAAAGGGGGATGGGGCTGGTAAAGGAGAATATAGACCTCTCTCTATAACAGATTGGGAACCCAACAAAGGTGGGGAAATACCTCAACCTAGTCCAGCACAGACAGTGGTCGGAAGGTTTGTGGTACAAAAGGTGCCGGAAACAGAGCGTGCTAAGTCCTATCAACTGCCGGACGCTCTCCAATTACCTGTTACTATAGGTCCTGTAGTGTCGATCTACAACCCAGAGAGAGCACGAGAGGAGGAACAGGTGCGGTTAGATAGGGAGAGAGCAGAAATGGAGAATAGGAACAACACGATTAATTCCCAAAGGCAGTTGTCAGGTCCAAGAGACTGGAGCACTCCGTTAAACCAAGCAGGGGATCCCATAATAGACCAAGAGGGTCAGGGAGGACTGACGGATCTAAGGGGACCACGACCGAAATCCTTTAAAGAGTTAAGGGAGTACTTGAAGGAATGGGATACTGCCGTAGAGATACAGAATAACAAGATGGGAGTGGAAGCTGAATGGGGAAGCCAAGACAGCAGAACCTTGTCTCACTGTGGGGCTGGCGAAAGCGGTCCTGAGTGGGACGGGAAGAGTTAGGAAAGTAAAGGAGATACCCGCCATACAAGTGGTGGAAGCCGACGAGTGCAGGAAGATAGGAATACAGGATGTGGAGGGGTGCCTCGCCCCATTCACAGCGAAGGAGATCGAAGAATGCAGGAGTACAGGGATAGCTTTAAGTGCACTCACCATGCACCTGGCGACAGCAGGCCACACTGGAGTCGCGGGAGTATGGAGAGCCGCGAGGTGTCTCGCCATGTGTCCAGCGATCACGGACAGGAACGGGATCGCGGGAACATGGGGAGTTGTGAAGGATCTTATCATGTGCTGAGCGACACCAGACAACAAGGGAACCGGGAAGCCATGGGAAACGGTGAAGGGCCCTACCATGTGTCTAGAGAAATCAAACAGAATAGACAGTATGAGACGGTGGGAAATAGAGCATTGTTTCACCACACGCCAAGGGAAGATGGAAAGGCATGGGACTTAGAAAGATGGGAACATGGGAAGACTCCCCATAACTCACCTGAGCCTAGGCGTAGGACTCGGAGCTGGGACGGGAGAGAGGTAAATGGACCCTGTAGGAATGATGTATTGAGAGCTGACATAAAAGCTAGGAGACTTGATGTGACCAGTTTAAAATCGGACTTAGAGGAAATCATAGATGGTACGTTGCCTTTGGAGAGGATTGACATGTACGAGCAAGATGAGGTACTGTTTATAGCTAAGGATATTACTCGGAAGGCGAGAGCAGTGCATGAGAAGTTATCTGAATTAGCCGACAAGTACATGGTAGACTTGTCGAGAACAAAGGCACTACAGGGGAACCATAGATTGCATTATTCAGATCAGGACCTTGAAGAAAGGAGAACAATAGGATTAAAAACACACATCAGAGAACTGATAACAGGGATAAGGACATGGAGAGATCTGGACAAGTGGGAAGAAAGGTGGTCCAAGAAAGGGACCGTCAGGCGGAGCACAATAGGGATGTCCCCAGAGGGAGGGCTACAGAAGATGGAAGCATACCCTTTGTGAGAAATCGCGAATGGGAGCTATGTGCACGTACCCTGGAGTAGGGGAGACTTAGCTGCATTTACCAATTCTTTTCCTAAGCTGAGGGAAAATCCAGTGGAGTGGTACAAGCAGGTAGAAAGGTTCGTAAAGATCTCTAAGGTACTGTGGGTTGACCTGAACACCCTGTTTGACATCGTAGTACCAGGGGACTTGTGGACAGCATGTAAGGTTAGTGTCGAATGGCCCACGTCTGAACCAGATAGGGATACTCACACGAACGGACCATCTCCAAAAGTTATGGAAAAGTACGAAAGGGTAATGACATGGCTGAAGGAGAAAGTGCCATTGCAGGATATAGATTGGGTCAAAATAGATCGGACCAGACAGGAACCTAAAGAGACAGTTCATGAATATTATGAGAGATTGCTGAAAGCGTTCAAACAGTACAGCGGATTAGATGTAATGGATCCAAAAGATATAGGACAGTTCGTATCAAAATTTGTCTTGGGATTGAGACCTGATATTTGCTTGATGATTCAGCAACATTTGATTTGTTGGCAAAACAAACCATTAGACGAGATTTTGAGATATGCAAGGTATTGCAGTGATGAGATAGATTCCAAAGCAAAGAAGCTTAAGGAGAAACTGATGTTGGTACAGATGCAGACAGCCGGAAAGGGTGGACAGCAGCAACAGGGAACAGGGACCATGGGCAGGAGACAAAATAACCAGAATAAAGGCAGCGAGGAAAATTCAAATTCGAGACCTAGGTTAGACATTGCGACATTGAAAAAGACGACTAGATGTCACTAGTGTAACGAGGTGGGGCATTGGAAACGCGAGTGCCCCTATAATATTGAGATTGGAGAACTAGGACCGGAGGAAGAGGATCAGAGCAGTCTGGTAAAGGGAACAGCGATGCAAACTGGAAAGGTGGTCAAAGGGGGGACCCCAGCTCCTCGAGCCCAGTTCCCTCAACCACCCAGAATAGCGACAGGAGGAAAAACCTATAGACAAATGCCACTTTTCGTAGGAGGAGAGGAATGCTATTACGTTGATCCATTGACTGGACGGCGTGTGAGTAACATGGAGGACTGTACCCTTGGGGCAGTTCTGGAGGTGGACCAAAGAGGACCGTATGCAGAGGCTGAAGTAGCAGGATGTCCTACGACCTTCCTGGTAGACACGGGAGCCACTCGATCCACTATAAGATCAGCAGTAGTCCCGGATTTGCCCATGTCAGGGGAAACAATTCAAGTGGTAGGAGTCGCAAACAGAAGAATTACCAGTTCTTTGACAGAGCCAGTATCAGTGAAAATAGGGAAATACAGAGATGAGCACCAGTTTGTGGTCTGTGACTCCAGCCCTGTGTGTCTGTTAGGAAGAGACTTGTTATGCAAACTAAATTGTACTATATATTGCACACCTCAAGGAGTGGAAGTGCAGACTAACGATGATGATGCCGATTTTAAGGTTGCAAACTCACAAGTATGCATGGAGCTGTATCCTACCTTGATGGTGGAGGAGCTTCCATGGGACTTGAGAGGTGCGGTGTCATCTGAAGTGTGGTATTTCACTGGGGAAGAGATAGGACTGATCAAAGGAGTAGAACCAGTGAAAATCATGGTAAAACCAAATGTCGAATATCCAAGAACGCCACAATACAAACTGACCCTGGAGACGATTGCAGGGATAAAACCCGTGATCGAATCTTTGATTCCGGTCTGGGAAAGATATGGCTGTTGTAGTTCGGACTGGACTGTTCCCATGGGGCACAGGGTCAGAGCTGATTTGCATAAAGCCATTATCTGACCCAGGGTGGTGTGGAGTGCAAAAAAAGATGGATTTAGGCCCAGATCCTTGTACTGGGGTGAATGTAAGACATTGATCTACATTCTGTCCATCAAATTGTTTTTTGTAACGAATCCATGATTAAGCAGGGAATACTAAAAGAAATCGTGGGTAGTCCATGTAACTCCCCGATTATGGGTTTGCAGAAACCTAGTGGGAAATTCAGAATAGTACAGGACCTTCGAAAGATTAATAACATAGTTGTTTCATGTTGTCCAGTGGTACCGAATCCATCAGTGATATTGTTTCAGATACCATTCCAAGCTGAGTGGTTCACAGTGATAGACCTTTGCCAGGCCTTCTTCTCGATCCCATTAGACGAGGAGAGCCAATTTCTTTTCGCTTTTAAAATAGAAAATCGCGTATTAACGTGGTGTTGTATCCCAATCAATCAATCAATCAATCACAGACATTTATAGAGCGCGCTACATACCCGTGGGGTCTCAAGGCGCTGGGGGGGGGGGGGGTGCCGCTACTGCTCGGGGTGGTTCACGACTACGGGCAATTGTGGTCTCAAAGAGGTTACATGACTTCTTCAGGCTCACCAATCAGAAATGGGGAATTTGTACGTTTATTGTTGGAAGCATTACAAGGTCCGGCAGCTATTACCGTTGTTAAATCGAGCTCGAACAGCCAGGTCTTCAGCTTCTTCCTGGGTATCCCACAGGGGTATACAGAAAGCCCATCGATTTTTAACCAGCTGCTGAAGAAAAATCTCGAATGTCTAGTACTGCCACGGAACTCGGTTCTAGTCCAGTACATAGATGACCTACTTGTTGCGTCAGAAACTGAGGAAGATTGCAAAATAGACACCATCACCTTACTGAATCACCTAGCTGACAACGGGCACAAGGTGTCCCCGAGCAAGTTACAGTACTGTCTGACAGAAGTGCAGTACTTGGGTCACCGAATTGAAAAAGGGAAGCGAAAGGTGTCACCAGACAGGATAGAGGCGATCATGAAAATGAATAAGCCTACGACACAGAGAGAAGTCAGGATGTTTTTAGGAATGGTTGGTTACTGCCGACAGTGGATAGCTAACTTTTCACTGAAAGCAAAACCGTTACAAAAACTGACGCACAAGGAGGTGAGTGATCCGGTACCATGGGACAAAGATTGTTTGATGGCATTCTTGCAGTTGAGGGAGGACTTATGTCGTGCCCCTGCTCTAGGAATGCCGGATTACGAAAAGCCATTCTTACTGTACTGCTGTGAAAGAGAAGGTTGTGCCTTGTCAGTTTTGGTCCAAATCCATGGAAATGCCCGTAGACCAGTTGCATACTTCTCGGCTACATTAGACCCAGTAGCCGCAGCGTTGCCCGGATGTCTCAAATCCGTTGCTGCAACGGGTGTCAGCATTGAGAGGTGTGAAAATATTGTTATGGGACACCAGTTAGTGGTGTATGTACCGCATTCTGTTGAACTGTTAATGACCAGGACCAAGACACAGCATCTGACGAATAGTAGGCTCACGCGCTATGAGCAAGTCATCCTTGCTGCAGAGAACGTGACCCTTAAGAGATGCTCTGTTTTGAATCCTGCCACTTTGATGCCACTTCTAAATGATATAGAAGATGATGGATGTGAAGATCACGATTGCCTCGATGTGACTGAACTATGCACCAAACCAAGACCAGATATCGTGGATGAGCCATTGACTGACCCCGATGAAATTTTCTTTGTTGATGGCTCATGTGTAAGAGACGATGTTGGTCAGTTGAGAGCAGCTTATGCTGTTTGCACCATTACTGGAGTTGTGGAAGCCGCTTGCCTGGAAGGAGTACACTCCGCTCAGGTAGCCGAAATCATTGCATTGACACGTGCCTGTTTAGCAGGTAGCAAAATTCGAGTCACCATTTACACCGATAGCCAATATGGTTTCGGGGTGGTTCACGACTACGGGCAATTGTGGTCTCAAAGAGGTTACATGACTTCTTCAGGCTCACCAATCAGAAATGGGGAATTTGTACGTTTATTGTTGGAAGCATTACAAGGTCCGGCAGCTATTACCGTTGTTAAATGCACAGCGCACACTAAAAACACTGATTTTGTGTCACAAGGTAATAGGTATGCTGACGAAGTTGCACGCTACTGTGCAGAGCAAGGATATTCTTTCACAGAGGTGGAAGTGAGTGGGATACGGGAAAGGACAGAACTAACTATGGTACTGGAAACTGTAGACACTTGGGATGAGCTAAAAGGCATGCAAGAAAAGGCACCAGACATAGAGAAACAGACATGGGAAACTGCAGGTTGTGTGAAAAGTGAAATGGGTTTTTGGGTTTCCGCAGATGGGAGAGCAGTACTGCCAAATGAATTAGTTAGCCCAATGGCAAGGAGAATACACAGCCCAGCACATCTAGGTAGAGAAGCTATGTTGCGGATATTCAGACAAACCTGGTATAACCCTAAGTTTGGAGTGGCCGCAGAAGCGGTGTGCCAACGATGCATCACCTGTCAACATTTGAACATAGGGAAAAGAACACCAGTTACACTGAGTCACATTGGAAGGTCCGGTGGCCCTTTCAATAGGATGCAGTTAGATTTCATTGAGATGCCAAGATGCAATCGGCTTCGATATGTGTTAGTGGTCGTTTGCATATTTTCTAGATGGGTCGAAGCTTACCCTACACGCAGGTGTGACACACTCACAGTAGCAAAGTTATTGCTTAGGGAGTTAATACCGCGTTTCGGGGTGCCGACCTCTTTGGAATCAGATAGGGGAACACATTTCAACAGCGAAATTGTGAAAATGCTTTGCTCAGCTCTGGATATAGATCAGAAGTTACACTGTAGTTACCGACTAGAAGCTTCGGGAATTGTGGAACAGATCAACGGTACCTTAAAGTCCCGGATTGCTAAAGTTTGTTCTTCAACATCCTTAAGTTGGCCCGATGCCTTGCCACTAGTCCTGATGAGCATACGTAGTACACCAGACAGAAGGACAGGACTCTCCCCGCATGAAGTACTAATGGGGAGGGCAATGAGACTGCCATCAGTTCCTACTGCCGCACTGTTAAATATCACAGATGATCTGATCCTGGACTATTGCAAGGGACTATCTGACGCCATTCATTCTGTGTCTCTTCAGGTGCAGGCTGCGGAAATTCCATCGTCTCAAGACTTGTGCCACGACCTGTGCCCTGGGGATTGGGTCGTGGTGAAGAAGCACATCAGGAAGAATTGCTTAGACGTGCGCTGGCGTGGACCCTACCAGGTCATACTGGTAACAAACACTGCAGTCAAGTGTGGAGGTCTGCCCAATTGGATACACGCCTCGCATACTCGGAGAGTTCCAGCACCCCTGGAAGAAACAGCTCCTCTCTCGGACGAGAATCCAGCTGAGGACGGAGAAGCCACAGAGGGGATCAGCCAAGCTGTGGGGGTGCCAGAGGAAGCTGGGAGTGTGTCGGACCAAGCTGAAGACGGACAGTGCACCAGTGAAACTGACGTCGCCACAGAAGGAGAAAATAGCTGTGAATACGAAACAGACACTGATCAAGCTGTAAGTGATCAAGAGTCAAGTGCAAGGACAAGGAGCAGGAGGGAAAGGCGTGGAGAGGCTAGGTGGCCGGAGAGAAGGAGGAGGCCAAGCCTAAAATCAGCTTCAGAGAGTACCCTTGCTCCGATATCCGAAGACTCAGACTTGGACGAAGGTGCATTGGACTCAGAAGCAGAGAGTCTAAGAAGGTCAAGGAGGGTGCGTGTGCCCTGCAGAAGATACGCTACTCCTGAGTGGACCTACCTGGCAGCAGATGTCTTGGGGACAGAGATCCGGGAGGGTGAGGGAAGTGAAGGTGATCAGCCTCGAACCAATCATAACGGTGGAAGTGAGGCTGTTGGCACCTGGAGTCGAGACTGAAGGGTTGTTAACATTCACTCTCCCCATCCCTCCGTATTTAAGCAGGATTAAAGACCTGGTACTGAACAGATTGGAATTTCCGACTTTGGGTCATCCAGTACCAGAGCACGAGGAAAACATCCTTCGTTTAGAAATGTTGGAATATGCTATTAGGGCCGCTGGAACACGAATCATCGTGGATACCTAAAAACTTTGTAAATAAACCAGAATGAGAAGATAACCTAGCGCCTAGTGGAAGAAGAGAAAACTTAGGGACATTTCATCTAGTTGACGGAGAAGGGCTAGGGTTGTCTGTCGCTGAAAAATAAGAGACTATGTTGCAAAAGGGGTTTATCAGCTTCCAAGAGTGATTCACAGACTGAATGAGCAAAAGAAACTGATTGGAGAAAAACACGAAAAAGGGACTTTTCGGAAGAAACAATACTATTTGAAAACATGGAGGCCGGTAACCCGAACCGCAAGGCAAAATGCATAGTAGGCACACTATTAGCGGGAGTGATTCTTCTTATAGTTATAGTAGTTACCGTATCATACATAGTGGGACATGCGAGTGTAACAAAAACAACAGATGCAAAGCCTGTAGTGACATCGAAACCTGCTGCTGCTGGTAAGAAGGAGGACAATGCAATTCAAGAGAAAGTGTTGCTGGCAGCAGAGGCCCGTAGGTTACATGTAGATGAGTCACAGGGCAATTTTAAAAACAATGCTTATGCCAAACTGTTATATGAATACATTGATGTCATGGAGGCCAAGGATTGCTATGTCTGCATGCAATTGCCTGCTTCTGTAGATGAGGGCATTAGATACCATCATCTTCCATTGACTTATGGTATTACATGTAGTTTATTGCTTAGCATATTTTATGGACGAGATAGTTTTGAATATTATTTTTCAAATTATGACTCAGTATTACCAGAAGTCCCGAACTATAAGCAAATGAACAAATGGGACTATTATAAGAAGGAAGATAGATTGGTGAAATTCTTCATTCCTTGGGACCCTCTAGATACTTCACATGCACGTAGAAACAATCTAACTTGCAAAGTATCAGAGATTGAGAAGAAGTTTATAGGGCAAGTTGATGACCGTTATAGAAGGCAAAAGATTCTGAAAATGTCAGGACAGTGGAAACCGATTGGACCGAGGAGGAGAAGGCACACAAAAGAAAGGGTAGTGAAGGACTGGGTTCTTTTGGACCCAGCGGTGCCAGGGCACAACACCTGAAACCTTCGTGGGTAACCTGCTCCGGCGTACAAGTCACAGAGACACGGGACACTTCCTTCGGCGTCAAAGAGTCAAGGTTTATTTACTGCAGGGAACACAGAAGTCACAGGAAGTACATCGAGTGTAGTTCGGGGAGACTGCTTCAAATTGTATTTGTGGATCGCTCCTTTTATACAGTTTTTACCCATAGGATAACATGCTACACAATAGTTTACAACCTGGTTCCCACAAGTCGCTCTCAGAGGGGTCGCTTTGGTCACTTTGAAACACACAAGGTCCGGAACATAAATGCGGAAACATTTGGCGGTTCCCAACTGTAAAAACCCATCTTCCCACCATTAGCAAATTCCAATCAGCAGTAAAGTAGATCGAAATAGGAACGAAGACAGGTGCAGAGGAAGACGGAGACAGTAGGGAGATCGGAAAGGGTGTAAAAAGGGGGGTATCGAGAAGCACGAGATACAGGCATCAAAGGGACGTGCCTAATGAGATGCACGGCTGAGACAATAAGTCCGTGCGGCAAGATGAGCCTCGAGCGGCATCATCTGTCTTACAGCAGCAACCCCCTCATCATAAAGACACTTTCAAAGAACATGTGTCTTCCGCAAATATCTTGGGAGTCCCAGGGTCGCGAAGCGGACAGCGTCCGTTCGCTGGCTACTTGAGGGCAAGAGACAAAATGGATGCCGTATCTAAGATGGAACCCGTGGGTACAGATGAAAAACCCACGCAACAAACGAACGGTTTAAGTTAGCACAGCGAAACTGCGCACACTTACTAAACTCGTCATTTGCGGTTCATAGATACTAGACTCGCCCATATTCGTGCGAGTCGAAAACACCACTTACAATTGTCACGGAACCTCAGACGCTCCTTTTGCCCTCATGTAGGCAAGCACTAGTCGGAATCATATTCGATATTCATCAGACCATCAAGATGTCGTTGTAGCATAGCTCTGTCCGATCGAGTCCCCTTGGTAACAGATGGTTGTCTCATACACGTTGTAGCACAGAGGCCACATAAGGCAGGACCACACTGCACACAAAGGCAACACGTGAACAGGAACACTACCACAACCCCGATGATCGTCAGAATCTTCCAACCCCAAGCCGACACCAGGCCCCAAAACCAACCAAGTAGCGTCCAATCCCCTACATCCACGTGTATGGATTCGGAGATCTTATGCAACTTCGAGATGGCTTGATAGACAGTAGGAGCATTATCTGGAATGAAAATGCAACAGCTCGAATGGATCACTTTACACACCCCACCACGATCTGCTAGGACAACATCTAAAACCATACGGTTTTGTAATGTCATAAGTCTCTCCGCCTGAAGTTCTGTGGTGATATTACCAAGGGCACTGGCAGTAATATTAGCTGTCGATTCTACCACTCGAGTCAGATGTCTCAGGTTCCTACTATTAACCATAGGTCCCCAAAACGGGAGGAAACCCTTGAAAAAGTCTCCTGCCTCTTGACCGGCAGTATCCTCTTCGCTAATTACGCCTCGTACAACTCTAGTCTTATGATAATCGGCATCTACAGTAAACGTCGGAGGCAACAGATTTGCAACGAAACATGAGCCCATGAAGTCTGCGGGCAACCATGTGTATGCACGATCATGACAGATAAAGTATGTACCCTTGGCAGCCAGGAACACAGGGGACGGGGACATTGGCAGAACGTAACTTTCAGTGCAAGCACTTACTCCAAGTGAGGCTTGCGAGCCACGACCCACAAGACAAAGATTACCAGTGTGGGGTACGACCCATATTGGAGACGAGCTTTTAAGCTGCTTTTCATTAGTGAACATACTATATTCCCCTCTACTTAGGACCCTATAGGCTTGTACCTCTTCTCTAGGGATAAGAAAAGGATCATGGATCTCATCTTCCATATCCTCTATAGCCATCGATAGCAGCCTCTGATACGAGGTAGGACCAAAGTTGGGGGAACGTTGTTCTTGCGTGGGGTGGGAACCCAGTGCGCTTCGAAACATTGTTTGGAATGCTCGAGCTGACCCTTGGGAACTATACGGTAACACCAGATATGGAATTCCCTTACCCGTAGTATGTGGCATCAACCCACACACCCAACAATTAGTAGTGTTAACCACTAACTGATGCTGATGGAGGAGCTGGATAAAGGAATTATTGCGGAATTCTACACGTCTAGCCTGTTCGTGTTCTGGTAACATATGAAAGGAATGAGGAGAAGCAGTAGAAGTAAGGTTAGGGTAAGGAGTAGGAGTAGCAAGGAAAACGTAAGATATAGCGTAATATACCCCACCCGCCAAAAATGCAGAAGCAGTCAAAAACAAAACAAACAATTGGGATACAAAACATTTCGTACGACTAAGTTTCTGCAGCTTGACTCTATACGCCTGAGCTCCTTCCAAATCATTCAGCTTCGAAAATGCCATTTCCCTACGACCGTCCGCAACGTTTCTTGACGCACTTCGTTCTGTGCAGCAATAGTCAATCCCCAGGAGTTCCTAGGAACCGACGGTCTTTAACCTAGCGTCAAGACCTACTGTCCAGAAGGAAGTACGCGCGCGGCCCTACGGCCCTCAATACACAATATGTATTTATTTAGCACAATATTTCTCAGCTGTGGAAGAAAAAAAAAGATACGAATGTTCAAAATTGATCATGGGAAACGAGGATATTGCAGTTATCAATCTCAGCAAAGCAAGCAAATTTTATTTGTCCTTAGTGTGAGATCGCAAAGAATATCGATGTTTCCCTGGACGTGTCTGCTCGTCGAACAAAGGATCTGTTGAAGAGACAGCGTCCTGCTGATCAGTTCGTTGATCTGGTCTTGAGTCTTTTGCTGACAAATGTTCAACAGTGGCTTTCTGCTGCGCTGAGGGTTCTCCAACAAGCTGTGCGTCGCTAAAAGGTACAAACGCCGGCAATGTTTCTGTTTCTGTTGACGCGATGCCTTTCCTTATCCACGGGTCTGCCGGCAAAGGAATAGGGACTCGCTTACAATGGGTAGCATGTACCCAATTTTTCCGCCCCTCAAGACGAACGGCAGTCCTCGTGGCCAGGAGCACCTGGTAAGGTCCGGTGAATCGGGGGTCCAGATTGTTTTTTCGTGAGAAGTTACGAGTAACCACCCAGTTCCCGGGCTGGAGCTGGTGGCCTGGACCCTCCGTCTGCGTCGGCAAGGCGTCGTAAACCTGTTGATGAATTAACCTCAGTTTAGCAGTCAAGTCATGTAAGTAATCGATCAACATCGGAAACTCAAGATCAGAGAATATTCCTGGCCTAGGAACCCCCCACACATTCGCAGGACGGCCGAACACTATTTCATAGGGACTAAGCCCTATTCGGGAGTGTACAGTCGCCCTAGTTGACAGTAATGCTAGGGGCAAAGCATCAGGCCACGAAAGTCCAGTCGTAGCTTGAATCTTCGCTAATTTTAGTTTAAGGGTGCCATTGTACCCTTCAACCAATCCAGCTGACTGAGGATGATTGGCGCTATGGAATTTCTGATTGATTCCAAGGCCCTTACACACACTCTTCATCACACTTCCAACAAACTCACTTCCGTTATCTGACCACACGACTCTAGGCATTCCATACCGAGGAAAGTATTCCTTCAGTAGGATTTTCGCAGTAGACAAAGCAGTATTGTCTTTGAGGGGATAGGCCTCAATCCATCGGGAGAATGCGCAAACCACAACCAAAACGTATTTCAGGTTATTGCATCTCTCCATATGGACGAAGTCCAATTGGATCACCTCAAAGGGATACGAAGGAGGAGCAAAACTGCCAGGAGGAGTTGGGGTTCCTTTGCCAGGATTGTACATTATACACACCATACAATTCTTCACCAAACGTTCAGCACACTTAGTAATTCCATCATTCTTCCACACATCAGCCAGCAACTTGCAAATACCTTTCGCGCTAATATGTGCTAACCCATGTGCCATTTGCACAACGGCCAGTACATACGCATCAGGCAACATCCATCTTTTCTGATCCGACAAATCAATCCAGCAACCATTCACATCCAACCTTCCCGTACTTTCTTTCCACTTCATCTTTTCAGTGTCGGTGGCCTCATTCTGAATAGCTTTCACACTCTCTATGGTATTTTCACACATACTTGATTCTGTAGGCCACCTAACCGAACTTGTCACATACATTCGAGTGCTAAGGTTCCGAGCAGTCTCCTTAGCAATCTCATCTGCAAACGCATTACCACGACCAACATCATCCGTCACTTTACGATGCGCACTACACTTAATAATTGCAATTTGAGCAGGCAAAGTCAATGCATCCAAAAGATCGTTCACAAGCTGGCCATGCTGTATTTTCGTGCCATGCGACGTCAAGAAACCACGCTCTCGCCACAACCGTCCAAAACTATGCGCTACACCGAAAGCATACTGACTATCGGTGTACACATTCACACGTTTACCTTTTGCTAATACACATGCTCTAGTGAGAGCAATCAGCTCTGCAGCTTGGGCAGAATTCTGATTCAATCTCGCAGTCTCAACAACAGTATTCAATGTCACCACAGCATAAGCAGTAGTCACATCACCATTCGGCAACTTAAAACATGACCCATCCACATACAGGGTGCCATCCGGGTCTTCCAATGGGGTGTTTTTAAGGTCCACACGACCTTTTGTTTCCTCCTCTGTCCGCAAGTAACAGTCATGTTCTGCTACTTCATCTGACTCTGCACTAACTGGTAACAAAGTTGCCGGATTTAGGACATTACAACGTTTTATCTGAATGTGGCTTGCCAAAAGCGTCAATTCGTACCCAGACAACCTCGCACTCGTCAAGTGCTGAGTTTTCGTACGATTCAAAAGAGTATCGACTGCATGCGGAACCATCACCGTAAGCATATTATCCATGACCAATCCTGCTGATTGTCGGATGGAGACCGCAGCTGCCGCAGTTGCTCTCAAACAACTCGGCAATGCTCTAGCTACTGGGTCTAAGGTCGAGGAAAAATATGCACATGGACGTTGTTTACCACCAAAAGGTTGCGTTAAGACACTCAAAGCACAACCTTCCCTCTCGTGAACATATAACGTGAACGGTTTACTGTAATCAGGAGTACCTAACACAGGAGCCGAACACAATGAATCACGTAATTCAGAAAAACTATTCTGGCATTCTTCCGTCCATGGTAAAGGAGTCGAAACATCCTTGCACGTAAGAGCCACCAATGGTTTCGCTAGCAATGAAAAATTGGGAATCCACTGCCTGCAGTACGACGTGATACCTAAAAAGGCACGCACATCTCTTTGGGTTTGTGGCACAGCCATGCGTGCAATCGCTGCAATTCTCTCCGGGGTCAACCTCCTTCCCTCCTTTGACAATAAATGACCTAGGTAGGTTACTTCTTGACAACAATATTGGAGTTTAGAAGGTGACACCTTGTGATTTAACTCACAGAGATGTTGCAGCAACGACACTGTAGCGATTTTGCAGATGTCCTGAGTATCAGCAGCCACCAATAAGTCGTCGACGTATTGGATTAAAGCCGCACCGACCGGCAACCTAAACGCATCTAGTTGACCCTTCAAAGCTTGACTGTAAATCGATGGACTTTCACAGTAGCCCTGAGGAGCGCGTTTGAACCGGAAGCTACGTCCACCAAGAGAGAAACCGAAAAGGTCCCTACTCTCTTCGGCAATCGGGATGCTGAAAAATGCATTTTTCAAATCAATCACCGAAAACCATGAAGCAGTAGCTGGAATCAGAGTCAGTAGCGCCGTGATGTCAGGCACAACAGGGAATTGAGGAACCACAATTTTATTTACCTCCCGTAAATCGATAACAAAACGATAAACAGGCGGTTTGGTAGGATCAGTACGTTTAAGAATGGGCAGTACAGGACTATTGCACACGTTTCCCCGAGTTTCTTCAATGACATCTTTCTCGATCAAATCATAGATGATCGTTAACAAAGCTCGTTCACCATCAAGGGAGATACGGTATTGGGGAATACGTGGCAAGCGCACATTAGATTTCAACTGAACAACATAAGGGGAGATATCAAGTAGGCCCACATCATTTGGACCCGTCGCCCACAAAGACGCAGGAAGAGAATCCAATTCCGGTGGAAGCTTATCGAGAGACAAGTACATGGGAGAGACTACTCTCTCTCCTAACGTAAGCTTTACACCCGCAGGAGAACAATACAAAGTTGCATACAAGCGTTTCAGCAAATCCAGACCCAAAAGATTTTCGCCACAACCAGTAGACAAAATCAATGGAGCTTCGAGCTCACGAGGCCCAATTTTAAGGGGCAAAGGGCGCGAAACTGGATTGCTAACGGGGGCGCCAGAGAATCCAACGGAAACATTTGTTAAGCCAGACAAAGGTGCGCCAGGGAGTTTCGAATGCATGATAGAACTTTTCGCTGCACCAGTGTCCAACAGAAAAGGCTCAACGACGCCCGATGTAGCAACTGCGACGTAAGGCCCTCTCTGATCAACCGGAACTGATACCACTCCCTTTCCTTGTCTTTGGCTGTCCTAGTAATTACTATCGTCAGTTCCCTGATCGACGTAATAATCGTCTACATTGTACTGCGCAGATCGTCCTTGCGATGATCCACGTTGATCGAAACAGTTATTAGAATTTGATGAATGGTCAGAGCGATCATTCTGAGCACCACGACCTCTACCACGTGATGCATGCTGTGCACCACCACGGCCTCCTCTAGACGGATTACCACCACTACGGTCATTTAAAGCAGGACAATTGAATTTAATGTGTCCCTCCTGTCTACAATAAGCACATTGGTTGTACCCTAATGAAGATCTTTGGAAAGAAGAATCATTACGCGGCTGCGATCGATTCAATTGCGACTGCGATCTATTCTGCTGAGGCGCATTCTGATTAGAACGCGGCGGATATACTTGTTGTAACAACACTTTAGTTTTTAGCTCTTTCGTTTTTTTATCGGCACGGTCATTTTCCTCTTTTTCTCTATTTTCGTAATATTGTGCCGTAGCCAATATCTGAGCTGAGGTAGAAACGGCCCACGCACTTTCAGAATTCCTTAATTTATGGCTCAAGTCGGGCAATAAGTTTGACACAAACTTATCCACAAACAACCTCTGTCCACCCTCAGTACCCATATCCTGTCCACTATGATCAACGAATGCTTCCTCGAACCTCGTAAAGAAGTCCGAGACACTCTCATCTTTCTTTTGCTTACAGGCTGACAACTTATCCCAATTTACCTTCATAGCTGGCATAAGCGTTTTCATTAATGTAATGATTCGCTGAGGAAGTTCAGCAATCAACTGATCGGGTTTAGTGGCAGCCACTTGTCCAGCGTCTGCCGCTGTAATGGCATTCCAATCACCACCTAATTCATTTGCGTGATCTTGGTGACGAATCTTCGCCCATACCGGTTGTGGTACGATATTACCGAACAACATGTCGATATCGGCAAGATTCATTATCGTAGCGTCTACGAGCTGCGATAATTCCTTGTAATACCCAGCAGGATTTTTGCGAGGATCGGGCAAAGTTTGTTTCACCTGAAGCACTTCCGATCGTTTCCATGGGAGGTGTATCCACACTCTCTGGAAATGTGCCGGAACTGGCTGGGCACCAGTATTATCAATTGGTATCCAAACTGGCGGAACTTCACGCATAGGATATTGGCCAGACTCGGTTTGTTTTTCAATGTCCTCAACGAACAATGCATGAGAAATAGGAGCGGGACGAAGAGATAGTAAGTGCTCAACAGCACGTCGAACATTAGTGTCGACTATCAGTCCAGTTGCGAACTGGAGCCGAAGTTCAGACAGGGCGGTCAGCACCTCGTCAGGCGCATTAACCACTATCTGATCATGTAAAAACTTGCACATTTCATCAAACACATATCTCTGAGTTGGTATGTTGAATTGATCAAACGTTTCGAGGACAACACGAGGTGGATTTCTAACAGGGTTTATCATCCAACCCATCGCCATATTGTATAGCGCAACACGTTCTCTATTACCAGGAAGCTGGCTACGTCTCTGAGGACCATCAGAACCAGCAGACCCAAAAACAGGTCCGAGCGACTGGAAGAAGTTTGTCGCAAGGGGAGAATTACGATTACGAGTAGAGGGAGAAGAATAAGACACAGGACTAACAAGAGAAGGAGTAGAGACATTAGCAGCAACAGGGGTTAACAACACAGGAGCAGTAGCGGGAACAGGAGTATGTGGAAGCGGAGGAGCAGTAGGAATAGAAATAGGCAAAGGAGCAGGAACAGGCGGAAGAGCGGGTGCAGGTTGAGGAACTGGTGGAGGAATAACAGGTGGAAGAACAGGTACGGCAGGGACCACAGGAGCTGCGGTACCCTGTACGTACGGAGGTGGCGACTTCATAAGATAAGACATTAAAGAATCCTCAACTGCCTCTTCCTTCTTATCCGACTCCGTAGGCAAAACAGGATAGCATTTGTCTATGGACATACGCTGTAATCTCTCAAACACTTCCTTATCCTTATCCTCCTTATCACGCTGAAACTGCTCAGCTTTCTTCACTATAGTAACAACAGTATCTCGCTGACTACGTTTATTTTGTCTGATCTCTTTCTGTCGGGCTTCTTTGCGCCAGAACCGAAAGGCATCAAACATGGCCGGCCTAGATTTGCGTTCGAACAACTTTATTTCCAAATTATCTAAGATCGACGCTTCGAAGCTACCGTGAGGTGGCCAACGAAGATCGCCGTCTTTCTTTGTATATTTTATCCAATAATCGTTAAAAGCAATCGGGCCTAGCCCATGTTTGCTATATAAATCATAAGTAGGAGTTCCAACCGGAGGTATCGGACACGAGTCCTCCAGCAGGGAATCCGCACCACAAGGTCTAAAGCAACTGAACAAAGTACTACGACCAGGCATCTTGCACACTAGCCGAGTTTCACAAACTTCAAGGGTTACGGGATTTCGGGATTTACCAAGTCCCAGCAAAGAACTAAACCCTCGGTCTTTGGCGGCTGCAGTCGTCAAACAAATACAACAACAACAAAGTACGCTAGCAAAGTGTCACCGACAAAAACACTCACACAGCGTGTACAACAAAGACACCCGCTAAAGTGTCTACAACAAAAACACTCGCTAAAGTGTTTACAACAAAGACACTCTGGGAGCGACCCACAAATACTTAACTCAAAGATCAATGGCGTCCTCAGGAAGGCCCGTCAATCGTCTCGCTATACCAAGGTCTACGCCAGGCGCCAAAACAGGTCTACAGTCAGGGCAGCAGTCCGTCGCAGCCGTTAGGAGGCGGGAATCTTCGCGGGAAAAGTCTTCGGGCCACTTATTTCGACAACAGGATCGATGAAGCGGGGTGCACCTTCCCTCGGAGATTTCACACGAAGTTCCTCACGATCGTCGGGCTTGGACCGATACCACTGATGAAGCCCCACGTTGGGCGCCAACTGAAGGACTGGGTTCTTTTGGACCCAGCGGTGCCAGGGCACAACACCTGAAACCTTCGTGGGTAACCTGCTCCGGCGTACAAGTCACAGAGACACGGGACACTTCCTTCGGCGTCAAAGAGTCAAGGTTTATTTACTGCAGGGAACACAGAAGTCACAGGAAGTACATCGAGTGTAGTTCGGGGAGACTGCTTCAAATTGTATTTGTGGATCGCTCCTTTTATACAGTTTTTACCCATAGGATAACATGCTACACAATAGTTTACAACCTGGTTCCCACAAGTCGCTCTCAGAGGGGTCGCTTTGGTCACTTTGAAACACACAAGGTCCGGAACATAAATGCGGAAACATTTGGCGGTTCCCAACTGTAAAAACCCATCTTCCCACCATTAGCAAATTCCAATCAGCAGTAAAGTAGATCGAAATAGGAACGAAGACAGGTGCAGAGGAAGACGGAGACAGTAGGGAGATCGGAAAGGGTGTAAAAAGGGGGGTATCGAGAAGCACGAGATACAGGCATCAAAGGGACGTGCCTAATGAGATGCACGGCTGAGACAATAAGTCCGTGCGGCAAGATGAGCCTCGAGCGGCATCATCTGTCTTACAGCAGCAACCCCCTCATCATAAAGACACTTTCAAAGAACATGTGTCTTCCGCAAATATCTTGGGAGTCCCAGGGTCGCGAAGCGGACAGCGTCCGTTCGCTGGCTACTTGAGGGCAAGAGACAAAATGGATGCCGTATCTAAGATGGAACCCGTGGGTACGGATGAAAAACCCACGCAACAAACGAACGGTTTAAGTTAGCACAGCGAAACTGCGCACACTTACTAAACTCGTCATTTGCGGTTCATAGATACTAGACTCGCCCATATTCGTGCGAGTCGAAAACACCACTTACAATTGTCACGGAACCTCAGTAGTAATGGTCCAATAGCTTTAGATCGAACACAGAAAGGAAAGTTATGCCTACACAGAAGTAAAACGTACTATGAGAATGTGTTTGTAGGTGAAGTCAGTTGTGAACATGCTTTTCGATTAGAATACTATACAAAAGATTTCTTAAAAGGAATGCAAGTGATTCCTAATGTATATTTTGTATGTGGAAGAAATGCCTACGTGAAACTACCTGACAACTGGTATGGTTCATGTTATTTGGCAATTGTCTTCCCAAAAATATATCATGCCAAAGATTTAGAGATCATAGAGGGAAAAGCTTCAGCAAGGGGGAGAAGAGATGTAGGCGATGCTGAGGTAGTTGGAGATGTATTTGGCGCTATGTTCCCTCTTTTAGGATTGATACTTAATGATGTCAAGATCAGGAGACTGGCTACAGTTGTAGACAGATTGTCTGCAAGTACTGCAAGATCACTAATGCTGGTGGAAGGAGAGATGCAATCGATAAGGGCAATGGTTCTTCAGAACCGTCTTGCTTTAGACGTTCTGTTAGCCAAAGAGGGCGGAGTCTGTAAGGCTTTGAAGGTCCAGGAATGTTGCACTTACATTCCAGACAATTCAAAACCTCTTGAGAAAGGTATACAAAATATAACTGAGATACATCAAGAAATTGAAGATCTGACAAAAATAAATGCGTGGGAAAAAGTGGGTCATGGAATGGGTAAAGTTGGAGGTTGGTTTGCTAACATAGGGAGGAGCTTTGTTTGGTACATATTGAAGCCTATCCTCATAATAATAATTTGCATACTCATATTGTGGGGATTAGTGAGGCTGTATCAATGGTACAGAGCAAACAGGTTGCAAAGATCCATGAGAGAACAGGAACAGACACTAGCTGCTATGCAAGATAATCAATACAGGAGTCTGAGGGCTCTGGAAACGATAAAGAGAGGGAACCTTGCAATAAGTGCAGTTTGACAAGCCAAAACCGATGTAATAAGGGTGATGACCCCTAGAGGTCATCAAAGGGGGGAACTGAGAGAGCGCAAATCTGAGAAAACGTATAAGTGCACCATATTTACGACTTTGATGCACGGGCTCAGCCAAAGCAGCCAAAGTATTAAAATCATATAATCACACATGTATCCGAATGTTTGTTTAGTTAATATAGAAAATCATATAGAGTGTGAAACTAACGTAGAGACGTGTGTAATTTCTAAATCGTTTAGAAGTGTTAATCAGAATCCATGTTATGTGGCTGCTACCGAAGTATATGTAGGGCTGCAAACTGTAGAAATGTGCAGGCCTCATGGCAGTGTATGAAAATCGACAACGTATACTTACATTTTGACATGACATGGATTTACCATTGTTCAATAATTGATGCCCACATGTTAAAGAATGATGTTTTATAGAAGTGTTTTATATATTTGTGTTTTATAGAAGTGTTTTATATAATCAGAGTGTATTAACAAGAATTGTTTTAGTTTTAGAAATAAGGGTTCATGAAGTACTGGCCGCTTGCTAGATAATTTAGTAGGCCTGGAAAGATAAAGTGGCTTCTTTGATCTGCACGTGTTAGTTAAAATCGAGTCTCGTTAGAGCATAAATTGTCATTCCTTTGTAAAGTTTATGGCCGGAGATAGATAACCAGAGAGTGGAATTTGGGGCCCTATTCATGGGTGTCTGTTTGCAGGTGCGAGGGGGTTCCAATCAAGAGGGTGATGAATGGAGCTCTGTCCGGGGAGCCAGGCACAGGCTTGGAGGAGTGTATTGGAATGTTCTGGGGGGTACCGGCGAGCTGGAGAAAGAGCCTGGGAAGCAAGGTCAACGCTAACGAGAGGCCCAGAGGAGAGCCATCATGGAAGAAACCAGAACTGAAACCACGTGAGGGGCGTCTCAGAGGGGCGTTCCACATTTCGATTGTGATTTTGTATTAGGGACAGCACCCTGGGGTGGAGAGGGAGCAGATGGCCTGAGGACTCTAAGAGAGTGGATGGGTAGGCAGAGAGGGCATGACTGTAATGCATAGGTTTTCATCTAAGACTAAGAGAAGTGCGTGAACTTCTTTGGAAGTCATCACGGCTGACACCTTTTTAGGATAAGACTCTGTTGAGTAGGGATGTCACCTAGTCTAGTGTAGGGACAGCCTAACCTGGTATTTTTCTTCATTCTGTAAATGTCTCGCAAGCTTCAGCTTGTGTCTATATTGGCAAATCTATTAATCCTTGAATTAGCGTTGGTGGTATTTTTCTGTCGTTTAAGATCTTTCAGAGAATTCATGTTTCTGTTGATGCCAGTGTACCTTTTGAACCTGATATTGAGATGTTTATACCTTCAGCTAACTTTGGCCTTACAATAAAACTTTAAAACTGATCCGTGGTAAGTGGTTTTTCAGAGTCGTGCAATTATTGGTTTGATTAACCTAGTAGTGGATTACCTGTTTTACTCAATGACAGGCAACAAAGATTCAGTCGACCTGAGCAGGGATTTAGATCAAGAGTAATCAGATAAGAGATCAAAAATCCCACCCCCCACCTGCTTACACCCATATTTCCCTGGTGCAAAAATTCCAGTATTCCGTTTGGCACAGCAGCATGGTTTCTAGTTGTCCCTTTAGTGACAGGTTTTAAAAATATATAAATATACTGCTGGGGCATGGCCAACCAAGACGGCTGGCAGGACGCATCTCTAAGGAGCTCCCCGTGGCCCCAGTCATAATCCTTCATCATCCTGCCGTATCTACTCTCCGACAGCGCCAAATTAAGACTGTAGTGGATGGTACTCACCTCCTTTAACCTACGCTGGTGTGAGTTAGCGATACTGTGGCCAGCTCAGAGAGTTGCAGCACCGAAACAGATGAGCCGGATGCAGAGGCCATGTGACAGGCTGGCTTTGGTTCTGCGGCCAGATCTGATCTGTGGGCAACTCTCATACCACTTTAATCCCCCTTGGAGGGCAGCGCGCTGCTTGGAGCCGGGTTCGGCAGGCAAAAGAGCTGCATGAACAGGGTAGACATGGAGCGGCTGCTGAGGCGGCCGTGACTCGGCCTGATGCCGGCCTGGTGAGCATGCTGCAGCTCATGTGCCATGACTCACATGAAATCCCTGTTGTGTTTGGTGGTTTAGTCCACCCTCCTGAGATTGTAAGGGTGTGTCAATGGGGCACCCTTGACCTGCAATGTGATTGTCGCTGCAAGCGTAAGGAGGGGGAAGGAGAATAAACGGTACGTGAACTAGGGTTACCAACTGGCATGGTGCAAATTCAGGACGGTCAGTGTAAAAATTCAGGACAAAGGGTCAAAATTCAGGACAAAAATTCAGAACAGAAGGTCAAAATTTAGGAAAAAAAATTGGGACAAAACATAAGTTTACAGACATATCGGAGGAGGTGGCACAATAGTATATAAGTAAGTAAATAGACACCCAAAATAAATACAAGTCAAAATAAGTTTATATAAGATTGAGCCAATTGTGCACTTCACAGTTTTTCAGTCTGCGCGCAACTTTGCAAAGCGACATCGGGCCCTTTCTGCAATCATGATTTGTGCTAGTAACAATAAACAATAAACATTAATAAATAGTATTTTTTTATTTTTATGTTGAAATCTGTCTTTGAAATGTACAGTGAAAACGCTAGTTATTTTATTTTCTCCAGCATGGCGCCGAGACAAAAACAGAATGCTTATCCCATGCAGGAGAAGGCACCCCACATGCTGTCACTGCAATATGGCCCATTAGCACTTATAGACTGACAATCAGCTGCAGTCTCAGACTGACAATGGGCCGCTCCACAGTCTGCACGAGGGAGGTCCAGGAGGGGCGGCTGCAGGGAGCCTCTTCAGTTTAAAAGATAAGAGCGAGAGGCCCGAGTGAAATCTTTTTAACTCACGGGGCCTCTCGCATGGGAAACAGCATTCCTTTCTGAGATTTCCCATTCGATTTTAGTATGATGTCTGTAAGGCATCCATATTTTGAGAGCCCCAAATTACGGACGCCTTGTGGACATCATACTAAAATGATGGACGGTCCGTGAAATTTACGGACGGTTGGTCACCCTAACGTGAACCCGGCTCTGAGGGTTCAGTATGAGACAAGATCGCAAAGTGTGTGCTTAAACTTTAATCTGGTGCTGTGCTCAGACAGGGATCCAGGCACGATTTCGATCCCAGTGTGGGGAACGCAACAACTGGCGACGAGGATGGTCGAGCCCGAGAAGTGTTTTTAACCCCTCCCATGCTCATGACGAGCCCAGCTTGTCATGAGGCACAGTGGAGCGGTGCTCATGACGAGCTGGGCTCGTCATAACTGCAGCGCGCGATCAATTCCCTGCCTGTGCGGGAGAATTATTCAGTGGGTGGGGTTGTGACGAGCCCAGCTCGTCATGAGTCACAGAAGAACTGTGCTCACTCATCCTCCCACTCCCTTGCCCTCTGTGACTGTGGGGCACTTCGTGCTGGGTGCCTGGGGTGCACTGGAGTACCTACTGCTCCCTTGTCTTTGTGCAGGGCAGAGGGGGCCCTTTGAGCTCCGGACTAGGTATGGAGGTGTGGCTCAATGATAGAGCAACTGAGAGCCCCCATGTGAAGCATGGAGCTCTGTGGTGCTTCTCCAGTGCCACCATGGTTTGCCGCTCCACCACTGTGGGGGGCTTTCATAAACTACCGCTCTTTGCCTGGTAGGTGCCCCAGACTGCAGGCGGTACCTGGAACCCCGGGCTCTGCTGCCTTTTAGGAGATGTATTTGTGGCACTGAGGGCACCTGATACTGTGTTTCCCCTCGCTTGCTTTAGTTAAGGCGGCCTTGAGGCTCATAAGACAGTGACTGAGTGCGGGGGCTGCAGATGTGCCTACATAGTTCCTGCTGTCTCTTAGACTTGCAGGGACGGTGTTGGGTGCCCTGGAGACAGTTGGCTCATTCTTTGGTGAAAGGTGCCTGTGGGAGTACCCCAGAGAAGCACATATGAGGAGGAGTAAGCAGGCGGCCGCTCCAGGGAAACACTACGGAGCGGTATACCACTGCGAACCCTGTCCTGCAGTGGCAGGTGCTGCAGGCTGGTCAGACGAAGGAGACTAGTCAGGGAGTGTCAGCCAAGGAGCCCTCCAGTGCAGAGTTACTTGCAGCTATACAGGGGTCCTGAGTGGCTCTAGAGGGGAAAATAGAGACAGGGGTGCTATAAGTTAATCTCCTATGTGCTGACCCCAGGAAAGTGTCAGGCAAGGTTTGAGAAGTGGAGGGCTTCATAGCTGAGCTGCAGTCCGAAGTGGCCACACTGAAGAAGCAAATGGCGGTGGTCACCTCCAAATCCGGGATCCTTAGGGGCATGGGTTGAGGACGCTAAGGGCAGGTCCCACCACAATAATGCTCACCTTGTTGGGTTTACTGCTGGATTCAGGATGTGCTCAAACTTGCAGTACTGTCTCCCATGTTTGCATTTGAAAGAGCACATCGGGCACTGGTGGCTACTCATAGGCTGGTGGCTACACCACAAGCCATTATTGTACAGATCCTAAAGTATAGGTATTGGGATCGTATACTTCGGGCTGCCCGGGAAACAGATACCACCCGTTTTGAGAATCTTTGGCTATCTATCGATCCAGACTACACCAACAAGGTCTAGGGCTCTAGGAAGGGCTTCTTGGAGGTGACGGCAAAGTTGCGTGCAATGGGTATCCATTACATGCTCCTGTATCCTGCCCGATTCTGGGTCCTCTCATGGGGCAAGTCCCATTTTTTGATAGTCTGGAGGATGTGTGGGACTGCCTTGAAATTGGGACAAAGTACCAGGGATGGGATAGGATGGGGGAGGATGGGCAGTGGGAGTGCTCTGGGGCTCGTAGCCTCAACTGGAAATCACAGGCAGCTCCAGGGATGGACAACCCCTTACGGACTGATGAAGAGGACTCCTCTAGGATTGAAATCAAGGGATATGAGACTATGGCATTTGTGCCCCTGGATCCTGAATAGACAGCTGGGGATTTGGCGGAGGCCTCAAAGTCAGCGATGGAGTTGAGAAATGCTAATGGCTCAACTTTCACCCTCACAATGAGTCTCATAATATTCCAGGGTGTCTTTGGCTTTCTCTTTTCTTTTGTCTCTCTGCACCTCTTTTGTGGGGGGTGGGAGGCGTGGGGTGGAGTGTTTCCTGTTTTCAGAAGTTGTATATATTGCCTGAGGGATGTGGAAAATGCGTGGTCTAAAGGTCTACATCAAGAGATACAGGGTCCACACTTTAATGCGGTGCCATAAGGTGGGGATAGCCTGTTTTCAGAAGACCCACCTCATGGGGGAAAAAGTTCAAAAGCTGGGTAGGAAGTGGAAGGGAGAGTTGTTTTCAGCCACTTACTCCACTTATTCGCGAGAGGTATCCCTCTGGATCACACCTCGAGTCCCATTTGGGCACACGCATAGTGAGGCGGATATAGAGGCTCGTTACCATGTGCTGCAAGGTACACTAGATGGGTGGCGAATCACCCTCCTCAACACCTACGTACCTAAAATTGAGGATAAGCACTTCTTTGATCATATTTAGGAATTTGCTGGAAGATAGTAAGGGACACCCAGTGATATGGGTGGAAGATTATAACTGTATTTTGAAAGGGAATGAGGACAGGTAGCCCCCCAAACATGGAACTAAACCTCTGATGACCATGTCACTTGCCATGGTCATGCGTACCCTAGGGCTTTCTGACAGCTGGAGAATACTACACCCATGGAGTCATAAATACTTCTGTCACTCATCTAGACACAACACTTATAGTCAAGTAGACCAACTTTTGGTGGGTGGGGTGGACCCCTGGAAATTGCACAGGGAGTCTCATCTTGGGAGGTATCTATCTGATCATGCCCCTCTCCTATTGCACCTGCGATGGGGGAATGCCCTGCATTGTGAGCCTAGAGGGCGCATGAACCACCGACCTCCTGATGGTCATGGTGTGCTGGGAGGCGGTGGCAACCTCATTTACTGACTTTCTGTTGGGTAATTGGGGGACAGCGTCCTCCTGGGCCCTAGACTGGGAGGCTCTTAAAGTGGTTATGTGGGGGACTTGTATAGGCATCACTTGTGGGGTTCAAAGCAAGTGAAGGCTGACCTAGAGTATTATGAGGGTTGCTTGACAGAGCTCCAAGTGTCGGAAGTGACTACACTAGAGGCGCGGACAAAGGAACTCTGGCTCATAGGGAGGTGCTACAGTTGTGGGAGACCCTGGATACCCTGGATACCTTTATGTTGTGCAAATATCTTCAGTGCCTTCACAAAGAGGGGGACAGACCTGGTAGGATGCTAGCTTGGATACTCAGAAGGGAGAAAGAGATCCCTACTCTGCTCCATGTCCGCTCATCTGCCGATGCCCTGGTGACCAATTGTCAGGCCAATGTGGATGTTTTCGTAGGCCATTTCAAGCAGGTATATCAGGCTAATGGGGTGGGTCTTGAGGGGAGAATGGAGGATTTCCTGGACTCAGTGGGATTGCCTGCTCTTGTGCCTGATCAAGTACAGGAGTTGAAGAGAGAGCTCACAGTGGAGGAATTGGGTAAGGCCATCAAGGCCCTCAACAGATTTAAAGTGCCCGGAGGTGATTGGTTCCCGGTGGTATTTTATCAGGCCTATTTCACGATACTTAAAGACAAACTACTAGAGGCATTTCAGGAGGCGCAGAGGAATGGAGTTCTTCTGGTCACCATGAGGGAGGGAATTGTCTGTCTTATGCCAAAACCAGGTGAGGGTGCTGCAGACCCCTCATCATACATGCTCACTACCAGATTGGTAGAGGTGATCCAAGGGTTAGTGCATGAGGATCAATGCAGATTTATGCTGGCACGCAGCACAGCATTTAATCTCTGAAGGTTTACACACATGCTCCACAAGACACTCTATGCTAATCTGGAGCTAGGCCTAGTCTCCTTCGATCTAAAAAAATATTTTAATACAGTTGAGTAGGCTTACTCACAGGAGGTAGTGGCTGGTAAGGGGTTTGGGCCTGTGTTCTGCAGCTGGGTGCAACTCCTGTACACTGTCTGTACGGTCGTGTACGAATTTCGAGTGATCTCTCTGAGCCATGGGTGATGGGCAGGGGACTAGACAGGGTCACCCCTAGTCTTCACACTCATGATTAAACCCCTGGCCTTGTTGCTAATTCAGGAGTTGGAGCAGTGGGGGATTGTAGTAAGGGGGTGCTCTCTGCACGTCCTCTCATTATATGCGGATGATGCATTGATCTGTGTCCACACCCCAGACCACTCTGTACCAATTTTAATGGGCTTACTGACTACCTTCGGCAAGTGTCTGGGCTCCTGGTGAATGTTCATAAGTCACTGCTGTTTCCACTAGGGAGTTTGATCGGTGTATCAGAGCTGTGATTGCTAGAGTTGGGCCTCCGATGGGAAACTGAAGGGTTCTGATACCTAGGCATAAAAGTGGCCCATTCTGAGGCTGTTTTTCTGTGTCTATATGTTGATTCTCTTCTGGAAAACCCGAAGGTCTCTATAGCTTTCTGATCCAGGCTCCCCCTGTCAGTGATAGGCAAAGTGGCAGAGGGGAAAATGGTCTTCCTCCCTTGGTGTCTCTACTTGGTTCAAAATGTGTTGTTCCTGCTTCGGCGAGAATCCTTCTGACAATTAAACAGCTCACTTATCTTGCTTCTATGGACAGGTAGATGCAGCTGGGTTGCACTGTCAGTCCTTAAAAGGACTATGAGGATGGGGTACTGGCCCTCCCAAATTTACAAACCCATTATTCCACCAACTTGATCGATCGGGACCCTAGAAACACCAGAAAACCTCTCAAATGTCTATTGATCAACTGTAGATCCGCAGTAAAACATGCGTCAGACATCGCAGCCCTTATCATTGGCCAAGAAATTGCCATAGCAATCCTAACAGAAACATGGCTCTCAGAGGCATCTTTTCCATTCATGGATCTGTTAGTGCCCCCTCAATATAACATAGTGAGACTAGACAGACCAAAAAAGTTAGGAGGTGGTATAGCCTGCCTACACCGTTCGGACATAGAAATTTATCAAACTCAGTCCGACTCTCTTGAATCCAGTGAATACTTAGGTCTTAATATTCGATCAGCAGACTATCAAAGATGCAACTTGCATGCCTTTTACCATCCACCGAGAAATAATGCTACTTTCATAGACCAGTTGATGGAAATCATCACGGATAACTCTAACAGTAACTCCAACGACATATTCTTGGGGGATTTTAATTCACACTGGGACAAAAAAAAGACAAACAGATCTGCGCTCTTAAAGACTATATGAATGAACTAAATCTTACACAAGCCTGCACACAGCCAACTCACGCTAAAGGAGCAACTCTAGACTGGATAATATCAAGAAAAATTAACATACAGATCCATTCAATTGTGCCGTGTGACTGGTCCGATCACCATGCCATAACCTTCCTAATACCCACCTGGAATAGGAATAAGATCACGCAACCGATTAAACTCAAGATGTGGACCCGAGACAATAAAGACTCAAATATGGAACAGCTAGTAGAAGATTGTGAGAAAGGTCTGAACCCGTCTATCAACTTGCGGAATGTGAATGACCTAACAAATCATTACACTGAGGCAGTAACAAACATATTCAACAGCAACATGCCACTAAAACTGAAAAAATTCAGAGAAAAGGACAGAAACCCCTGGTTCAATGAGACACTGAATGATGACAGGCGGAAACTAAGACTTGCAGAAAGAAAATGGAGACAACACCCGGCAACCCCAGAGTTGAAATCGCTCAGAAAAATTAGGAATGAGTACAACAAAAAGATCCTCAAATCCAAAAAAGAATTTATTAGATCAGAGCTAGAAAATGCCAAAAACAGGCCACGAAAACTATTCGAGATTTTAAAGCAGCAATCCAACAAACTGGCAAAATCGGCCCAAGAAACCACTAAAGCTCAGCTGAACTGTGAAGAATTTTCTACCTACTTCACCGACAAGGCCAACACTCTGGAAATAGAACTCAAGAGGTCAGCAGACAATCTGAATAATAACACCCTGACAATGTACCACGATGAAGCAAAAAACAAAGCACATTGGTACTCCTTCAAGTTATTTGATCAAACGGCAATAGGCAAAATACTATCAGACATCAAACCCAATAACCACTATAATGACCCACTCCCTGCAAAATGTCTACAAAAGATCAATCACATCATCATCCCACTTTGGACCAAAATAATAAATGCCTTGCTCTCGCAAGGGATCCTCCCAGACTGCTTAAAAACTGGACAAGTGTTCCCTATCATTAAAAAACCAACAGCGGATCCAGCGGATCCAGTAGATCCAAACAACTTTCGCCCAGTTACCAATATTCCATTACTGGCAAAATTAATTGAGAAATGTGTGCAAAACCAACTGAGTCATCACATCACTAAGTTTATGCTATTGGACAACTACCAATCGGGTTTCAGAGCCGGACACAGCACTGAAACGGCAATCCTACATATCGTTGATGACGCATTACAAGCTCTTGATCGTAACAAAACATGTCTACTAGTCCTTCTAGACCTGTCCTCTGTATTTGACACTGTAAATCACACAAAATTACTAAGCAGACTGAATAAAAGGATGGGAATGTCAGGAATGGTGCTAAATTAGTTCGAATCCTTCCTTCAGAACAAAACTCAAAGAGTCTTACTCAACCAGGCACTATCCCCATCATGCCTTAATGTGATTGGAGTCCCTCAAGGATCTACACTATCTCCATCACTTTTCAACCTATATGTCGAACCTCTCACAGAAATTCTCCGAGGCGCAAACATATTGTATCATATGTATGCAGACGATACGCAGATATACATCAATATAGCATCCCTGGAAGATATCATCTTAATGAATGAGGCATTAAAAATGTCATTAAACTGGCTGACCAGCAGCCATCTGAAGCTAAATGCACAAAAAACTGAATTCCTTTTAATCACACCACCAAAGAACAACACAGAAGTGAAAGAATGGACCAAATTGATCACAGCATTAAACTGCACCCCCACTGTAGTGGATTCAGCAAAATCACTAGGAATCACATTGGATAAGAACCTAGACATGAAAGCCCATATCAAAACAGTGGCAAAAAATGCCCGCTTTCACCTGAACTACATTAGGAAATTGAAACCAGTCATCTCTATAGCAGACCTCAAATTGGCAGTACAATCCTTGGTTATCTCGAGAATTGAATATCAATGCACAACCTTAGCAGGATTACCAAAAATTTCGACAGCACCACTAAAAGCATGTCTCAATGCAGCTGCAAGGCTCATCACCGGATCGAGAAAATTCGACCATATCACGCCACACCTGAAATCGTTAAACTGGCTCCCATACGAAGCCAGAATCCAATTTAAAATGGCATGTATCACACACACAGAGCGCTCCACCACAAAACACCAAGATACCTCGCTCAGAAGATAGAGCTATCTGGAGGAGACAGACCAACCAGGAGTGCTAACAAATTACTGTTGAGACCACCCATCTTCCGGAAGAAGAAAACATAAGACAGAGCCTTTTCAGGAACAGCCCCCAGAATCTGGAACTCTCTCCCTCCTATCATTAGGAAAATCACTAACACGGTCACATTCAAAAGGGAAGCTAAGATCGTCCTAATGAGTAAATTCCTGAATTAGGCGAGAAAGAACATCACCGACAACATGACAGAACGATGCCAAATCGGAAAAACAAATGAAGAATAGAGGAAATCACCGTTATACTGGAGAGAAACTCGAGACGCTATACTTACCTGGAAATCTGGAGGACAAATACACAGACAAACTGGGACTAAAAAGATGGTAATATCATTTACAATACATGGACATATAGAAAAACTGTATGAGAACATGGGAGATAGACAAAGACTGGAATTATATAGACATGAAATCATGACGAGGTCAAGTATAAGCCATTGTATAACATTGCTATACTACAGACCGTCATACTCCCAACCTACCTCATAGCAATGTGATCTCTAACCTACCTCAGATTATTGTATATGTGAAGTGCTCTAATACCCAAGAGTCATGTTCACGCTACATAAAACTTTCTAAATAAAATAAAATAAAATTATTGCGCTCCCACACTGCAACATGCGGTGAAATGGTTGACCGGCTATGACAACTGGGAGAAGAGATTGCATGAAGACATGGTGGGGGGGTACTCTAGTGTGGCTATTGATGAGGGGACGTTCCGGCTACCCAGTCCCTTACTTAGTATGACAGACAACGATGGTGTGGGAAGCTGTGGTCACAAATGTGCTATGCAGATCCCCTTCAACAGAGACCTCAGTCTGTGGGACCGGAACCCATTTTGTGCAATTGACATGGGTATGTTCATTGATCATGGAAGTTTTCCTCACCTTACAGGATGCACAGGAGGCATTTAGGTTGGGCCTGGGTCACTTCTTTTACTATGCCAAACCAGGGACTACTATTTCAAGAAATGGGGTTACCCAATTAGGGTCCTGGACCTGGGTACAATGCGATACAAAAAACAATGGTCCTCAACCTTATTCACACAGGATTTAAATCAGAGGTTCCTAATGGGTGCATTCAATGAATCATTTCATGAGCTTTGAGAAAAGGAACAATTGTTAATCTCACAGAATTCAATTTTTTATTCATGCATATATAACAAAATTCAACAAACCAAAAACCTCATTCACCATACATTTTATTTACATGTTAACTGGTGAGAGAATTTCAAAAGGAATTTGAAGATAGGTAATTTTCAAAAGAGGTTGCTCCAGAGGGAACTTGCGTGAGGGAATAGTGCTCAAGTGTAAGGTCGTGAAAAGGAGAACTATTTTGTGACATAGAAGAAAAAACCCTTTTTACATTCAAAAGTGGGGACTGGTTGTTAATCACCATCCTCTTTTGGCCTGGCCACATTGACAGTAAACAAAGTTGTTTATGCCATTTTCAATTTCCACAGAATTAAAGGCCGATGCACAAACTACCCCTAGGCCATAAGCCGGGTTGAAACATCGACACCCCTGGAAAGGCCTGGACCTCATATGTACCCCCACCGTGCCGCATGAGAATTTAATTCTGTGCAAATTGAAAAGGTCATAAACAGACTTTGTTCAATGTCACAAAATAGTTCTCCTTTTCACGACCTTACACTTGAGGTTCCCTCACGCACGTTCCCTCTGGAGCAACCTCTTTTGAAAATTGTGTATCTTCAAATTCCTTTTGAAATTCTCTCACCAGTTAACATGTAAATAAAATATATGGTGAATAAGGTTTTTGGTTTGTTGCATTTTGTTATATACACATGAATAACAAATTGAATTCTGTGAACTTAACAATTGTTCCTTTTCACAAAGCTCATGAAATGATTCATTGAATGCACCTAATAGGAATCTCTGAATTATATTCTGTATGAATAAGGTTTAGGACCATTGTTTTTTGTATCAAACTAGAGAATACAGCAAGAGAAGTGTGGGCTGGGTTCCTGGTGGTGCCACAACCATCTCAGGAGCTTGGCAGGTTGCTCCAGTGGGGGGACGGGTGGCATCTCATGACCCTGTTTTATGGTGCATGGTACAAATGGTCATGGAGATGTTAGAGGGGGCAGAGCGAGGGGCTTGGGTGAGGAATAGAGGGAGCCTATTACAGATGCCGACTGGTCAGGTGCGTGAAAGCAGGTGAGGCAGGTGTCTTGTAACCACAGGTTTAAATAACTGCATTTTCCTTTCCTGCACTTCACTTATGTAACACCAAGGCAATTGAACAGGATAGACCCCCTGAGAGGAGCTAGCTGTGCACATTGTGGAGAGCTGGGGGCCTCCTTCCTACATTTAGCCAGGAACTGCACTGGGATTCAGTGGGGCCAGCCATAGTGAAAGCAACTAGCCCGTCACCCTGCTGGCTTGCCTCTTGGGAGTGGTGGTGAAACCTAAGGACTACAAGATCCCTTTCAAGCATGTCCAGCTAGCTTTGTTTTTAGCAAAATGAAGAATATCCATTGGGTGGATGGGAGACAAGTTGCCGCAAAAAAGGCAATTAAATTCATGGCTTAGGGACCTCTGTGAATGGGGAGCAGCAGAGGAGGCCCATATGCGCCTTACCTTACGGATGAGGAATCCAAAGATTAAACCATGACCTGGGTTTGGTTCTGATTAACTTTAATGAGGATGGTGACACTAGCACGGGGTGTGCTAGATGCAAGGGATAAATATCCCTATTGGACTGTACTCTGTACGTTTGCACTGCTTTTTTTCTGTGTTATGTTTTATGAGAAATTGAATAAAACAACATTAAAAAAAATACTGCACTAAAAATACGAGCCGAATACACAGAAATCCAACCAATCAAATAAAAATAACAAGTGACACCATTATACCCAATCACACACCGATACAAATCAAAGAAACAAAGTAATTTCAAGATGAAAATGGATTGTAATACAATTTCCTCCAGGGTCATAGTACATAATGGCAATTAGGTTGACTAATAACACCTTTCATGCCTAGAATAATTTATTTAATGTCATGGTTGTTGTAATGATTTCCAAGATAATGATAACACCTCAAGGTATGCAGGATAAAAAAAAACATGTGGCTCTTAAAATGAATTATCTCTTTCTGAAATGGAAAAAATATCACATGCATGTCATCAAGAATGGACTGGATGCTATTAGTAAAAGATTTGTTTACTGCTCACCCAAATGGCTCAATTTCCATGAAGAAACAAGCAAGCTTAGTTTTTGTTTATGCGTTTTTTTCCTGTAGTTGAAAATGCTAACCTTTACATAACTTTGGATCAATTACACAGTCAAAACGTTGCTCGTTATTAATTACAGTAGTGCCTCTCATTTCAGCAGTTGTAGATTTAGGGCCTTATTACAAGTATGGTGGTCTATAGGAACGCCGCACTGATGGTGGTGGTCTGGCCACCGCCACACTGCAGGTCCAGTTCGCAGTATTACAAGGGTGGCATTTCAACAGCCACAGGACCAATGTGTCCACTGGGAATCCAGGATCCCACAGTGGTTACGCAGCAGTGAGGCAGCTGCAATATGCTGGCTGTGCCCCTGCGGCACCGCTGAGCATATCATGAATTGCCTTTCCACCGCCCCTTTCAAGGCGGTGAGCCCGCCACAAAAAGGGTGGTGCAGAAGCAACTAAGGAGGCCCTAACAGAGCCTACTACTGCTCCTTGGCCTGGGGTGCATGCAGGGGGGCACCTGCTGTGCATCCCTGGATTTACACCCACAGATCCTGAACAGTGTGGCATGCATGAGACACTGAGGCAGTCTGTATGTTAGGTTCAACCATTAACTTAACAGACGACCACCATCAGACCTACGCTGCATCACCCCTCTCGCCATGGATTACATTTGTAATCTGGCAGGCAGGTGCACCACAGCCTTGGCAGTCCTCCAGTGGACAGAGCTGTGGCTGTGGGTTGTTGAAAGAAAGGAGAATGCTGATTGATTATGGTCCTTGTTGGTAAAGATCTTTGTGAAAAATGCACAATGTTTTTAATAACACCCGTTTTTATATAGGTAGCTAGTGTGGCTGAGAGGGTTGGCGTGCAGCTGAAGTTCTGCTAGGGAGGCCAAGAAGCAAGTGGGCAGCTTTATTTTGCACTACCTGCAAACAAAGGATCAAATACTGAAAGATAAGGTAGCGAGCATTGCTATTGTCAAGACAGGATCCAACTAAGGCTTGAAATAAAGCTAAATGATATTTAGGAAACATAAATTAAACAATTTGTTATTAAACATTCAAGACAATGTACACAATGGGTAGAATCCTTAGCATTTTGGTGAGCAAATTAAAGATCTTTGTGAAATATAGCACCCAAAATTCCAAACACTGGTCGCATGCATTAGACAACATCCGAAGTTGGTCAGCCATCAGTCAGATAGTCAGAAAAGAGGAGGTTCACTTAGTGCTTGTCATTTGTCCATCTAGGCAAGTTAATAAGGCAGTTACAGAAGTTATCTCTTGCAGCCACCAGCTCCCCAGCTAGGTGAAGGATTCAATGAGTTTCGTCAACATACCACATGAAAAAGAGCATGAGGGTCTGATGAGTCTATCAAGAAAGGAAATATACAGGTTGAATATGTTGTGTCTCAGAAATGAATCCTGCGAACCCCTCAAGATAGAGCCTTAAGGGAAGAGGAAAAATGCCTGCGGTCATTATTTAAGGTCTGTCATGCAGAACAGAACAAAGGAACCCAGGGGTCTTAGCAATGATAGTGGCTCTGTGCAGATGCAAAGTAAGAAAAGCATGATATATTGTGTCAAGTGCAGCAGATATGTATACGCGGATTAGGGCAAATATCCCAACTTGGTCTAGGATCATATGAAAGTCATTCTCTAGGGCCATGTTTGTACCTTAAATAGTCATAATTCCTGATTGACCTAAAACCAGATGAGTGTTGCCTCTGACGAAATTGGCTAGCAGCAGTAGACAGATGAAACTGTGATCCACGTCAGGATTCATAAGGATTAGGGTCTGGCCACATTGTTAATGACTGTCTCTTCAAATTTCAAATTTGAATTGCTTCCAATTGGTATTCCCTCAATCATACACCAACCTTGACTCATTTCTGTAAGAAAAACTATTTGATGTGCTATTCATTTTTCTGTAAGCAGCACCCGCCACAATGTTGAATATGCATGTTGCGCATTTGCATGCACAACGTGACTGGCACCGCACAGTGCCTGCCACCTTGTGCATGCAAGTGCAGAGGGGTACTATAGGTACCCCCATGTGCAACCCCCACACCCAGGGGCCCGCAACGGGCCCCCACAGCCAAAGCCTGCATGTCTTTCCATGGCGGCATCGCCACCATGGAAAGGCCAGCATCTGCACATATCCTAATATGGCGGGCAGTGCCCTCTAGGCACCGCCACCACATTCAGGCCCAAGACCGCAAGGCGGGCAATCATTACGATTGCCTGCCTGCGGTAAAGCAGCGGATGGTCTTTCCGTCCGCTGTTGTACCCCCTGCCATTGTAATATGGCGGAGGTAATTGAAGTGCGGCCATGCAAAGATGTCGGGCAGATCGCCACCGCCGGTCAGGCGGTGGCGATCTGCCCAACATCATAATGGCCCCCTATGTCTTCATCGCAATATTCCATGGAGGGAATTTCTAGTTTAGCTATAAATTACCCCCATTGATGCATTATTGTAAGACATGGCTATTTTGAATGTATTTCATTCTCTGAATTGTATATGCTTTGTGTGTTTTAGTGGGGGTGTGGAAGATCACAGTGGGATTGACTAGGATATAATTTATTTTATTCATCTTCTTCTGGTGCAGCTTAATCATGCAACTGCCAGGGCTCATCAGGGATGCTAGGACCTCATTGCAATGAAATTTGTTTTTCACTACAAAATAATATTTCACTTCTACCATTAGACCAATAATTTTGCACTACAAGCCCTGAAGAGTCTGTCACAGCTGGATTTTCAGTATGTCCATGTAAGATGAATTTACATACATTGACCCAATTCACAATGTCATTTATATTTGCAAATCAGGTTCAAGAGAAATTGGCAGCATTTATAGCTGCCAGGCAAAATGGTAACATAGTGGCTGCAAATCCATTAACCACTGTGTAATTATCTGCCCGTGAATGCATAGAATTCCGTATTTGGAAACTAAACAAATGGGGGAAGAGTATGAGAGGTCAAAGCAATGTTTTCCACACAAGAATATGAATGCCTGAAGAGTTTGTTGGACACCACAAACGCCATTCTGTCATTTCCCCATCCTGATAGTGGTTAAAGATTTATTACAGCAAAGGGCTGGAACAACACCCCCATTTATGATTTGGGAAGCAGCTGAATGGCTCCCAGATTTGTACAGAAAGGTACAGAAAGGTTTTTACAACTTGTAATTTGCGTCACCGTGGAGTAAAAATAAAGAAAAACATGTATTTTCACATTGGACTGCCTTACAGCACAGTAACATAGGAGTCAATGTACAATTTAACACTGGGCAAACAGAAGCATTTTAAAAATCATTCACATGACTCACCTAGTAGTATCAATGGCGGCTCATCCGCTAAGGCGGAGGAGCGTCACCCCACTGCTCGTTGGGCAGTGGAAAATAAAAATTAAATGTAAATGATAATAACAAGAAGTCATTATCATTTTCTTTTTCTTTGCGACTCCAGCCAGGTCGGGTGGGGCTAGGCTCCCCTCTGTCAGAGGGAGCAGCAGTGGTTTACATTCCCTCCCTAAGTGCGCATGAAGCCTTGGGCGGCCAAACAGTCATTCGCACTTGACTGGCTCTCCATTGGCCGGTGGAGAACATGCTAAGCCTCCAGGTACTGCCCGAGTGCCCAAACAGGCCACTCAGACCAATCACAATGCTGGGTGAGTCCAGGAGCCTGGGTACTTCCGGTGCAGCAGAGAAAAAGATGGAGGAAAGACATGCGGAGGAGGCGACGAAGAAGGTACGTTTATTTTTTATTTTTTCCATTGACCCTGCAACCCTCCTTCCACGGCAGCTGCAACTGAGTAGTATGCTTGAAATGTTGAGACTAGCACAGCTTTCCATGTACGACAGCTAAGATTTTAGAATAAGGGAAGACAATTCCATTATTTTGAACTTCTGCATTGAAACAATGAAACTAAAAGCGGTAGTCTATCAGGAAAATAATAACTTGATAATGACCTGGCTGCTGTAATGTGTTGCAAGCAACATGTTGTATGCTAATTTTGTATTGAACTAGTCAATTCCAAGACTGAAAACCACTGCATCTCTAGTGTATTTTATTTTGTTAGTGGTATTTATGTTACCTGAACTTAGGGCCAGAAGCACTAAAAGACTGGTGGCATAATGTAGTGGCATATGACATACTGACTTTTATTACCAGTCTTTAATTTTGAGATACAGCCTATGTACTAATAGGTTGGAATGCAAAATCTCTAGTGGCGGGCGATTGCAGCATAGCCTGCTTAATTAATATTAATTAGGCAGGTTGATATTTGTGACACCCTGTGACTGGCTACAAAAAGAGGGATGCTGGCCTGCTAGAGACCTGAAAACAACCGGGGTTGGCCCAAAATCAGCAAGGCTGAGCCACAATCTATAATCAACAAAGAACAAGTGCCTATACTGATAGTAATTTCAAAAGGTTTGACCACCAGAACAAAGAAGGTTCTTCAGAGCTGGGGTGTGCTTATAAATTGCTTTTTATTTTTAATATCTAGGTCAAAGAAAAAAGGGGTATATTTGTATTAATCATATACAATTGAACAGAAACAACATTTTTTATACACACCAGAAAAAGCTATGGACAAAAAACAGTGAAACGTTAAAATCCAACATGCATACCGAATTCATTCATATCACAATCATCCCTCACCTTTCATACACCAAACATATACAGATACTCAACACGACTAGATACGAATATGTAATCGTGCTGGGTATTAGGTCTGCTGCAATATATACAATTATATATACAATTTTACAGTGATTTTACAAGTATAAATCAAATAAATCAACAAAATCAAAAACGTAATCAGAAATAATGTTTCAAACAATTTATAACCGGTAATGTGGCAATATGTTCACACTACGGGAAGAACCAAAAAGGGAGCAGACACTGGACATGAAGGGGCCTACGCGTTTCAAATCCCTATGGGTTGGAAGGGATTCTCATCAGGGCCAGGTAGCTCTAAAGAAAAAAGAAGAAGAAAAATCTATTGTATACATCAGTACAGACTTAAAAACCAAGAAACTCGAGTACAGAACCACCCAGGGTTCCTTCTGCTTACCACTATGGAGAATATCCGAGAGAGGGGTAACACCTGTGTGACAACGAAAGACAATAAAGACTACATAAGTAAAGGAAAGTGTTTTATAGAGGACTTTGCGTTGCTGTCATCCGACAAAACATTTACCTTCGGTGTGTAAGATAGCCACGTTGTTTATAAAATCCAAGTCGAAGAATTGGCGGCGAGATGAAGCTGGATGGCCTGAGAAGAGAACAACATCCATTTATTGTGGAATATAAACAAGTAGTGGAGTTTGTAGTCGGGCACTGGGTCAAGGTTCTTACCGGGGGATCGTGAGTAGTCACGTCCAAGTACAGGATCGTGAATTGGAAGAATTGGACCTCGTTGGTTTTCAGCCTCTGACGGGAAAGAGAAATAAAAATAAAGGCTGTCTTAGGTCAGCGTTCAGAGTATAGATGAACAAGATTCTTCGGTTGGACGTGACTACTCACGATCCCCCGGTAAGAACCTTGACCCAGGGCCCGATTACAAACTCCACTACTTGTTTATATTCCACAATAAATGGATGTTGTTCTCTTCTCAGGCCATCCAGCTTCATCTCGCCGCCAATTCTTCGACTTGGATTTTATAAACAACGTGGCTATCTTACACACCGAAGGTAAATGCTTTGTCGGATGACAGCTACGCAAAGTCCTCTATAAAACACTTTCCTTTACTTATGTAGTCTTTATTGTCTTTCGTTGTCACACAGGTGTTACCCCTCTCTCGGATATTCTCCATAGTGGTAAGCAGAAGGAACCCTGGGTGGTTCTGTACTCGAGTTTCTTGGTTTTTAAGTCTGTACTGATGTATACAATAGATTTTTCTTCTTCTTTTTTCTTTAGAGCTACCTGGCCCTGATGAGAATCCCTTCCAACACATAGGGATTTGAAACGCGTAGGCCCCTTCATGTCCAGTGTCTGCTCCCTTTTTGGTTCTTCCCGTAGTGTGAACATATTGCCACATTACCGGTTATAAATTGTTTGAAACATTATTTCTGATTACGTTTTTGATTTTGTTGATTTATTTGATTTATACTTGTAAAATCACTGTAAAATTGTATATATAATTGTATATATTGCAGCAGACCTAATACCCAGCACGATTACATATTCGTATCTAGTCGTGTTGAGTATTTGTATATGTTTGGTGTATGAAAGGTGAGGGATGATTGTGATATGAATGAATTCGGTATGCATGTTGGATTTTAACGTTTCACTGTTTTTTGTCCATAGCTTTTTCTCGTGTGTATAAAAAATGTTGTTTCTGTTCAATTGTATATGATTAATACAAATATACCCCTTTTTTCTTTGACCTAGACATTAAAAATAAAAAGCAATTTATAAGCACACCCCAGCTCTGAAGAACCTTCTTTGTTCTGGTGGTCAAACCTTTTGAAATTACTATCAGTATAGGCACTTGTTCTTTGTTGATTATGGCCTGCTAGAGACAGCACACCACCAGCCCTGTGTCTTTGCATTCCCAAATAGTAAAGGTTTTTAATTTTGAAAAAAAATAGAGGACCCCTTTTTGCTATTTTAAAAAAGAATGTTTCCATTTGGAAAACATTGTCGGCGACTCTGCGTGCTCCCCCTGAGGCTACCAACACCAGTCAAAAAGGGTAAGTTGTCTGAAAGGGACATCTTCCCCTTTGCAAATCAGTTACCTCCTATTTTAAAGTCTCATTAACTCATCAATAGATTGTGCCCACAGTAGTGGTCGAAAACTATTGATACATGCCACACATAATCACAATTAGGAGGGGACATCCCTTTTACACCCCTTTCTAAATGTGATTCAATATTGGTTGCTAAACCAATATTTCCAGCGAGAAAGGCTATTCCGAATTGCAAAATGGGTTTAATACATATCAAAAAGCAATTGTGCAGTTACAAACCCTGAGCTGCAACCCACAGGGGTTGAGATCACAAAATGGCTTTGTACAGCTGTCCCGTATCTGCAAAGGGGAGTGGAGTGCTGTGTGTATCATAATGGTATGTACCACTAAGCGTAGTATCAGAGGCAGCATGAATAAACATTTATAAAATGCCCTGGGGGAACCCTATTCCTTGATATTTTACGAGGTGTTCCAGTGTCCTGCACCTATAACGCTGCCTTTGAGAGTTACTTCCTAAACTTAGATATTTCGCCATCATGTTGTTTTTTGCAATTTTTGTTAGTCAAGTTAATAAATGTGAGGTATGTTATGATGAGAATATTAAAACAATATCCAGTTTAGTACTTGGCTATTTGAGAGCACAGGACGTTAGAATGTAATTTTTCCTGCATGTATAATTTCAACATTCATTAAGGAGATGAAAGTGAAATGTTTTATTGTAAATAATTCTCTCATCAAATTAGTTCATTTTTCTTTAGTGTCATGAATTAAGGTCATTAAATCTGAATCATAAAAACGCAACTCTCCCTCTCTGCATTTGTCACGCAAATAGTATTTTGCATAATCCCACTTGTTCATTTGGTTACTGTAGCATTATTTTTAAAGACTCTGGTTATAACATTTATTTCTTTAGCACATTCTCCAAGAACAGTCTCAGAACTGATACATTTGCATAATTTTCTCTTCAACTCCGGTGATGTTATTTTATTATGTGAAGTGTTTTAATTGGTTTCAGCTTTCTCATTTCAAAGGTTTCATGAGAAAATACATATATCCAGTGTGCAAAATGGAAAGGGGCGACCACTCGGTCCCCCCGCACGTATGGCAGAGTACCACGATCCCCCCGGGAAGCCATCTTGGGCGGGAGGTGTGTCTCGGCTGGTATGCCCGAAGCGGCGTAGCCGGGGCGCGCTTTTTCCCGCCCTAGAGTGGGCTGGCCTAGACACTGACGCGGCTGGCCACGCCCTCGGGGCAGGCAGGGGCGGGTTTACGCCCGCCCTGAAGACGGATAAAAGGGGACGCAAGACCAGAAGGCATCCTCTTGTTCCTGTGCTCTGAAGCTGCACCTCCTCGCTGCACGTGAGCTCGAGACGGAACGAAGAGCCAATTTTGAGCGTTGTAATCCTTCTTTTTGTCTTACAGATACTCTGTCGGAGAAATGCCCAAGAAAGGCGGAAAGAGAATGACGACTGAACAGATGCTTCGGGTCCTCATGAAGGAGATGACCGAGCTGAAGAAGCGGGTGGCGGAGAGAGAGGGGGAAGGGGGGCCGGAACGTCCTTCGGCTGGAGCAGCCCCAGGAGGGAGAGCCAAGAGGCCAAGGAGGGGACCAGCTGGGGGAGACGTCCCTATTCCCCGTACCCCGCTTGAAGCGCCAACCCCAGTACCCGTGGAGGGGAATCCGATTCCCGTGGTGGTCACCCCGGTGTCCAATGAAGATATGCCGCCCGAGCTGGCAGCACAACTTGCAGCGTGGTTGGGCGAAGGTAGTGAGGGCGCCACGGCTGTCGACGCGCAGGCGCTGATGAAGCAACTGCGTGAGAAACGGGAGGCAGCCAAGGTGTCCGCGCCGGCTGCAGTAGTTGACAAGCCACAAGGGACGATTACGACCGCAGAGGCAGCGTCCGGTGCAGGTAAGCGGCCATTGCCGATTGCGAGGGATGAGTCAGCACCCTCTCGTAGAGAAAGGTTGGGTCAACATGTGCCTTTGGCAATTAAAGAGAAGATTTGGGCGGGGGAATATGTGAACATCTTCTCGTTGCTTGTTGATCATTATGAGGTGGAGCATGTTAAGGGCCAGAAAGACCTCATGCATCCGAGTGTTTGGCGCGCAAAAATGGCCGCCTTTAAAGTGAATGAGAATATTGGCAATTGGGGCAAAGCATGGGGGATTTTTACGTCGATCTTGGGGGAACGTAGGCCCGAGTTACTTTCCGAGTTGCCGACCTATCAGTCGCGAATCATGGGGTACTCGACGTCACACCAGGGTAACCATTGGTTCTGCTACGATAATCTTTTTAGAAAGGCTAAAGAGCATAATAAAAGCTTAACCTGGGATTGTTACGATTCTTTGACATGGGATAAAATGAAGGAGACAGGTATGTTGAAAATGCCATTGGTGGGGGCAATGTTGGCGAATCCTCCCGCCAATATGCGGGGACGCCCTTTCGATCAGGTACGGGTACCGACGATCACTCGAGACCTGCCAGCAATACAGGGAAAAGGGGGTTCTGCTGGAATTTCAACAGAGGTAAATGTACTAGGCCCCAGGGATCGTGTAAATTTAGACATGAATGTAGTGGGTGCGGGTCGTCCCATCCTGAGTCCACGTGCAGAGCCAAAACGGGTGATAACGGGGGTAGAGGAGGCGCCAAACAGGTCTAACATAGTCCGAGGGGCGCCTTTACCTACCCCAATTGATACCTTGGCGATGATTCCCTGGCTCAGTGAATACCCGGATCGTACTTCTGCTGGGGTGCTGCGGAACGGGTTTTCGTATGGTTTCCGCATCCCAGTAGGGGACTTTCAGGGTGTGGAGAAGTGTAAAAATCAACTTTCGGTCCTACAGCATACGACCGTGGTACAGGAGAAGATCCGGAAAGAGGTTACTCGAGGTCGGGTTGCCGGCCCGTTTAGTGTACCCCCGGTGCAGAGTTTTGTTTGTTCTCCTTTAGGGGTGGTCCCCAAGAAGGACCCGGGTGAGTTCCGACTGATTCATAATTTATCAGCTCCACGTGGTCTTTCTGTAAACGATGCAATAGACCCAGAAGTGTGTTCGGTGCGGTACGCATCTTTCGATGAGGCCGTAGCCATTTTGAATCGCCTGGGGCCCGGGGCGCTGATGGCGAAGTCGGATATCGAGTCAGCGTTCCGGTTGCTCCCGGTACACCCAGACGACCAGCGTCTCCTAGGTTTCATGTTTCAGGGTCATTATTACATGGATAGGTGTATGCCGATGGGGTGCTCTATATCTTGTGCCTATTTCGAGAAATTCAGTAGTTTTCTACAATGGGTCTTCACAAAGAGGACGGGTTTCCAACATGTAATGCATTACCTTGATGACTTTCTGTTCCTTGGGGCAGCCGGGGATCTCGAATGTGGCCAGGCCTTGGCCGAATTTTGTGTATTAATGAAGCAGTTTGGTGTGCCATTGGCACCGGGTAAGACGGTGGGTCCTGCGACTTGCCTCGAGTTTTTGGGGATCGAGTTAGACTCCAGTGAGGGTTGTTTTCGTTTACCAGCTGACAAAGTGGGGAAGTTCAGGGCAGCCCTGCAAATGTGTATAAATGGATCTAAAGTTACGCTGCATCAGTTACAGCAGTTGGTGGGACAGTTGAATTTTGCCCTGAGGGTTATACCGATGGCCCGCCCCTTTTCCCGTTCAATTGCCCAAGCTATGGTCGGCCTAAAGGAGGGTCATCATCGCACGAGACTATCGGCTGAGGTCCGCCAGGACATGCGCATTTGGTTAGCATTCCTGGCGGATTTTAATGGTCGAGTCGTCTGGAACAAACCGGCCGTGTCCTCTGAAGAGCTGGGGCTATGGACAGATTCGGCAGGTAGCATAGGTTTTGGTGCCATCTTCGGCACAAAATGGTCGGCACAAAGATGGCTGGCATGGTGGCATGACAATGGACTGACAAGTAATATTGCTTTCTTGGAACTTTTCCCCATTTTGGTGGCCCTAAGAACCTGGCCCGAAGGGTTCAAAGATCACTCTGTGGTATTTTGGTCTGACAATATGACCGTGGTCGAGTGCATCAATAGCCAGGCAGCACGATGTAAACTGATTTTAAGACTGCTCAAAGAAATTGTTTTACTGTGTATGCAACTGAATGTGCTATTCAGAGCTAAACATGTCCCGGGGGTACTGAATCAGGCAGCTGATGCACTGTCTCGTTTTCATATGCAGGCTTTCTCGGGTTTCCTTCCCACAGCGGACCCAGAGCCGGCACCCTTTCCCGAAGCTCTCTGGTCTCTCGGTGCCCCGAACTTCGTCACCTCATGGGAGAGAGCCTAGCACCAAGGACAAGGAAGGCATATGAAGGGGCGTTTCGGTCCTATTTAGCCTTTTTGGGGACTCATGGAGAGGGGCTTTGGGGCCACGAGGAATGGGTAGTGAATTTTCTGATGTCCTTACGTAGGGCTGGGAAATCGGTGGCTACGGCCCAGAGGCATCGTGCTGCCATTTCCTTTGTTGCCAGGGCTCATGGTATCCAGGACCCGACAGCGTCTTTCGTTGTACAGAAAGCGCTGCGTGGGTGGCAACGCCTTGAGGGTCGCAGAGTAGATGAGAGGCGCCCGATAGGTTTGGATAGGTTGGCCCAGTTGTTGGCCACACTCCCTGCCACATGTTCATCTCAGTTTGAGACGGTGTTGTTCCGAGCCGCTTTTACGCTGGCATTTCATGGAGCGATGCGGGTAAGCGAACTGGTGGCGAGGAACAAACGGGATGTGACAGGGGGTTTGTGCCGGGAACACGTTCAGGTCAGAGGAGAGACAATGACTGTCTCCTTTGTCAGGTCCAAGACCGATCAAGATGGGATGGGTGACTGCATAATCATACCCAGGATTCCCGGGTCCTCCATGTGTCCAGTAAAGTGTTTAGAAAACTACCTAGCACGAAGGGTGGCATCATGGGGGGGGACCTTGTTGAGACACGCGGACGCCACCCCACTGACGAAATTTCAGTTTCAGCGGGTGCTTGCGATGTCAATTGCCGCTGCGGGCTTGAACCCGGGCGAGTTTGGGACCCACTCCTTTCGGATAGGGGCTGCTACGGAAGCTACAGCTAGGGGTCTTAATGTTGAACAAGTGAAACGAGTGGGGCGTTGGTCCTCCAAGTGTTATAAGAGGTATGTGCGGTTGCACATGTTGTGAAGCTGTAATGATGTACTCACGCTTCTTGTCTTTGTTTGGTTTTCAGTTGCGCAAGCCTACGAGGCGGGGCGGACTATGCAGTCGACCCAACACCGGGCCAGCGGTCAGACATCACCGGCTGTGAAGAAGGAGGTGTGGGTCGTGGGCCACTCATACGTGAGGCGTGCCGCGGACGTATTCAAAGCAGGTGACATGATTCACGTAGCTGGGGAATACGGGTACAGGGTGTCCTTCTACGGAAGAGGCGGGCTCTGTATTGACCAGTTTCAAGCATTTTTCGAGGGTTTGTTAGGGCGGACGAGGTCACTGCCGTCTATAATCATAGTGCATCTAGGGGGCAACGATTTGGTCACCACCGGTAGACGACTTCTCCTGGAGGCAATGCTTTCCACTGTAAGTTGGTTGGCGAGGAGAGTTCCGGGGTGCACAATTGCGTGGTCCCATATGATCCCACGAAAGGTGTGGCGAGGGGCTATTTCTGTTCCTGCTTTGAATCACTCTGTGAGAAAGCTTGATAACAAAGTGAGTAGGTTGTTCCGTTCCAGGACATTGCATTCTATTTCGCATGGCTGTATTAATGATGACAGTATGTATTTGGGGGATGGTGTGCATTTGTCTCGGGTGGGGAATGAGTTACTCATAGGAGACTTCTTAGCATGGTTAAATACGTTAAAACATGACCTTTAGGTAGGAGCTTTGTGGGGGGTCCGGATAGCCGGTCAACTATCCGGCCTGTGGCGGTAAGGTCATGATCGGTGAGCACTAATTGGAAGATCCCTATGAGTGGGCGTCACCCAACACGGACGGGAGCGCTCGGGAGAGGTGGCCATTGGCCCCTCAACGGGGAGGCGGTCCCTTCTAAGGATGGGTCGCCGAAAGAAAAGGAAAGGCGGTCAAGGCCCCTTCCTGTGTAGGAGGGGTTACAGCCCCCTCCTGGGGAATTTCCCGGGGCCAGTGACGTCTGCGACGGCAGATGTGGTAAGTTGTGCGGGGTTTGGGGGGGGGTCTACGCTACCTTCTAGATACCTCACACGAGTCCTCGAACGACCTTTAAGTGGCGTCGAGTTTTATTGGTGCCCCCGTCAAGTCAAAGGGAAATTGGTAGTTGCACTTGAGGTACGCCTCAGTGCTGTCGCCCCTCACAAGTGGGGGGGGTATTTCTGGTTAGGGATCTTGACACCGGTTACGACCTTGCCGTTGGCCCTTAAACGTTAGGATGTACAATTTCATAATTTCAAGTAAATGTGTGTAGGATGTTAGTTCGGCTAGGAGAACCTCTGTATTAGAGAATCTGTTAAGGTTAGCCAAACATCGCAATGTGGTAATGAAATTGTACATAATATAAAATGTTGATTTAATGTTTTAATTTTGTTTGAATAAATACGGCCGGGAGGGTTACTCCCTCCCTCTTCCAAAAACTTCAAGAACTGTTTCCTGTTTTCCTCCTTTGGGGATTGTGTTGAGAGGGGGTGGCGGGTATCTCAGCCATATGGAAAGGGGCGACCACTCGGTCCCCCCGCACGTATGGCAGAGTACCACGATCCCCCCGGGAAGCCATCTTGGGCGGGAGGCGTGTCTCGGCTGGTATGCCCGAAGCGGCGTAGCCGGGGCGCGCTTTTTCCCGCCCTAGAGTGGGCTGGCCTAGACACTGACGCGCTGGCCACGCCCTCGGGGCAGGCAGGGGCGGGTTTACGCCCGCCCTGAAGACGGATAAAAGGGGACGCAAGACCAGAAGGCATCCTCTTGTTCCTGTGCTCTGAAGCTGCACCTCCTCGCTGCACGTGAGCTCGAGACGGAACGAAGTGTGCAAAATAAAAACGTATAAATATTTTTTTCACTTAGACTTCTAATGAAATTATCCTATTTTTGCATGAACCTTTACTCATGAAGTCACTTTGTAGGAAAATCTGTCCAAAGAGTGTTTGGTTATTTTACTGGAGTAAAAACAACAAATAAAGTGAAATTTTTTGTGTTTTCGTCCACACAACCTATTGTTGCTGACTGTTTCCATGAAAGTGTTTAAACTTCTCAAATTTCATGAAATGTTTAAGGTGATCACAACAACAAAAAAGCTCATTCATAGGAACTGGAATTTTCCTACAGTTACTAAAATTAATGTAAGGCTATGTATTTTCATCTGTCGCATTCAAGATCTACATTCTAATGTACAGAATTCATACCTGTTGATGGTGGCTGAAGATGTAGATCTTGAGGCATTTATAAACAAGAAACATAATGGCTAAAAATAGACCTATGTTAAGAGGTCTATGAATTTTTTTAGATCTACGCATTTTCTCAGGAAAGTTGAGGCTAGTAAATTACTCAAGCAAGAGGAGCTGGCATTTAAAAGCATCGAACAACTTAGTTTGTGTACATTTATAAAAACGTATTTAGAGCAAACAGGAAAATGTTGCGTTAATTTCTATTTCGGTAACAGGGTCATTCCATTCTAGTCACAGAATCAGCTCGAGAGATGGTGAGTAGCAGTTAAGTAATGCATTTTTAATTACTTCTTATGTTGGGAAATGCTAACAGTTATGAGTAATGAAATATTTAAATAAGAACCTTTGCATTTTACTGTACAGTAAGTGGAACATTTATGGTGGCAGACATGTCTTCAAATGACTGGAGCACAAAAATAAACTAGTGCCTGTGCAAGATTGCAAGCCAGTTAGAGGTAAGAGCGCTATTAGGCCTTGCTTTTACAATGTCGTACGGAAGCATTCTGCAGTGTTTGTGCTCCCTGGCTGTAAAACATGTCATGCTTGCAGTGATATTAATACATTTCTCTCTGGTTTTCTGACAGTGGAGATTAGCTCAGCCTAAACTAGTTGCCTGTTCATTTAAACAGATTTGTCATGTTCACTAGTACAGTTGAAGTTTGTCCCAAATTATCTGTCACAGAAATTCTTTTTTGATTTCAAGAAGATTTTATTAAGAGAGATAATGATATCAATAATAAAACCAAATACAATATAAGTGATACATTTTGACACAAGAGAAAAATACAAACATGTACTCGACCATTAGCATTCGCTAAACAAATGTATCACCTTCTGATTTAAGGATGGGGACAAGGGAGGTAGCAGAAGAAAAGAAAGAAAGGAGGAAAGAAGAGAAAGAAGCAAAAGAAAGACGAAAGGGAAGAGAGGACAGGAAAGAGGAAATAATAATAAGAAGAAGGATTCCCACAGGACTGGCCCAGTGTAGAACAAGAAAAAATAGACAACAATTAGACAGACAAATCAAAAGGGAACTGAGGGACCAACCCTTTCGAGGACAACTCCATATAATCGTCCAAGGCTGTCCAGACCCCTTTAGAAATGGAAGGCGAAAGGTGTGCTTGATCAACCGAGGTGTGAGCACTGCGTAAAAAGGAAACCCACGCCCACCACGTATGATAAGAGACAGACGCAAAGGATTTCCATTCCATAAGAATGATTTTTACCGCTACAGTCAAGAGAAGATCTAGTAACTGTAATTCCAACGGGTCTAAAGGGAGAGGAATAGGAGCAGCCAAGGGACCTAGTAAAATTAAAGGAAAGGAAAGTTGGAGGTCAATGTTAAAAATAAGAGATAAGTGTTTCTGAATGAGGTCCCAAAAAGATTTAAGTAAGGAGCAATGATAAAACATATGAGGAAAATCACCCGCCACCAAACCGCAGCTCCAACAGAGATCATCATCTTTAAGGTTGAGCGAATGAAGACGCACAGGCGTCCAATGGAGGAGATTGATCGAGAAAAACTTAGATTGCATTAAGGAAGGAGCTATTTTATTACGGAGAGCTAATTTACCAATAGATTGCCAAGCTTCGGACGAAATTTGGTCCGTGATGTTGTGATCAAAATGGCGTGACCATTTTTGTTGCGCAACCGTCTGTGCGGGAAGCGAGGCAGATGACAGAAATTTATATATTTTGGAGGCAACATGACCAGATTTGAGCCAAATGTGGAAAAGAGAGATGGTGGAGGAGGAGGGGTGAAGACGGACTTTAGAAACAGCTACTTTGATTTTAAGAAAGTTATAAAAGTCAAGATTTGTTAAAGAGTGTTTGAGAGCCAAGGAAGAGAAAGGTAATGGATCACCGGAGTCACTGTACAGATGCTGAACAAGAGAGATTCCCTTTTCCGCCCAGTATGACATGAGAGTGGGAGAAATATTAAGCTTAATTTTGGAGTTTCTCCAAATAGATGACCACCTAGTTTTATGTAGGGGAATAGCCACCTTCCTATCTAATTTCTTGATCGCAGTAATGGTATCAATAATGATAGAACGGGAAAACAGAATATGTAACGTAGATGTAGTACAGAAAGAGGCAATAGGTAGAGGAGAAGCCAATTCCTGTTCAATGAGTAGCCAAGAGGGAACATGACGAGTTGGAGGAGAAAACCAAAAAGCTCCCTGAGAGGCCAAGAAGGCAATTTGGTATTTCTCCCAATCAGGAAAGTTACACCCTCCCATATCAGGAGGTCGACGCAAGAATTTATACGCTAATCGAGCTCGTTTGTTATTCCACAGGAATTTAGAAGTCAGACCATCAATTTCTCGAAAAAAGGAATCAGATAATTTAAGCGGAAGCATGGAGGAAACAAAGTTAATAATCGGCGTGATCATCATTTTTAGAGTTTGTAAGCGACCCCACCAAGAAATATGTTTTGGAGACCACGAATCCAAAAGACGACGCACTTTGAGGAGAGTCTGAGATTCATTATAAGTGACGGTGGCATGAAGAGTAGAACAGAAATAAATTCCAAGGTACTTCAGATGATTAGACTGCCACTTAAAGCCAGCCGAGCCCATATGAGCAGGAAAACAATAGGCATTCAGAGGAAACATCTCCTTCTTATCTTTATTTAGGGTATAGCCCGAGACCGTTGAAAACAAGGAAATGGTGTCGGAAATAGCAGGGATGGCCAAGGCGATATCATCCGAGAAAATAAGAACATCGTCCGCGTATGCGGCAGTTTTGAGACAGTGAGAACCAAAAGAAAAACCTTTAATATTAGGGTGTAGGTCAATCAAACGAAGAAGAGGATCAATAGATAATAGAAATAAGAGTGGGGATAAGGGACAGCCCTGTCTCGTGCCTTGGCGAAGATCAAAAAACGAAGACGTAGCACCATTGACTCTAATGTTAGCTTTAGGTTGGGAATATAAAGACATAACCATATTAATGAAAGAGTCTCCGAGGTTATGCGCGTATAAGACAGCGCGAAGGAAAGGCCAAGAGACCTTGTCGAAGGCCTTTTCCGCATCAAGGGCCAAGGCCGCTGCAGGAAGCTGAGACCTTTTGGCAGCACCAATAATATGGCAGAATGTGCGTATATTGTCCCTTGCAAGACGTCCTTTTACAAAACCTGTTTGGGAGGGATGTACAAGATGGGGAATAAAGGATTCTAATCTTTTAGCCAGGATTTTAGCAAAAATCTTTGCTTCCATGTTAAGGAGAGAAATAGGTCGGAAGTTTTTAGGGTCCGAATGATCTTTTCCCTCTTTCGGGAGTACAACTATGGTGGCTTCAGCAGCCGTGCCAGAGACAGATCCATCTTTAACAAAAGAATCAAAGACCGATTGTAACTTAGGGACTAGCGAAGGGAGAAAAGTTTTATAAAATAATATTGGATAGCCATCAGGGCCCGGAGCCTTCCCAGAACGAGTAGCCTTAATCGCAGACACTATTTCTTCGGGGAAAATAGTTTATTTAGAAAGGAACGATCCTCCTCAGAGACCGATTGAATCGGAACCGATTTTAAAAAATCACGACAGTGGTCAAAAGAGGATTGGTTAGAAGGGGTATATAATTTATTATAAAAGTCACGAAACACTTCAAGTATTTCCCCTGTTTGGAATCGTTTAGAGCCGGTGTGGTCCGTAATAGAAGAGATCTGCGAAGACTTAAACGAGAAATCTTGAAATTTTAATGTAGCCGCTAGAAGTTTGCCAGCCCGATTCTTTAATAGCAACTTCTTGGACTTTTGTGCTTGGATACCAATATGAGCCCTCTTGGTGACAATGGTATTGTATTTGTATTTTAGTAGTTTAATTTGTTGTAAGCAGATCGGATCCTTAGAATGCCTGAAGGAAGCTTCCAGAGTTTTGATTTCAGTTGACAGATCTGTGAGCTCCTTCTTAATAGCTGAATTACGTCTAGACATACATTTAATGACCTGACCCCGGAAAGTACATTTAAAGGAGTCCCACAAGACGATTGGGGAAGAGACAGATCCCTCGTTTTCACGGAAAAAAGTATCTATAGCCTTAGAAAATTCAGCAACCTGAGGAGGGTCATACAAGACTTCAGTGTTCAACCTCCATGAACGCGCGTGTGATTTAGGGGCAAAGGATGAAAGCGTAAAAGTGACCGCAGCATGATCAGAGACCAAAATAGGGTGAATAAGCGGAGAGGTAGACGATGAAACAAGAGAAGAATGAACGAGGAGATAATCAATACGAGAAAAGGAGGAGTGAGGCGAAGAGAAGAAAGAAAAATCACAGCCAGTGGGATTATGGAGACGCCAGATATCGTGAAGATGAGAGATGGAACCCATGTTAAGCATTTGTTTGTGGGATTTAGGAGGGCGAAACTGAAACGAGGAATTTCTGTCTAAGAGAGGGTCCATTGGTAAATTAAAATCGCCACCAACAATAAGATTACCAGCGTGTGGAGTGTCATGTAATTTTTTGGTAACGGATTTCCAAAAAGCCGGATCACCTACATTCGGGGCATAGATATTCATAACATATAAATCGTGCTGACCATCCGATAATTTAGATAACAACCACCGACCATCAGAATCATGATCGGAAGAGAGTATTGATAAGCCAGATTTTCTCGAAACTAAAGTGACAACCCCATTCCGTTTGCCAGAGGCATCAGAACAGGAAACATCCGAAACCCAATCTTTCTTCAAAAACAACGCTTCTCTATTAGCGACCTTGGACTCTTGAAAAAAAACCAAATCTGCAGAGAGAGACTTACAGTAATCCAAAATCTTCGACCTCTTCACCGGGTGATTCAAGCCCTTAACATTAAGGGATAGCACATTTAAACCCGACATGTATAAGAAGAGGGGTAAAGAGAAGACGAGACTGATAGTAGAAAAAGAACCAACGTCAGAAATACAAGGGAACAACCATTAAGGAAAAGAAACACTGGGGGAGCATCCATGTGGGAGGACCAAGAGAAAGGAAGAGAAAGAAGAGATGAAAAGAGAGGAGAAAGAGGAGAGAAAGAGAGCAGGAGGGGAGGCCTAAAAAAGACCAACATCATGCAAGGGAGAACGTGGAAGAGGCGAGCAAAGGACCCGTACTAGGAGCATAAGTGGGTAAAAACAGTAGCCCAACACTAAAATACCTTGGCCGATAGCAGGAATATCGGAACTGTTAACAAGGAACAGATAATATCGCAGAACATCATTATACTGGAAATAATAAAAACTGATAATGAAAAGAATACTACACTGTAGCATAGAATAAAACAATCTAGCGAGAGAAATATCTAAAATAAGCAACATTAGTAGAAAAAATAAGAAACCGCGTGAGTATGAGAGATAAAGTCTAAACAGTAGATAACTGCGAAGCGAATACAATACAGATTTAAAAAGCTAACAACATAATAAGGAACAAGCAATAACTGTAAATGACTATACTCTGAGGATGAATGACAGAAGCAAGAAAAGAAAAAAAAAAAAAAGTGATGTATGAGAAAAGAACTGATAGAAAATAGCAAGTTATATAGATAGAGAAAAAGAAAAGTAGAAAAGATATCATATATATCAAATATGAAAAGCAATAATGACGAGATTAGTGCACCCAAATGAACATATCAAAACCTTAGCGAGAGATATATGTATAATAAACACTATTAAGAAAATATTACTAATACACTAATTATATGAGGTAAATCCGAAACAGGAGATAAATGTAAGGTAGAAATGCATATCTAAAAAAGAATGACATACTTAAGGAACAAGCTATAACTGTATATGGCTAAAGTATGAAGCTGAGACACAAAAGAAAGAAAGTAGAGAAGGAAGGGAGAAGAATTATAGTAAAACAGGAGAGTAGGAATATAAAGAAAGAGAGAAAATGACTAGTAATATAAAGAGGAGTACAAATGTTGAAGAAATACATAGAGAGAACAAAGAAGGACAATAGATAAGAAAATAGATTAACGAGAATGCGGGTAAGAAACTTCAGAGAAGATGAGAGACAGGGACCCAAACAAAAAGGCATGATAAATAAAAGAAGAGAGCAAAACAAGGAAAAAACCAGGGACCGGAATAAAAAAGGAGAGTGAGAAGAAACTATGAAAAGAGAAAAGAAAAACAAATGTGTTTGGAAATACCTGTAGGAGGAGAACTATAGAAAGAACGAACAAGTAAAAATAGAAATGCAAGAAAGACGACTAGAACAGAGATGAATATGAAGAATAGAAAAATACCATTAACAGACTTGAAAGAGAAGAACAACCGATAAGCAGAACAAGAGAGAACAAAGCACCAGGCATACGGAAAAATATATCAATAAAGGAAAGGAGACAGTTCAAGTGCCCGAAGCACCGGTGGGCTGCGAGGTCGCTTTCTGAATCTCCATCTCTATCTCCAGTTGGTTGTCCAGGAACGTAGATAGGTCAGCCGGCTCATCGAAAATTCTGGAACGTCCTTTATAAGTAATGTGGAACTTCGATGGACCAGAAAATGAAAAAGGAATACCCATCTCAGAAAGACGTTTCCGAAGATTTAAGAAGCCTTTCCTCCTTATAACCGTGTCTCTGGCAAAGTCCTGAGAAATTGAGATCCGGTGTCCATCCCAGATGACTTGTTTAATTTTCCGCATATGAGAGAGAACCAGTTCAGTATGTTGATGCCGCAATGGCTTAAAAATGATTGCTCTTGGCTGGGTTGCCGTCTTGGATCGAAACGTTGGCACACGGTGTGCTCTTTCTATCTCAAAGTCTCTGGTGAATGAGATTTGTAAGGTATCTGGAATCCAATGGGAAAGGAACTCTATCATAGAGGAAGATGATTTCTCTGAATCTTCCGGCAGGCCAAAAATACGTAGGTTAGATCTACGATTACGGTCCTCCTGCTCAGTGAGGTCTCTGCGCAAAGCCGCCATTGAACGCTCTAAGTGGTTGAGGGATCTGGATTGTTTTTGTATACCATCTTCAGCACCACTGATTCGTGATTCAGTAGCAGAAACACGCAGAGAGAGGGCTTTAAAGTCACTCCTGATAGCAGACATCTCCACTTGTAATAAATCCGTGTTAGTTTTCGTTGACTGCGCAATATCATGCACTTCATTGAGGCGCGCCAGAATTGTGTCCAATGTGGAAGTGGTGTCTGACTGAGAAGACTCAGGTGTAGGAGACCCTGACTTAGGTCTTTTTAGCGACGTTCCAGTATCTTTGGAGTCTTTGTTGGTCAAGGTGCGACCCATATTTGCAGCCATGAAGGAACAGTCTCCAAAAGAAAGTATATAACCACTTAAGAGGAGGGAAAGCTGCGCAGCTTGTATCAAAAAAGATATTGTAGACTGAGCTCAATGGGCGCTACTTTATTAATATCGGCGGACTAATATGCAGGGCAGGCATGTAGCAAAATATCAAATAGCTACAATAGAGCAGGGGAGCACTGTAATGAGATCGTAGAAAAAAAAGACCTACACCTACATGAGAGAACTGCACTGAAAGAAACAGCGCGTGGACAGCTTAATTCCAGCCAAGCAGCAAGAAAATAACAAAAAAAAAGTAATAACTGTTACCACTTGCAGGCATCATAGACGAAACGACCTGGAAATCCACTTCAAACTGTAAGAATGTAGCCACAGCTGCGCTTCTGAGGAGAAACTGTGACAGCGTCAAGAGCGGTAAAATGGCGGCCGTCCGTGAGGAGAGAAGGTCGTCTCAGGAGGTCGAAATATAAATGAAGCAGCCGGTGCCCAAAATAGCAGGAAACCTCCGTCAAGCAGTTCCCTGCATGTTCCGCCGCTGTGGTCTGCCTTTTCCGCCACTCGGGGCAGCTAGGAAACGGAGAAAATAGCTCACCGGGCTAAACTCGCCTCGGAGCTCAAGCGCGACCCGCCATACTGAAGCGGCGCGCAAGCCACGCCCCAGATTATTCTCATCTGTCACAGAAATTCTAACTGAAATTCAGAACTACATTGTCGAGTAATGTTTGTCAACAAAGTTTACATTGCCACCATTTACCTTGTTATTTAACAGTAGTGGTTAGATATTTGAGATAGGGATTGGGGTTGGGATTGGGGTTGACATGTGGGTGTCTTGGGTTTGTTCTGGATTTGGGGTTGATGCCATTGGCATTGGGTTTCTTTGTGTTAATGATGGCAGTTTTCTGTGTTCAGGTTAGTGTTACGGTGGGGTTGTGGTTAGGGGTATTAATGGTGTAATACTGATAACGGTGAAGATGTATTTGTTACATAAATGTAAAATATGTAAAGTCCGGAGCTATTTGGCTGAAGAATCATGGGATACATCTGTATGCTTTGAACTAGTATATACCTCACTAGACTGTAAGAAGCATTTGAAGCATCCTCAAACTTACTGGTTAGTCTCTGCTGCTGAATCGCAATGACGAAGACTCAATGTGTCCGGAGATGCAAGAAATGGCCGCTCTAATACTGATGGCAAAGTCTTTCTACTTGTGACCACCTGAAACTACTATGAACTGCGACTACCAGAATGCATTTGAGTGAAATGATGTTAATATGATGCCGGCAGTGTGCTCTCTCCTCACCTCTCTAAGCCCTGAAAGTCAGTGGTCTGACAATGTGGGGCCTGGGGATTGAAGCTCTGTAATGGGGAGGCAGCACCACAGTCACGGGCCGGGGAATGAGTCCTAAACTGGTGAAGTATTTATGCAGTTTGGCCATGCCTCCACTGTCTAAATTTGCACCAAGAAAGCGGCTTCTGCTTTGGTATGTGACACCGTCCTCATCCCAGAGCGTCCACCGAAACCTCCTGCCCATCTACTAATGTCCCAGCCACCACCCAGGTCAAGGTACCTTACACTGGACACTACTAGCATCTGTTATGTGCACAAGTTCACCCCTCCACTGAGGTGCGCTATGTTTTTTTTGTATTAGTAGACTAACAGCAGTGCAATATTAACTTATTTGCATGGTTTGGGTGTCACTTTCATGATGGCATTGAAGAATAGATCTTGTTTATCCCTGGTGCCTTATTAGGTATAATCTTCTTCATTGCTGAACTCACTTCTTGACTCATAATAATTGGATATTCCTCACATCCGGTCACACCACTAATTGCTACTATTTTTAAAGCACGCTTCCCCAACCACAAAGTACAGACTAAAGAAGTGCGCTATCCAATCAGCAGCAATGTTATTCTCAATAGAGCAATATCCCTCCTTGGTCCCCGTAGCCACTAGGTTCCAGAAAGTGCAGTCTCCCTCTTTTCCTGCAGCAAACAAACCGTTCCACTTTCCTTGATCCCAGGCCCGTTTTGCTCCAATAACAGCGTTTTCATATGCTGCCCTCCCATCTTGTAGCAACTTTCGATCTTGCAGCTTGGTAAAAGGAATAGGTTCTAGCTTGTCACTTCTACAGGTTCTTATCTAGCCTGATGCACACTTAGTTTCCACAAAAAAGTTCTTTAAACCCTCGACCATTTGCTTGTGTGTATCACCAATCTTTAATAGAGATTCGCCTTGGTCCAGTGCCAGGTCCAGGTCTAGACTAAGCAGTTTTCCGATATTTCCCTAAACTAATGTATGGGTTGACCCAACCATCTACTGAGAATATGCCATGGCACTTCACCTAAGTCTGAGCAGATTGGTGGTTAGTCGCGTCCTTCTATCAAGAGCTTCAACACGGCTGGGTGACCCCCTATAAACAGCGATGTCCATGGCAAGAATGTAAGCATTGTGGTCGCTATCATGTATAGATTTAATTACCATGTTCATAAGGAATGACCAGGAAATAATCTATCTAGCGCAGTGAACCTGATTAAAGGTATGCTTCCTATGCTTGTCTGAAGGGTCTGTTCATTACACGCTTGCATGCCCTGTGTTAGGACTAGTGCATTTGATGGAAGAGTGAGAGGAGACCATCTTCTGAGGGGGGGTGGTAATGAAATCAGGACTGGGCCAAGTACTGTTTTCCTCTTGTATGAGATTATTAATGTTACTGTTCAGTGGTTTAAATTGTCAATTAAAGTCCCCACCCACAATTTTAAGGCTCCTACCATCATTGTTACTAGATGTGTGGTCAGCAATTCGATAGTTGATGACGCCATTTTGTTCCCCACAGGTCTTAAATACACGCTATAGACATAAAGAGCTACATTCTGTGAGAATGTTAGGCTAACACATAAAATATCATTGGAGGCTATCTCAATCTCCTTTACCACGCACCCAAGTGTTGTGCTGACACACAAAGGGGTGTTTTGGATATAACACCCTCCAAAAATGTCTTGTGAGTTGGGTCTGAGTCAAGCAGGATTTGGGAGGTGTGCGTATATGGTGGTGGGGAGTGACATACTACCGGACAGAAGGGCAGGCTAAATCTAAAGCTGGCATCAGCTGCCTATATGCCTCTGTAGTATGACATACTGGCTTGAGGGCAAGTGGGATGTGATGTAACCCAGCAGAGATATGCAGTGCGCTTGCAGAGAAGCTCTTCAACCTGGGCTGTCTCAGAGGTATGTGTGTCAGTTGCGGACATGCAGGCTGTCCTGTTTGGCTTTCTGTATCTTTGCGGTTTTGCAGAAGAATCTGTGGTCTATCACTGAGGGCATGTTTCATGAACTGAGGCATGGTTCGGCATTCTCATGTTTTCAAACAGAAACACAAAGCATCCTTTTGTTCATACAGCACATTGTTTCATGCAAAACTTTATTAATCAGGCCTGACCTTCACAAACCTCAGGCCAATGGGGCCCAGGGGGATTCCGGTGTAAACTGGTGTCCCCCTGGGATTGTTCGCGCGGTTGGAACGATCCACGCGCAAGGGATTGTGGGCAGGTTGGGCTCGCGGGCGGGGGCAATCAGCGCGGCATGTCTCAGGCTGAGGAGAGCGGGTGCTGTGAGGGCTCGCGCGTCGCTTTGTTTTCGTGAGGCGGCCCCAGAGTGCTTTTTTGGTCATTTAAAGTGTGTTTTTGTTGACACACCAGTGGCAAATTTCTTCCTTTTCACCGGGATGACGGCGGAAGGTGTGCAGGCAGAGGACCGGCAACATTTATACGGGCCTGAGGCGTCTGTCGCAGTTACGCCAGCTGTTCAGAGGCCGAAGAGGATGGCGTCTGACGGTGTCCTGGACGCGGTGGCAGCATGCAGACCATTTCGGGACGTCAGGCCAGCTATTCGGTCCCACCTCATACAGGCAAGTCTAGTGTGCGCAGGGGAAGGGCAGCAAGGAGGAGCTCAGTTGGTAGGCTGGTGTCCAGGAGTTGCCCAGTTTTATCTGCAGCTGCTAGGAGGCGACTGGGGGTGACACCAGTTTTACGAGAGGGCAGGCCTTTGAGGCAGACGAAAGGAAAGGGGGCTGCACAAGACATTTTGAGGCCCCCCGTTGAACTGCGTAGTGGGGGACGCGTGGCATCTCTTTTGCTCTTCATACAGGTTTGTGGGCCCCGTCAACAGAGTCAGTCGTTGTTGGGCGTAGGTGCCTCGTGGCCGCAAGCCTTGTCAAAGGGTGTTCTGCCCCCTGTGGATTTAGCCCCTGAGGTGCCCTCAGCAGTTATTTCAGCTCCCCTGGTGGATTATGCTGTCGATAGCGAGGAGGAGGATGAGTTGGAGGTGGTAGACTTTGCATGCAGTAGTCAGTCCGCACTTGGGGAATTTTTTGAGGAGGAATGCGAGGATGGCCAGGTGTTGGAGTTTCCTACAGCGATTTATTGCACTCAGAGAGCTACATAGAGAGCTGGCAGCCTGGCAAGGCGTACGCAGATGCAGCATTATGCTTTGTGTGCCTTACCTGACTCTGACAAGGTCCCAGTTTCGTCAAGGCACAAGCCTTCGGGGAAGGGTTCTGGGTTTGCCATGGTACCGGATTCTGAGGAACAGTTGCATGGGTCAGCAGAGGTAGCGCCTGTCTTTCCTTTGTCTCGCACATCTTTTTCTCATCCACAGGTCCCATTTGACTCGGCTTTGGGTCCGCGAAAGGTCAGTGGGTATGGGTGGAGCACTCTGCCCCTATGATGCCTGGGGCGGGTATTCGTACAAGTTTCGGCTGCTTCTTCTGGTAAGTTTACGGCTTCTGTCAAGAGCGGACGGAGGTTGATTCAGCGTTCGCGAGCCACTGCAGCACCTGGCGCCTCGGGAGGTTTGCGGGCAGAACAGGTGCTTGTTCCTGAAGGGCTATCTTTTCCGGGTGAATCAGGTGCGGATCTTGGTGACACGGCCAGGTTGTCAAAATTGTTACCTGTGTCCAATTGGAAAACATATGATGGGGGTACTGTGGATGGGGTGAGACCGGGTACCAGCAACGACATTTTTCATTTCAATGTGGCAAAGGATCGTCAAGAAGATGTTTTAGACTATGCTGAGGATGATATGGTGGTGGGAAATGTCTTGGAAGGAGATGATGCTTCTTTTTTTCAGGTTCGTGGACGCCCAGCAAAGGGCGGGGGTTCAAATAATTGTGCTAGTTTGTTGCAGGAGTCAAGAACGGACTCCTCTGCGGTTCCTGAGCGGAATTCGAATTTTCAACGCCGGGATGAACTTCCAGATTTCCCCAAGCGGGCAGCCCAGTTACCTTCAGGTGAGCCTCGTTGGTGGGCTGCTTGGTCTGAGCCGTCTGTGGGTCCACAGGTGGGGGGGAAGGAGTCGGGTGGGTAATGACACGTTATGCGTTGACAGAAGGGAGACTGGTTTAGATTTTTCACAGTTATCTGTTCCTTCAGGATCAACAAGTAGTCGTGCAATTTCGGGTGGGATGGATTCCATCATACTGCCTTCTCGGAGCGGCAACGTTGTCTCATCTAATGTGTCTGTTTCTAGTGATAGACATAAGAAGCTGCCTTGTGTGGGTTTGGCCATGCCGCTTGGTATACACCTTTCCGACATGACTAAACAGCGTATTTGGCGACATGAATTTGTGGATGTTTTTTTAAACTTTTGCATAGGGACAGTCAAGCTAAAGAAGGTTCCAAGGAGGAAGAGTGGGAGATTGCTCGTAGGCCACGGGTTACTCGTTCCATGGAGAACTGGACCGCTGCATTTTTTATTTATGCTAGTGTGTATTGTGAAAAATATCAAGACAGGGTGGTGTCTTTGTTTAAATATATGGATACCATCCGCAAGGCTTATTTGCAGTTTGGGGGGTATGCATGGCTGAATTATGATGAGGAGTTTAGGGCGCGGGTGGGTTTGTTTCAGGATAAGCCATGGGGTGAGGTGGATCAGGAACTTTGGCTCCAGTGGATGTCGGCTTCACAGCAAGTGGTTTGCCTGTTACTTATCGGCCCTTCCTGCAGCGTCCCGCCCGCACAGGGGCGGGTTTGGTTGGGGGGACAACTGCCACCCTTGGGTGCCTGTTGGAATTTTAACAGAGGATCTTGCATTAGACATTTCTGTAGGTTTAAACATGAGTGCCCCCAATGTGGTGGAAAACACACCGTTACTCAAGGTTTTGCCCAACGACCTTATGGTGGACCAGGGAGTTTCCAAAGAGGGGGAGGGGTGGCTTTCCAGCAGTTATGCCAAAGGGCTCCTACATCTATTAGGTTGCAGGCTTTGTTGCCATGGTTGGAGCTTTACCCGGATTATGAGGCAGCATCAAAAATATTTTGGGGGTTTTCTGGAGGGTTTCAGAATTGGTTATCAAGGGCCGCGTTTCTTTGCGATGGTCGGATAATTTGAAATCCGCCAAGGAGCTCCCTCAAATTGTTCAGAAGAAGCTGCTGAGTGAGTTACAAGCTGGTAGGATAGCAGGATCGTTTATGCAATGTCCCTTGGCCAATTTGATCGTGTCCCCTTTGGGGGTGGTGCCCAAAAAATTGGCTGGTGAATACAGATTAATTCACCATTTATCATGGCCCGAGGGTCAATCTGTTAATGACTATATTTCTTCTTCTGATTCCAATGTTTAGTATGCGTCTGTTGATGATGCACTCCATATGGTGAGAGTGGCTGGAGTTGGGGCCGAATTGGCTAAGTGCGATGTGCAGTCCGCTTTTCGTTTGATCCCGATACCTCCCACAGATTTTTTAGCTTTTGGGAATGTATTTTGATGGAGCCTTCTATGTTGATAGGGTACTCCCCATGGGTTGCTCGATTTCTTGTGCCCTGTTTGAGATATTCAGCACTTTTTTACAATGGTGTTTTGTGCAAATTAGTGGTCATCAGTCAGTTTGTCACTATTTGGATGATTTTTTCTTCATTGGCGAGGCACAGTCAGGTTAGTGTAGCAAGGCAATGCAGTCTTTTCAAGGTTTGGCGGAGGTTTTTGGTGTACCGCTGGCTCCTGACAAAACGGAAGGGCCTTGCACTCAACTCACATTTTTGGGGATTGAGATTGATACCACGGCCATGATGGCCCGCTTGCCGCGTGACAAGATTCTTGAAATTCGTTCATTTTTGCAGGTAATTCTGGATAAGACAAAGATTGAGCTCAGGCAAATTCAACGTCTGCTGGGCTATCTCAATTTTGCTTATCGGGCTAGGGCACTCCGAATAACTGACCTGGTTGAGAACTCTATTGCGCCTTCCACCAGACGCAGTTTTCGTCAACCCTGGTTTGAATATTTATCTTTTGCTGAATCTCACAGAAGTTTGGAGCTGGTTCCAGGGAGCAGATCTTTTATTTTGGAGTTTGTATTGCATTTGATTACTAAAGGTTTGTCACACACTACTATTGCAGGGAAGTTGGCTGGGGTTTCCTTTTATGGTCAGTTGTTTTTGGGGCAGGATTTAGCTACAGATGTTCTCTTGAGGCGAATGTTACAAGGTTTTAAGAAGGAGCGTTTTCACCCGGCGCGTTTGCGGGAACCAATTACCTTTGACCTTTTAGTTACCTTATTGGGGCATTTGCCCGTTTGTTGCTATGTTTTTTGGGAGGTTTCACGTTTTAGACTTTGCATGATTTGGTTGTTTTTTGGTGCTTTTAGGGTTTCGGAGTTGTTGGGGCTCAAAGGGCAACTGGGGATACATTCCGGGGTCATTCAGATTCAGGAGGGTTTTTTAAAAATAAGGTTACGTTGTTCCCAGACTGATCAAATGGGTAAAGGGACTTGGATTTCTTTGCACGCCAGTGGTTTGGAAGGGTGTTGTCCAATTGAGGAGTGGTTCTCTTTGCTTCGCTCGCCTGATTTTAGACATGGGCCTATTTTTATTCACCGGGCGGGTGATAACATTACCAGTTTTCAGTTTTTATCGGTATTGCGAAAAACATTGTCATTAGCTGGGAAGGACCCCTTACTTTTTGGGACGCATTATTTTCGTATTGGGGCAGCGACCGAGGCTTACAACTTGGGTTTTGGTTGGGAGGGTATCAAGAGGATTGGTAGGTAGAAGTCGGGGTGCTGTGCTCGTTATGTTAGGTTGTAGTTTAGATGCTGTTTTAAGTGTCCTTTCTAACCTCCATTTTTCTGTCTAGGTCGACTTTACCATTCCATGTCCAGGGGAATAAACACCACATGGCTGGTGGGACACTCTTTTATCAAATGGGCAGCGTTCTTTGCGGAAAAGCAGATCTATGGCAGAGAGCTCGGTCTTCCTAGCAAAAGGCATGAACTTGTATGGAACGGTCAAGGTGGGATGAAATGGTCCCATTTGTTTCCTTTGTTATCAAAGTTATCTTCAGTCAGGAGTCTTCCAAATCTCCTTATTATTCATTTTGGTGAAAATGACTTAGTACAAATCTCTGGTTTATCCATCTTGAAACAAATGCAACTTGACTTGGCAGTTATCAAAGAAAATTGGGCAGGCACTACTGTGGTGTGGACGGAGTTTATCTATCGGCACCACTGGGTGGGTGCGCAAAATCAGGCGGCAATAGAAAAGTCTCGTAGGAAATTAAACAGGGCAACAAAGTGCTATTGCAATACCATGGGTATTAAGGTTTTGTGCCATGCAAACATCACAGGTAAGGATATGGATCTGTTTCGTCAGGATGGGGTTCATCTTTCTGACTTGGGTCAAGCCTATTACTTGTTGGAGGTGCGGGAATTTTTGTCTGGTTTCTGGGGTGAAAATCTTTGGTGCGCTGCTAAACGTGAGATTTAATTCCAATGTTCCTTTTGCTGTTTTAAGGGGAAGGGAGTTGGGGACCAGGAAAACTCGTTGGTGTTCCTGGGTGGCGCTTTTTTGGGGGATGGGATGGTCAGGAGCGGGCTCATCCTTCCCTATGGGTTGAGGGGGGAACGAGAAAATGGAAAAAGGAAATAAACCCGGGCATTGTTCTGTTCATTGGGGAAATTGCTGATGCGCGATGGGGCCCAAGTGGATTTCGGTGTCAACCGGTGTCCCCCTGGGATTGTTCCCGTGATTGGAACGATCCACGCGCAAGGGATTGTGGGCAGGTTGGGCTCGCGGGCGGGGGCAATCAGCACGGCGTGTGTCAGGCTGAGGAGAGCGGGCGCTGTGAGGGCTCGCGCGTCGCTTTGTTTTCGTGTCCCACCCTCCCTTCCCTCTGGTAATTATGAGTCAATTTGTTGTATATTACTTTGTTTTGTCACTATAGGACAGGTGACAGTGCCATTGTGTGTTTTTGTTCTTTTTAGGGCGCTTTTTTGGGGATGGGATGGTCAGGAGCGGGCTCATCCTTCCCTATGGGTTGGGGGGGACGAGAAAATGGAAGGAGGAAATAAACTAGGGCATTGTCTGTTCATTGGGGAAATTGCTGATGCAAGGTTTGTGGGGAAGTTTTAAATGTTGGTATTTAAAGGTTATGCATAAAGAACGTTTTAATGTACAATGTTGTATGGCTATACTGTTTACCTGTCTTAAATAAAGTGATCTTTTATGCTAAGAAAACTTTCATGGTATGGATTGTTCTTGTTGCGCGATGCGCTTTACATTTCTCTGAACTATACAAATAATCAAGTAGACTTGTATGAACTAGACATTTTTTTATTCAATTTTGTATCCTTCTCTTTCAGCGAGTGTTTCCACCTGGCCTATCTTAAAAGCAGAATCCGTAATGCAATGTTGGAGGCCAGTGGCAGTGTTCAGTGGTGCTGGGGCAACTTTTGGAGTTGGTGGGGGAGGGGTGCTGGCATCAATGTACATAAATTACTAAGGACTGTGAAAAACTCAAAGCGTCACCCAAAGAGCAGGTATAGGAAATGAGCCACGTCCATTCAACAAGAGAGGAATATGGGTGAGGTATGTAGATGATGGTGACTTTTGAAGCACACTTAAAGCGCCTGGAGCACATGTAAAAACAAGTGCCTGCGTCCGCTATAGAAGCCATGTGGAATGTACGCCCTGCTTTCAGAACCGCCCAGGTGTACAGCAGTGTTGTGCACTCCCCCTTTTCGTGAATAACTCCAAAGAATTTATTTGCAAGGGAAGCCCGGACGTTCCGAAGTTATGCTACCAAAATATAGTCATCCTCCTTTTTTGCAGATGACGCAGTAATATTGTCGCGCACACAAAGCGAAATGCATAAGCCCCTTAATAACTTTGAGTGCCTTTGCTGCCACAAGGACCTATGCATCATGGCACAAAAAAACAAAATAATGCCAATGTCAACAATCTCTCCCCTAAGAAAATCCAGAAGGATAGCCGGACAAGTGCTCGAAACTGTTAAGAAGAACTGTGATTATCCGGAGATCCACTTTAAAAGCAAACCGAACCGGCGCAACCTATTTGAACAAAACCACACCACTTTGGTGCGCCTGCAAATGCCAACCTACGGGTTAAGTATAAATTTGGCTGCCATGCCCTGAATGTCATCTTACAAGTTTACAATCAAAAAGCAGTGGCAGCAGCAGTATACGCCGCAGACCTCTGGCGATACAGTAATTTAAGCAGAGACAAGCATTTACAATGCAATAGGTCTCGCAATGACATTGTTTTGAACTATTGGCATAGAAAATGTTATTGTTTTTTTATTTTTTTGCCTTCGTAAAGCATTAATCAAATGGTGTACTTGAAAATGGCAATAGCTCACTTTCTCGTAATTGTGAAATCTACTATAGTACATTCTCTTTCGAAACTCCATATTCTTTTACAACACAGCCGTGAAGCAAAAAATCCAGTCCGGATCCAGTTCCAGGGATGGTCAATCTAAGGCAGATGTGGCTGAGATGCAGTCACAGACAGACCAAATACAGGCCATATAGCGGCGAGAGCAGATTGTGGCAGAATCTGCTAGACCCATTGGTGGCGGTATTGCGACTGAATTTTTTTAAAATAAAACTCTAATTGCACTTTTTTAGCGTTTTAAATTGTTTTTATTGCACCTTCTCACTGCTTTTGAAGTTCTTATTTGCAGAGTTCACTGTACTTTTAGCTGTGCAAGTAATTTAAGTTACCTGATGCTTGCGGGTACTTGTGCTCATGTGACATTCTTCTCGCCCCGGTCCGACGCGTTAGCTAGTGCTGTTTGAGCCGAGGGCATGGAAGGAAGAGCCAAGAACTTCCGCTTTCCTGGATTGAACTGCAGCTGCTGTTAGCGGTCTAGTCTGTGGGGAAGAGACCCTACTTAATGCACGTGAGCAGCAGGCACGCCAATGGCATGCCAAAGGTCAGCCCATCTGCGCCCCTCGGCGGCAGGTCGGGGCCTGGGGCCAGAACCCCTACCCGATCCGGGTCAGCTCGTCAATATACTGCTGAACAGCTACAAGCACTATGTCGCCCCATTTTGGAGACCTGTAAGCATAGCATAACTATAGGAAACGGTATCAGAAATGCAGCCACTGCCCATTTACTACGGAGACGAATTTGAAACTGAGAGGGATTTGCCACAAGTTAAATATCTCCCTGATCAATTGTAGATCCCTGAAGAAGCACAAACATGAAATTCATGATTATTCATTAGATGTACAGCCAGATGTAATGAAATTAATTTGTACTTGTAAAGCTCACTTATACCCCAACCGGGGTTTCCTGGCGCTGTACGCATACTGCTGTGGAACCCTTCTTGGCTTTTCCCTGTGAAATGTCCACTCCTGGGCACCGCCAAGGAGAAGCCAGGCATCCCAGCGCTGTTGGGGCAGTTGTGGAGATTAAGCAAGCTATTGCCCAGAGTTGCAGAGTGGGACCCATGATTAGAATAGGCACCAAGGCGAGAATTATCAGGTCCGAGGAAATTGAGCCAAAAACCCGCCGAGGCGGGAATTGAACCCTGGTCCCGGGCCAGACCTCTGCATCAGGGTCTGCCGCGCTAACCCTTGAACCACACTTCTCCACACTTCTTACTGAAACCTGGCTAAATGATGACTCTACACCTGAAATCCTCGAGGCTCTTCCACATAATTTTGGAATTATTAGAGTGAATCGGTCGATTAACAGGGGGGGAGAGATTGCCATTATTGATAAAATAACAATTCCTTTTACTCTAGAGTCTACCAACATTAAGGATAGCGAAGCAGGCTTCTTCTCTATAATGGCTACTGCCAAATACATTATAAAGGGGTTTATAAGTTATAGGCCTCCAGGGCCCTTTACCCGGTTTGTTTCTAGCCTAATTGAGCAGATGATTCAACCCGCACTGCGCTATGATAAAATGCTGCTTTTGGGGGACCTGAAACTTCACTTTGACGAGCTGACTAATATTGGAGTGCAGGAGATCTGTCAGGAACTGGCTGCCCTCTATATGACACTACAATCGGTACTCCCTACCCACCAATTAGGCCACCTATTAGACCCTATTTTTACCACTTGGGGGGCCTTAGGAATTGAACCCCCGATTGCAGTCCCCTGGACTGATCATTTTGTGGTTCCCTTTAGCTCTCTGTTGCCTCATACTTATATTCTCAAGATGTAAGGCGTCGGGAAACCGCATAGGAAGTGGGCTAGGTTTTCACCAGCGAGCTTCAATCTGGCCCTCCAACAGGGCGGCCCACCCGGTGGCAAAGACATTGACTCGGACTGCAGCACACTTGACAAGCGGATTATGGAGCCATTAGATACTAACGCTCCATGGTCCTCGAGGGCACCAGGGAGACAATTAAAAACAGCACCATTTTTTAACGGTGAACCTAAAAAAGCTAAGGCCGCCTGTAAGCTCCTTGAAAGAACATGGAGGAAATACTTCTCAGATCACAGGAAATCTGAATACAAAATCAGTCTCAACCATTATCAATGCCTCATAAGGAAAGCCCGGCCCGCTTACTACAGTGACAGGATCGGTACGGCTGAGAACTCCTCGAAGGAACTCTTCACTATTTTCAAAGAGATCTCGTCACTAGCAAGAACCACAGCATCAGTTCTGTGGATTCCTGCAATTTGGTGGCAGACTTCTATGCGGAGAAGGTAGGAAAGATCTACTCCACCTTCCCAGAGGCAGCACGTGATGGGTGCCCGAGTAGAGATGGGACACTCAATATAGCTGAGGCGTAATATCTCGGGGGTTTTACTGTCGCCTCTTATGACAGTCTCAAAGATATAGCCTTAAGTATCAAGTCCGGCTCATCTAGAAACCCCACTACTCCTAAAGTGTTAAGAGGGAGCCTAAAGGTACTAGCGCCTTACATCAGCCACCTCCTTGAACTCTCTTTTACTTCAGGAACAGACCCTAAAAGGTGGAGGGAGGCGATTGTCCTCCCCATAAAGAAGAAGCCAAATGTAAGCATGAGTCAAGTGGAGAATTTGCATCCAATTTAATTTCTGCCTTACTTTGACGAAAAAACAGAGAAGGTGGTCAGCATTCAATTAACAGCCCATATTAATAAACACAATTTACTTCACCCTACTCAGTCAGGTTCTCGTGCAACCTACTCCACTGAACCAGCACTGCTCCTATCTACAGAAACCATCCGCAAACATGTAGATGAGGGCTAGACGGTTGCCCTAGTTCTCTTAGATCTCAGTGCCGCTTTCGACACTGTAGCCCATTCTACAATCCTCCAGTGCCTCAGGAAAATAGGTGTGGCTGGACGGGCCCTAGAGTGGCTGGGGTCTTTCTTACACAACTGTAGTTTTCAGGTGTCTCAGCAACCGCACTACTCCAGGAGCATTAAGCTGGCCCTAGGGGTCCCGCAGGGCTCAATACTCAGCCCCACTCTTTTTAATCTCTACATCATCCCACTATATGGACGTCGAACAAGTGTTTGAAACTCACTGGCAACAAAACAGAAGTGTTAGTGATAGGTAGAACCCCCTCAATTTGGTCCTCACATGGTGGCCTCAGACTCTGGGACCGACCCCACCCCCCAGCCAGCAGGTTAAGAATCTAGGGATGTGGCTGGATACTAAACTATCCTTCGAGAACCATACCAGGCAGGTGGCAGGGAAAGGTTTCGGGGTAATGCAAGGTCTTCGGAAGACCCTTGTTTACTACCTGTGACAGCTAGGAAAACCATAGTCCACGCTTTGGGAACCTCACACTTTGATTATGGGAACTGCCTCTATCTGGGGGCTAGTAGCAAATGTGTGCAAAGACTCCAATATATTCAGAACGCAGTGGCTCGTAGTGTTATAATGCTACCCAGGAGAGCTCCCTCTAACCAGGCCCTAGCTTCCCTTTACTAACTTCCGGTGATGGGAAAAATTCTCTTCAAAGCCCTGTGTGTCAGTCACCACATCCTACAGAGGAAAGGGCCTACCCATCTTCATGATTTACTCACCCCCTACATTCCGACCCGCCGGTTGAGATCAAGTGGGACAGGATAGGTTAGTATCCCGGCCATCAGAAGCGAAAGAGCGGTGGACGATCCTTCCGTTACCTGGCAGCTAAACACTGGAACAAACTTCCCCCAGGTCATCGGAGACACTCTTACGGAAAAAAACTCAAGACCTGGCTCTTTCCGTCCTTAGGCCTTCCCTTCTAATGTGTATCACTGTATTGCTCCCAGCATGGTCTTTTCTGCTGCAGCGCGGGGACACACTGGTTAGTGTAGCCATGCACTTTATAAATCTGTTTATTGTTATTATTATTATAGATAACTTTAGTACCAGTACAAAGAACCTGTGCAGTACTGGCATCCACACAAGCTTCACAGACAAGCACAAACACACACTAAAGTAGAGCTGACCCCATGAAGACAACACGCAGCCAAGGCTGCTTTCTGATTACGTGTGCTTCTAATATTAGAATGCCGAGCCACTCCCTCACAGTTGAGCTCCTGGAGGCATACTTCAAACCTGATCAGTTCGAGCCAGTGGTGATGGAACGAGTTTCGGAGTGGATCAGTGTTGCATCCCCCAAGTCATGGGGATTGTGAAAAATCCAAGGTCACACAAAGAGCAAATGAGCCACCACGCTGATCCAGCAGGAGAGTGAGCAGTAGACATGTGCTATGTGGCTGGTGGTGCATTTTGGAGCGCGCTGTCACAAGTGTATTAATAAAGCATGGTGTGGTATGTACCGCACTGTCTTTTACAGACAGCACATTTTCCATTGACAGGACCACTAGATTTGAAAAGACATGCAGTTTCATTGGTGCACAAATGACACTGTGTGAAAATCGGGCAGGCAGAAAGACATGAAGACAGGCTAGCAGGGAGTGAAACAAATGGACAAGTCGATAAGCAAATTGTTATGGTGAACACCTTTTGAACACTGAAAACATGCGATAATACGCAAGCATGCTGCAAAAACACTGCTATTTTTTTGTGGAATTGACCACGTGCAAATGACTTCCAACACCCCCCTGGCTACAGTAAATTCCAAGATGAGAGAGAGAGATGTTACTAATAAGGACCCAGGCTTGGTGAGTGTTGATCCACATGGACAGAGAATCCTCATGCTGCCCCGCCTGGAAGTGCTCCGTGAACCACAGGAGGGCCCCCCAGAGAAAGAGGGTGCAGGAATGGGGCTCTTGGGCAGGTATGTTTTTGGGGTTGGTAGGAGGGTTATTGTAGGATTTGCAAATCGGTGACAAGCGGGGCTCCAGGGCATAGATTGGTTCGAGGAGGGCTGGTGTGGGGAAGAGCGCCTTTTTTTGATTTGGTGGTTTGAGTACAGACACGGAAGTGCCTGTTGGTTGCTGAGTCGACAAGGGGAGGGGTTCTAGGTAAGCGCAGGGTTTGTGGCTTTAGCACTGAAGCTGAAAAGACATCTGCTTCCAATGAGCATCCCGTGGTTTTCACAGTGTTGCTGGCAGTTCTCTGCCTTACAAATTCCTCGGGGACTTAAGTCCGTGTTTTTGTTGGGGGGAGGGGAGCAGAGCGCCTCCACAGAGGGGGTTTTGTTACTGCCCAAGCTCTCTCGTTGCTCCAGCTTTCCTTTTCTGTTTAGGTTTTAGCCAGAAAACGAGGTGCTGGGACACCCAAACTTATATTAAATTAACTCCAAGCCGTCTAGTCAACCTTGTAGCCCCCGCTGCTCGATTAAGCATGAACATTGGAGCGCTTTACATGGTGCTCATGTAAAGCGCCCCAATACCTTTTGGGTCGAGTTCGAGCTCTATAAAAATGCACACAAAAAAAAAATGTCAACACTTTAATATTCTGTGAGTGAGATTGTGTCTGACTGAGCTGAGCCTTTTACCCAACTAAAATTTACCCCGGGTCCATGTTTGTAGTCCCCCTTAGGCATTCCTCTACCCCCTCCCCCCACACATACACACAACATCCCATTTCCAAGTTGCAGGGCAGTCAAACACTGGCAATAGCTTTTATCTGAATCACTTAACATGGCCCACTTGAGACCGCTCTTCTCAGAAAATGCCCCCAACACGGTGTTTTGAGATTAGTGAAGTATGGAGGCTTAATCGGGGCAGGATAAATCGGTGATAATGCGAGGTACTGCACGGTTTGTGTGAACGTTTCTATGGGTGTGTATTCTGTCCATGGAGACCCTAATCACCCGGCCCAGGCTGATCTGCCTCACCCAGTGTCCGGCCTGCAGAGCGGAGCCTCCAGTCCCCAGCGTGCAGCCTCGTCTCTGGTGTCCTGGCCCCAGTGGGAAGTCTCTGGGCTCCAGCAGTCCTTGCCGCTGCGGGCAGTCACTGGTGAGAAGTTGCAGTCTGTACTTCAGAGTGCGTCCTGCAGTGTCTACACTTCCTGTCTGCAGGGGCTAGTTTGAAGGATTAATACTACAGTGTCTAGCGTGGAGTCTGCAGCATGGAAAACCCTGCCTGTGTTTGAAATATTTCGTCTCCCGCCTGCGGTCTCCTGTGTAAATAAAGTCTATCCAGTCAACAGTGGCGTGACACACTGCAGAGCCGACAGTCAAAAAGCTGCAGCTGGCAGTCTCTAGTTGCATTGCAAAGTCTCCAGAGTGCTGTCTCCACCTCCCGCACACAGCCTGCAGCCCCAGTGGCGTGTTTATTTGCTGGATGAAGTGAAGGAATGGAAATGTTTAGTCTGTGATACAGAGGAGTGCCAGCCACGGTCTTGCTGCTGGGGGGCTTTGCGGCGCTGTCACTGGGCTGCATCATTGCTGGGGATCACCGCTTCTGGGGAGCACCTCGAATGGAGAGTGACACTCATGGGAAGCCCGAACCACCGGCACCGTGGCTATGTCTGAAAACCCCAGGCAGAGCAGCTGTCCGCATGGAGCCGGACACGTCCCAGCAGGGCCCCCTGTGACTGGAGGGACCCCCTCGAAGCAGTGCACAATGGTAGGTGCATCTTCCTTTCTGGCTAGCCGTCTCTGGTCTGTCTGTTCCTGCAGCATGTCTATCACTTTATTCCCTCCCTCTGCCTCTGTACGGCGGCCTATATTTTGGTGTCTGTCTGGTCCGGGGAGGTCAAGAGGTGCTGTGGGTGACGACTGTGCACGGGGTGGATGGAGGGCAGCAACATATTACAATTCCCAAAGCCAGTACGTTTTAATGATTTTTAGGACTTGCAAGACATATTTGATTGCTCCGTGTATGTAATTATATTGTCCACTTTCTGCCAATTGAATTGCAAATGATACAGACAATTTTTAACAAGCACTAATAAAAGAAGCGTTCCAAACAGTGCTTCTTTGTTACGGCCCTGTCTCCTTTTGGGACGGACCATCCGGACTGGATCCTTTGCTTTTCGGCTTGTTTAGATAATACGCCTACTTTAGGTAAGAAATTGCTTCACTACAGCTGTGAAGCAAACGATCCAGTCCGGATGGGCCGTCCCAAAAGGCAAAAGAGCGATAACAAAGAACTCTAATTTTCAATGGGATGCCACCGTTTATCATAAACGATGACGCCTTCCAATGAAAATGAGGGGGGGCTTCAAGCCCCCTTCTGAAATGTCCTCTCTCACAATATGTCTTGCCGAGCGAGCAGCGCATGCACGCTGCAATGCTAGGCGAGACCTAAAAACGCCTTTCCCAGAGCCCTTTTGAACATGGGCTAGGGCGCACCACATCACCTTCATTCTTGGGGTTGGAGCTGGTGCATATTTTTGACACTGTATTGGCTACATCTAAATCATAACAGACATGGGATGTCATATCTCAAAGCAGGCAGTACGTATTTAAAGTATTGGCCCCAAGCAATTTCTAGCATAATTCCTTGCCAATCCATGTCACAAAATGCTTGAATAAACCTGGCCTTCGTCATCTTTGGTCTGACCCAGCCCTCATCGCTCGAGCTACAGATGGTGAAATACGCCAACATGAGTTTGAAACTGAAGTCCCGTATTGGACTGGCACACTCCTCAAAATTGACTGATAACTATTTGTAAGTAAAGCAGTTACTGGGCATGGATTTTTTTAAAAGATAAATCACCCCGACCCACATTGCACTTTATATTTAAAATTTCGGATAGGCACTTTACGTGCCTGATCACATCTAGCTAATTTTGCTGCTGAACAACTTAAGTCTGACATCTGTGAGTGTAAGTTTGCACTTCAGGAGACATTAATACATTTTCTGCTGTTTTTCACAAAGAAGGCTATTAAAAGCTCTTCGTCCTGCCACTAATTAACTATGTGTTAGAAGGGGCCGGTCGGGTACGATGCAAATACAGAGCCCCTACCTACGTACACGGAGGGAATCACATGGGTCAGACATCTGCCGGTCGGAAACCCGGGTAACTCTTGGTCCGGGTCTCTGTTTCAGGAAGTCGGAGTCAGACCAGGACGCTGGACGGTGTGACATCAGGAAGTTCGGAAGCAGACAGGGAGAGGAGTCGCAAGGATCGGAGAAGACGGAACCGGAGGAGAAACCGACGCGCGACGAGGAGTCGAGGAAACCCACGAGGAAGATGGGGAAGCTGAAGAGTGGTGGATTTTTTTCTCCCCCCAGGAGGGCGCAACCGCCGCCGTAACTCAGGAGCATTACGGCTCGGACGGTGAGTGATAGCACACACTGGGCTCATATTTAACCAGTACGGGGATGAGGGAGGACTGGGTCGAAGGGAAACCTGGGCACTGTAGATAGCGGCTAGCACCAGTTCTCGTAGTGTTCCTTTCCTGCACCTGACCCTCCCTAAAGCACAACCTCAGACCCTCACGTAAATTAGGTAGAAGTTTGGTCACCAGAGGATGTAAAAAAAATCCATGCTGATTGTGAAAGCGGACTAGGGTACTGAAAACTCCATTTGTCTCGTACTGACCATATTTTTGACTACACCGGGTGTAGTGACGGTTCCCCACTTCGCATATGAGAGAGCGCAATTTGAATAAAACGTATATCCGAGCCATATTTACAAGCATATCGCATAAACGTAGGAATGAAATGTATATCGTAACATGAAGTTGACACTTATAGCATATAATTAACCGATGTAATCAAAGTAATATAGGTAATGTAACTGTATTCACTTTAGAACATGCGTTAGATTTAGAAGGCCCGTATACGTAGTGGGCTAATGTCGAAATGTGTAGAAATGCTTATGAACTGAAGAACGTGCAAAGTAGAATTCTTGTACGTGTGTAACTTTAAATGGAGAAACGGCGAGAAATGTAAAATGGAGAGATGTGCAGAGAAAATACATAACGATGTAACGAATGAGAATATAACTTTGTATCCTATGTAATTTATATTCTATGTAGAATGTATTCACTTAAGCAAACGATTTACTAAATACGATTATATATAAATATGTGTTAAAGGTTATACTGTGTAGAAAGCTTCTTGTAAGAATGTTAGAAGGGTTTAGGTCATGTGTGATTTTAACCTAGCTGACCAAGGGTTCGCAGGAGTGTAGTCCGCTGTTTGTAATTTAGTGGGCTCACAGGAGTCGTGAATAGCCTTGATGTGAACGTGCGAGCCAAGGGGTCTAGTCTTTGCTAGATTTAAGGTGACAATGCCGGACGAAGTTTATGGCCTAAACGTGATAAGAAGCGCTTGGAATTTGAGTGTTGTTTAGAGAAGTCCGTTCACAGGACCAACTAAGGTTACGAATACAGCTATAAAGAACTAAAGTTCTACTGAGGTGATAGACTTTGAGCTGAAAGTGTCAAATGTAATGTCAAATGAAGTCACCAGCAAGAAGACGAAGATGGCGCCTAAAGGAGAAGGGTCAACTTAACGGACGACGTGAAGAGATGAAGCCATGGAATGAGCGAAGAATGACATCATTAAGAAAGTACGTGGTGGGCGTCGAAGGGGCGTTCCACCCATACTGTGATTGTGTATTTTAGGGACAGCACCCCGGGGAGAAGGTAGCGAAGGCGAAGGCGAACAGCTCAGAGCGAAGAGCTCAGAGTAGATGACTTGAGCAGATGCGCTGAGAGAGAGATCAGAGCGCAAGAGAGCAGTAGGCCGAGGACCCTTAGAGAGCGGATGGGTAGGCAGAGAGGGTACTGCTTCTTAAACTTACATTACCTTTAGAGGCTAAGAGAGTTTGTACTTCTTTGGAAGTCAAACTGCTGACACCTTTTTAGGTTAGGAACTTGCGAAGTAGGGATGTCACTTAGTACAGAGTAGGGACAGATTTCACTTGTCTATTCTTTTGTAGATGACGCAACCGGACCACATTGTATCTATGCTTTAATCACCAGATTTGGAACAGAATTGAAGGAGATTTGGAATTGATTTTAATTGTATTCTTTTGTATACTTATTGAAACTTATCCTGAGAGGATTGTATACGCACTTAATTTTGATTTTATATAAAACTTTTGAAACTTCATCAGTTGTAAGTGGTTCTTCAGAGTTGCGTCAGTTAATGGGGTTTATCTAACCTATGCGGGGTTTGTCTTTTACTCAATGACAGATAACAACCGATCCAAATTGATGAATGAGATTAATATCTAAGTGATCAAAAACGGTATCAAAATCTCATTCCCCGCAGTTGGTAGCAGAGGATGGTTTTCTTCTTGAGGAAGACAACCTAGGTCAGGTCTAGATTACCCCAAGGTCCCTAGTCCTCGACGACCAGAAGAAGAATCCCTGCCGAAGACGGTGCTGACGGTGTGTCGAGAGAAAAGCAGCAGAGTCGGTCGAGAGTGAGTATAAGGGTCATGCGTTGTAAGATTGCGGTATTTTATGTTGTACTTGTGTTGTAATGTCAAGCGGAGTTGATTGCCTGTAGTGTGATTGAGGGAAGGTTGTGAGCGCGCGCAACCGGATAAAATCTTAAGTTCAAGGAGAGCTTAAGTGGTTCGGGTGTATCGAACACCCAGAGTAATTTGTCTACCATTGAAAGGGGGTCATGAGGTACCATTGATCGCCCGACAGACCGATGATAGGGGGAGCGTAAGAGTGAGTGTATGAGTAACGGACGCTGGTCGTACGCTTACTGTGTGTAAGTAACCTATCAGTTAAGGCGATCGTCTGACCGTGAGAGGAAAGACGTTTCGTCAGTTGAGGTGACAATTACAGTTAGACTGTGGCCGTACAGTCAGAGAAAAGTGATCGCTTGGACGGAAGTAGTCATTTTTCAACGTATGAATGAAAACGCATGCAAGATCGTGAGACGAGTTGAGAAAGAAGGAGAACTGCTGCAGAGGGAACGAGTGACGTCAGCATAGAGCCACGCTGAGATTGGTTAGTTTGTCATACGTCAGCGTAGAGCCGCGCTGAGATTGGTCGGTCAGCGTAGAGTCGCGCTGGGATAGGCCGATTAGCGAGAGTCGCGTAGGGATTGGTTGGGTTTGTCATCGGGACGTAAACAAGGAAGAGTAAAAGGAAAATTGTAGATTATCGAAAATGAAGTGTTTTAAGAATTTAAGGGCGATCTTTAAGAAAGATAGAAGAAACTTGTATGCCGGAGAAGAAGCTCCACCAGAAGGCACACCAGCTTATCATATGGCAGTGAATGTAGGCTTACACTCGATACTATGGATCTCCGAGTGGAATAAGCTAACAGAAGGGAATAAGGAACTGACGTTTCCGAGATACGGGACGTTTAAGTTAGAAGTATTGAACCAACTGAAAGCGGTGATGCTAGCAACAAGACCTCTACCGAGGCCAACACAATTCGAAGCACTTAGTGCATGGTTTAGAGCAGCACACGAAAAGAGCGTAAAGAGACGCCAGGAAAGAGTAAGGCGATCGGTAAAAGCAGTGCAGGATGCTAAATGGGACGATGAAGCCAAAAAGTGGAGGGTGCAAAAGATAGAAGCAGACAAGCTGTACCCGATGCTAGAAGTTACGGGGGAAAAGAAACCTCTAGAAGAAGATGAGGATAGCGAGACAGAAGAGGATCTGATAGAGAGACTACTAACAGATAGACGAGAAGCCGAAAGTCCTGTATTACAACAAGGGGGCGGAGCTAGATGGGGGGAATATAAATCACTTCCAGTAACAGAGTGGGATGCCAAGAAGGGTGAGGAAGTACCTCAATCTAGTTCCGAACAGAGAGTAGTAGGAAGATTCGTGGTCCAGAAGGTGCCAGAAACGCAGTATGCAAGGTCGTATCAAATGCCAGATGCTCTACAAGTACCTGTTACCATAGGGCCTATAGTGTCAATCTACAACCCAGAGGGGGTCCAGCAGGAGGAACAGGCACGGTGGGACAGGGAAAGGGCGGAGATGGAGAATAGGAATAGGACGATCAATCCTCAGAGGCAGATACTAGCACCAATGAGTCGGAGTACACCATTAGATTCCGCAACGGGTCCCTGGATAGAACAAGGGGGTCAAAGAGGACAGATGGATTTGAGGGGACCGAAACCGAAATCCTATAAGGAATTAAGGGAATATTTGAGAGAATGGGATACTGCCGAAGAAACTGAGAATAAGAAATTAGAAACAGGAGCAGAATGGAGTGATCAGGATAACAGGATCCTCTCTCACTGCGGGGCTGGCGAAAGCAGCCCTGAGTGGGAGGGAGGAAGTCAAGGAAGCAGAGGAGATACTTGCCATATTACCAGTGGCAATAGGCAAATGTGCAACAACAGAAGTACAGGGTGTGGGGAGGTGCCTCGCGTCACCTTTAGTGAGGGAGAACGAAGGACACAGGAGTACCGAAATAGTTTCAGATGCACTCACCATGCCCCAGATGAAAATGCGCGACATTGGAATCACGGGAACATGGAGAGTCGTGAAACGTCTCGACATGCATCCGGTGATCATAACCGAAATCACGGAAACATGGAGAGCCGCGAAGGGTCTCGCCATGCATCTGGCGAAAACGAACGAAGTCATGAGAATATAGGGAGTCGTGAAGGGTCTCGCCATGCATCCGGTGATCACGAACGAGATCGCGGGAGCATGGAGGGCCATGAAGGATCTTATCGGTTGTTGAGCGACACCAGACAGCAAGCGAGTTACAATGGTTTAGAACAGCACGGTGGATCCTATATCGTATCTGGAGACACCGAGCCAGAAAGACGGAATGTAGTGATGGGGAATGGAGCAATGTTCCACCACACCCCAAGGGAAGATGGAAAGGCTTGGGATCTAGAGAGGTGGGAACAAAGAGGTGGAAGAAAAACTCCTCATAACTCACCTGTGCTTAGGCGTAGGGCGCATAGTGGAGGTGAGAGGGATGTAAGAGAACAACCTAGGACTGACGTACTGAGAGCTGAAATAAAAGCAAGACGGATTGATGTAATGAGTTTAAAATCAGACTTGGATGAAATAATTGATGGCACAGTGGCAATAGAAAGGTTAGAGCTGTACGAACCAGATGAAATACTGTTTTTATCTAAGGATGTTACTCGGAAGGCAAGGGCAGCTCATGAAAAATTATCTGAATTGGCAGACAGGTATATGATAGACATGTCACGGACTAAAGCTTTGCAGGCTAACCACAGGCTAAATTGTACCGATCGAGATCTAGATGAGCGTAGAACGATTGGGCTAAGAGTACACATAAGGGAATTGATCATGTGTATCAGGATATGGAGAGATCTGGATAGATGGGAGGAAAAATGGTCCAAGAGGGGATCTGTCAGAAGGAGTACACTCGTGAAGTCCCAGGATGGAGACCTAATGCGAATGGAAGCTTTCCCTTTGCGAGAAATCGCGAACGGGAACTACGTTCATGTGCCCTGGAGTAGGGGGGATTTAGCGGCATTCACTAATTCTTTCCCCAACCTTAGAGAGAACCCCGTAGAGTGGTACAAGCAGGTAGAGAGGTTCGTAAAGATCTCTAAGGTACTGTGGATTGATTTGAACACCTTGTTCGATATCGTAGTACCCGGAGATTTGTGGACGGCATGCAAACTTAGTATCGAATGGCCCACTTGTGAGCCTCCGAGAGATACCCAGACAAACGGCCCATCTGATAGAGTCATGGAAAAGTACGAGAGAGTAATTGCATGGCTAAAGGAGAAAGTGCCAGTGCAAGACATAGACTGGGTTAAGATAGATCGAACGACTCAGGAGCCTAAAGAGACAGTTCACGAGTTCTATGAGAGATTGCTGAAAGCATTCAAACAGTATAGCGGGTTGGATGTAATGGATCCTAAAGACATAGGACAGTTTGTGTCGAAGTTTGTTCTAGGATTGAGGCCAGACATAAGCCTGATGATTCAACAGCATTTAATTTGTTGGCAGAACAAACCGTTAGATGAGATTCTGAGGTACGCAAGGTACTGTAGCAACGAAATAGATTCGAAGGCAAAGAAACTTAAAGAAAAGCTGATGTTGGTGCAGATGCAATCAGCTGGAAAGGGTGGACAGCGGCAACAGGGAACAGGAACACCAGTAAAGAAACAGAATAATCAGAGCAGAGATGAGGAAGAAAGACCGAGACCGAGAATGGATATCGCGACACTGAAAAAGACAACGAGGTGTCATCAGTGTAACGAGGTGGGACATTGGAGACGCGAGTGTCCATATAATGTCGAGACGGGGGAATTAGAACAGGAGGAGGATGAGGTTCAACCCAGCATGGTAAAGGGAACAGCAGTCCCGAAGGGAAAGTTTACCAAAGGGGGGAATCAGACTCCTCGAGCCCCGTTTCCTCAACCGCCTCGCATTACAAATGGAGGGAAAACCTATAGACAAATGCCATTGTTCGTAGGAGGAGAAGAATGCTACTACGTTGATCCTCTTACAGGGCAACGAGTGAATAGGGAAGAAGACTGTACTCTAGGTGCGGCCCTGGAGGTAGACCAGAGAGGACCATACGTAGAAGCTGAGGTAGCTGGATGTCCTACGACCTTTTTGGTAGACACGGGTGCCACTCGATCCACGTTGAGATCAGCGGTAGTACCAGGTTTGCCAATGTCGGGAGAGACGATACAGGTGGTAGGAGTCGCAAACAGGAGGATGACAAATCCCCTAACAGAACCAGTGTCAGTGAAGATAGGGAATTACAGTGATGAACATCAGTTTGTGATCTGTGATTCTAGCCCTGTGTGTCTGTTAGGAAGAGATCTGTTGTGTAAACTAAATTGCACAATACATTGCACACCTGAAGGAGTAGAAGTGCAGACCAACGATGAGGATGCCGATTTTAAAGTTGTAAACTCGCAGGAATGCGTGGAACTATATCCTACCTTGACAGTGGAGGAGCTTCCACAGGATTTGAGGGAGAAAGTGTCAGCTGAAGTGTGGGATTTTACTGGAGAAGAAATAGGATTGATCAAAGGGGTAGAACCTGTAAAGATCATGGTAAGACCCAACGCCGACTATCCGAGAATACCACAATATAAGTTGACACCGGAGACGATTGCAGGAATAAAGCCTGTGATCGAATCCATGATTAAGCAGGGAATACTGAAAGAGATCGTGGGAAGTCCATGTAACTCCCCGATTATGGGTTTACAGAAGCCTAGTGGAAAATACAGAATAGTGCAGGATCTTCGAAAGATTAATAATATTGTTGTCTCATGTTGTCCAGTGGTACCGAATCCATCCGTGATATTGTTTCAGATACCGTTCCAAGCTGAATGGTTCACCGTAATAGATTTGTGCCAGGCTTTCTTTTCGATTCCTTTAGATGAAGAGAGCCAGTATCTTTTCGCTTTTAAGCTGGAAGATCGCGTTTTAACATGGTGTCGTATCCCTCAGGGGTATACAGAAAGCCCATCGATTTTTAACCAGCTGCTGAAGAAAAATCTTGAAAGTCTAGTACTGCCCAAGAACTCGGTTCTAGTCCAGTACATAGACGACCTCCTAGTTGCGTCAGAAACTGAGGAAGCTTGCAAGGTAGACACCATTACCTTACTAAATCACTTGGCCGAGAATGGACACAAGGTGTCTCCAAGTAAATTGCAGTATTGTCTGACTGAAGTGCAATACTTGGGCCACAGGATTGAAAAGGGAAAACGGAAGGTGTCTCCAGACAGAATAGAGGCAATCATGAAAATGAACGCGCCTACAACACAAAGAGAAGTCAGGATGTTTCTAGGCATGGTCGGTTACTGTCGACAGTGGATAGCCAACTTTTCACTGAAGGCAAAACCGTTACTACAACTGACGCACAAAGGGGTAAGTGATCCGGTACCATGGGACAAAGATTGTTTGATGGCATTTTTGCAGCTGAGGGAGGACTTATGTCGTGCCCCGGCTTTAGGAATGCCTGATTACACAAAGCCATTCTTGCTTTACTGCTGCGAAAGAGAGGGATGCGCTTTAGCAGTTTTGGCCCAGTTACATGGAGATGCGCGTAGGCCAGTTGCGTATTTTTCGGCTACATTAGATCCAGTAGCTGCAGCGTTGCCCGGATGTCTCAAATCCGTAGCTGCAACGGTTGTCAGCATTGAAGGATGTGAAAGTGTGGTAATGGGACATCAGTTAGTGGTGTACGTACCGCACTCTGTAGAATTGTTAATGACCAGGACTAAGACTCAGCATCTGACAAATAGCAGGCTCACACGCTACGAGCAAGTCATACTGGCTGCCAAGAATGTGACCCTAAAGAGATGCTCCGTCTTGAATCCTGCAACTTTGATGCCACTTCCAAATGAGATTGATGATGAAATTTGTACAGATCATGACTGCCTTGATGTGACTGAACTATGCACCAAACCGAGACCAGATATCGTGGATGAGCCATTGACTGACCCCGATGAAATATTCTTTGTTGATGGTTCATGTGTAAGAGACGATATTGGTCAGCTGAGAGCAGCTTATGCAGTTTGTACTCTTACCAGAGTTGTGGAAGCCGCCTGCCTGGAAGGAGTACATTCCGCTCAGGTAGCTGAAATTATTGCTTTGACCCGTGCCTGTATAGCAGGTAACAAAATTCGAGTCACCATATACACCGATAGCCAGTATGGTTTCGGGGTAGTTCACGATTACGGGCAGTTATGGTCTCAAAGAGGTTACATGACCTCCTCGGGTTCTCCAATTAGAAATGGAGAATTCGTGAAATTATTGTTAGAGGCATTGCAAGGTCCGTCAGCCATAGCAGTTGTCAAATGTGCCGCACACACGAAGAACGTAGACTTTGTGTCGCAAGGCAACCGTTATGCTGATGAAGTAGCGCGTTATTGCGCAGAACAAGGTTATTCACACACCAATGTAGAAGTGGGAGGAATACAGGAGAGAACTGAATTAACAATGTTGTTAGACACTGTAGATACGTGGGATGAGCTAAAGAGTGTTCAGGAAAATGCACCAGAGGATGAGAAAAAGGGCTGGGAGACAGCTGGATGTACTAGAAGTGAGATGAATTTTTGGATCTCTGCAGACGGGAGAGCAGTTTTACCAAATGAACTTGTTAGTCCAATGGCAAGGAAATTGCATGGATCAGCACACATAGGTAGAGATGCAATGGTGAGAGTATTCAGACAAACGTGGTTTAACCCGAAGTTTAGAGTAGCGGCAGAAGCAGTATGTCAGCGATGTGCGATCTGTCAGCAACTAAACGTAGGAAAGAGAACACCAGTCGCATTGAGTCACATAGGGGGGTCTGGGGGGCCTTTCAATAGAATGCAGCTTGATTTCATTGAAATGCCTCAGTGCAATAGACTCAGATACGTTTTAGTGATTGTCTGTATATTTTCTAGATGGGTTGAAGCTTACCCTACACGTAGGTGCGATACACTCACAGTAGCGAAATTGTTACTTAGAGAGTTGATACCGAGGTTTGGGGTGCCATCCTCTTTGGAATCGGACAGAGGAACTCATTTCAATAGCGAAATAGTGAAGATGCTATGTTCAGCTTTGAGTATTGATCAGAAGTTACACTGCAGCTATCGACCAGAAGCTTCAGGGATCGTAGAACAAATCAACAGTACAATCAAGTCCAGACTTGCCAAAGTCTGTTCATCGACGTCTCTGAATTGGCCTGATGCACTTCCATTGGTTCTTATGAGCATACGTAGCACACCAGATAGGAAAACAGGTCTGTCTCCACACGAGGTGCTAATGGGAAGAGCTATGAGATTGCCATCGGTTCCGACTGCAGCGTTGTTGAACATCACAGACGTTTTGATCTTGGACTACTGCAAGGGACTATCTGATGCCATTAATTCTGTGTCCCTCCAGGTCCAGGCTGCAGAGGTTCCATCAGCACAAGACTTGTGCCATGACCTGTGTCCGGGGGATTGGGTCCTGGTGAAGAAGCACGTTAGAAAGAACTGTCTAGACGTGCGTTGGCGAGGACCGTTTCAAGTCATACTTGTTACGAACACTGCAGTAAAGTGTGGGGGCCTGCCAAACTGGATACATGCTTCACACACCCGAAGAGTGCCAACACCTCTGGAAGAAACAGCTCCTCTCTCGGATGAGAATCCAGCGGAAAGCGGAGAAGCCACAGAGGGGGAAAGCCAAGCTGTAGAGGTGATCGAAGAGGCTGAGACGGTATCGGAGCTGGCCGACGATGGTCAGGACACCAGTGGGACAGAAGTCGTCTCAGAAGAAGAGAGTACATGGGAGTTCGAATCAGATAACGAACAAGCTGTGAGCGATCAAGAGACAAGTCCAAGAACAAGGAGCGGGAGGACAAGGAGTGACGAAGCCAGTTGGCCGGAGAGAAGAAGAAGGCCAAGCTTGAAAGCAAATCAAGAAAGAACCCTTGTCCCGATCTCTGAAGAGTCGGATCAAGAAGAAGACACTACAGATTCAGGTTCTGAGAGTCCGAGAAGATCAAGAAGGGTACGTGTGCCCTGCAGAAGGTACGCTACCCCAGAGTGGACTTATCTAGCAGATGTCTTGGGGACAGAAATCTGGGAGAGTGAAAGAAGTGAAGGTAATCGATCTCGATCCATTTGTGGCAGTGGAGATATGGATGTTGACGCCTGGACTCGAGACTGAGGGGTTACTGACTTTCACACTTCCCATACCCCCATACCTAAGTCGGATCAAAGATCTAGTGCTAAATCGATTACAGTTTCCGACTTTTGGTCATCAAATTCCAGAAGAAGAAGAAAAAGTTGTTCGTTTTGAATTATTGGAACTTGTTGTTAAAGCTGCAGGTACGAGAATAATTGTTGATGCATAAAGACTTTTGTATATAAGCTATAAAGAAGAAGATAACCTAGAGCCGAGTGGAAAGAAGAATAAATTTAGGGATTACATTTAGAGGACGGAGAAGGGTTAGGGTTGTCTGTTGTTAAAGATAAAAGACATTGTTGCGAAAAAGAGATTTTTGTTGATTAAGAGCACTTTACAGACTGAGAAAGCAAATAAAGCAAACCAAAGACTTGCAAAGAAACTTTTCTTCGTAAAAGAAGGAGCTACGCTGTTTTGATAACATGGAGAACGGCAGCCCAAACCGAAAAGCAAAATGCATAGCAGGTACACTAATAGCAGTAGTAATTTTTCTTATTATTACAGTAGTTACCACATCATACATGGTAGGACGTGAAACTGATAAAGAAACAGCAGATGTAAAGCCTGTAACAACTTTGAAACCTGCTCTTGTTGGGAAGAAGGAGGAGAGCAATGTCATCCGTGAAAAGGCGTTACTGGCAAATGAAGCTCGTAGGTTACACGTAGACGAGTCACAGGGAAATTTTAGGTCAAATGCATATGCCAAGCTATTGTATGAGTATATCGATGCCATGGAGGCCAAAGAATGCTATGTTTGTATGCAATTGCCGGCTTCCGTAGACGAAGGCATCAGATATCATCATCTCCCACTGACTTATGGGATAACATGTAGTTTACTGCTTAGTATATTTTATGGTAGGGAAGGATTCGAGTACTACTTTTCAAATTATGATTCGGTACTGCCTGAAGTCCCGAATTATAAACAAATGAATAAGTGGGACTATTACAAAAAGGAGGATAGACTGACCAAATTCTTTCTTCCTTGGGATACACTAGATACATCATATGCACGCAGAAATAATCTGACTTGCAAAGTGTCAGAAGTTGAGAAAAAGTTCATAGGACAAGTAGATGACCGATACAGAAGGCAGAAGATTCTGAAAATGTCAGGACAGTGGAAAACAGATTGGACCGAAGAAGAAAAAGCACACAAGAAGAAAGGTAGCAATGGTCCAATAGCTTTGGATAGAACGCAGAAAGGAAAGTTATGTTTAACTCGAAGCAAGACGTATTATGAAAGTGTATTTGTAGGTGAAGTAAATTGCGAACATGCTTTTAGGTTAGAGTATTATACGAAAGATTTTATGAAAGGGATGCAAGCGATTCCAAATGTATATTTTGTATGTGGAAGAAATGCCTATGTAAAACTACCTGACAATTGGTATGGTTCGTGTTACTTGGCAATTGTCTTCCCCAAAATATATCATGCTAAGGATTTAGCGATCATAGAAGGAAAGGCTTCGACAAGAGCGAAAAGGGAAGTAGGAGATGCCGAAGTAGTTGGAGACATATTTGGAGCGATGTTTCCTATGTTAGGTTTAATACTTAACGATGTTAAGATCAGGAGACTAGCTACAGTTGTAGATAGATTATCTGCAAGTACTGCAAGGTCATTAATGTTAGTAGAAGGAGAGATGCAGTCGATTAGGGCAATGGTTCTTCAGAACCGACTTGCTTTAGATGTACTGCTAGCAAAAGAGGGCGGAGTTTGCAAGGCTTTGAAGGTCCAAGAATGTTGTACTTACATTCCAGACAATTCAAAACCACTTGAGAAAGTCATACAAAATATTACACAGATACATAAAGAAATCGAAGATTTATCAAAAACAAATGTTTGGGAAAAAGTAGGTCATGGAGTAGGAAAGGTTGGAAATTGGTTTGCCAATCTTGGTAAAAGCGTTATATGGTATATACTAAAACCTGTATTGATAGTATTGATTTGCATAATCACATTATTAGGGTTAGTTAAATTGTATAAATGGTATAGGTCGAATCGGTTACAAAGATCCATGAGAGAGCAAGAAAGGAGATTAGCTGCTTTACAAGATCAACAGTACAAAAGCTTAAGAGCTCTCGAAACGATAAAAAGGGGGAATCTTGTAACTAGTTCTGTGTAAAATGTTATTCAAATTGCACTTAGTGATGACTCCTAAAAGTCATCAAAGGGGGGAACTGAGAGAGCGCAATTTGAATAAAACGTATATCCGAGCCATATTTACAAGCATATCGCATAAACGTAGGAATGAAATGTATATCGTAACATGAAGTTGACACTTATAGCATATAATTAACCGATGTAATCAAAGTAATATAGGTAATGTAACTGTATTCACTTTAGAACATGCGTTAGATTTAGAAGGCCCGTATACGTAGTGGGCTAATGTCGAAATGTGTAGAAATGCTTATGAACTGAAGAACGTGCAAAGTAGAATTCTTGTACGTGTGTAACTTTAAATGGAGAAACGGCGAGAAATGTAAAATGGAGAGATGTGCAGAGAAAATACATAACGATGTAACGAATGAGAATATAACTTTGTATCCTATGTAATTTATATTCTATGTAGAATGTATTCACTTAAGCAAACGATTTACTAAATATGATTATATATAAATATGTGTTAAAGGTTATACTGTGTAGAAAGCTTCTTGTAAGAATGTTAGAAGGGTTTAGGTCATGTGTGATTTTAACCTAGCTGACCAAGGGTTCGCAGGAGTGTAGTCCGCTGTTTGTAATTTAGTGGGCTCACAGGAGTCGTGAATAGCCTTGATGTGAACGTGCGAGCCAAGGGGTCTAGTCTTTGCTAGATTTAAGGTGACAATGCCGGACGAAGTTTATGGCCTAAACGTGATAAGAAGCGCTTGGAATTTGAGTGTTGTTTAGAGAAGTCCGTTCACAGGACCAACTAAGGTTACGAATACAGCTATAAAGAACTAAAGTTCTACTGAGGTGATAGACTTTGAGCTGAAAGTGTCAAATGTAATGTCAAATGAAGTCACCAGCAAGAAGACGAAGATGGCGCCTAAAGGAGAAGGGTCAACTTAACGGACGACGTGAAGAGATGAAGCCATGGAATGAGCGAAGAATGACATCATTAAGAAAGTACGTGGTGGGCGTCGAAGGGGCGTTCCACCCATACCGTGATTGTGTATTTTAGGGACAGCACCCCGGGGAGAAGGTAGCGAAGGCGAAGGCGAAGAGCTCAGAGTAGATGACTTGAGCAGATGCGCTGAGAGAGAGATCAGAGCGCAAGAGAGCAGTAGGCCGAGGACTCTTAGAGAGCGGATGGGTAGGCAGAGAGGGTACTGCTTCTTAAACTTACATTACCTTTAGAGGCTAAGAGAGTTTGTACTTCTTTGGAAGTCAAACTGCTGACACCTTTTTAGGTTAGGAACTTGCGAAGTAGGGATGTCACTTAGTACAGAGTAGGGACAGATTTCACTTGTCTATTCTTTTGTAGATGACGCAACCGGACCACATTGTATCTATGCTTTAATCACCAGATTTGGAACAGAATTGAAGGAGATTTGGAATTGATTTTAATTGTATTCTTTTGTATACTTATTGAAACTTATCCTGGGAGGATTGTATACGCACTTAATTTTGATTTTATATAAAACTTTTGAAACTTCATCAGTTGTAAGTGGTTCTTCAGAGTTGCGTCAGTTAATGGGGTTTATCTAACCTATGCGGGGTTTGTCTTTTACTCAATGACAGATAACAACCGATCCAAATTGATGAATGAGATTAATATCTAAGTGATCAAAAACGGTATCAAAATCTCATTCCCCGCACATAAGTACCTCCCCCCCTTTCAAATCAGAGTACTTACAATCCACTTTGTTCTTCCTTCGAGCATCCTGGGGTTCGACAGACAGACCGAATATTCCAGCTCAATGAAAACGCCAGAGGACTCTAGGTTCCACCAACAATTAACCAAGAACATTCAGGAAATCATAATACCGCCAATTATTGCAATAAAAACTCAACAATTGACAAACTACTAAAGCCTCCTAGCTTCTATTTTCGCCCGTCCCTCCAACACTATACTTGCATTTTTTCTATGTATAATTTATCATTGTTATTAACCTGAACTTGACACGATGAAGCACTACTAATGTAAGTTCGGGGTGACTGTCCCATCGATTATAAGAGCGCGCAGTTAGTATAGTGTAGCACGTCTAACCAAATGAAAATGCATTTTTCTTTATTTTAATAAATTATTGGAATGCTGCTCTCTTGTTTTTTAATGGTTGTGTACTTATGATTGCGCTGTTAAAATTGTTATAAATGTTATGGCATATACATGCTAATGAATAAATAAATAGAACAAATTCATAGAATACAGCACACTGCCACAAATATATTACTAAAGCATGGCATGGAACCACAATATAATTTACAAACAGCCCATTTTCCACTGTATTAGCAAAAAAAGTCTAACAGGTAAATGTACTGTTAAAACTATATGGTACACAAACAATAATTTGTGGAAATCATGTTTCAGCAAATATCACTTGCACATCATAAAGTATCTTGATGTGTTTTGAACCTATTAAAATCTTGTTTCAATCACACTTTATAATTGCAAAAATGTACTTCATTTGTGCTTTCCTAAATGCTGTTTTTGAAATGTTTGTAACGTTCATTTACATATATTTAAATGTTGTGTGTTAGAAAAAACATGACATCCTACAGACTTTCCTTTCACACTGCCTGTAACCTAGCAAGATTGTCAGGCGGTTCACTATACAAAATACTCTCAGTTTGCAGGCAAATCTCCATGTTCAAAGAATAAGCACCAATTCGTTAGAAGACATAGCCTTACATTTGATCTCTGTGTTTGAATGCATAGCCAAAGTGACGTGATAAAAAACAAAATTTAAAGGCCTCTTTATTGCTCATTCACCTTCTGAACTCCAGCAAGTTTATTTTGGTGGGGTGCTGCAGCACTCCCCACCTTCCAGCACCGATCCAGATTTAAGTAAATAAGGGAAACACGCTTGAAAGTATGTTTTCCTCCTTATACTGTGTCAGGAATGCAGGCTGCATACAATGAGTTCTAGTCTAGTGGCTCCATCGCAACATGACAAGCTAGCTGAGTGGCTCAGCTGAAGGCTGGCAATGATTGACAACTTCGGCCCTGACTTTCACTTCAAGTGTATTGGCGCTGGCCAGGCCTAGCAGCCTCTCCTTCATTCAACATGGCCTCGGTTCAGATTGGGCAAAACACATCTTATCACGAAATGAGAATTCACTTCTTTCTTAAATGCTGAAATTAGTGCCTCTCGTTAGTTTGGCACAAAGAGAGGGTAATTCATTCCTTGGCCAGAAGAAGGCTCGGATTTTGACTCTCTCTGTGCCGGGCAACTTGCAGGCAGCTGTTCCCACTCTCATTTTCCTGTATCGAATTCTAGACAGGACAGAACCAACCAAACTAAGACTGTATATCCTTCACAGTTCACGTGCATGGAACTCAGCTGCCTGCTTGACAGCAGCACGGCACTCCCTATGAATTAATAAAATAATCCTGCTTAATGGAAGACCATGGTGCAGCCCAGGAAGCGAAGGCAGAGCCAATAACATCACTTTGTACAATATACATAATTTTAAATCTTCCCTAAAAGGAAAGGCATTCTGTTCTAATGCGGCAAATGAGTGTCATGTAATTTAAAGTGCCTTATTTGGACTCATTTTCTGTAATAAAAAATGTCACAGGTGGTGGTCGAAATTACCATCTTTTGGTTTTGGTATTCCCACAGATTTCTTTGCTTTCTGTAAATAAATCTGCTATTTGTTGGCCATAGGATTCTGCACAATTTACTCCCGCTAACTAGTGAGAGGTAAAGAGCTTTTCCTCTCACACTAACAATAGTAAAATGAACATATTCCTAATTGGACCACTTAATTTAGTTATACATCCATGGAATATAGTACTACATATATCCAGGGCCTACTAGTGATCTGCGCCATTCATTGCGCCACCCTCTTAAGTAGCACTATGAAACATGTTTCCATTTTTGTCCCATGCAGTTTTTAAACTGCTATTTCTACCTGGCAAGAAAAAAGTCTTGCCAGGCCGAAACCATCCTTTGTAATACATATGTCACCCCAAAGGTAGGCCCTAAATGCCTATATGGCAGGGCGCATAATATTTAAAAAGTAGGAGATATTTAGGGCCTGATTCACAAAGGAAAACCTACACTTTTGTGTATGTTTATGATTATTCGCTATTCACAAAGGGATTTGCGAGTATTATCTTTACAAGTGCTGAGCCTCCGAATACAAAAAGGCATGTTCATAACCAGATGAAGCACTTCTTGAAGAAGGTTAAAGACAATCTTGAGGCCAGTCAAGAAGTAACGAAACTCTAGTACGACCAGAATGCCACTCTGGTGGAGTTTCAGCCTGGCCAGAAGGTATGGGCCCCGTGCTGGACTGCTGGGCAGGGCCATATGAGGTGAAGAAGCAGGAGGAGGATACCCCCTACCTGGTGGATATCAAGACCCCTAGGAGCCCCTTAATGGTGCTCCACATAAACCGCCTCAAACCACACTTTGAGAAGTCTGAAGCCACCATGCTAGCCGGGACAGATGATGGTGTGGAAGAGGAGAGTGGACCTCTCCCTGACCTCCTGACTAATCAGAAGCACAACGGGTCAGTAAAGGGAGTTAATCTCTCCCCTATTCTGACCATCAGAGTGACATTCGCCAGTTACTGGAGCAGTTTTTCTTTTTTGTTCTTCCTCACCCCAGGGCACTTACACTTGTGAACAAGACATTGATACTATGCCTGTCAAAAAACAGAATTTACAGGCTGGTGAGAAAGGTGAGGGTCAGTATCAAGGAGAAGGTCTCCGAGATGCTGGTGTTAGGGGTGATTGAGTCCTCTAACAGTCCATGGTCCGGCTCAATGTTGCTGGTACCCAAGGCTGCCCCACCGGGCACCAACACATGAATCAGGTTCTGTGTGAACTACAGAGGACGCAATTTATTTACCAAGACTGACTCTCACTCCATTGTCCAAGCTGATGAGCAACAGACAAATTCCTTAGTACTTTTGACCTCACATCAGGGCATGGCAGATTTCTCTGATTGAGGGGGCAAAAGAGAGGTCAGTATTCTCAACCCACAAGGGCAACTTCCAGTTCAGGGTGATGACCATTGGCTTAAAGAATGCCATTGCCACCTTTCAAAGGTTGGTGAACAGGGTCCTGATTGGAAATAAGGCATTCTATGCTGATGACCTAGATGACATAGCTGTCTTCAGTTTCAGCTGGTTGGAACACCTGTACCACCTCAATGAGGTGCTTTAGGCCGTGCAGAAAGGCGGCCTGAATATGTCGGCCAGTAAGTGCCAGATAGGGCAGCGTACTATGGTGTGTCTGAGCCACAAGGTTGGCGAGGGCAAGGTGCAGCCCTCAGGCCAAGACTGAGGCTATCCTGGCCTGGCAGTCCCCAAAACGTATACTGAAGTAAGAGCATTCTTGGACATAAGAGGATATTACAGGAGATTTTCTTAAGGAAGGTAGCACCTTTGATGCCAAATTAAATGAGCTGATTTCCAAGAAGAAGCCCAAAATGGTGATCTGGACAAAAGCTTATCAGAAAGCCTTTTAGTCCCTCAAGGAATCCATGTGCACAACAACTTTACTTAATGCTCCTGACTTTTCTAGGGAGTTCATTGCAGGAACATACAGTTCATAGCATGGCATAGGGGCTGTCTTGGCACAGTTAAATGAGGAGGCCTTAGACCAGAGGTCTTCAATCTGTGGGGCGCGACCCCCAAGGGGGTCGTGGAGGCATGGAAAGGGGGTCGCGCACTTCATTTGGAAAAAGAAAACGGCCCAGACGATTAGTTAAAATGCTTTACTGAGCTGGGAAATCGTGGCCAGGCAGACCGCTAATCATGCATTTCTACCAGTGTGTTGCTGGTTTGAAAGAAATGCAAATGTGCACAATGAGTCAATCTGCAAATGTAAAGAATTTGCAGATTAACTCATTGTGCACATTTGCATTTCTTTCAGGCCAGCAGCACACTGGCAGAAAGGTGTGTTTAGCGGTCTGCCTGGCTTGATTTCTCTGGACAGTAGAGTGCTGTTGCAGTTAATTGATCAAATCACTTGAAGCTTTTTGAGTGGTAGAGCTGTGAAGTGTGTGTGTTTAATTGTCTTTGTATTTACATAGTGCTTTCTATCCCTGAGAATGTGCTGAAGGGACACTTATGTAAAAAAAAAAGCATTACATAGGGTCTGGATGTTACTAAAATCTAAGGGTGTTATTTACAATGAAATGGTGCAAGGCAGCTCTGCAAATATTTGTACTGCACTGCCCCACACCAATTCAAAAGAGCTGGAATGGACTATATTTATAAGATAAGGTGCACTCATGTCCTTTCTGCCGGCGCACAATTTGGTGCCTAGCGCCAATGCAGGCACCTTTGCACCATGATACAAGGGCGTCTAAAATGTTGGCAGGATTGTTTTTGTTCAAGAAGGCATGCCTTCCTGCGCAAAAACAACCCATGGAGGTTTTTTCCTCTTTCTATGTGCGCTACACATAGAAAGAGTAAACAATTGAGGCGAAATAAAGATATTTCTCCTCGTTATGCATCTCCAGGGGCAGCTTACACTTTTGACGCATCCATAGGTTTACAGATCCTTGTAAATCTGGGAATGTGTCAAAACCCAAGTGAAAACCCACCGCAATGCCCTGATGCAGTGTAAGGCAACGCATCGACTTGCGCTGCATTGCCTTACACCATATCTAGGAGGCCCTGAAAAGCCACGCAAAGTGACTTTGAGTGGCCTCATAGATATGGGTCTGGCATTTTGCACAACCAGAGGGTCATAAAAATGACGCACCTGTAGCGCAAGGGGCTTATAAATAAGCACCTATATTCTGGAAGCAGCCCATACATTTTGGAAGCACCATTTTATAGTAAAATATTTTTTTTGCATTTTGTAGCGGTCTATCTCGTACTGTGTGTAATGCAAGTGTAAAATAAAGACTTACATATTCACAGTGCTTTCTGTCACGGATTGTGACCTCATTGCACTAAAAATACACAGGTCACTATTCTCCACCGCACCAACCACAATTTAATTCTGTGGCTCTCTGGTTTCACACAGACTTTTGCAGTGCATTCACTAATAGAGGTTTTATAATTTATTATAGTGCATTTCCCACTGAGTAACAACTTCTTAAAATGTATTTATTATTCATTGAAGCTGCCCGTTATTTTATTTGTAGCTACGTCACGATGAAAGACCTAACAAATATACGTATGTTTTAATTACGATAAATGATGTTTAGCCACCTCCAGTCACATGCAGCTGTAAATGCGAAGCTGTCAGCATCCCATGAAATATAGTATGGTTTTCGTCTAATGTCATGCAATAAAGTATCAGCCCATGCATTACAGCTGTTATACCCAGGGCCACTAGAATTATGTGATTGTGCGGCCGCAGCAATTTTGGCATAGTTATAGATTTGCCGCATTTACCATATAATACATCATCTGCCGCATAATCTGCTGATTTAAAAAAAAAAAAAGATTCAAATGTTACTAAAAGGAGCAACAGGTGTTGCCACTCTGTAGACCTTTTGTGAAGGTGAACTGGTCCCCTTTTTGTTGCTTATTGCAATATTTGGGTGTTAAACTGGTACTTATGAGGTGTAACCAGGTTCTAGAATTTTTTGTCGGGAGGGGGTCCTTATGCCTAAAACATTTTGATGGGGGGGTCTCGGCATCAAAAAGTTTGAAGACCACTGCACTGCCTTAGACCAACCTGTAGCCTTTACTAGCAGGAGGTTCCTTCCCCAATAACGTGGAGTGCTATTGGGAGGCAGTATTGAGAGGAAGGCTTTCCTGTGTTCTCGACACTGACCTGTTTGGGACTCATTTCCGGGTTCAGACTTACCACCGGCAAATGAGTGGTGAGAATCCCAAGCTGCTGAGATAGTCCATCTCCCTCCAGATAATTGACTTCATGGTGGAACACAGACCTGGTTCAGACCATGCCAATGATAATGACTTTCCAGGTTTTCCCTCCTTCGTGATGAGAACTCTCGAGATGTTGGGTAGTTCTCCCCACTTTCAGTTGGGGGAATACATGTTAGACCTATCAGCCTTAGAGTGGTCTTCTAACAAACTTTTTGCTGTACTTCTCTGGTTTTGCAGTTATCATTTATTTTGTCCTTAGGACTCTGTGAACTTTACCACTGCTAACCATGCTAAAATTAGTGTACACACTCCCTTAAACATGCTAAAACTGGCTTACACTCAATATCACATTTAATTTACTTGCAATTCCCTAGTAAAGTGATAATACATGTACCCAGAGCCTGTAAATTAAATGCTACTAGTGGGTCTTAGCACTGACTGTGCCACTTGCTTAAGTAGCCTTTTTAAACAAGTCTCAGGCCTGCCACTGCAGACTATGTGTACAGTTTTAAACTCCCATTTGGACCTTGCAAAATAAAAACCTTCCTTTTTATTGCATATAGGTCCCCCCTAGGGTAGGTCCGAAACTGCCCATAGGACAGGGTGCAGTTTATTTAAAAAGTTGGACATGTACTTTTAACTTCTACATATCCTGAGAGTGAAAAACAAATTCATTTTTCATTATTGAAAGTCCTGCTTCTCCCATAGGATAACATTGGATTTCCTTATTACATTTAGTAAGTGAGAACTTTGGGAGCAAGTAAAGATGTCGAGTTTGGCGTGTAAGGAATTGTAATACAAAACCTTCTTTAATGGAAAAGTCAGACTTTTAGTCACAATTCTGAAAATGCCAATTTTCGAAATTTTGCATTTTATTGCCTTAATGTTTTAGTGCCTGCAGCCTATATCGCAGGTCATATGACTAGGTATAGCTGGCAGTTGGTCTTTGTGTATTCCTTCAATACAGTGAGACAAAACTTCTGCCTCAGCACACTCACAAAGAGTTTGACACTAGCCTTTTGTGCCCCAGACAAGCTGGGACCAGTGCAGGGGGGGGGGGGCATGAAATTCCAATCACCTCTGGGGTTACAAACCCCAGAACCTTCTCCTACTTCAAAACTGACCCCAAGTATAAATACTGGACTCTTCGACCCAACTCTTCATTACACCTTTGGAGCTATGGGTAATACAGAAGAAGGACTGCTGTGCTGCTCTGCTGCCAGAAGGAGGTTAACTCTGCTGCTCCTGATAATCTGCTGTCCTGCATGCTGAGAAGGAAGACCTGGCTTGCACAATTCATTTCAGGCTGATGTGATTTCAAGGGTCAGTTAACTGACCTACTCCTCTGAGCTCCAGAGACATAACAAGCTCAAGAGACCTCCCTGCATCTGCATAGTTGATCTGCTGCCTGGACTTGCAACTGAAACTGGACCTGCCTGAGCCCTGCTGGATTGAATCCCTAATTCCCAAGAGGTGCTCCTCAGGTCCTGGATCCTTATTGTTGCATCAGTTAAATTCCCCCCTCTCCAAAAAAAAAAGGAGAAACCGTGCAGTTTTAAGCTCTTCGGATCATGAACAGGCCTATTCATCCCAAGGTGTTTCAACTTCATCGCCCACCAATGCGAACCTCGGGTGAACCCGACTCTTCGCGCCGGAGTGACTGCCAGTGACGACCGGCAATGCGAGATCTACATTTCGCGCTACAACATCGATAGACTGCAGTGACCTCAATACAATTCACCAGCAATAAACCTTTACAACACCCTACATGAACTAAGTGCTACAGGGACAACTTTCCACAATGCCCAGTCTGCTCATCAACCTATAGCAATCATCCACAATGCTCTCCATGATCCTCGCAGCTCCCTGCACAACAAATGAAATTCTTTGTGCTTTAAGTGGGACTTACCTGGTCTCTTATCTGGCCGGTGCTCCATTGTGGTCGCCCTGACCGTGTGACTTTCACATGGTCTCGCATGACCAGATAACAAGGAGAGGTGCTTTGTGCTTTTTGGCTCTATACTTACCTAAACTCAATGCATATCTCCAGTTCTATTGATTGGATTTTTGTTGTTTTAGTCTCAAAAAATGTATTTAATCTTATTCAGTTGGTGTGAGATTTTTCTTGTATTGTGTTTTCACTTTTTGAAGTGCTGCAGAAATACTTTACACATTGCCTCCAAGGTAACCCTTACTGCTTTGTGCCAAGCTACAAGAGGGTCAAGCACAGGTTAAATTGGGGTTTGCTTGTAATTCATCCTGGCAAGAACTGTTGTTGCTGCTTGAGCAGGCTTTCACTGTCCTCAAACAGCAACCTAGTTTTCTACAGATTGTGATTATTATTTCAGATGGGATCTTATCCCCATCATCTAATACTACTGTTTCTTACATGTGGAAATCCACCTCAGCCTAGCACGGCAAATTCTAGCACATTCAATTCACTTGCTTAAATTACATCCATAATTAATGCTTTCCCTGTTACAAACTTTACCAGCTCCCACTAAGTGAAATACTGCAACTTATCATATAGTTCAGTAAGGCTGGTATTTTAAGCCAAGGTAGTAACCCTATTTGAAGCAAAAATGTTGGAAGCCAATACAGGTGCATCTTCCACAATGTATGCCATCCTCATAAGTCTGAATCCTACAATTTTACAGTAAACTAAGCTGTGCTCCCAGTTGTGAGAGTTGGAGAAGTTGATTTCTGCTTTGTGGTATGAGTATGTATGAGTATGTATGTGAGCAAGGCTCCAAGGAGCCGAAACGGCATGCAGCAGTCTCTGTATCATTAAAAAGAGTTCCACCTAACTGGTCCGTGTTCGAGGTTTTCTGTGCAGCGCTGCGCTGCGAGCAGGCGAGAGGCTGCCAGTGAAACGTGGTAAACGGCAATATATACATATATATATATACACACACAAGATTCAGGAAGCTGAACTCCCAGGATTGACACAGTTTGGTGCAAAGAAAGATAATCTGTTTCTTTCTTGCTTTCTTTCTATATAGATTTAGAGTTAGAGAGACACGTGGTTAGGGGAATTGGAGCTATAGTTGTGCTGCAGATCTCTCAATGTCACAGACTACTAAAAGTATCAAACCCACAAATGGTCCTTATTCCATATTGCATTGATAAATGGTTTAAAGTTTGATTGGCCTTGATTTTCAAGATTGAGGTTTCTTCATACTTTGTGACTGTAAGAGATTCATGATGCAGACCTCACTGCATAAGTAGTGTAATGTAAAAGGTAAACTCTGCAGCATTCAATGGAATTCTGTCAGGAAGGGTGCATATGGGGTGTGGACTGAATGTAACCAAGGTTTGCAGTGTGAAGCGAGAATGCAACACTGCATTGTGTCACTTCCTTTACCATCTAGCTACTGAGTCTGATCTAATTATGGATTGGGATGCTTTTTTCCTTCATCAGCCTGGTAACCATTAACATTAAGTAGTGCAGCCAATGTATTTTTAAACTCCATTAGAGATGTCCCACTGTGCCCTATAACCTTGATCACTTTTGTGTAAAAGCTTCAAAAAATATATAGCCAACTGCATTCGCATGTTGATCTCAGTCGACTAATATCTATAAGAGGATGTATATTAAATATAAAGGTCCCAGTGTTTCCATTTTTACTGGTTTATACGGTTCAATACTGTATCAAAGTAAATTAATAATTTGGGTAGATGGAGTCCATCGCAAGCAATAAAGCCACTAACCTGTTAGGTCCAGACAAATGTTTCAATAATTTAAACCAGAGATCAGCCATTGGTAGCCATGGCACAGATCAGAAAGGCTTAATTTAAAGAAATTAGGTAAAGTGTTTAGAGGAACCAAAATAGTTAACATGTCAAAAACAGAAAAAAACCAATGTACGGAAACAGAGAAGACTTTAATGAACAAAATAATAAAAATCAAATGAGAGGAACTGGATACATTAATTTTGAAAGTTTGAAGAGAAAAAGGACCAAGAAAAACAATGCATCAATGGGTAATCACAGCTTTTGGGTGACCAGGACATAGGTGCGATTTTAGACTAGTCACAGTGGAGCATGGGCTGGACATGCTGAGCAGTTTTGTCAGAGTCAAAGAACTTACCATAGGACTTTGCCTCTGAAATGTATGTTGAAATCTCCCAGCAGGGCAAGATTGCAGACTGTATCCTGTCAAAGCGGATAGCCGTTGGTCCTGCTGAATCGCTTGGTTTTGGCAGGAAAAAAACCTGAGGGTGAAACATTAAAATTTTGTGCCCATGGAAGTCCTTTCATAGGTCAAATCGTTTTTGCGCCAATGCTCAACTGCTTTGTTCTCTTTTATGGAGCTCAGAATCCCTCAAAGGGGCAAGGCTGCAGGTTGTGTCCAGGAAGGCTCCACCAAAGATGGAGTGGCATAGTGCAATGATCCACTGAACAGGTTTTTCTAGTGGCAAAAACTTCCAAGTAGGACCAATTTGGAATCTGTACCTGTTGAGTTTGTGCACTGGTTGGATTTGCTTGGGTGGTGTCTAAGTCCCAACCTTTCAAAGATTGCTGTAGAAATCTAGCTGTACCGAGCCAAAGGTCCCAGGACCTCAGGGACAGCACTTAGGGGTCAAAACAAACTCCAGCAGAGACCACAAGCAGGGTCCGGTCCAGTCCAAGTCCAGTTGTAACTTGTCTGTTGAACACTTCAGGAAAAAAGGCCTCTTGCAGCTTGTTGTCTCCCTGTAGGCACACCAGAGGTCAGCCAACTGACCCTTGGAGTCCGCTTCTTTGCTCTGGAAACAAGTGGGCGTACAGCCCTTCAGGTGCCCTCACAAGTCTCACAGGTCCAGCCCTTCTCATGTTCTTCCACAGATGCAGAAAGTGGTCTGTGGAGCTGGCAGTGAGGTTCATATTTCCACAGTTCAGTAGCCATTGTGTGCTGGGTGTAATTCCTGGACACACCCTAACCAATGGGGAAACATTACCTGGCATTAAGCCTAACCACTTTTGCTGCACATTCTGTGTGCCCTACTGCAAACAACCACACAGTGCCCCTCTCTGCCTCCATCCAAATGGTCAAATCCTTCTTCCCTTGTATGGAATCTGTGTTCTCACCCCAAGTGTGTTGTCAGGGAAATGAACAACCCCTCCTCTGTGGCCACTCCAAACCAGTTCTAGGTGCAGCTCCTCTCCCACTGGTATCAGTACCTGTCTGACTATCTCGACCTCCCTTGAGCATTTTGGCTCTTTCTCTCTCACATCTCCATTCCTTTTCTCTTTTCTCCTTTTGACTGTTCTGTAGTTCTTCTCTCTCTATAAGCTCACCAGTCTAGCCCATGGCTCTCAGGGACTGTTTTTCCTTTACTTTTCTTCTCTCCATAATTCCTTCTCTTTCCCCCTCCTATTACCTTTCTGCCAAGTCATTTGCTCTCCTAATATTTCAATGTCCCTTCTTCGCTTGTTTCGCTCTCTCTCAAGCTCTCCTTATCACCTCTCAGTTTTTCTCTCTCCACAGTCCCACCAGCATTACATTCTACTCTAGTAGGGTATTTCACTCCTTTTTTTGTAGGTATGTATTTATGTGTATCTATATGCTATTTGTAAAGCGTGAACTTAGCCAAAAGGATTAGAAGCACTGCACCGGACCAAAAGCAACACTACAGTCAAAGAATGATTGGTGAGATTGCTGGTTTTGGGCAGGAGAAGTGAACGGTCACTCATTTACCACACTGGAACAGGGTTGAGGTAATCCTGGTGGATATGGGGCTGTCATTGTGCACAGATAGAAGTCTTTGTCTCCATCCTGATGGTGTCTTTTCATCTCCTTTCACTTTTTACCTCCCATCTTCCATATCCACCTCCCAAATCTCTTATGTTTTCTTCCCTTTGCCCTTCTCTTTCTTTATGTACAATTTACGCACTATGCATCAGTCCCCACACAGTGGATTGTGCACAGTAGAAAGTGAATACCCTAGCATCTCTGTCCCAACCCCTGAGGGTTCATTATCTGAGTTTCTTTCTTCCTTGTGTTCCTTCCTCCTATTCAGCCATCACCCACATGAGGACGAGGAGTTATGCTCACAGGAACATCCTGCTTGCTGCTTGAGTGTCTAGGAGCCCCACGTCGCAACCCAGCAACAGCCAGTCTGCCAAGATCACTCAGAGCTCAACTTTCTTACCAGAACATTGCTTGTTTCATCGGTCAGTGGAAGACCTGAAGAAAGGCATAGGAAAATAGGACAGCATTCAAAGGTCTGGGACTATGAACCACAGACTAATCATTATATTGGTAGGGTTGGCATGTATGATGAAAATCCCTGCTTTTTAGTTGGGCACAATGATTTTTTTTCCTGTGAAATCTAATACTCGCACCCCTAATATTTTCCATAAGATGCACCCCTGACTCTTCAGTTTTAGGGAAAAGAATGCAACATTATTTCCTCACCCAAGCTTGGCATGCTGTAAATGATTCTGTCTGACTAAGAGGATCCCAGTAGCTCATAAACTGCTGTTACATTGTGTTCAAAAGACATGTTTTTCTCTGCCAAAGAATGTTTCCTTCGACTTCCACCCATTCCATCAGATCTGCTCTTCTACTTCACATGTCTATGGTGCTCCATTTTACCATCTTTGCGTAGGATCAGTGCTTATACAGGTATTCCATTGTTTTCCTCTCTTCCCCTCGTCAATTCCATGGAAGGGTCAGGTAAGGTGATTTTGTCCCACCATAATGATTTTGTAGTAGCGCACAGAGGAGATGCATCTATGCCTCGAGGTATGCTATTGTTGCTTGACATTTTGCTCTGTACCAATGCCTTAAATGGCCAATGCTACTTGTGGTCAGTTTGTGCTGTAAAATCCTCATTTATGCCTGTGGACTGCCATTTGTCATTCATCAAGGGAATATTTAGGTCATTTACAATACAACCCATAAACAAAGTGTTGGACTATCCCTCTGTTGTTTCTGGTTGGATGCATAAGGTCTATAACCACTTGAACTCCCTCGTTGACTTGATTGCTCCCTTGTTGCTGCTAGATGTACCCGTCTACCTGCCTATAACAATTGCATGTCCATGCTATACTTTCCTCTTGCTCCTGGGTGAACCCGATACAGATCTACTCTGATACACTTGTCATCACTATTGGTTGGACTCAAGATTAGTTATCATGGCTGGTTGTGTACAGCATCTGCCTGCTGGTGCTTACCTGTCAATTTCGGGAATTATATAGAGCATATGTCTTGGATGCCTCTTTCGAGTGCATGTGATGGGCCGCTGATCTGTTGTTGATCATAAAGAGAGCTACTCAATCATTTACAGCATTCAGTTATTGTAAATTGCTTGTGTTCTACCTCTTACTCATCTCCCAGCTATTACTCCAGTGGCCGTATCTCTGCTAAGGCGGAAGAGCGTCGCCACACTGCTTTGAAGCAGTGAAAGAAAGGAAAAATAAAATGATAATAACGTAATGTTATTATCATTTAATTTCATACTTCTGCAGCAGCTTTGCATGATGGGTGTGGCTGCTCTGCTCAACAGAGCAAGAGAAGAATTATAGCACTCTCCTAAGTGTGCAATGACTGTTTGCCTGCCCAACAGTTATGTGCACTTTGCATGTTCTCCATTACAGCCTGCATGGAGAACAAGCCCGGGCCCCCAGTCCCTGGAGGAGAACTAAACCATAGTGCTCAGACCAATCACAACCCTTTTTTTTAATATCCCCTAATCCCCTTACGCCCCACCACCTCCGATCCGTGCTGGGTGCTACTGTATCACTCTACTAGTGGCTGTGACCTAACACAAACTAAAAGAATTACTCTGGACATAAAGAAAATGTGTGACTCGTGGCAGGTTTGTCTCACCAGAAAAAGCAGGATCTGTTATGTGCTGCGTATTTATGGTGGCTAAACATATTGGATACAAAACAGCTAATTACTGTAATGTTATTCTTCTTTTCGAAGAACTGTTTAGTCTTCAATACAAACTGTCCACTCTTTAGAAGATTTGAAATCATTGCATGGCCAATATTATGAATATTCAGTAACCTTTTTTATGCTAAATTTTAACTTGTGGAATTTTGACCTGCTTTATTAGGAATATTTTATCTAATGAATATTTTTGGGAATTATATTTATATTTTCTTCAGTTGCTGCTATGCCCAGTTCGGGCCTCGTGGACAGGTTTATGATTTGGAGAGGTTCTTTAGATGTTACCCAAAATTGGATGTGTAGTCCCAACCCCAAGACCTGTACTAGGATCCCATATCAGAGGTGAGAAAAAAACAAACTGTCTCTTTAGTTAAGTTGTAGTTTTGCTGTCAACGAAGAATTTGTTGACAAAGGAAAGCATAAAGGTGGTCTTAGTAGCAGTGCTACTGATTTGGACAGATGAGAAAATATTCCAACCATTTCTAAAATCTTTTCCATGAAGTAGGTTTGGTGACCTTGAGAGAGCATTCAGTTTAAACTGGTGCAAAAGCCTACCATGGCTGGAGTATTCTCTTAGTATTGGTGTTTGCTTTTATTTCCTACATCATGTGCTTACTAATGGCAAACATGATGAGGGTACAGTGTGGAATTCGCACAGTTTGCTTTCACGTAATTACAAGGCTCTACAGCAAAATGGCACAAAATGCAAATTAATTATTTTCTACTATATTTTAGCATGAAATGCATTATGGTGTCCGTTTTTGGCACAAGGATGCACTTAAACAAAAGCACTTCGAACAACAGCTGCTCATGTTCTGTTGTTCGTGGTAAATATTTACAGCGTATTGTGTTTTCACAATCAATTTTAACTACAAATGGTGCACAATTACGCAAAGTGTCATAATGGCATCATTTTGGGAATTTCCTGTAAAAGTGTATCTCACAATTTCCAAAGTTAAGCCAGCATACTTTAAATTTCACCCAGGCCGAATCTTTACAAAAACTGGTTTCTGTAATTGGAAAAATGCCATAGCATCTAGTACAGATTTTGCTCAACATGTGTCCAGTCAATCACACATATGAGCTGTACGAGATATAGCAGAGACATCAAAGAGAGTGGAAAAACGAAATGTAATTGCTTTTTTATTTGATACAAAAGTAATAGAAAATATTCAATATTCTTTCAACGGCATGGAAAACTAAATACATTTCTTGTTGTAAACAAACTCTCCCTGCGTAGCAACATAGATGATGTTTTTGATTCAAATAAATTGACTATTTTTTTAAGCTTTTCCAAAACACACGAGTATAAGATGAAAAGTTATCAAATGTTATAAGTCTATTCTCCTCAGTTCCAGTATGGGCGGCCCTGATTTAAAAGGCCTATGCAAAGTTATCAATGCCAAATTCTTGCCCATGCTCTCCTATGGCTCGTTGATTTTTAAAGATCATATTTCAGTCCGGCTGGACAAAGCGCAAACAAGATGTTACAGACCTATATTCAACCTCCCAGATACGGCTGGAATCAATCTATAATGTCGAAGGCCCGCTTTTTGGGATTTTACACAAAGCTCAGAGTGGCACCACCTGGGTCCTTGCAAGAAATAATATGGTGAGGTATCCAAGATAAGCATTTCATGTGAGAAGCATCCTTGAGTGAGGCAATGGAAGCCCTGGATGCATTGAATATTGTTTAACACAACCTAACCCCGCAGATAACTTCCAAACTCTTGGTAAAAATAGCAAAAAATTCAATTGGGAATTGATGATAAAGAAGAACTGTATCGAAAAGCCCATTCCAGTTTATGTGAGTTTTCGTATCAAGATCCGGGAAAAGCAGTGTACTTGGCCTCCCACATGAAACTGGCTATCAAAAAAAACCTGTTGAGAGTGCAGTATGGTCTAATTCCACTAAAAGGCTATAATTTTGGGTAGTTAGCAGGGTCCACAGAACAGCACTGCTGTCTATGCAAATATATAAAAAGGAAACTCTCTTGAATGTAATATGCGTGTGCCCAGCCTTGAAAAATCTAAGATGTTACAGACTGAAACCATTGTTTCATAAATCCGCTATAAGACAATATGACACAGCTGTTGTTGCATGCTTGAGTGGGGTGAACCCGTAGCTATCAGCTTGATGTGTGAAATTTCTTAAAGAAGCACTGAAGGGTCTGAACCTATCATCTCATTTTAACCACCCTCCCTGTTGATGACTGCCCATTCCTTTTAGCTGGACCATATTCGTCCTTTTTAGGTCGAGGTAATAGTCCGAGATTTATTGTCAGTAAGAGGGCTGCTTGATCCCTCCCTCTTTTTGTCTCTCCCTCCATTGGCTGGCTTCCTAAACGGAGGCCAGCCATTGGAGGAGAAAGCCGTCCCTCCGAATAGGCTCCGTCTTTTTCGGATTTGGGGGCGTACATTTTGCTGTTCTTTTGCCAGTGACGTCACCCGTCACTCAGAACAACAAAACACACGCCCCGAATGCGAAAATTACGATGCTTTCTCCAAGGCATTTCTGCTTTGCCTCGGAGAAAGACGATGGTGGTTTCCAGAGCTGCTCTGCTCAACCTCCCTCCCTCCGCAGCTCTCCTCTGTCCCGCTCCCCCCCTCCGCCCGCAGCTCTCCTCTGTCCGGCTCCCCCCCTCCCTCCGCCCGCAGTTCTCCTCCATCCCGCTCCCCACCCTCCGCCCGCCTGCTAAAAGGGGTGAAACAGACTGACTCGGGGTGGACTTGTCTTGTTTCACATTGTTCAGCTTAGCCACTACATGAATATATTGTCCTGTGTTTCCTTTTACATCATTTACTTTAAAGGTTTAATGAGGCCCCATATATTTATTTATCGAGTCAATGGTAGTCATATTGTCGATTCTCCAACAACAAATAGCTAAGTTGTCCCTACTGGGCTTGAAATCTGCCCTACAGATGACACATAGAGCTATGCAGGAAGCACGTTAACCCCCTGAGCTATCCTACCATCATCTTGCTGCATGGACACTGCAGCCTGCGGCAGTCCCCCTCGGTTGTAATTTAAGGCTGGCCTCTACCTCCAGAAACGACGGTGGCTCCTGTTTTCATGACCTGCCTGAGGTGGGGGGGGGGGTCTTTTTTCAGAGCATCGCCCTCTGATGTCTTCAGACCATGACTGTACCAGCCTAGAGGCTGGGTGGCACCCCGCCCCCATCTACCCCCACGCCCTCCCCTGTCCCACCGGCTCGCGTGACACACTCGCTTTAAAGTCTCGTCAAACACAGAACAGAGGAGCCGCTGCCTTTGATCTGCTCTTGGGTCCTTGAAACCAGATAGGTTAAACTCCCACCAAAGTTCCCATAAAACCCGAGTGTTTTTGTTGAATGTTTTTGTCTCGGTGTTCCAGCATCATTCACAGTGTTCCCATCATGTTTATCCGGATGCTCACGGAGGTAGGACACAGCATCAAGATAGCTTAGTGAGTTCATGTGCCGGTAGCAGAGCTGCTGTGTGACTGTGACTTTACTGCATAGCGCTTCAGCTTCAACTTCTACAGTTTCTAAGCGCTGTAAATGACAGATGATGCGAGTAGAACGCATCTATCGAATATATTAAAATATCCATTAGCAAGAGTTAATAGCGCCCTCTCTTCGGGAGAAAATTGCTAACTTCTAATTAGGGGCTATTTTTGGTGCGATCCCAGGCCCTGCAGGCGAAGTTGTGTAATTATGGGCGGGAATATGATCTGTCGGGCTCTCAGGCCAACCCTGACGGTTTGGGTTGTGAATGCTTCTCTGGTTTCGAAGTGGACCGGACTCTGTGTGCTATTAATTGGGGACAGAAGCCAGCAGGGTACCAAAAAAATCAAAGCCACCCCATGGGTCGGATATTATTAAGCCCTAATGTCATGGAAACAGTCCATTGTCACCCGGGGCTTCATATATATATTACCTAATACTGTTCTTAAACGGTTGCAATAGCTAACAATGGGATGGATTCTAAAAAAAATATAAATGTACATCTGTAGTAGGTTTACTCCTAGGTTTGGGCTTATATTTACTCATTTTTGAAACTCATAAATGATTCCAGGAGTTCTCCTGAAAAAAGCCTTGTGAATTCAAACTTCCTCAATCTCTTTTTTTTTGGGGGTTTTTTTCAATTTTTTTTTATTACAAGCCATAGGTAAAGACAATACATTGGTACAATAATTTCTTCATAATTAGACAGACATTAGCCAAAGTTTATAAAATCCAAGAGACAACCCTATACAATAGAATACCACAGTAAAAATAAAAAATATTTTAAGATTATCCAATAAATAAACAACTGGTGATAAAAGGGCAACAACAAGAATAATATTACTATTATTTTACCGAACATAGAGTGCAAATGCCAAGAGTATAAAGACCAACGCTTGAAGGTGCTATTAAGTGCAACATGTAGCCTTAATAAAGTGACTAATGCAATAAAGTGCCAATATATAATTACACGAAAAATTTTGTTCATAAAGTGCTAATGCCTAAAATAGAAAAACCTTAGACAACAAAAAGGGTCTTGACTCCTAAACTCAGCAAGGCTGAGCCAATATTAACTAAAGAAACAATACACTTGCCAGTGCTGAGGAACTTACTTTTCAAATCCAATTGAAGAAAACAGCATACATGAATATAACATGGACACTTGCTTTTTGAATTGCAACTTTTGCTTTTAATTTTCTTCTGAAGATTATTTTAGTTTTTAGTCAATTTTTTTTGTGCATGGGAATACAAAAAAGGTCTATATACATTTATATACAAACATGAAAAATGCAAATGGGTATGTACAATAAATCAAACAGACTCACAAAAAACACATTCTTGGCCATCTATTCATACTACTCCACATCCATACTGGTCCCGGTGTCAAAAGAACCTATATACACAAAGCATGAAGAGTCTTTTTTAGTCGTTTTTTTACAATTGTTTGTAAAATAGAAAGTTACGTTTTACGGAACAAGGTGGTCCCAAGTAAGCATGGGCGAATTTTGCGAATCTCGCGTTTGCGAATTTTGCGGATTTGCGAACTCGCAATCCGCAAAATCCGCGAATTCCCGCAAATTTGCGGATTTTTTTTTTTGTGTTTGCGCGTGTTTCTGCCAGTTCGCGAGGGTTTTTACAATTTCGCACTTTGCGAACTTACCTGTCGGGTCGCAAGTTTTGCGAACTTGTTGTTTCTACGTGTCCAGCCTGTTTGGGACACTCTTCTTCATCACTGCCACTCTCTGTCACCACTGCCACTCTCTGACTACTCATGCCACCCTCTGGCCCACCCATGCCACCCTCTGTTTCATCACCACACCCTCTGGTTGTCCAGTGTACATTATTTTCGGCAAAGCAAAGCACACCTTCCCTGCCTCAAGTGACCTGAATTAATTTGGGGCTGATTAATGTGTCACAGAATATTCTTTTAGCTGGCACCTGCTTCCTTAGTGCTTCCTGATTAGTGATCTTTTGCACTTGCTAAGTGCTTTCATTGTTGCAAAATTAGTTACAACACCTGCCCTGCCCCAACTGACAATAATGAATTAGGGGCTGATTAATGGATTTTAACTTCCAGCCTGGCTCCTGCTTGTCTCCCTTAGCTGTAATTCAGGACCTTTGTGGCATATGTGTAACTATTCTGAGGTTCAGAGCAGGGTCACATAATAGTTGCAACTGGCAACTGAACTCTGGAGGGGCCCCTCAGGAAGCACTACAGGAAATGGCTACTAATGATGAGCCTGAACTTTTGAACCTGGTAAGTAGTTTCAGTTTTGCTAAGATCGTATTTCTGCAATTTAGCACTTACTCGCGGGGTGCGAAGTTGTACTGGCAAGCCGCGAACTCACACGAACAGTGCGAGCAAGCCATAAAATCCGCTGCTCGCGGATTTGCGGATTTTGCGGGAGATTCGCGGATCTCGCGGATTGCGAATTTACCGAAAATCCGCAAAATCCGCGAGCGAAACGGATTTTCCGCCCATGCTTTGTCCCAAGGCCTCCGTCAAATGGTTCAATTTTTACATCCAAGAATGTTATGGATTTATTTGATGACGTACAGCTAAATTTTATGTCATTTGTACGTGCATTCAGCCAATCGACAAATTCATTAAGGGTTTCAGGGTTTCCAGTCCAAATGAGGAACACGTCGTCTATATATCTCATATAGTGAGAAATCCTGTCTTTAAAGGGATTGTCATTGTAAATGAATTTTTGTTCGTAGAGTCCCATGTACATCACCGCTAGTTCCGGGGCAAATGGACACCCCATCGCTACTCCCTTTACCTGGAAAAAATATTCAGAGTCAAAAGTGAAAAAGTTTTTTTGCAAAGCAAAGGAAGCCAATTCTAGAATACATTCAGTAGGTACTTGCACTGGTCTATCACGTGTGTCCAGGAAAAATGACAATGTTTCAAGGGCTTGATCTTGGGGGATCTGGGTATAGAGTGAAACGACGTCTAGCGTAACTATTAGTTGTATGTTTTCATCAAACTGTATGGTCTCGATCTTTTGGAGGAATGCAGTTGTGTCTTTAAGGTGAGCTGGGACTGTTTCAATGAAAGGTTTCAAGAAGAAATCGATGTATTTGGCCACCGGCTCGAATAAGGATTCACATCCAGAAACTATTGGACGTCCTGGTGTTTTTTTTTCATCCTTGTGGATTTTTGGCAATACATAGAACACTGGGGTTCTTGGATTTTTGTTCTGTAAAAATGCCAGTTCCTTTGGGCCCACAAAGCCTTGGTCGAATCCTTTTTGAATGATCTGAAACAGTTGACTCTGAAGTTCATTTGTAGGATTTTTTGCAATGCGTCTATAGCATGTAATGTCATTCAATTGTCGATAGACTTCTGTTTTATATTTGTTAATGTCCCAGACTACCACCGCTCCCCCTTTGTCCGCTTGCTTCACAACCACTGTTTTGTCATTTTTCAAGGTAAGTAATGCATCCTTTTCAGCTTTGGCAAGATTATATTTCACATAGTTCCTCCTTTTCTCAAAAGCAGATATTCCAGATATGACTGCACGTTCAAAAGTGATGACTTCTTTTGGAATTTTTGAGCCAGCTGGACAAAAAGTGGATTTCTTTCTCAAACCTGTCACTTCGGATTGATGGTCTTCTATTATATCTGAAAAAAATGTTTTCAGCCGAATCTTACGGCAGAATTCTAGCGTCTCTAACTTCATTTTGACGAAATCTGTGGGCCTGGATGGCACAAAACCAAGCCCTTTTGTCAAGATAGATGTTTCTGCTTCTGTCAAGCTTCTGTCAGATAAATTGAATATGGGTGGTAGGTTTAGCTCTTGTAAAACTGGTGTTGTGTCCTCATTTCCCATGGCTGGACTGGTCGTGTGCGTCCTCTGCCCTTCTGCTGGCCTTGCCCTAAAAAGGAATCTGGTTTTGTTGCTGGCTTTGTTGTTGTTCCTGTTGATTGCCCTGTCTATTTTGATAGGGTCTGTTCGTATTGTTTGATTCACTTCCTGAAGATGACGATGTATCTGAGAATGTAACAAACTTACGACGTGATCGGCCTTGGTTGTCCTGTAAGAATCTCCTTGAGTCAGAGTTTGAATAAAAGTCTTTTCTAAGATATGGATAGACGGATTCCAGGGAGAAGTTTTTCTTGTCCAACTCAAATTTGCTGTTTTTTTGGGCAACTGTGAAATCCTTAAATTCCCCGATTTCTTTCTCTACCTTTTCCAGTAGTCCTTTGGCGTCCGTTATTAATTGATTGTCTTGGATTTCTTTTTCCAACGCTGCGATTTCCTCCAATTCTTTCACCGAAATCCTATGTGCTGTCTCAATGGTGAGTACCATGAGATCCCTGCTGCACTTTGTTTCTATTCCACTGAACCCCTTCTTATATTCGGGGTCGTCTGTGAATACGACTGGGATATTGCGGATTTGAAGTCCTGAGGGGATTGTGCCAGATCGTAAATGTTGGAGTAGGAAGTGTCCGTGGAGATCCGTTCTAATCTGTTTTTTACGCAGTCGGATTAGTTTCTCTGACTCGTTTTGGGTATTCGCCGAGAGGCTAACGGTTGCCGATGCAAACGGAGGTGGGTCTCTAATTAAGTTTTGAATGTGTTCCTCACTATAAGCTACCGTGTCCTGTTCAGCCATACCACAACTGAACACACGTGCAAGAAAAATTGTGAGACAATAACAATGTGAGGGAAGGGGAAAGGTTGAAATGTTATTAAAAAAAACACTATAGCACCAAACACTAAATCCACTAAACGGAAAACCTGTACTAGACCAAGGTTAAACCCTGTGGCAGCTGATCCTCTGCCCAACAGGACCTCGCGGGCCAAGGTACCCGCTCTAAAGTTAGACAACAAAAAGGGTCTTGACTCCTAAACTCAGCAAGGCTGAGCCAATATTAACTAAAGAAACAATACACTTGCCAGTGCTGAGGAACTTACTTTTCAAATCCAATTGAAGAAAACAGCACACATGAATATAACATGGACACTCGCTTTTTGAATTGCAACTTTTGCTTTTAATTTTCTTCTGAAGATTATTTTAGTTTTTAGTCAATTTTTGTTTTGTGCATGGGAATACAAAAAAGGTCTATATACATTTATATGCAAACATGAAAAACGACTAAAAAAGACTCTTCATGCTTTGTGTATATAGGTTCTTTTGACACCGGGACCAGTATGCATGTGGAGTAGTATGAATGGATGGCCAAGAATGTGTTTTTTGTGAGTCTGCTTGATTTATTGAACATACCCATTTGCATTTTTCATGTTTGTATATAAATGTATATAGACCTTTTTTGTATTCCCATGCACAAAACAAAAATTGACTAAAAACTAAAATAATCTTCAGAAGAAAATTAAAAGCAAAAGTTGCAGTTCAAAAAGCAAGTGTCCATGTTATATTCATGTATGCTGTTTTCTTCAATTTGATTTGAAAAGTAAGTTCCTCAGCACTGGCAAGTGTATTGTTTCTTTAGTTAATATTGGCTCAGCCTTGCTGAGTTTAGGAGTCAAGACCCTTTTTGTTGTCTAACTTTAGAGCGGGTGCCTTGGCCCGCGAGGTCCTGTTGGGCAGAGGATCAGCTGCCACAGGGTTTAACCTTGGTCTAGTACAGGTTTTCCATTTAGTGGATTTAGTGTTTGGTGCTATAGTGTTTTTTTTAATAACATTTCAACCTTTCCCCTTCCTTCACATTGTTATTGTCTCACAATTTTTCTTGCACGTGTGTTCAGTTGTGGTATGGCTGAAAAGGACACGGTAGCTTATAGTGAGGAACACATTCAAAACTTAATGAGAGACCCACCTCCGTTTGCATCGGCAACCCTTAGCCTCTCGGCGAATACCCAAAACGAGTCAGAAAAACTAATCTGACTGCGTAAAAAACAGATTAGAACGGATCTCCATGGACACTTCCTACTCCAACATTTACGATCTGGCACAATCCCCGCAGGACTTCAAATCCGCAATATCCCAGTCGTATTCACAGACGACCCCGAATATAAGAAGGGGTTCAGTGGAATAGAAACAAAGTGCAGCAGGGATCTCATGGTACTCACCATTGAGACAGCACATAGGATTTCGGTGAAAGAATTGGAGGAAATCGCAGTGTTGGAAAAAGAAATCCAAGACAATCAATTAATAACGGATGCCAAAGGACTACTGGAAAAGGTAGAGAAAGAAATCGGGGAATTTAAGGATTTCACAGTTGCCCAAAAAAACAACAAATTTGAGTTGGACAAGAAAAACTTCTCCCTGGAATCCGTCTATCCATATCTTAGAAAAGACTTTTATTCAAACTCTGACTCAAGGAGAATCTTACAGGACAACCAAGGCCGATCACGTCGTAAGTTTGTTACATTCTCAGATACATCGTCATCTTCAGGAAGTGAATCAAACAATACGAACAGACCCTATCAAAATAGACAGGGCAATCAACAGGAACAACAACAAAGACAGCAACAAAACCAGATTCCTTTTTTAGGGCAGGGCCAGCAGAAGGGCAGAGGACGCACACGACCAGCCCAGCCATGGGAAATGAGGACACAACGCCAGTTTTACAAGAGCTAAACCTACCACCCATATTCAATTTATCTGACAGAAGCTTGACAGAAGCAGAAACATCTATCTTGACAAAAGGGCTTGGTTTTGTGCCATCCAGTCCCACAGATTTCGTCAAAATGAAGTTAGAGACGCTAGAATTCTGCCGTAAGATTCGGCTGAAAATTTTTTTTTCAGATATAATAGAAGACCATCAATCCGAAGTGACAGGTTTGAGAAAGAAATCCACTTTTTGTCCAGCTGGCTCAAAAATTCCAAAAGAAGTCATCACTTTTGAACATACAGTCCTATCTGGAATATCTGCGTTTGAGAAAAGGAGGAACTATGTGAAATATAATCTTGCCAAAGCTGAAAAGGATGCATTACTTACCTTGAAAAATGACAAAACAGTGGTTGTGAAGCAAGCGGACAAAGGGGGAGCGGTGGTAGTCTGGGACATTAACAAATATAAAACAGAAGTCTATCGACAATTGAATGACATTACATGCTATAGACGCATTGCAAAAAATCCTACAAATGAACTTCAGAGTCAACTGTTTCAGATCATTCAAAAAGGATTCGACCAAGGCTTTGTGGGCCCAAAGGAACTGGCATTTTTACAGAACAAAAATCCAAGAACCCCAGTGTTCTATGTATTGGCAAAAATCCACAAGGATGAAAAAAAAACACCAGGACGTCCAATAGTTTCTGGATGTGAATCCTTTTTCGAGCCGGTGGCCAAATACATAGATTTCTTCTTGAAACCTTTCATTGAAACAGTCCCAGCTCACCTTAAAGACACAACTGCATTCCTCCAAAAGATCGAGACCATACAGTTTGATGAAAACATACAACTAATGGTTACGCTAGACGTCGTTTCACTCTATACCTAGATCCCCCAAGATCAAGCCCTTGAAACATTGTAATTTTTCCTGGACACACGTGATAGACCAGTGCAAGTACCTACTGAATTTATTCTAGAATTGGCTTCCTTTGCTTTGCAAAAAAACTTTTTCACTTTTGACTCTGAATATTTTTTCCAGGTAAAGGGAGTAGCGATGGGGTGTCCATTTGCCCCGGAACTAGCGGTGATGTACATGGGACTCTACGAACAAAAATTCATTTACAATGACAATCCCTTTAAAGACAGGATTTCTCACTATATGAGATATATAGACGACGTGTTCCTCATTTGGACTGGAAACCCTGAAACCCTTAATGAATTTGTCGATTGGCTGAATGCACGTACAAATGACATAAAATTTAGCTGTACGTCATCAAATAAATCCATAACATTTATGGATGTAAAAAGGGAACCATTTGACGGAGGCCTTGGGACCACCTTGTTCCGTAAAACGACGGACAGAAATAAAGCATTGCTGTACTCTAGCAATCATCCACGCAGCTTGAGACAAAATCTACCCTTGGGACAATTCCTCAGAATTCGCAAGAATTGTTCAAGAAAAGAGGATTATTTTGAACATGCCAATTTACTGAAGGAGAGGCTTCTCCTACGAAGGTACCCAAAAAAAACTATTAAAAAATTTGCTCAAAAGGGCATGGTGGACGCCACGTGAAACATTAATGCAGAAGAAAACCAAAGTGGATCAAAAGCGATTGGTTTGCGTTTCGACCTTTTGCCCAGCGGCCAACCAACTCAAAAAACTGATAACATCTAACTGGCACCTAGTTAAAGATTTACATGAGGATTTCAAAGTGCCGCCGTTGTTTGCATACAAAAAAGAGAAAAGTGTGGCAAACCACATTGTGAGAGCAGCCTTACCAATTGAGAAAGGCCCTACTCTAAGAAGTCTGTTTGGATTTCCACCGACAACAGGACACCACAAATGTGGAACCTGCATATGCTGTGACGAAACTATAGAGGAGAAGGTTTTTTCATTTAATAACATCAATTGGAAACATGAAGTTTTCACCAATTGCAAGACAAGGAATGTCGTGTATGCTATAATGTGTCCCTGCCCAATGTTATACATAGGAAAAACAACTCAAGAAGTCAGGCAACCCATTACTCAGCAAAGTCAAGAATACGCAGAGAAGTTGAAAACGCACCCTTAGTGAACCATTGGATGGCCAAGAATCACGACAAAACCAAACTAAAGTGGACTGTCCTATCAAAAATTGAAAGCGATCCAAGAGGTGGCAACTTGGAGACACGACTAAACCAAAGAGAAGCTCTGTTAATAATGAAATTCGATACAGCAGTCAACGGATTAAATGAGATTTCTGAAATCTACAAATCAAATACGTAAACTTCCTCAGAACTAGTTTCTCACCGCCGCCTATGTGACTACATCTCCCACAATCCCTCAGAGCGCAGCCACACCCACAGTCAATAACATTGTTTGTGCTCATTCACTCCCAGGAGACTGAAGGAGAAGGAGTGGGAAAGTACAAATTGCAGCTGACTTCGAAAACCGGCGTAGTACACAGCCACGGTAAGAAGGGCTTCATGGTTGTCAGCGGACGTAACAACTTACTGCCATAGACGCGCTAGACAACCAGCGGTAACACGCGTCTCCTTTTGATTTTTCAGCGTTTCTACGCGGAAACATCACGACAGAGCCCGATCCATTGGGGACACAATCCTTAGTAATCACGCACAACCGCCCAGGTAGGCGCACAGTTTGACACCGAATGAGTGACGAGAGGACGGACGCATGTGATAACTGCACTGGTAGTACTCAAAAACTTAGCGCACTTGTCGTTTGTTTTTCTCTTGTGTTCCAGCACCTCCCTCTCCCCTTCATTTGGAATACAATTGTCTTTATTTACGGTTGGAGCCATGACCCAGGAATAGAGGTAGGCTGAGGGAAGCTAGCTAGCGAACAAGGTTCTTCTCTTATTAATATCTTTCAGAACATAAGATTTATGATTGTTTCCTTTTCTTTGTAGTTACTTTTGGTCCTGAGGAGAACCCTGGCACTAACAGGGTTTGAAACGCGTCGACCGACCCCGTCCCGGGTCATCCCTTTGAATTTATATTGAAATTTTCTTGTCAATCTACAGAAAGACTGTTTTCTTTTCTTTCAATTTTACAAACAATTGTAAAAAACGACTAAAAAAGACTCTTCATGCTTTGTGTATATAGGTTCTTTTGACACCGGGACCAGTATGGATGTGGAGTAGTATAAATGGATGGCCAAGAATGTGTTTTTTGTGAGTCTGTTTGATTTATTGTACATACCCATTTGCATTTTTCATGTTTGTATATAAATGTATATAGACCTTTTTTGTATTCCCATGCACAAAACAAAAATTGACTAAAAACTAAAATAATCTTCAGAAGAAAATTAAAAGCAAAAGTTGCAATTCAAAAAGCAAGTGTCCATGTTATATTCATGTATGCTGTTTTCTTCAATTGGATTTGAAAAGTAAGTTCCTCAGCACTGGCAAGTGTATTGTTTCTTTAGTTAATATTGGCTCAGCCTTGCTGAGTTTAGGAGTCAAGACCCTTTTTGTTGTCTAACTTTAGAGCGGGTGCCTTGGCCCGCGAGGTCCTGTTGGGCAGAGGATCAGCTGCCACAGGGTTTAACCTTGGTCTAGTACAGGTTTTCCATTTAGTGGATTTAGTGTTTGGTGCTATAGTGTTTTTTTTAATAACATTGCAACCTTCCCCCTTCCCTCACATTGTTATTGTCTCACAATTTTTCTTGCACGTGTGTTCAGTTGTGGTATGGCTGAAAAGGACACGGTAGCTTATAGTGAGGAACACATTCAAAACTTAATGAGAGACCCACCTCTGTTTGCATCGGCAACCCTTAGCCTCTCGGCGAATACCCAAAACGAGTCAGAGAAACTAATCCGACTGCATAAAAAACAGATTAGAACGGATCTCCACGGACACTTCCTACTCCAACATTTACGATCTGGCACAATCCCCGCAGGAGTTCAAATCTGCAATATCCCAGTCGTATTCACAGACGACCCCGAATATAAGAAGGGGTTCAGTGGAATAGAAACAAAGTGCAGCAGGGATCTCATGGTACTCACCATTGAGACAGCACATAGGATTTCGGTGAAAGAATTGGAGGAAATCGCAGTGTTGGAAAAAGAAATCCAAGACAATCAATTAATAACGGACGCCAAAGGACTACTGGAAAAGGTAGAGAAAGAAATCGGGGAATTTAAGGATTTCACAGTTGCCCAAAAAAACAACAAATTTGAGTTGGACAAGAAAAACTTCTCCCTGGAATCCGTCTATCCATATCTTAGAAAAGACTTTTATTCAAACTCTGACTTAAGGAGATTCTTACAGGACAACCAAGGCCGATCACGTCGTAAGTTTGTTACATTCTCAGATACATCGTCATCTTCAGGAAGTGAATGAAACAATACGAACAGACCCTATCAAAATAGACAGGGCAATCAACAGGAACAACAACAAAGACAGCAACAAAACCAGATTCCTTTTTTAGGGCAGGGCCAGCAGAAGGGCAGAGGACGCACACGACCAGCCCAGCCATGGGAAATGAGGACACAACACCAGTTTTACAAGAGCTAAACCTACCACCCATATTCAATTTATCTGACAGAAGCTTGACAGAAGCAGAAACATCTATCTTGACAAAAGGGCTTGGTTTTGTGCCATCCAGTCCCACAGATTTCGTCAAAATGAAGTTAGAGACGCTAGAATTCTGCCGTAAGATTCGGCTGAAAATTTTTTTTTCAGATATAATAGAAGACCATCAATCCGAAGTGACAGGTTTGAGAAAGAAATCCACTTTTTGTCCAGCTGGCTCAAAAATTCCAAAAGAAGTCATCACTTTTGAACATACAGTCCTATCTGGAATATCTGCGTTTGAGAAAAGGAGGAACTATGTGAAATATAATCTTGCCAAAGCTGAAAAGGATGCATTACTTACCTTGAAAAATGACAAAACAGTGGTTGTGAAGCAAGCGGACAAAGGGGGAGCGGTGGTAGTCTGGGACATTAACAAATATAAAACAGAAGTCTATCGACAATTGAATGACATTACATGCTATAGACGCATTGCAAAAAATCCTACAAATGAACTTCAGAGTCAACTGTTTCATATCATTCAAAAAGGATTCGACCAAGGCTTTGTGGGCCCAAAGGAACTGGCATTTTTACAGAACAAAAATCCAAGAACCCCAGTGTTCTATGTATTGGCAAAAATCCACAAGGATGAAAAAAAAACACCAGGACGTCCAATAGTTTCTGGATGTGAATCCTTTTTCGAGCCGGTGGCCAAATACATAGATTTCTTCTTGAAACCTTTGATTGAAACAGTCCCAGCTCACCTTAAAGACACAACTGCATTCCTCCAAAAGATCGAGACCATACAGTTTGATGAAAACATACAACTAATGGTTACGCTAGACGTCGTTTCACTCTATACCTAGATCCCCCAAGATCAAGCCCTTGAAACATTGTAATTTTTCCTGGACACACGTGATAGACCAGTGCAAGTACCTACTGAATTTATTCTAGAATTGGCTTCCTTTGCTTTGCAAAAAAACTTTTTCACTTTTGACTCTGAATATTTTTTCCAGGTAAAGGGAGTAGCGATGGGGTGTCCATTTGCCCCGGAACTAGCGGTGATGTACATGGGACTCTACGAACAAAAATTCATTTACAATGACAATCCCTTTAAAGACAGGATTTCTCACTATATGAGATATATAGACGACGTGTTCCTCATTTGGACTGGAAACCCTGAAACCCTTAATGAATTTGTCGATTGGCTGAATGCACGTACAAATGACATAAAATTTAGCTGTACGTCATCAAATAAATCCATAACATTTATGGATGTAAAAATTGAACCATTTGACGGAGGCCTTGGAACCACCTTGTTCCGTAAAACGACGGACAGAAATAAAGCATTGCTGTACTCTAGCAATCATCCACGCAGCTTGAGACAAAATCTACCCTTGGGACAATTCCTCAGAATTCGCAAGAATTGTTCAAGAAAAGAGGATTATTTTGAACATGCCAATTTACTGAAGGAGAGGCTTCTCCTACGAAGGTACCCAAAAAAAACTATTAAAAAATTCGCTCAAAAGGGCATGGTGGACGCCACGTGAAACATTAATGCAGAAGAAAACCAAAGTGGATCAAAAGCGATTGGTTTGCGTTTCGACCTTTTGCCCAGCGGCCAACCAACTCAAAAAACTGATAACATCTAACTGGCACCTAGTTAAAGATTTACATGAGGATTTCAAAGTGCCGCCGTTGTTTGCATACAAAAAAGAGAAAAGTGTGGCAAACCACATTGTGAGAGCAGCCTTACCAATTGAGAAAGGCCCTACTCTAAGAAGTCTGTTTGGATTTCCACCGACAACAGGACACCACAAATGTGGAACCTGCATATGCTGTGACGAAACTATAGAGGAGAAGGTTTTTTCATTTAATAACATCAATTGGAAACATGAAGTTTTCACCAATTGCAAGACAAGGAATGTCGTGTATGCTATAATGTGTCCCTGCCCAATGTTATACATAGGAAAAACAACTCAAGAAGTCAGGCAACCCATTACTCAGCACAAGTCAAGAATACGCAGAGAAGTTGAAAACGCACCCTTAGTGAACCATTGGATGGCCAAGAATCACGACAAAACCAAACTAAAGTGGACTGTCCTATCAAAAATTGAAAACGATCCAAGAGGTGGCAACTTGGAGACACGACTAAACCAAACAGAAGCTCTGTTAATAATGAAATTCGATACAGCAGTCAACGGATTAAATGAGATTTCTGAAATCTACAAATCAAATACGTAAACTTCCTCAGAACTAGTTTCTCACCGCCGCCTATGTGACTACATCTCCCACAATCCCTCAGAGCGCAGCCACACCCACAGTCAATAACATTGTTTGTGCTCATTCACTCCCAGGAGACTGAAGGAGAAGGAGTGGGAAAGTACGAATTGCAGCTGACTTCGAAAACCGGCGTGGTACACAGCCACGGTAAGAATGGCTTCATGGCTGTCAGCGGACGTAACAACTTACTGCCATAGACGCGCTAGACAACCAGCGGTAACACGCGTCTCCTTTTGATTTTTCAGCGTTTCTACGCGGAAACATCACGACAGAGCCCGATCCATTGGGGACACAATCCTTAGTAATCACGCACAACCGCCCAGGTAGGCGCACAGTTTGACACTGAATGAGTGACGAGAGGACGGACGCATGTGATAACTGCACTGGTAGTACTCAAAAACTTAGCGCACTTGTCGTTTGTTTTTCTCTTGTGTTCCAGCACCTCCCTCTCCCCTTCATTTGGAATACAATTGTCTTTATTTACCGTTGGAGCCATGACCCAGGAATAGAGGTAGGCTGAGGGAAGCTAGCTAGCGAACAAGGTTCTTCTCTTATTAATATCTTTCAGAACATAAGATTTATGATTGTTTCCTTTTCTTTGTAGTTACTTTTGGTCCTGAGGAGAACCCTGGCACTAACAGGGTTTGAAACGCGTCGACCGACCCGGTCCCGGGTCATCCCTTTGAATTTATTTTGACATTTTCTCGGCAATCTACAGAAAGACTGTTTGCTTTTCTTTCAATTTTACAAACAATTGTAAAAAACGACTAAAAAAGACTCTTCATGCTTTGTGTATATAGGTTCTTTTGACACCGGGACCAGTATGGATGTGGAGTAGTATGAATGGATGGCCAAGAATGTGTTTTTTGTGAGTCTGTTTGATTTATTGAACATACCCATTTGCATTTTTCATGTTTGTATATAAATGTATATAGACCTTTTTTGTATTCCCATGCACAAAACAAAAATTGACTAAAAACTAAAATAATCTTCAGAAGAAAATTAAAAGCAAAAGTTGCAATTCAAAAAGCAAGTGTCCATGTTATATTCATGTATGCTGTTTTCTTCAATTGGATTTGAAAAGTAAGTTCCTCAGCACTGGCAAGTGTATTGTTTCTTTAGTTAATATTGGCTCAGCCTTGCTGAGTTTAGGAGTCAAGACCCTTTTTGTTGTCTAACTTTAGAGCGGGTGCCTTGGCCCGCGAGGTCCTGTTGGGCAGAGGATCAGCTGCCACAGGGTTTAACCTTGGTCTAGTACAGGTTTTCCATTTAGTGGATTTAGTGTTTGGTGCTATAGTGTTTTTTTTAATAACATTTCAACCTTTCCCCTTCCCTCACATTGTTATTGTCTCACAATTTTTCTTGCACGTGTGTTCAGTTGTGGTATGGCTGAAAAGGACACGGTAGCTTATAGTGAGGAACACATTCAAAACTTAATGAGAGACCCACCTCCGTTTGCATCGGCAACCCTTAGCCTTTCGGCGAATACCCAAAACGAGTCAGAGAAACTAATCCGACTGCGTAAAAAACAGATTAGAACGGATCTCCACGGACACTTCATACTCCAACATTTACGATCTGGCACAATCCCCGCAGGAGTTCAAATCCGCAATATCCCAGTCGTATTCACAGACGACCCAGAATATAAGAAGGGGTTCAGTGGAATAGATACAAAGTGCAGCAGGGATCTCATGGTACTCACCATTGAGACAGCACATAGGATTTCGGTGAAAGAATTGGAGGAAATCGCAGTGTTGGAAAAAGAAATCCAAGACAATCAATTAATAACAGACGCCAAAGGACTACTGGAAAAGGTAGAGAAAGAAATCGGGGAATTTAAGGATTTCACAGTTGCCCAAAAAAACAACAAATTTGAGTTGGACAAGAAAAACTTCTCCCTGGAATCCGTCTATCCATATCTTAGAAAAGACTTTTATTCAAACTCTGACTCAAGGAGATTCTTACAGGACAACCAAGGCCGATCACGTCGTAAGTTTGTTACATTCTCAGATACATCGTCATCTTCAGGAAGTGAATCAAACAATACTAACAGACCCTATCAAAATAGACAGGGCAATCAACAGGAACAACAACAAAGACAGCAACAAAACCAGATTCCTTTTTTAGGGCAGGGCCAGCAGAAGGGCAGAGGACGCACACGACCAGTCCAGCCATGGGAAATGAGGACACAACGCCAGTTTGACAAGAGCTAAACCTACCACCCATATTCAATTTATCTGACAGAAGCTTGACAGAAGCAGAAACATCTATCTTGACAAAAGGGCTTGGTTTTGTGCCATCCAGGCCCACAGATTTCGTAAAAATGAAGTTAGAGACGCTAGAATTCTGCCGTAAGATTCAGCTGAAAACATTTTTTTCAGATATATTAGAAGACCATCAATCCGAAGTGACAGGTTTGTGAAAGAAATCCACTTTTTGTCCAGCTGGTTCAAAAATTCCAAAAGAAGTCATCACTTTTGAACGTACAGTCCTATCTGGAATATCTGCGTTTGAGAAAAGGAGGAATTATGTGAAATATAATCTTGCCAAAGCTGAAAAGGATGCATTACTTACCTTGAAAAATGACAAAACAGTGGTTGTGAAGCAAGCGGACAAAGGGGGAGCGGTGGTAGTCTGGGACATTAACAAATATAAAACAGAAGTCTATCGACAATTGAATGACATTACATGCTATAGACGCATTGCAAAAAATCCTACAAATGAACTTCAGAGTCAACTGTTTCAGATCATTCAAAAAGGATTCGACCAAGGCTTTGTGGGCCCAAAGGAACTGGCATTTTTACAGAACAAAAATCCAAGAACCCCAGTGTTCTATGTATTGCCAAAAATCCACAAGGATGAAAAAAACCACCAGGACGTCCAATAGTTCCTGGATGTGAATCCTTATACGAGCCGGTGGCCAAATACATAGATTTCTTCTTGAAACCTTTCATTGAAACAGTCCCAGCTCACCTTAAAGACACAACTGCATTCCTCCAAAAGATCGAGATCATACAGTTTGATGAAAACATACAACTAATGGTTACGCTAGACGTCGTTTCACTCTATACCCAGATCCCCCAAGATCAAGCCCTTGAAACATTGTCATTTTTCCTGGACACACGTGATAGACCAGTGCAAGTACATACTGAATTTATTCTAGAATTGGCTTCCTTTGCTTTGCAAAAAAACTTTTTCACTTTTGACTCTGAATATTTTTTCCAGGTAAAGGGAGTAGCGATCGGGTGTCCATTTGCCCCGGAACTAGCGGTGATGTACATGGGACTCTAAGAACAAAAATTCATTTACAATGACAATCCCTTTAAAGACAGGATTTCTCACTATATGAGATATATAGACGACGTGTTCCTCATTTGGACTGGAAACCCTGAAACCCTTAATGAATTTGTCGATTGGCTGAATGCACGTACAAATGACATAAAATTTAGCTGTACGTCATCAAATAAATCCATAACATTCTTGGATGTAAAAATTGAACCATTTGACGGAGGCCTTGGGACCACCTTGTTCCGTAAAACGACGGACAGAAATAAAGCATTGCTGTACTCTAGCAATCATCCACGCAGCTTGAGACAAAATCTATCCTTGGGACAATTCCTCAGAATTCGCAGGAATTGTTCAAGTAAAGAGGATTATTTTGAACATGCCAATTTACTGAAGGAGAGGCTTCTCCTACGAGGGTACCCAAAAAAACTATTAAAAAATTCGCTCAAAAGGGCATGGTGGACGCCACGTGAAACATTAATGCAGAAGAAAACCAAAGTGGATCAAAAGCGATTGGTTTGCGTTTCGACCTTTTGCCCAGCGGCCAACCAACTCAAAAAACTGATAACATCTAACTGGCACCTAGTTAAAGATTTACATGAGGATTTCAAAGTGCCGCCTTTGTTTGCATACAAAAAAGAGAAAAGTGTGGCAAACCACATTGTGAGAGCAGCCTTACCAATTGAGAAAGGCCCTACTCTAAGAAGTCTGTTTGGATTTCCACCGACAACAGGACACCACAAATGTGGAACCTGCATATGTTGTGACGAAACTATAGAGGAGACGGTTTTTCATTTAATAAGATCAATTGGAAACATGAAGTTTTCACCAATTGCAAGACAAGGAATGTCGTGTATGCTATAATGTGTCCCTGCCCAATGTTATACATAGGAAAAACAACTCAAGAAGTCAGGCAACGCATTACTCAGCACAAGTCAAGAATACGCAGAGAAGTTGAAAACGCACCCTTAGTGAACCATTGGATGGCCAAGAATCACGACAAAACCAAACTAAAGTGGACTGTCCTATCAAAAATTGAAAATGATCCAAGAGGTGGCAACTTGGAGACACGACTAAACCAAACAGAAGCTCTGTTAATAATGAAATTCGATACAGCAGTCAACGGATTAAATGAGATTTCTGAAATCTACAAATCAAATACGTAAACTTCCTCAGAACTAGTTTCTCACCGCCGCCTATGTGACTACATCTCCCACAATCCCTCAGAGCGCAGCCACACCCACAGTCAATAACATTGTTTGTGCTCATTCACTCCCAGGAGACTGAAGGAGAAGGAGTGGGAAAGTACGAATTGCAGCTGACTTCGAAAACCGGCGTGGTACACAGCCACGGTAAGAATGGCTTCATGGTTGTCAGCGGACGTAACAACTTACTGCCATAGACGCGCTAGACAACCAGCGGTAACACGCGTCTCCTTTTGATTTTTCAGCAGTTCTACGCGGAAACATCACGACAGAGCCCGATCCATTGGGGACAAAATCCTTAGTAATCACTCACAACCGCCCAGGTAGGCGCACAGTTTGACACCGAATGAGTGACGAGAGGACGGACGCATGTGATAACTGCACTGGTAGTACTCAAAAACTTAGCGCACTTGTCGTTTGTTTTTCTCTTGTGTTCCAGCACCTCCCTCTCCCCTTCATTTGGAATACAATTGTCTTTATTTACGGTTGGAGCCATGACCCAGGAATAGAGGTAGGCTGAGGGAAGCTAGCTAGCGAACAAGGTTCTTCTCTTATTAATATCTTTCAGAACATAAGATTTATGATTGTTTCCTTTTCTTTGTAGTTACTTTTGGTCCTGAGGAGAACCCTGGCACTAACAGGGTTTGAAACGCGTCGACCGACCCGGTCCCGGGTCATCCCTTTGAATTTATTTTGACATTTTCTCGGCAATCTACAGAAAGACTGTTTGCTTCCTTTCAATTTTACAAACAATTGTAAAAAACGACTAAAAAAGACTCTTAATGCTTTGTGTATATAGGTTCTTTTGACACCGGGACCAGTATGGATGTGGAGTAGTATGAATGGATGGCCAAGAATGTGGTTTTGTGAGTCTGTTTGATTAATTGTACATAACCATTTGCATTTTTCATGTTTGTATATAAATGTATATAGACCTTTTTTGTATTCCCATGCACAAAACAAAAATTGACTAAAAAGTAAAATAATCTTCAGAAGAAAATTAAAAGCAAAAGTTGCAATTCAAAAAGCAAGTGTCCATGTTATATTCATGTATGCTGTTTTCTTCAATTGGATTTGAAAAGTAAGTTCCTCAGCACTGGCAAGTGTATTGTTTCTTTAGTTAATATTGGCTCAGCCTTGCTGAGTTTAGGAGTCAAGAACCTTTTTGTTGTCTAACTTTAGAGCGGGTGCCTTGGCCCGCGAGGTCCTGTTGGGCAGGGGATCAGCTGCCACAGGGTTTAACCTTGGTCTAGTACAGGTTTTCCATTTAGTGGATTTAGTGTTTGGTGCTATAGTGGTTTTTTTAATAACATTTCAACCTTTCCCGTTCCCTCACATTGTTATTGTCTCACAATTTTTCTTGCACGTGTGTTCAGTTGTGGTATGGCTGAAAAGGACACGGTAGCTTATAGTGAGGAACACATTCAAAACTTAATGAGAGACCCACCTCCGTTTGCATCGGCAACCCTTAGCCTTTCGGCGAATACCCAAAACGAGTCAGAGAAACTAATCCGACTGCGTAAAAAACAGATTAGAACGGATCTCCATGGACACTTCCTACTCCAACATTTACGATCTGGCACAATCCCCGCAGAACTTCAAATCCGCAATATCCCAGTCGTATTCACAGACGACCCCGAATATAAGAAGGGGTTCAGTGGAATAGAAACAAAGTGCAGCAGGGATCTCATGGTACTCACCATTGAGACAGCACATAGGATTTCGGTGAAAGAATTGGAGGAAATCGCAGTGTTGGAAAAAGAAATCCAAGACAATCAATTAATAACGGACGCCAAAGGACTACTGGAAAAGGTAGAGAAAGAAATCGGGGAATTTAAGGATTTCACAGTTGCCCAAAAAAACAACAAATTTGAGTTGGACAAGAAAAACTTCTCCCTGGAATCCGTCTATCCATATCTTAGAAAAGACTTTTATTCAAACTCTGACTCAAGGAGATTCTTACAGGACAACCAAGGCCGATCACGTCGTAAGTTTGTTACATTCTCAGATACATCGTCATCTTCAGGAAGTGAATCAAACAATACGAACAGACCCTATCAAAATAGACAGGGCAATCAACAGGAACAACAACAAAGACAGCAACAAAACCAGATTCCTTTTTTAGGGCAGGGCCAGCAGAAGGGCAGAGGACGCACACGACCAGTCAAGCCATGGGAAATGAGGACACAACGCCAGTTTGACAAGAGCTAAACCTACCACCCATATTCAATTTATCTGACAGAAGCTTGACAGAAGATGAAACATCCATCTTGACAAAAGGGCTTGGTTTTGTGCCATCCAGGCCCACAGATTTCGTCAAAATAGAGTTAGAGACGCTAGAATTTTGCCGTAAGATTCAGCTGAAAACATTTTTTTCAGATATAATAGAAGACCATCAATCCGAAGTGACAGGTTTGAGAAAGAAATCCACTTTTTGTCCAGCTGGTTCAAAAATTCCAAAAGAAGTCATCACTTTTGAACGTACAGTCCTATCTGGAATATCTGCGTTTGAGAAAAGGAGGAATTATGTGAAATATAATCTTGCCAAAGCTGAAAAGGATGCATTACTTACCTTGAAAAATGACAAAACAGTGGTTGTGAAGCAAGCGGACAAAGGGGGAGCGGTGGAAGTCTGGGACATTAACAAATATAAAACAGAAGTCTATCGACAATTGAATGACATTACATGCTATAGACGCATTGCAAAAAATCCTACAAATGAACTTCAGAGTCAACTGTTTCAGATCATTCAAAAAGGATTCGACCAAGGCTTTGTGGGCCCAAAGGAACTGGCATTTTTACAGAACAAAAATCCAAGAACCCCAGTGTTCTATGTATTGCCAAAAATCCACAAGGATGAAAAAAAACCACCAGGACGTCCAATAGTTTCTGGATGTGAATCCTTATTCGAGCCGGTGGCCAAATACATAGATTTCTTCTTGAAACCTTTCATTGAAACAGTCCCAGCTCACCTTAAAGACACAACTGCATTCCTCCAAAAGATCGAGATCATACAGTTTGATGAAAACATACAACTAATGGTTACGCTAGACGTCGTTTCACTCTATACCCAGATCCCCCAAGATCAAGCCCTTGAAACATTGTCATTTTTCCTGGACACACGTGATAGACCAGTGCAAGTACCTACTGAATTTATTCTAGAATTGGCTTCCTTTGCTTTGCAAAAAAACTTTTTCACTTTTGACTCTGAATATTTTTTCCAGGTAAAGGGAGTAGCGATGGGGTGTCCATTTGCCCCGGAACTAGCGGTGATGTACATGGGACTCTAAGAACAAAAATTCATTTACAATGACAATCCCTTTAAAGACAGGATTTCTCACTATATGAGATATATAGACGACGTGTTCCTCATTTGGACTGGAAACCCTGAAACCCTTAATGAATTTGTCGATTGGCTGAATGCACGTACAAATGACATAAAATTTAGCTGTACGTCATCAAATAAATCCATAACATTCTTGGATGTAAAAATTGAACCATTTGACGGAGGCCTTGGGACCACCTTGTTCCGTAAAACGACGGACAGAAATAAAGCATTGCTGTACTCTAGCAATCATCCACGCAGCTTGAGACAAAATCTACCCTTGGGACAATTCCTCAGAATTCGCAGGAATTGTTCAAGTAAAGAGGATTATTTTGAACATGCCAATTTACTGAAGGAGAGGCTTCTCCTACGAGGGTACCCAAAAAAACTATTAAAAAATTCGCTCAAAAGGGCATGGTGGACGCCACGTGAAACATTAATGCAGAAGAAAACCAAAGTGTATCAAAAGCGATTGGTTTGCGTTTCGACCTTTTGCCCAGCGGCCAACCAACTCAAAAAACTGATAACATCTAACTGGCACCTAGTTAAAGATTTACATGAGGATTTCAAAGTGCCGCCTTTGTTTGCATACAAAAAAGAGAAAAGTGTGGCAAACCACATTGTGAGAGCAGCCTTACCAATTGAGAAAGGCCCTACTCTAAGAAGTCTGTTTGGATTTCCACCGACAACAGGACACCACAAATGTGGAACCTGCATATGCTGTGACGAAACTATAGAGGAGACGGTTTTTCCATTTAATAAGATCAATTGGAAACATGAAGTTTTCACCAATTGCAAGACAAGGAATGTCGTGTATGCTATAATGTGTCCCTGCCCAATGTTATACATAGGAAAAACAACTCAAGAAGTCAGGCAACGCATTACTCAGCAAAAGTCAAGAATACGCAGAGAAGTTGAAAACGCACCCTTAGTGAACCATTGGATGGCCAAGAATCACGACAAAACCAAACTAAAGTGGACTGTCCTATCAAAAATTGAAAACGATCCAAGAGGTGGCAACTTGGAGACAAGACTAAACCAAACAGAAGCTCTGTTAATAATGAAATTCGATACAGCAGTCAATGGATTAAATGAGATTTCTGAAATCTACAAATCAAATACGTAAACTTCCTCAGAACTAGTTTCTCACCGCCGCCTATGTGACTACATCTCCCACAATCCCTCAGAGCGCAGCCACACCCACAGTCAATAACATTGTTTGTGCTCATTCACTCCAAGGAGACTGAAGGAGAAGGAGTGGGAAAGTACGAATTGCAGCTGACTTCGAAAACCGGCGTGGTACACAGCCACGGTAAGAATGGCTTCATGGTTGTCAGCGGACGTAACAACTTACTGCCATAGACGCGCTAGACAACCAGCGGTAACACGCGTCTCCTTTTGATTTTTCAGCGTTTCTACGCGGAAACATCACGACAGAGCCCGATCCATTGGGGACACAATCCTTAGTAATCACGCACAACCGCCCAGGTAGGCGCACAGTTTGACACCGAATGAGTGACGAGAGGACGGACGCATGTGATAACTGCACTGGTAGTACTCAAAAACTTAGCGCACTTGTCGTTTGTTTTTCTCTTGTGTTCCAGCACCTCCCTCTCCCCTTCATTTGGAATACAATTGTCTTTATTTACGGTTGGAGCCATGACCCAGGAATAGAGGTAGGCTGAGGGAAGCTAGCTAGCGAACAAGGTTCTTCTCTTATTAATATCTTTCAGAACATAAGATTTATGATTGTTTCCTTTTCTTTGTAGTTACTTTTGGTCCTGAGGAGAACCCTGGCACTAACAGGGTTTGAAACGCGTCGACCGACCCGGTCCCGGGTCATCCCTTTGAATTTATTTTGACATTTTCTCGGCAATCTACAGAAAGACTGTTTGCTTTACTTTCAATTTTACAAACAATTGTAAAAAACGACTAAAAAAGACTCTTCATGCTTTGTGTATATAGGTTCTTTTGACACCGGGACCAGTATGGATGTGGAGTAGTATGAATGGATGGCCAATAATGTGTTTTTTGTGAGTCTGTTTGATTTATTGTACATACCCATTTGCATTTTTCATGTTTGTATATAAATGTATATAGACCTTTTTTGTATTCCCATGCACAAAACAAAAATTGACTAAAAACTAAAATAATCTTCAGAAGAAAATTAAAAGCAAAAGTTGCAATTCAAAAAGCAAGTGTCCATGTTATATTCATGTATGCTGTTTTCTTCAATTGGATTTGAAAAGTAAGTTCCTCAGCACTGGCAAGTGTATTGTTTCTTTAGTTAATATTGGCTCAGCCTTGCTGAGTTTAGGAGTCAAGACCCTTTTTGTTGTCTAACTTTAGAGCGGGTGCCTTGGCCCGCGAGGTCCTGTTGGGCAGAGGATCAGCTGCCACAGGGTTTAACCTTGGTCTAGTACAGGTTTTCCATTTAGTGGATTTAGGGCCAGATGTAGGTAGCCCTTTACCGATCGGAATCGGCCGAAAATACCGATTTTCGGCCGTTTCCGATCGGTAAAGGGCTATTGAGATGTAGGGGCACATTTTCGGTAATTTTACCGAATCGGTATCATTACCGAATCGGTAAATTTACCGATTCGGTAATATGTACCGAATCGGTAAAATAATTACCGATTCGGTAATATTTACCGATTCGGTAAAATTACCGAAAATGCAATGTAGGTAGGCAATGTACCTTGTGCACATGGCTTACAGAATCGGTATTTTACCATGGAATACAAATCCATGGTAAAATACCGATTTCGGTGTGCATGCACATGTGTGCATGCACACCTATGTCATGTGACAGGCAGACCTGCCCTTAGGGCAGGTATGCCTGCCACATGGCACCTGTGCCTGTTTAGGGGGTGCCAGGGGGTGTCAAAGTGACACCCCCTGCACCCTTGTGAAATTCGGTATTTACCGATTCGGTAAATACCGAATCGGTAAAGCCTATTGATTTCTATGGGCTTTGAAGCCCATAGGAATCAATAGGCTTTACCGATTCGGTATTTACCGAATCGGTAAATACCGAATTTTACCGATTCGGTAAAAGGGAACATCTGGATTCCCTACATACCAACCCCTCACATTTACCGAATCTTAATTACCGAATCGGTAAAATTCGGTAATTTTCGGTAATTAAGATTCGGTAAATGTTACTTACCTACATCTGGCCCTTAGTGTTTGGTGCTATAGTGTTTTTTTTAATAACATTTCAACCTTTCCCCTTCCCTCACATTGTTATTGTCTCACAATTTTTCTTGCACGTGTGTTCAGTTGTGGTATGGCTGAAAAGGACACGGTAGCTTATAGTGAGGAACACATTCAAAACTTAATGAGAGACCCACCTCCGTTTGCATCGGCAACCCCTAGCCTCTCGGCGAATACCCAAAACGAGTCAGAGAAACTAATCCGACTGCATAAAAAACAGATTAGAACGGATCTCCATGGACACTTCCTACTCCAACATTTACGATCTGGCACAATCCCCGCAGGAGTTCAAATCCGCAATATCCCAGTCGTATTCACAGACGACCCCGAATATAAGAAGGGGTTCAGTGGAATAGAAACAAAGTGCAGCAGGGATCTCATGGTACTCACCATTGAGACAGCACATAGGATTTCGGTGAAAGAATTGGAGGAAATCGCAGTGTTGGAAAAAGAAATCCAAGACAATCAATTAATAACGGACGCCAAAGGACTACTGGAAAAGGTAGAGAAAGAAATCGGGGAATTTAAGGATTTCACAGTTGCCCAAAAAAACAACAAATTTGAGTTGGACAAGGAAAACTTCTCCCTGGAATCCGTCTATCCATATCTTAGAAAAGACTTTTATTCAAACTCTGACTCAAGGAGATTCTTACAGGACAACCAAGGCCGATCACGTCGTAAGTTTGTTACATTCTCAGATACATCGTCATCTTCAGGAAGTGAATCAAACAATACGAACAGACCCTATCAAAATAGACAGGGCAATCAACAGGAACAACAACAAAGACAGCAACAAAACCAGATTCCTTTTTTAGGGCAGGGCCAGCAGAAGGGCAGAGGACGCACACGACCAGTCCAGCCATGGGAAATGAGGACACAACGCCAGTTTGACAAGAGCTAAACCTCCCACCCATATTCAATTTATCTGACAGAAGCTTGACAGAAGCAGAAACATCTATCTTGACAAAAGGGCTTGGTTTTGTGCCATCCAGGCCCACAGATTTCGTCAAAATGAAGTTAGAGACGCTAGAATTCTGCCGTAAGATTCAGCTGAAAACATTTTTTTCAGATATAATAGAAGACCATCAATCCGAAGTGACAGGTTTGAGAAAGAAATCCACTTTTTGTCCAGCTGGTTCAAAAATTCCAAAAGAAGTCATCACTTTTGAACGTACAGTCCTATCTGGAATATCTGCGTTTGAGAAAAGGAGGAATTATGTGAAATATAATCTTGCCAAAGCTGAAAAGGATGCATTACTTACCTTGAAAAATGACAAAACAGTGGTTGTGAAGCAGGCGGACAAAGGGGGAGCGGTGGTAGTCTGGGACATTAACAAATATAAAACAGAAGTCTATCGACAATTGAATGACATTACATGCTATAGACGCATTGCAAAAAATCCTACAAATGAACTTCAGAGTCAACTGTTTCAGATCATTCAAAAAGGATTCGACCAAGGCTTTGTGGGCCCAAAGGAACTGGCACTTTTACAGAACAAAAATCCAAGAACCCCAGTGTTCTATGTATTGCCAAAAATCCACAAGGATGAAAAAAAACCACCAGGACGTCCAATAGTTTCTGGACGCTTGTCCCCGCCCCTTTTTTCTCTTCTGTAACCCTCCACGCTCCCGCCTCCCAGCTGCTCCGCCCACCCGCGCACTTGGCCTTAAATGGCGACCGTGCGACGCAGGTGAGTGTGACCCACTTGTGGGACACCCCCGCGCCGCACGGCCACCAGCTGCTGCGTGTGCCCCTGCCTGCCCTCTGCCTCGCTGCTGCCTCGTTTTGCCGGTTGCCGGCTGCCTCCGCTGCGGGGATTGTTTTTGCCTTGTTTTGTCAAGCATTTGTGCCTGTTGTGCTTAACCTCTGTTTTTTCCTTGTTTTGCCGATTTTTTGTGCCTGTGTTGCCGAATTTTATTTGGCCCGTGTTTTTACCTTCCTTCCTTGTTGTCCGCCTACCTAGCCGCCCCCCGCCCTCCCTTCCCGCCACCGCCGCTTGTCCCCGCCCCTTTTTTCTCTTCTGTAACCCTCCCCGCTCCCGCCTCCCAGCTGCTCCGCCCACCCGCGCACTTCGCCTTAAATGGCGACCGTGCGAACGCGCAGCGGTCACGCGCAGCGGGCGCGCCGATTGTGCGCCGAAGGTAAGCCCGTCTGCGCCCGTCCGCGACCGGATCGCGACCAGCGCCAGGACCCCTGGCCCCCGAAGACCCCGACCGACCCGCCTGACGTACTCCGCCGCCACCCTCATCGCACTCAACACCGGCTGACGCCCAGAGTGCCACCAAGCCACTCCACGACGCACCCACGGTCCCTTCAGCTGCCACGCCTGCAAGTTCTCCTGCACCCGGACCTGCCTCGCACCAACACCCGCCAAGTCAAACACCAGCAGCACCCACCTCAAGTGCATCCTGCTCAACACCCGCTCCGTCCACAGACACGCCATCGAACTCTGGAACCTCCTAGACGCCACAGCCCCTGACGTTGCCTTCCTCACGGAGACCTGGATGAACACCTCTTCAGCTCCCGACATCGCCATCGCTATCCCAGAGGGCTACAAGATCGTCCGGAGGGACCGAAACGCCAACCAGATGGGAGGAGGCATCGCCATCGTCCACAGGAGCACCATCCGTCTCACGACCAGCACCGACAACACCCTGACCAGCGCCGAACACCTGCATTTCCAGATCCACACCAACCCGAACACCACCCTCAGAGGCACCCTGATCTACCGACCCCCGGGACCACGCACGCAATTCAGCGAGGACATCGCCGACTTCGTCAGCCCGCATGCCCTCCCCTCCGCTGACTACATCCTCCTGGGAGACCTCAACTTCCATCTGGAGAACAACAACGACCGCAACACCAGCACCCTGCTCGACAACCTCGCCAACCTGGGACTCAAGCAACTGGTGCCCACCCCCACCCACCTCGCCGGACACACACTCGACGCAGTCTTCTCTTCCAGCACAGACATCAACTTCAGCCACGCCACTGAGCTTCTATGGACGGACCACAGCTGCGTCCACTTCACCTTCAAGAGAACGACGACCCACCACCACCAGAAACAGACCGCCCGCAGAAGCTGGAACAAGATCACAGCAGACCAGCTCGCCACCTCCCTGAGCCAGCACCCTCCTGCCAGCTCAGCGAACCCCAGCCAGGCCGCCGACAACCTCACAAAGTGGATCAGCAACTGCGCGGACGAACTCGCCCCACTGAGGACCCCGCCTAGCAGACCCGGCAGCAAGAAGGCCCCTTGGTTCACCGACGAACTCAAGAGCTCCAAGAAGAACTGCCGAGCCCTCGAGAAAGTCTGGAGAAGGGAACCGACACCGGACAACAGGACCTCCTTCAAACTTGCCACCCGGAAACACCACCAGCTGATCCGCGCCGCCAAGAAAACAGCTTTCAAGGACCGGTTGGACAACAACGCACACAACTGCAAGGAACTCTTCAACATCGTGAAAGAGCTTTCCAACCCCAGCGCAGGAAACAACGACATCATCCCATCGCAAGACCTCTGTAACTCCCTCGCTTCATACCTCCACAACAAGATCGCGGACATACACAACAGCTTCAACAACCAACCAACGCACACCATGACCGAACAACCACCCCCCCCACCACCACCTTCCACGCCTGGACCCCGATCAGCACCGAAGACACCATCCGCACGATGAACTCCATCCACTCCGGATCACCGACCGACCCCTGCCCTCACCATGTCTTCAACAAGGCCGACGCTGTCATCGCACCCCACCTGCGAGACATCATCAACACATCCTTCGACACAGCCACCTTCCCCGAGAGCTGGAAGCACGCCGAACTCAGCGCTCTACTCAAGAAACCCACAGCGGACCCCACCGAACTCAAGAATTACCGCCCCATCTCGCTCCTCCCGTTTCCAGCCAAAGTCATCGAGAAGACCGTCAACAAGCAGATGGCCGCCTTCCTCGAGACAAACGGATCCCTCGACCCCTCACAGTCCGGCTTCCGAGCCAACCACAGCACCGAGACCGCCCTCATCGCCGCCACCGATGACATCCGAGCCCTGATGGACAATGGAGAAACAGCGGCCCTCATCCTCCTAGACCTCTCTGCGGCATTCGACACGGTCTGCCACCGCACCCTAGTACGGCGCCTCAGCAACATCGGCATCCAGGACAAGGCGCTGGAATGGATCACCTCCTTCCTCGACGGAAGAACACAGAGAGTCCGCCTACCACCTTACAAGTCAGAGGCCTCCGAAGTCATCTGCGGCGTCCCCCAAGGATCATCTCTGAGCCCCACCCTCTTCAACGTCTACATGAGCCCCCTCGCGGCCATCGTACGCAAACACAACCTCAGCATAATCTCCTACGGCGACGACACCCAGCTGATCCTCTCCCTGACCAACGACCCCGCCGCCGCCAGAGCCAACCTGCACGAAGGGATGAAAGAGGTAGCCGAGTGGATGACGACCAGCCGCCTGAAACTGAACTCGGACAAGACGGAGGTCCTCATCCTGGGCTCCTCACCCTCCGCCTGGGACGACTCCTGGTGGCCTCCCGTCCTGGGCACCGCACCCAAACCGACAGACCATGCACGAAACCTGGGCGTCATCCTGGACTCCTCCCTCTCCATGACCAGGCAAGTCAACAACGTCTCCTCGGCGTGCTTCAACATCCTACGCATGCTACGGAAGATCTTCTGGTGGATCCCCACCGAGACCAGAAAGACCGTCACCCAGGCCCTCGTCACCAGCCGACTGGACTACGGCAACGCCCTCTACGCCGGCACCACCGCCAAGCTCCAGAAGAGACTCCAGCGGATCCAGAACGCCTCAGCCAGACTCATCCTCGACATCCCACGAACCAGCCACATCTCCGGACATCTGAGAGACCTTCACTGGCTCCCCGTCAACAAAAGAATCACCTTCCGCCTCCTCACCCACGCACACAAAGCCCTACACGACCAAGGCCAGAGCTACCTCAACAGCCGAGTCAACTTCTACGCTCCCAAACGCCACCTCCGATCAGCCAACCACGCCCTCGCCGCCGTCCCCCGCATCCGAAGAGCGACGACAGGAGGAAGGTCCTTCTCCTACCTGGCCGCCAAGACCGGGAACTCCCTCCCGACCGACCTGCGCCTGACCCAAGACCACCTCTCCTTCAGGAAGAAGCTGAAGACCTGGCTGTTCGAGCAGTAGCGGCACCTCCCCCCCCAGCGCCTTGAGACCCTACGGGTATGTAGCGCGCTTTATAAGTGATTGATTGATTGATTGATTGATTGATGTGAATCCTTATTCGAGCCGGTGGCCAAATACATAGATTTCTTCTTGAAACCTTTCATTGAAACAGTCCCAGCTCACCTTGAAGACACAACTGCATTCCTCCAAAAGATCGAGATCATACAGTTTGATGAAAACATACAACTAATGGTTACGCTAGACGTCGTTTCACTCTATACCCAGATCCCCCAAGATCAAGCCCTTGAAACATTGTCATTTTTCCTGGACACACGTGATAGACCAGTGCAAGTACCTACTGAATTTATTCTAGAATTGGCTTCCTTTGCTTTGCAAAAAAACTTTTTTACTTTTGACTCTGAATATTTTTTCCAGGTAAAGGGAGTAGCGATCGGGTGTCCATTTGCCCCGGAACTAGCGGTGATGTACATGGGACTCTAAGAACAAAAATTCATTTACAATGACAATCCCTTTAAAGACAGGATTTCTCACTATATGAGATATATAGACGACGTGTTCCTCATGTGGACTGGAAACCCTGAAACCCTTAATGAATTTGTCGATTGGCTGAATGCACGTACAAATGACATAAAATTTAGCTGTACGTCATCAAATAAATCCATAACATTCTTGGATGTAAAAATTGAACCATTTGACGGAGGCCTTGGGACCACCTTGTTCCGTAAAACGACGGACAGAAATAAAGCATTGCTGTACTCTAGCAATCATCCACGCAGCTTGAGACAAAATCTACCCTTGGGACAATTCCTCAGAATTCGCAGGAATTGTTCAAGAAAAGAGGATTATTTTGAACATGCCAATTTACTGAAGGAGAGGCTTCTCCTACGAGGGTACCCAAAAAAACTATTAAAAAATTCGCTCAAAAGGGCATGGTGGACGCCACGTGAAACATTAATGCAGAAGAAAACCAAAGTGGATCAAAAGCGATTGGTTTGCGTTTCGACCTTTTGCCCAGCGGCCAACCAACTCAAAAAACTGATAACATCTAACTGGCACCTAGTTAAAGATTTACATGAGGATTTCAAAGTGCCGCCTTTGTTTGCATACAAAAAAGAGAAAAGTGTGGCAAACCACATTATGAGAGCAGCCTTACCAATTGAGAAAGGCCCTACTCTAAGAAGTCTGTTTGGATTTCCACCGAGAACAGGACACCACAAATGTGGAACCTGCATATGCTGTGACAAAACTATAGAGGAGACGTTTTTTTCATTTAATAAGATCAATTGGAAACATGAAGTTTTCACCAATTGCAAGACAAGGAATGTCGTGTATGCTATAATGTGTCCCTGCCCAATGTTATACATAGGAAAAACAACTCAAGAAGTCAGGCAACGCATTACTCAGCACAAGTCAAGAATACGCAGAGAAGTTGAAAACGCACCCTTAGTGAACCATTGGATGGCCAAGAATCACGACAAAACCAAACTAAAGTGGACTGTCCTATCAAAAATTGAAAACGATCCAAGAGGTGGCAACTTGGAGACACGACTAAACCAAAGAGAAGCTCTGTTAATAATGAAATTCGATACAGCAGTCAACGGATTAAATGAGATTTCTGAAATCTACAAATCAAATACGTAAACTTCCTCAGAACTAGTTTCTCACCGCCGCCTATGTGACTACATCTCCCACAATCCCTCAGAGCGTAGCCACACCCACAGTCAATAACATTGTTTGTGCTCATTCACTCCCAGGAGACTGAAGGAGAAGGAGTGGGAAAGTACGAATTGCAGCTGACTTCGAAAACCGGCGTGGTACACAGCCACGGTAAGAATGGCTTCATGGTTGTCAGCGGACGTAACAACTTACTGCCATAGACGCGCTAGACAACCAGCGGTAACACGCGTCTCCTTTTGATTTTTCAGCGTTTCTACGCGGAAACATCACGACAGAGCCCGATCCATTGGGGACACAATCCTTAGTAATCACGCACAACCGCCCAGGTAGGCGCACAGTTTGACACCGAATAAGTGACGAGAGGACGGACGCATGTGATAACTGCACTGGTAGTACTCAAAAACTTAGCGCACTTGTCGTTTGTTTTTCTCTTGTGTTCCAGCACCTCCCTCTCCCCTTCATTTGGAATATAATTGTCTTTATTTACGGTTGGAGCCATGACCCAGGAATAGAGGTAGGCTGAGGAAAGCTAGCTAGCGAACAAGGTTCTTCTCTTATTAATATCTTTCAGAACATAAGATTTATGATTGTTTCCTTTTCTTTGTAGTTACTTTTGGTCCTGAGGAGAACCCTGGCACTAACAGGGTTTGAAACGCGTCGACCGACCCGGTCCCGGGTCATCCCTTTGAATTTATATTGAAATTTTCTCGGCAATCTACAGAAAGACTGTTTGCTTTTCTTTCAATTTTACAAACAATTGTAAAAAACGACTAAAAAAGACTCTTCATGCTTTGTGTACATAGGTTCTTTTGACACCGGGACCAGTATGGATGTGGAGTAGTATGAATGGATGGCCAAGAATGTGGTTTTGTGAGTCTGTTTGATTTATTGTACATAACCATTTGCATTTTTCATGTTTGTATATAAATGTATATAGACCTTTTTTGTATTCCCATGCACAAAACAAAAATTGACTAAAAACTAAAATAATCTTCAGAAGAAAATTAAAAGCAAAAGTTGCAATTCAAAAAGCAAGTGTCCATGTTATATTCATGTATGCTGTTTTCTTCAATTGGATTTGAAAAGTAAGTTCCTCAGCACTGGCAAGTGTATTGTTTCTTTAAATAGAAAAACCGGCACTCTACAGTGCTAATGTTATTATGTGCAAAATTTTTATTTTTTATTTTTTAGCCTGTATAAAGTGACTAGTGCAATAAAGTACCGATATATAGAAGCAGAAATAATAACATGATAAAAGTACTTAGCAATTAGATATAGCATAGCAGATGAATACTTATATTTCCTCAGATATAAATGTAATACCGTCTTTCAATTAGCTAGAATATAACAATCACCTTCCTTTTAATAGTTCAAGCTGGTCAAAATATTTCCAATTCCTTTCAAATCTTGCAGTCGCACCCACTCTACCTGCATAGGCTCTCTCAAAATTATAAGTTCTTTTCATTTTATTAACCCACTTAACATGGCAAGGACACACCGTGGATTTCCAATTTTGCAGAATCAGGGACCTTGCCACGGCAGAGGAAATAAAAATAAACACTTCTTCTGATTCATTGAACCTATTCCTGTCTTTACTAATGCCAAAAAGGGCAACTTCCACTTCTGGCGGAAGAATTTTCCCAATTGCCATCTCCAAATCTGCGAAAATCTCCCTCCAGAAGGGTTCTAACTTTGGGCATGAGAAGAAAATGTGATACCAGCCACCCTGTCCCCTAGTTTTGCATCTAAAACATTTATTCTCGTATTCGGGAAACATTCTTTGAAGGACTTCCGGGGTATAATATGCCAACCAACGACAAAGAAAAGACATTCTCTTGTAATTAGCTGCTCGGAGTGCCCTATTTCCTAAGTAACTTATTGTCTCCCAATCTTTGTCAGACACCACACACTGTAATGTGAGACTTATTTTCTCGAGATGGTTGCCTATTATATTGGTTGAACCCGGAAGAGGTAGCTTTTTATACCAGAATCCAATACCCTTATGTTTCTCCCCATATAACGCTGTTAACAAAGCATTAGGTGTTCTATCAAGACTTCCTATAACTTTTCTTATAAAATAACTCAATTGCAGATATTGAAAAAACATGAGCCGATTCGGATGCGTTCTGTCTCTAACCATTTGCCAGCTAATTAACGTATTTTGCGTGAGAAGATGCCTTATTTCACAAAATCCGGCCGATTCCCATTCTGTCAAATGGTTTGAAGAGATCCTAAGACCCATTTTAACACATTCCGAAAGTTTCAAATAGATGGATCCATCTGAGCCATGTTTTTCAAATAGAAGCCGTAATCTTGATGAATACCCCACCAGTGTCTTATATCGTGTTCTCTTTGGAAGTTTTGCAGTTTTTAAGAAAATAAAAATTTGAGAACCTGATTCCTCAAGCATTCTATTAAAAAAAAAATTGTCTCTTGTCTGTCTAGCCTTTAATAATCCTGCCATTATATCAAAAAAAGCTGCCTCGCAGTATGTATAAAAATGGGGAAGAGCAAGTCCACCTTGATTAAATGGAAGTTGTATTACCGCAAGTTTGACTCTATTGGCCTTTTTATTCCAAATAAATCTTCTTATCATGGAATCTAGTTCGTTAAAAAAGGCCAAATTAACTTTAATTGGGATATTACTAAACAAAAATAAAAGCAGAGGTAATATGTTCATCTTTATCAATGCCACTCTGCCGATCAATGATAGGGGCAGTATATCCCAATGTTCTAAGAGGCTCTTGATTTTATTCCTAGTTCTTATATAATTCAATTGAAAAAGTTCTTGATAGTCTCTGGTCACGTAAATCCCTAGATATCTTTTTGGGTCCCTTTTTTCAGCTTGAGACTGTAAATCTGGCAGAAGGAAGTCTAAATTGGTATTCAAAATAAGAACCTCAGTTTTCTTTTCGTTAATTTTGTAACCCCTACCTTCTCATATTTCTGTAGCTCTTTCATAAGATGTTCTATATTTTCTTTATCAGGAGCCATATAAAGAATAATGTCATCTGCGAGTAATTTTAACTTCGACATTCCGTCAATTGGAGAAGATATTGCGTTGTTATTTCTTATTTTTATTACCAGGGGTTCGATAAAAAAGGCGAAAAGCAGGGGAGATAAAGGGCAACCTTGCCTTGTGCCTCGTTTTATTCTAATCTTCCCTGCTTGCTTGGCATTTATTATCACCTGGGCAGATGCCCCCTCATAAATGTTTTATAGCATATTAATAATAGGGGCGGGGTATCCAAAATAGCCCAAGGAAAAAAACAACGTTGACCAGTTGACTAAATCAAATGCTTTTTCCGCATCGATCATAAGAATGCATGCAGAAATAGAATTAAGATTAAAATAATCTAGTGCCTGTAATAAATATTCTGTGTTGGCAGCCATATAGTGTCCAGCTACGAAACCCGTTTGATCTTGATGTATCACCTCTGGGCGGCCAACACGAATCTTTGAGCCCAAATTTTCATAAAAACCTTATAGTCAGAATTTAAAAGACTAATTGGTCTATAGGAATTTACGTCCTCCGGATTCTTGCCTTTCTTAACAAAACTAATAACTGTGGACTCTTTAAACTCTGAGGGGACCCTACCACCTCGTCTGATATAATTAAATAAATATTTCAAGGGGTCCTCCAGCTCCTTCAGAAAAACCTTATAAAATTCGATTGGGAATCCATCAATCCCTGAAGCCTTTGCTCCCGCTGTGGCTTTTATACTATTTTGAATTTCCAAATAACTTATATCGCCGCCTATTTGATTAAATCTCAATCTCGAAGGGAGTTTTGAAAGAAAATCTATAAACATTGTACAGCTACGCATGCAAAAATGTCTTGAATGAGTCAACCGTAGATTTTTTTTTAACATCACCTACACCCTCACCAATTTTGGAGGTATTCCTTGACCATTTAAACTATGGAAATGGATTTACTCCTGCGGTCGTCAGAAGTAAATCTGTAACAATCTCCAAAAGGAGAATGAGCTGAGAAAACACTTATGAAAACCCCAAAACAGGAGCGTAGCAGGACATGCTAGCCACGGGACACTCAACGAACGCCTTATGGAAGATTTATTCACACAAAAATACGTGTGTGAGAAAATATTTTTAAAAGCGTGAAGCCAAGTAAAGTTTTTTGAATGATAAACCTATGCTGTGCACATACATACAGGCGATTTCTGCACGATAATTAAACGTGCACATGATAATTGCCTGACACTCTGCGTGCACATGATTTGCAAGGAATAACACAGTGGGGCCCGCACGGTTCACGAAGATAGTTTCACAATTAAATTGAACTTGCATTAACAAGTGTATTGATTTGCGAGCAAGGGAGAAGCCAGAGAATTGAAACATCCCTCACTTTGAACCAAAGCTCTTAAGGCACGAAGCAAGTCACTGTGATCCTCCCCATAGGAGCTCTATTGTCTCTTCCACCCAAGCATCTATCCTTTCATCATTCACCCACTGATATTCATCATTTCACCTTTACATTATGCCATCCATTCATTCTTTCATCTATCAGTCAGTCTCTTACCATTCTGTCTGTTCGCCCATTCATCTCCAAACCTTTCCATCTATCTCCAAACATATCCATAAGCCCATCCATCCTTTCTTCCATCCCTCTATCCATCCTTTCACTTTCATCCCTCTATCCACCCTTTCACTCATCCATCCATCCGTCCACCCATCCAAACTTTGACTCCAAACACCACCCCTTTCACTCATTCATCCATCCACCCTTCACCCAGCCTTCCATTCTTTCACTCTTCCATTCCTACGAACACCCTTTCACTCATTCACCCATCCTTTCATTCACCCATCCATTCTTTCACTTGTCAATAAATCCCGCCTTTCATCCATCATCAGAGTAGTGAGTGCAGAGTAGTGAGTGCAGAGTGGTGAGTGCAGAGTGGTGAGTGCAGAGTAGTGAGTGCAGAGTAGTGAGTGGAGAGTGGTGAGTAGTGAGTGCAGAGTAGTGAGTGCAGAGTGGTGAGTGCAGAGTAGTGAGTGCAGAATAGTGAGTGCAGAGTAGTGAGTGCAAAGTGCTGTGTGCTGTTGAGTGCAGAGTGCTGTTGAGTGCAGAGTGCTGTGTGCTGTTGAGTGCAGAGTGATGTGTGCTGTTCAGTGCAGAGTGCTGTGTGCTGTTGAGTGCAGAGTGCTGTGTGCTGTTGAGTGCAGAGTGCTGTGTGATGTTGAGTACAGAGTGCTGTGTATTGGCAATGTAAATGACAATGCCATTTATTTATGATTTAAAGAAAAAAAAAAGAAATGTCACGAGCAATGCCAATAGCTCTACCTTTAATGATGCCGAGACCATTGCATTGTAAATGCTTGTTGATTCTTTGTATGTGTATTTGTTTGTATCTCAACTATTGATGAGTAGCACTAGCACTAGCACTTTATCTGTGATCGCATTGCACTGGCTACTGTATAAAGTATAGCTAGCAGGGGAGTTGTGGTTGCTCTAGCACTGAATTTGATTAGTTGATCTTAACCTAAATGAATATTGCGCCTTTGTTAAGAATCGTCACATTGCACCTTACTAATCAAATGTTATTGACTATTTTGCCCGTACATTTTCTGCACTTGGAACTTTAGCAGACTGGGTTCTCATAAGAGTTGAGAGCTGCTTGTGGCATTAATTGATTGTGTTGTACTATGTGTTAAGAACTGTGACTTCAGTTTTATTCATATTGCTTTTTCATATTTGGATGGTTTTAAATAACTTGGCACAATAAAGTTTACCCATCTATCTATCTACTTAGTGCAAAATCTAAATGTATCCAATAAGTGGTAATAGATACTTAACTGGTATGGATTTTCTCGGAATCCGAAATAAGTACAAAAAATATGATTCAAAGAGTTTTGTATTAAAAGCATGTGTTGGTTCTTTTGTGTGTTGATGTGGTGAAAAAACCAAATAGTGCTAAGTGAGTGCAGAAAAGTTTAAAAATGCGAAGTTGTGACTGTCAACTACTTTATTAATAGTCCAACCAGCATTGGTTAAAAACAGGTGATATTTGGACTTATAGATAGGTTTCGTTATTTGGAAACCCTTAGTCCTATGTAAATTTGGTCGGTCAACATGTTTCAGTTATCGGAGCAATCGCTCAGCATTCGTCAGGACCAGCACTAAGGCGCACCCAACCGTGAGGATATTAGTGTGAAAAATTAAAAATGTTAAAAGTTACTCACGGCTTTAACCGTATAGGCACACTCAGTAATTTACTGGGGCCAAGTACGCCTTTAACCGTATAGGCACACTCAGTAATTTACTGGGGCCAAGTACAACTAGCGCTTAATTTCCGCGCAGCATGGGCGGACACGGCAGGGGTTTTCTTCACGCTGTACAATTGTCTAGCAGGCGACTCCCCTCTGGCGACCTAGCCTTTCAATGCCGTGGCCCGTTCATTCGCTCTGGCTCTGATAGCTGAAACATGTTGACCGACCAAATTTACATAGGACTAAGGGTTTCCAAATAACGAAACCTATCTACAAGTCCAAATATCACCTGTTTTTAACCAATGCGGGTTGGACTATTAATAAAGTAGTTGACAGTCACAACTACGCTTTTTTTAACTTTTCTGCACTCACTTAGCACTATTTGGTTTTTTCACCACATCAACACACAAAAGAACCAGCTCCGCTGTAAACAGGCGTTGAAGCACACTGGAAGGACACTATGTCCTTCCAGTGGGAACACAATGATGAAGCATGTCACCACTAGGTTGGAGAGTGAGGGTTCTTTTTACAATTAACTTCTATGTGATTTTTCACCAGGTTCCACGTTTTCTTTCATAGGAGTTTTCACTTGAGGTGTTATACTTATTTTCACTGTTTTGTTGTTTATTATCATTGATACTAGGGGTAAAAGAGTGAATATTTATACCCTGACTCTCCTGTTGTTTGAACTACCACTTAAAAGCATGTGTACCTTCGATAAATGTATGATTGTAAATGTGTCTTTCATCGTGAGTTTTGTGAGCAAAGGTAAACCTGAGGAGCATTTAATTTATCTTTTGTAGATGAAGCAACAGGGTGTCGAGTAGGTATGATTATATGTAACTTTATTAATCCAGTTGGGTGTATACGATTTTAAAACAGAATACATTTTAAGTCAGAGCTATCATGGAGCATCAGTTGATGAGTGGGTGCACTTAAAATTAGAAGCCCTTAAGGTTTTATTACCAAATTCTGATATCATCTGCCACTCGACCTCGGAAAAAGATGGAGTTGTCTCATCAATTTGTACTAGAAAATTCTTCATTAAATGGCTTTCCCCTTGATTCTGTAGAAATCTATACCAATTTCCAAGCCCCCTTCAACCTCGCTTTAAAAAGAGCAACTGCTAATAATGATGGACCAGCAGAGGGTATCCGACAATACTTTTTGACTAAATGGATCATTTGTATCAATCGCCAAAAAATTGCTTACTATGATCCCCACACCTAGATAAGATTTCCTGCCAAGTGATACTTCTCCCTTGCAGGAGAAAATGGCCCAGGACACTGAAGCCATTTGCACTCCAGAACCTTAAGTGACTGGACTGAATATATAACACTAAGACCCTACATTCCTTTAATTGTAGCTATTCATAAGCCGCCATCTAAGCGTTAGCAGAGTATAGTGTATGAAGTCTTACACAGAGGTCTTGGAATGTCTTATACCTTGTTTATTTGGGAGTTTAGCTGTCTTTATGAAGACCGGAAGCTGTGATCCCACTTCCTTTAACATTTCATACAAAAATAAATTATCGAAGGATCCTTTAAAGTCATCTATATGAACCACAATAACTAGGAGAGAGGCTTCATAATATGTACGAATCTGGGGCCATGCGAACCCGCCCTGGTTTCTTGCCAGTTGAACTGCTCTATGTTTCACTCTAGGTACCTATCTACTCCAAACAAACCTGTAAAAGAACATCAAACTCCTTAAAAAATGCTGTATTGAGTTTTATTGGGACATTTATAAGTACGAAAATTAATAGAGGTAAGATTGACATTTTAATTAAGGCGGCCCTGCTGTTAAGTGTAAGAGGGAGAAGAGACCAGCTATCCAGTAGTAATTTTTCTTAGCATAACATTATAATTGAGCATGCAGAGCTCAGCATAGAAATTTGTTACATAGACGCCTAGATATCGAATCGAATTACTTGGAATCGACGGGCACTGCAATCTACTGGGAAGAACATTGCCTACAGTATTGAAGATTAATGTTTCTGTTTTTTTATGATTAATTTGGTACCCCCTGATAGCATGAAACTGTTTAAACTTGGTCAGGACCCTTCTTATATTTTGTTCGCCAGGCCTAAGATATCAAATTATATTCTCCGAAAGAGGCTAGGTTTAGACATACCTTCTATTGGTGGTTCGATTCCTTGGTTTGCCCTTATCCTGGTTGCCAGTGGTTTGATAAAAAAAAGTGAAAAGAATAGGTGATAAGGGACAACCCTGATGAGTTCCCAGATTTATATCAATAGTTCCGGCTATGCTAGAATTCACAAATATCTGCAACTGCACACCCTGATATATATTATGCAACATATTAATAATAGATCTAGGAAATCCAACCCTATTAAGAGCAAAAAACTGTGTAGACCAATTAACATGGTTAAATGCTTTTTCCGCATCTACCATCATTGTAAGTGCAGGCGTATGACTGGTATTAAAAAAATCAATCCTATGTATTAAGAAGGTCGTATTGGAAGACATTCCTGGGAGGAAGTCAGTCTGATCTTTAACAATAACCTTCTGGGCGATAGGGGTGATTCAGTTAGCCCAAACGTTCATTAAGGTTGTATAATCGAAATTTAATAAGCTAATGGGCCTATATGAGTTGACATCGTGGGGATTCTTCCCCTTTTTAAGAAAAATAACAATAATCAATTCCTTAAATGTTGATGGAACCTCTAGGCCGTTTCTCACAGCATTAAAGAGTTTGACGAGTGAAGCTGCCAATTCTTCCTGAAACATTTTACACAACTCTTTTGGAAGCCCATCAGTCCCACACGCCTTACCAGATGGCATTGAGGCTATAACTTGGCACATTTCTGCTGCTGTAATATTGACCACCTATTCCTCCGCCTGGATATTAGACAATTCCGGTAGATTAATATCTAGGGAGTAGTGTTGTGTCGCTTTTTTCAAGGCCTTATATTTAGTCACATATAGTTACCTATAGTGATCGAGGAAAATGTTTGTAAGCCCTTCCTTTTCAGAGGCCAGGACTCCTGAAATGCATGTCCAATTTCATGGAACAGACTGAGTTCCTTGACCCACGCCAAGCGGTTTTCCGTCCAGTCCACTGTATGGAAACGGTGATACTGGTGGTACCGGACTCCTGATAAGAAATGGTGGACAGAGGCACCCCTCAGGCCCTGGTGTTGTTAGATCTCTCGGCAACATTCGACATGGTTGCCCATAAAATATAGGCAGACCGTGTAAGTGAGGCGGGCATCCAGGGTATAGCCCTTAAATGAATCAACTCCTTCTTGAAAAAACGCACTCAGGCAGTCCATATTGGCCAGTTCACAGCCCCCAAACTCAAAACGTCTTGCGGGGTCCCACAGGGCTCTTCGCTCGCCCCGCACCTGTTCAATCTCTACCTTCTTCCACTCATCAGATCCTTGAAGGAAAGAAGAGTGGTCACCTTCTACCATGCCGACGACCTCAAACTTACGTTCACAATTGACAACTCTCCCCAGTCAATATCTGACTTCCAATCCGCCATGATATTCATCCGTCAATGGATGGACCACAATCACTTAAAACTAAACCCAGGCAAAACCGAACTGGTTATGACAGGTGGTACCCATAATGAATGGGGCCCACAGTACTGCCCAAGCGAATGAGGTCCCCCGCAGCTCCCCCCTCAGTGAAAAGTTTAGGGGTTACCTTAGGCAGCGACCTCTCCCTAAAATCGCATGTAGGCGCAGTGATTTCCACCTATTTCCTCCAGCTGCTCAAAATCAGAAAGATAAGCAGGCTGTTGACCCAGGCAGCACTGGTACAGGTCCTAATAGCCTTGGTACTATCACATTGTTAGAAATGGGGATCTCTGGTTGGCTAAGGCTTGCGCCAAAGCCAGGCAAAGACCACCACTCTAGTCAGGGAAAGGGAGTTTCACGCCAAAGATAACCCCCGCTCACCCCATTGGTAGCTTGGCACGAGCAGTTAGGCTTATCTCGGTGGCAATGTGTAAAGCATTTACACAACATATACAGTAACAAAACACTAGGCACACCACAAAAGGAACTCCACACAAGGTTATATAAAAATAGCCTTTGTATTATAATAAAAACACGTCAGATAGTAATCACACAATATACACTGTGCCAACTGGCACGGGCAATATTTACAAGGGATTATTTACATACGACAGGGCCACTGTCAGAATTAGTACTTGGTGCTGAATAGTAAAAGTAAGAATATATCAGGAACTTAGAACACAGCCAGTAATCACTGGTAGACACTGTACTCAGAGTCAACCTGTAACATAAATCAGAACAGGTACAGTATCACATAAGGCTAGAACTCTATTCTGCGCCTACCCCATCAGACTAAATATAGTAGACCACAACTCCTAAATATAACTTGCATCAGGAAATGAACTTAGTAACATAACATTCAGTAGGGAATAAATCAAACCTAGACCACAGTAGAGAAATAAAACAGTAGGTAAAACCTAGTAATCATAAAAGCACATCTATGAGCATAATTCAAGGTGCATAGAACATTCTACATACATTACATTTCCTAGCACCTCTATATAATCTGACAGTAGGGCCTTGCACCCTACAAACCTAATAGTCCCCTGGGCCAACTGGCCATCTCTAAGGGGCTCAAATGCCCTCTGTTCACAAAGTCAGGGCATGCTGCCAATGCAAACGTGGCAGCTACCCACTACTTGCTGGGCAGCTGGGAATCTTCAAGGAAGGGCCTAAACATTGCAGCTGGCACTAAGTGCTGCACAGCTGTGCAGGCCAAGGGAGGGAGGAAGGAGTGTGCCTCACAACTGGGTTTAAAAGCATATGGTGCCCCTAAAAGAAAGAACCTGAACGGTGCAGCTGCCCACTACTTGCTGGGCAGCTGTAAAAGTTAGAAAATGTGGCATGGGCTCTCAGTAGCCCTTTAAACAAAATGTGCCACATGTGGTAGCCATCTGGGCTCTTAAGATAAACATGTGGCAAGGAGAACACTGGCTCCCAAAGTGATTATGCGCCCAAACACTGTGGCTTTACATAAATGTACCCCTGGCGGGGCCACTGAGGCTCTGAGAATAATTATGCCCGAACAGGGGTATCACTGACTCCTGAGGACCCCACTTGGCCCTTTAAGTAAATTCGGCCCAATGCTTGACCGGGCATCGACAATATGCCCCGATGTGCCCCCTCGTAATTAGGGAGCCTCGTGGGAGCAGCCAGCTGCTAGCGGGGGCAGCTCAGTAAATGATGCAGGGAGCCCTGTGCCTCTAAGGCACCAGCAACATGGAGCCCCCGTAAGTGTTGGGGCGGCCCGCTGCCTGAGGGGGCAACCCAAAAATGCAGGAGTTGCACGGGGACTCCAAGGGCACCACCACCTGAGCCCCCACTTACCGGGCTCACTGGGGCTCCTCTTCAAGTGTGGCGGTGCTCCCCTCCCAGCAGTGGTCCTCGGTCCTTTGCCCGGTCCTACCCTTGGGGCCAGGGACGTCATCAGGGCAGCATGCGGGGCTCCTTCCTCGTCACAGGAGCCCAGCGTAGAACCCTGCTCTGGTCTCTCTCTCCAGGAGACCAGCGAGGAGCTGCACGGCTTCCCTCAGGCTGGGGGGAAATAGAAGGCCCGGCCCACGTCCCAGGGACGGCACCTGTCTTCTGGGTCGCACTGGAGCAGCCCGGAGCACGTAAAGGATCAGCAAGCGAGGGGTAGGCTCCCTCTAAATGACAAATACCGCTGGCATTCAGGGTGGGCACCCGCTAAGGTACTGATAAGTGGGGTGGGCACCCGCTAAGGTACTGATAAGTGGGGTGGGCACCTGTTCAGATTAAAAATAGGAATATGGGCAAAGCCATGTGGTGGGCACTGCGCAATTGAAATAAACATTGTCACGGCGGCCATAATGCAGGGTGGGCACCTGCTAAAGAAGGTCAAAAATAGGCAGACATAATGCAGGGTAGGCCCCTGCTTGTAAATATTAAAATAAGTGGGGTGGGCACCCGTGCTGCCATTATAAATGTAGCCATGAGGGGTAGGCTCCCTCAAGATAAGGGGCTAACAAGAAGAATGAACACAGCGCTCCCAGAGCACTAAAAGGTGCAGCAAGGTCCTGGAGACTTTAAAGGCAAAGCAAAAAGGGTCCCAGGGCAAGGAAAAGTCCCCCAGTCATCCCAGACACGACAGAGGGGTCCCCAGGAAGTCCTGCAGGCATCCAGGGGCAGGGCAGAGCCCAGGGAGGCAAGCCTTCCCCTGAGCCCCCGCAGCAGCATGCCCCTGGTAGATTCCAGTCCAAGAACAAGAACATTTACTTGGGGTCACAGCCCCTTTTTTATACCACCATATCCTTTGTTGTAGCAGTGTAGGCAAGGGGAGAACCAGATGCAACTGGTTCTGGAGAATTTTTATTTGCTCAGCCCCTCTCCCTATTCACAAGACAGGCCAGGGACATCAGACCCACCACAGGGGGTGGAGCCAGCATTGTGGAGGGAACGCAAAGCCTTATGCAGATCCCAGGTGCAACTCCTCCCTCCCATCTAGATGCAGATCTCCCTATTCACCACCGGGCAGACTCACCCTGGCTCCTGGAGCCAAGCACACCAGCCAGCCCCTGTCACTCAAAAGCCAGACAGGCGCGTCACATCTCACAGCACACAGAAATGCCAACTTCTAAAAGTGGCACTTCTACAATAGACACAATAAAAATGCGCACACTATTGCGCAGCATTTATAATCACGAGTTCGCACACACCAAACTCGCCCCTGAACTCCCCATATATCAGGAACTACCATGGACACACATATCCCCCATGCATTTCTATGGGAGGGCAGGCCACCCTCAGCACACACACAGAGTGCGCAAGAACTTTACAGTGGGCCACAGTGCTAAAGTGAGCAGAGGCCTAAAATCACTACCACCATGCCAGAGACTAAAGGCAAAAAGTCTAGGGGTGAACCTGACAAAAAGGCCCAAGTCCAATACAGATCTAGACTATGCTTCAACAAAAAAACTAGTGGACGACATAGGGTGTACTTGGGTTCACTCAGAGGGATTTTGTCAGTTATTATTTTAAGGGTGCACTTCTACCAGCTAAGTTCAAGTTCAGGAATTTATATAGCGCACTACTCACCCAGAGGGTCTCAAGGCGCTTGGGGAGGTGGGATTATTATTTAATCCAGGTTTTAAGTTCTTTTCTGAAGGAGATGTGGCTCTGTGTAAGGCGGAGGTGAGTGGGGAGTGAGTTCCAGGTCTTGGCCGCCAAGTAGGAGAAGGATCTACCTCCCATTGTGAATCTTTGGATGCGCGGAACAGCAGCGAGGCCTTGATTGGAGGATCTTAGTTGGCGGGTGGGTGTGTGGAAGGATAGTCGAGTGTTGAGGCATTTGGGCCCTATTTTGTAGAGGGCCTTGTGTGCGTGGGTGAGGAGACGGAATGTTATTCTCTTGTTGACGGGAAGCCAGTGAAGGTCTTTCAGGTGGCCGGTAATGTGATCTTGGCGAGGGATGTCCAAAATGAGTCTCGCTGATGCGTTTTGGATGCGTTGGAGTTTTTTCTGTAATTTGGCTGTAATTCCGGCGTAGAGGGTGTTTCCGTAGTCTAGTCGACTCGTAACCAGTGCACGGGTGAGAGTCTTTCTTGTTTCGGCGGGGATCCAATGGAAGATTTTTTTGAGCATACAAAGTATGTTGAAGCAGGAGGATGAGACGGCGTTGACTTGTCTGGTCATCGAGAGTGAGGAGTCTAAGATGAAGCCAAGGTTACGTGCGTGGTCTGTGGGTATGGGTGCTGAGCCCAGATCCGAAGGCCACCATGAGTCGTCCCAGGCAGAGGGGGATGATCCTAGGATGAGCACTTCCGTTTTGTCTGAGTTAAGTTTTAGGCGGCTGTTTTTCATCCATACGGCTACTTCTTTCATGCCTTCGTGAAGATTGGTTTTGGCGGTGTTGGGGTCATTGGTGAGGGAAAGGATCAGCTGGGTGTCGTCAGCGTAGGAGATGATGTTAAGGTTGTGTTGACGCGCGATGGAAGCGAGTGGACTCATGTAAACGTTGAAGAGGGTGGGACTGAGTGATGATCCTTGTGGTACACCGCAGATGACTTCGGTGGCCTCTGATTTGAACTGGGGAAGTCGGACTCTCTGAGTTCTCCCCGCAAGGAACGAGATGATCCATTCCAAGCCTTTTCCTTCTATGCCGATGTTGCTGAGGAGTTGTATGAGGGTGCTGTGACAGACAGTGTCGAAGGCGGCGGAGAGGTCGAGTAGAATGAGGGCTACTGTTTCTCCGTTGTCTCGTAGTGTTCGGATGTTGTCTGTTGCTGCAATGAGGGCGGTTTCGGTACTGTGTTTGGCTTGAAAGCCGGACTGTGAGGGATCGAGGGAGTTGTTGGATTCGAGGAAGGTGGCGAGTTGGCTATTGACGGCTTTCTCAATGACTTTGGCGGGGAATGGGAGGAGGGATATGGGGCGGTAGTTTTTAAGTTCAGAGGGGTCTGCAGTGGGTTTCTTCAGGAGGGCGCTGACTTCGGCATGTTTCCAGCTTTCTGGGAAGGTAGCAGAGTTGAAGGAGCAGTTGATGACATCACGGAGATGGGGTGCGATGATGGAGTCAGCTTTGTTGAAGATGTGGTGGGGGCATGGGTCTGTTGACGAGCCAGAATGGATGGAGTTCATTAGGCGGATGGTGTTTTCAGTGGTGATTGGGTTCCAGGCGCTGAGGTTGTTAGAGGGCAGTTTAGGTTCTGAAGGGGGTGGAGAGGATTGTTTGTTGGAGCTGTTTTCAAAACTGTTATGTATATCTGCAATTTTGTTGTAGAAGAAGGAGGATAACGAATCGCAGAGGTCTTGGGAGGGAGTGATGTCGTTTGAGGCTGCGGTGGGGTTGGTGAATTCTTTGACGATGTTGAATAGTTCCTTGCTGTTATGGGCGTTGTTGTCGAGTCGATTCTTGAATGCTGATTTCTTGGTGGATCGAATCAGCTGGTGGTGTTTGCGGGTGGCTGCTTTGAAGGTGGTCATGTTGTCGGTGGTTGGGTTTTTTCTCGAGATTACGGCATAGCTTCTTGGATTTCTTAAGGTCATCATTGAACCAGGGGGCCTTTTTGCTGTCTTGTTTGGTGTGATGGTTTTTCAAGGGTGCTAATTCGTCAGCGCTGTGAGTGATCCATTGTTTGAATTTGATGGCCGCTTGGTTAGGGTCCGAAGAGAGGGCGGGTGGGTTTTGGTAGAGCGATGTGAGGAGTTGGTCGGTGGTGATTTTGTTCCATTTTCTTCGGGGAATCGGTTGAGGGGGGTTGTGGGTTGAGGTGGTTTTGTAGCTGAAGTGAACATAGCTGTGGTCCGTCCAATGAAGAGCTGTGGTGTGCTCAAAGGAGATGTGTTTGCTGGAAGTGAAGATTGGGTCGAGCGTATGTCCGGCTACATGGGTGGGGGTGTCAACAAGTTGTTTGAGGCCGAGATTAGCCAGGTTGTCAAGAAGGGTGGCGGTGTTGCTGTCGTTTTTCTTTTCCAAGTGGAAGTTGAGGTCTCCTAATAGAATGTAGTTCTCGGAGGCGAGGGCATGTGGACTGATTCGGCCGCGTTCAACACGGTGGACCATGACATCCTTCTCCACCGTGTCGAGCAGGCCGGCATCCAGGGCCTAGCGTTGGCATGGGTCGAATCCTTTCTGACCGGGAGGTCTCAGACAGTTAGTCTGGGTACCTTCAGGGCACCTAAGGAACGTACACATTGCGGGGTTCCCCAGGGCTCCTCTCTATCCCCCCTTCTCTTTAATCTATATCTCCGACCCCTTCTCTTTTCTCTGAGGCAGTGGGACGTCACCGTCTTCAACTACGCTGACGACCTGCAACTCATCTTCCCTCTCAACTCTTCTTCTGCTATTACTAATTTTCAGGCGGTTATGTCCCACACTCTTCAGTGGATGAGCCAGAATCTCCTCAAACTGAACCCCGGGAAGACGGAGCTCCTTCTTCCTGGTAAGGGCTCTATCCACTGGGGTCCGCATTTCTGGCCGGCAGAGCTTGGCCCTCCTCCCACCCCTGTGGCCTCGGTGAAGAGTCTCGGAGTCATTATTGACTCCGAGCTATCCCTTAAGCCCCAGATAGGGGCAGTGGCTTCCTCCTGCATGTACCAGCTGCGCAGGATCAGGAAGGTGGCCTATCTCCTGACTCCCGAAGTCCTGATTCAAGTCATCATGGCTCTCGTCCTCTCCCGCTTGGATTTCTCAAATTCCCTCTATCACGGTCTGCCCAAGGCCCTTCTCTTTAGATTACAGATCGTCCAGAACCAAGCGGCGAGATTGGCCTTCGGGATCCCGAAATGGCAATCCGCTAAAACCTCTCCTTACCAACTTGCATTGGCTTCCTGTCACTTCGAGGGTAGCCTTTAAGATCGGCTGCCTTACCTTCAAATCTTTAACTGGTCCCTGCCCTGCCTTCCTGAAATCTCTTATCAGTCCCTATTGCCCTTCACACAACCTCAGATCCTCTCACCTCCGCCTCCTGGCTGTCCCCTCTTTCAAACTCTGCAGAATCGGAGGTCGGAGATTTGCACATTTGGCCCCTAAATTCTGGAACTCTCTCCCACCCTCACTTAAATTCTCCAATTTGCTTTTTCTATTTCGCTGATCTTTGAAAACATGGCTTTTCCCACAATCTGGCTAACTCCCCCTATCCACCCCCAGCACCAGATCAGCGCCAGGAAACCCACAGTGACAGAGCGCTTTATAAGCTCACCTTAACATAACATAACATAACTGATGAAGTCAGTGATGTCTTCGCTGAATTGATTACAGGTTCCTGGAGGCCTGTAGATGAGGGTGCCTCAGAGTGTGGTCCTAGGGTCGGTGTGGATCTGGAAGTGGAGGTGTTCGGCGGTTGTAAGTATTTCGTCGGAGCTGGTTGTGATTTTGATGGTGTTTTTATGGACGATGGCGATGCCTCCTCCTGTTTGGACGGTGCGGTCTTTTCGGATGATCTTGCAGTTGTCCGGGATGGCTATGGTGAAGTCGGGTGTTGATGATGCGTTCATCCATGTTTCAGTAAGGAAGGCGACGTCCGGTGATGTAGTGTCCAGTAGATCCCAGAGTTCAGAGGCGTGTCTGTGGACCGAGCGGGTGTTTAGCAGGATGCATTTCAGGTGGTTGGAGTCCAAGCTGTTTTGGGGGTTAGCGGATTTTGTGTGGGTCTTGATGCTGATAGATTTGCAGGAGTGGCAAGTTAAGGGACCGTGGGTACGTCCTGGGGCCGCTTCGTAGCATTGCGGTGTGCGTCCGGGGTTGAGGGCTAGAAGGGTCGTACGTTATGCGGGTGGAGTGGGGTTTGCGTGGACCAGGGGGTCTGGCGCTGGGCACGATACAGGCGCAGACGGGCTTACCTTTGGCGCGGATTGGGCGTGAACGCTGCGCGAAAATGCATCTGTCATATGCGGATAGTGTAGGGGGGAGGGGCGAGTGAGGGTCAGCTGGAAGGCGGGGAGCGGGGTGGAGATCCGGTCAGGGAGGCACAACAACAACAGAAATGAAGACAAAATGGCAGCACGCCAAGAGCGAAGCAGGGTTCTAATCAATTTCGCAGGCAGCGCGGCACAATAATGATTCTAGTTTAAGCGCACTTGGGCAATCCAGCGTTCCTGATACAAAAACGAACAGTCAATTAATTATTAAATAAGCACTGAGGCAATCCTGCGCTATGATACGAAATGATGAATAAATTAAATAAATTAAGTGGTGAATATGCAATCTCGCGCTACGACTGAGATGCGCTGTTAATTTAGACAGTGGCAGCTGTGTGAGCGAGGCAGCAAGCAGCAGACTGGCGCTACGATACCAATGGAGGCAGGCAGACCGGGGAGCAGCATCAGGAGCGACCGCTTCTGTGAGACACAGGACGGTCACAACGCTACGGCACTAGAGCGGGCTTACAGTATCAGTGGGAGGGAGGGTCAGCTGGGTGGCGGGGAGCGGGGTGGAGATCCGTCCAACCCCAAATGACCTACTTAACATTCAAAGAATGAGCTGGGAGTGCTAAGTTTTCTCCAGAAGATGTAATTATTTAATCACAATTTGATACACAAAAAATCAATGATAAAGCAACACTTCATTAAGGAAACAATACAATTCTTGTATTCCAAGTGAGTTTCTTTGTATTGCCAGCAGCCGACGCGTTTCGTCCTAAAGGTAGGACGTCATCAGGGCTTGAAAATTATATTTCTAATACTTCCAAGTCTGCAATATTCCAATATCTTGAGTCTAGGAGGCTTCCAACCTGAGTCACATCTCTTCAACGATCTTTAAGCCATCCTGTCAATTGTGATCACCACCGGATCTGTGACTCGTTTTCTGCAGCACTTAATGTATGCATCTGTCTTGGTTATAGGGATTCCAGCCGCTGCCTGTGACAACTCCTTTACAACGATAGTCTGTGCCCTATTCTGCATACTCACAACTTTCCGTTGTACAATGAACATGAAAGAAAAAGTAACAACTATTTCAGCACATGAGAAAGAGCTCAGAACAAAACCATGCATGGATGAGTTTGCAAGCACAAATGCTGAGAATTTAAACTGCACTCAGTTGTCAAGAATACAACTTATTTTTATTCTAAATGTGTTGCTCTAACTTTTTTTTATCAATAAAAGCACACTGTGAAAGAATGATATGAAATGATATGAAAATAAACAATTATAAAGCCCTCACTGTGAAAAAAATACGTTTGGGAAAAATTGGAATGAGTAAAGAGCCAACCTTCCTAGTGTGATGGAGTCAAGGCTTTGGTGTGGTAATAGGGACCTTCTTAGGTCAGGTGATTGTGTTAAAAGACTGGCCTGCTAGAAATTACGAGGTTTGTACTGATGAGTACAGGCATTAGCTCTTATTTGCAAATAACACTCTAAGGGCATCATTTATGATGCCCCTTGCGGCGTCGCAACGTCACTTTTTGTGACATTCCGTGGCACAGGAGACTGCTCCATATTTACGAGGCAGCACTAAGCCACTTTTTTTCGGGCTGAATGCTGCCTCATGATATATTGTCTCCTTTAACACAGTTTTCTGCTTTAAAAGGGCATGCACTGGGTATTGCTGGGGGTGATCCCAGCAACATACATGGCATTTTGACATTGCCCCAGATTTACAAGAAATCATGAATCTGAGGCATCGCAAAAAACGTACACCTCCCCAGGGGAGGCATTAGGGAGGCGTACCAAGGAGAAATGTCGTTATTTCTCCGAAATATTCCTTTCTCCATGTGTGCTGCATTCTGCAGCACACATAGAAAAAGGAAAAAGCCTCTTGTGATTGTTTTTGTGCAGGAAGGTTCCCTCAACACAGGCACCATGTTGCAAAGGTGCCTGTGTTGGTGCACGCCAGCCCATAGCGCACCGGCGCAGGTGAAAATGACAGAAATGTCTTGTTTCTCATGCCGTTTTCTTTTACTGTAGGCCAGCGCAGAAGGAAAACCTGTGGAGCAGCCCTACGGAAAAACGTCATAAATGAGGCCCTAACTGTTTTGTATATAAACAGAATCTAGCCTTTGTACACTGGCGCCTGTTTGGAAGCAGAAGTGAGGTAGGTCTTGGTTTTGTAGAGTATGTCCAAAATCGACAAAAAGAGTTTGAAAACACATGAGAATTGTAAAGACCACAGCCAATTCAATACAGTTCCAGGATGTTCGGCCCTCCAGAAATGGCTACAGTGCTGAATGCATTTGTTCCCCAGGGCGGCCCCAGCCCAAGAAACTGCCACCACAGGTGCAATGATGAGCAACATAAAATATTAAAAAATGTAAATATGCAGTAATGTGGGATTACAAATTACATTATTTCAGTTTAAATTCTCTCTCATAAAAAAACGTACTGCCTAACACTAGCACATATTTAGCAAGTTTGATGTTGAGCTTAATGGCATCAGTTCATCAGGAGGACATATGTGCAGATTATCGGTACATTTACTCTGCATAATAAACGCTGAGCGACAAACTCTCATTAGGAAAGGCTAACCGGTTTGCTAATTTATAATACTTGTGGCCTTTTTCAAGATTGAAATCAAGTGACTAAGCCATATGCCTACAAATGAAATCTTCATAACAGCACTTTGCATTATAAATGAAGTAATTCAAATGTAATTGCTCTTCCCCATTCTCTGAAAGGGTATTAATCAAAAACCATATCCGTGACGAGTTTGTACATTGCGTAGTAAATGAAGTTATGGTGTGCCAATTTTTGGACAACAGCGGCATCTCTTTTGAAAGCAAATCAGGCATTATGAAGTGTCTGATTTATTAATGCAGACATTTTTCTTTTATAAATGTCAGCATGTTATAGCTTTCTCCCAGATGCCTTGGGAACAATCAATGTCTGGGAAATCTACAATGGAGCAGATAATAATGGGTGATAATTAAAATGGTGCTTGATCCCAGAACAAGCTGCATTTGCTTATCCAACTCATGTGGGTATTTCTAGCCACGTGAAACTTGACAATTGGGATGACATACCAATCAGTCTGACAGGTGACCATAAAAGTAACTTCAAAATCTGCACACACTTGAAATATAGGCTCAAGGTTAGCAGATGCAATTCATGTTAGTTCTCATGTCTTTTCTTATTTTCACTCTGTACTATAGATGTAAACACATCACTCAAAATATAGATTTAAAGAAAAATAACCAACATAGAGGACTCGATTATATGAAAATCCTTTTCCCTTCTTTCCTCATTATTTGATCATGAATTATATTAAAGGAAAGTGAGTAGCAAAAGTACATCAAAAAGGGGTTAGAGCAACGATTCTGTTTTTCTTATCCATGGTGTATTTCTTTGTTGATTTTGCTTTCATCGATCATTGGTATGTATAGTATGCACAATTTCCCAAAATATTAAAATAATATACAGGAACTCAATAAATAGATATTTTATTGCTAGTCGGCATGTATAACTTCTCCTTCATAGCATCCATTTGCTAGGCATAGGTAGATTTTCTTATCCCTGAGCAAAAAGGACCGCGTAGGGGAGGATTGGCATTTTGAAGAGGAACAAATCACAGGATGGAAGTGGGAGTTATCCTCTTTGAAAATTGAGCCAAAACATTATGCAGTTCAACACGTTTAGAAAATTGCTGGGTTTGTAGTGAACATATTATTCAACACACGTGTTTGCATGTTGCAGAATGAATTCAGGAGTTTAAAATACATTGGGAGTGAGTCATAAAAAATATACATAACTATTCCAACTTGTGTTGATCACGTGCTTGTCTTCCATTGATTCACAGCTTACCTTTGTGAGCGCTGGCAGTTTCAAATTTCATTACATTCATTAATGCGGTGCAATGCTTCATGTTCCATGTTTTCGAAGTGAGATGATGTTTTTATCAATGACAAATGCAGAGAAGTGGTGGCCAGTAATTTGAGGAGGGAAACGGCGGACGGGACAAATACACATGCATACACACTCAGTTACACCCATGCATTCACACACGTGCACACACATCCATTCACAACACTCATTGCCAAATGCTAAAACATACACGCACACACCAAACATTAACTTAAAGAATTCACACTTACCTGTAGCTCTGCCTCTAAGGTGCCAGGATGGTTGGGACTGCTGCCTTCCCTCAGGCAGCAGTCCCAACATCATCACAGAGTGGAATGGGGTTAGTGAGACTGCTGACCCCACCCTACTCTGTGATGAAGTGTCACTGATTGACACGCATCCCCGGGTTCCTCAGGGCTTAAAACTGAAGCAGTCAGGACAGAGGCAATGAGTGACGTTACCTCTCATGACTGAACAGGAGGGCCTTGTGGACCTTTGCTGAGCTGAGTAGGTCACGCCTACAGGAGCTGAAACATCCTCAGCCCAGGAAAGCTCAGCTCAGGCAGCCAAGAGCCTTCACATGTAGTGCATGTCAAGCTCCTGGCGGCCTGACCTGAAAATGGAAGAGTGTCTGTCAGGATGACCTTTGCTCAGTCTGACAGACACTGTTCTTGAGGGGTAAAAGGTGAGAAGGGCACGGCCCCTCAGCCCCAATGGACCGGCCGTGGCTGAGGCAGAGGACATACTTAGAATTGCTCAACATGGGGGGCCATAGGATGGTGGGGATTGGTACATGCTTGTGGCGCAACAGAGCTAGTATCTAGAATGAGTTGCTTGGCTCTTTGTGGGCCAAGGGACACTTCGTAGAATTTTTGATGGTATTAAATGCAACTTTTCGTAACCACAAATGTGTATTTTGTGAGCCTTCAAGCAAGCAACAACTCAGTCCAAAACCACAACATGAAAAAGCCTGGGCTCTATACTGTCGCATTTAATGTTCTATTTAGTTGTATGGCTGTCCGCTGGCACTGCTTAGCAAGAACATTTGATACAAGCACACAATGTTTTTTTTACCTCTATTTCTTTTTTCAAGTTCTCATACAATTTTGTCCAGTGCCACACAGGGGCCACGGTCACTATGATCTCATTTTCAGAATCTCTTACTGCCTAAGTTCTGTATCACAAGGCAGAGCCAACTATACTTTGGGACTATTTTTGTAATATAGTTCAGCTCGATGTACAGTGATTGTAATTCAGAAATGGCACTATGAAGCATCATACAGTTTAAATGGTTCAACTGTGATTTGGGATCTTTAAAAGCAATATGTAAGTCAGCAAAAAATGGCATGGAGATCCACAAACCATAAATCCAATGGTCAAATATAAGGTAATGCTAAAATTTTACAATAAACTGCATCAATATCTTCAAACTCAGTACTTCAATTTATAAATACTTTATGCTTATAACTATACAAGAGGCTTTACATTTGTGAACGATCTTGTTACCCCTTGAATAATAGACAATGAACCTCCTGCAAGCCAAATTCTTTTCAAGAATGATGACATTGTTTCCTAATATTCTGGATATCAGTGTAGTGCCTGTCAATGCATTCTTTAGAATGAGGGGAATGCAGGAGGGTTCTAGGGGTTAACTGGAGAATTGTGGGAGGTGTTAGCGGTTGGTAGTCACAGTATAGAGTTATTTGTAAATCAATAAAAACAACTCACTTCCAGTGATGGCTTCATCTCCTTGTTTCACTGGTGACAAATGGCAGCAGTTACATGCCATGCTTCCTTACTGCCAACATGCGGTTGAAGTGATCAAGGGGCTCATTGCAGTATTTCTTCCTTTGAAACAATGTAACCCCTGTGATGCGAATGTATTGTCACCGATGGCAGCAATAACGACCTTGGTGCATTGGTAATGCAGAAGAGAGGAGATGGTAGGTAGGGAGGAGGTAATCACATTTGCATCCAGAGAATTAAGGAGTTCAGAATTGACCTGCTCTACCATTGAAAGGCAACCAGGGCACTGTGGTGGGATACACAACATTTTAGAACATTTGTATGGGGAGTTCGGATTGTGTTATGATTGGACCACAAACCACAAGTTGATCTGTTTAGCACCAAAGGAGTGGAGGGCTGCTCCCATTGTGATTAAATGGCAATACCGCTTGCATGAGTATAATTATTGTGTGGAGTATGTACACGGCAAGGGGAAAGTGGTGGTGGATTATTTGTCAAGAATGTCGCTAGCCAATGACAGTTGTGGAGATGCAGGGGAGGATGAAACTATGTGATGGTGTGCGAGATGAGATTATTTTGGGGGTTGTGCGATGGTGCATTTATGAACTACCGTGGAGGGTGACACTTGAGAATGATATTGTGTTATCCTGAGTCACAGCTTAGGGGGAGAGTAATTGGCTGGATGGAACGTAGAAGAGTTCAGAATATATTCCCTATGCACATGTAGCTATGGAGTTAACATAAGAAAACATAACAGGTGTATTTGTAAAGCGCACGATTACCTGTAGGTGTCCTGGAGCTGAATAACAGATGTTTATTGTTAACCAACTCAATGGTACTCATTTCATTTAATCGACCTCAAATGGATGAAAGGCTGAGTGGACCCGCCAGGATTTGAACCTGTGACCATGAGGTCAAACACAGGCCCCTGCAGTGGCTGCTTTAGTCTACTGAGCCACCAGACCCGGTTGTTAACTTGTGTGGAAGGTTTGGTGCACAGGATAGAACAATTAGTCGTACCTACTAGTATAAGGGAGAGGGTACTTGTTTTGGCACATGAAGGGCATTTAGGAATTCGGCCCATGATGTGGAGAATAAGAGAGGATTTTTGGTGGCCAAGGGTTGATAAAGCAGCTGAATGTTTTTTATGAGATTGCGAGAGTTGCATTATTCAATTCTAGGAAGCATTTGTGTATGTGGGCCTCCGTTAGTCTGATTCAGGTCTTATCTGTCTGGAAGAAGCCAATCAGTATGGACTGTCACTTAAGCCCTTATCACCAGCCGAATGGACTGTGGCACCACACTCTATGCAGGAGTAACAACACACCATCTGCAGAGACTTCAGACCATACAGAACTCCACTGTCAGACTCCACCTCGACCTCCCCATGAGAACCTACATCACCCCTCACCTCAGGAAACTACAGAAAAAAACGGCAATTCAAGCTGCTGATCCACACCTACAAGGCCCTGCACAACCAAAGACCAGCCTAGAGCCTTCATCAACCATTGCCCAAACTTCTACCAACCATCCAGATTCCTGTGATCAACATCCCTGCCTCTCATCCACCCCTCCTGCATCCACCAATGCTACAGCAGAGGACGATTGTTCTCCTACCTTGCAGGAAAAACCTACAACTACCTCCCCTTGCAACTCCGGACCTCAACCTCTCTCCTAGATTTCCGGAAGGCAATCAATACCTTGCTGTTCAACTGATCCCATTGTGAACCAGCATGGCCCGCAGTGCTTGGGTGATTAGCCGTTCTCTACAAATCCGTTGATTCATTGATGGAACTTGATTGATTGATTGATTGATAGGGTGTGTGTACATTTATAGAGACGTTATAATATATATCTTATGGCTACTACACATTGGACATATATATATTTGCCCACAAGCAAAAATAATAATATTTGGAGTGCATATATGATGCATTTAAAGGATTTTAAAGTATTGCTTTTAAAAGGTATCAGGGGACGGAGGAATGAATCTTAAGATATTGTGCATACATATGACTCATTTGGGGAAAATATATTTTCATGTACTTCATTTTTGTATACAAAATATATAAAAATGTTTTTTACACATTACAAATCTGTTTACAATTAAGGATGATAAATTTGACTACAAAGAGGAATTCATCACCCAAAGGATGCACCGTCATCATATTATCTTGTCCATTATGCTCCAAGTACTCCTAGCTGCATCACAGACTTTATTTTCCCCCTACAATAAAGCCTACTGCTCTTAAAATCCGTTGATGAACATAAATATGTTCTGGGTACGTTCATTGGCTACAACAGGTCACATTTTAAGATAGAGTAAGATATTAAGGCACCAGCCCCAGAGATCTAAGAGCATTCAGCACAAGGGGTTAATGCACATGCAGAAGAGATGTTTTGTGTAAGTTGAGGTTAGCATGCTTGACTAATCATATAAATTAGAATAGAGTTGATGTAATTGCTGCAAAACATCTAGTGTAATATAGGCTGAGAGGCCACACCCCCACCTTTTTCCCCAACAAGAAGAGTGTCTGTCAGGCTGAACAAAGGTCTGCCTGACAGACACTCTTTTTGTTCAGGTCAGGCATCCAGGAGCTAGACATGTGCTAAATGCGCAGCCTCCTGGCTGCCTGAGCTGAATTTTGCCATGCTGAGGATTTCACAGCCCTCTAGCCGTAACCTCCTCAGCTTGTCAAAAGTGAGAGGCCCATCCCTATTGACGAGGTAGGTCATCACTGATTGCCTTCGACCTGGGCGCTTCCGTTTTAATACTGAAGTGCCCAGGGGAGAGTGTCAATCAGTGACACCTCGTCACATAGTGGGGTGGGGTCATCAGTCTCACTGACTACATCCCACTCTGTGACCTGTGAGTGCCTGCTGCCTTCCCTCATTGGCAGACCTCAGTTTAGCCAGTGAGGGAAGGCAGCATTACCTCTACGTCCCTCGTCCTCGACCCAGTCATAACACATGAGGTATTCCACACAACAGGAAACAAATCAGGAAACGCTTTTAGACTCCACCCACCCTCCTGTCAGGTGCTATAACACACCTCACCACCAGAAGCAAAACATGTTTTGTTTCCTGTCAGATGGAATTCTGATGGGGACGCTTGGGTGGCTTCGGGGCACTTACCTGCTTCGCCTGGCCTGTGGTTTCCTCCTTTGCTGGGCATTGGGGGTGCTCGTGGACCTCCGTGGGATGTGGATACCGGGCTGCTGGGCTTACTGTGTTTCCTGGATTGCTGGGGACCTGGGTGGCGGGGCCTCTCGGGTCCCCGGTGATTTCGTCTGTTAGCTGCTGTAGTTCGGACTTTTCACTTCGGAGGAGTCTTTGCATGTCTGTCTTTGGACTCGGCTACTGGTTGGAGCTCCAGTTCTTTTCTTGTGCCCTGTGCCTTGGTTTTCGGGGCGCGCCGCGGCTCCTCGCACTCCGGTCATTTCCGGGATTGCTGTGTTGCTGTTTGCCGGAGCCCCGCCCCACAGTCCATCTCCGGAGGCTCGCTCCCGCTGATGCACTGTTACCGGCCGCATGCTTCGGTTGTTTCTCGGCTGTGTGTGCTCGCCTCCTGGAAGGGGGGGGGGAGGCTGATTCTGCCTGAGAGCCCGTTTTAGTAGTCTCTGCAGTGTGCGGGGGTTTTCGCCTTGGCGGCGGGGGCCGGAGCCTCCGTGTCGTGTCGGACGATTGGATGTTCTGCTCCACATTGGCCTGTGCAGGCGCCTGGGTGGGCTCCAGGCTGCTTGTCTTTCAATCCTGCTTGGCTGCAAGGGGGTGATGTCATCGTTCCTTTGGATGATTCATTCGCTGACCGTGGCTCAGCTCCTCCTTCCCCCCTCCTTCCTCCTCGTCTGTTCTTCTCCGTGGTTCAGCTGATGGGTGAGTGCTTCTTTGTATTTTTTTAGCGGGATTCTGCTGTTCTGTCATTCCTTTCTGCTGCTTGTGGTACTACTGGGTGTCTCAAGTCTGCTATGTTGGTTGGTTTGCTGTGCTGCTTTGCTATGGGGAAACACCACGGGAAGAGAAAGCATGTCTCTCCTGTTCGGTCTTCATCTTCCTCCACGGATAGTGGGGATTCTGACCCTGCTGCTCGGAGTGCCAGTTTGGGTGACTCTTAGCTTCTGAAGCGCCTGATTTTGGAGACGCTGTCTGAACTCAAGGCTTCCAGTAAGGGTGCTGGGGGTCACTCTGAGGCTGCTGCTCCCCTGTATTCAGATATTTCTTCCTCTGCTTCCTCGGATGAGTCCACTTTGGGCGCAGTGGATCTGCAGGGCAAGTACATTTCCAAGGACCTGATGCCTGATCTTCTTTGTCATGTTAGGGAGAACATGGGCTTCCCTGAGGTCTCTGTGCCGGGCTCCCCCCAGGACACTGTTCTGCCGCAGTTTCGGAAGCCTGTGTTTTCTTCCATGCCCATCCACCCCTTTGTCATGGATGTCCTCCTTAAGGAATGGAAGGACCCAGACCATATTTCTATGCCCAGATTTATGTCTAAACTTTATCCTTTGCAGGATATGGAGGTTGCCCTGCCTGATTCGGTGCAGAGGGACTCTATTGTTGCTTCTCTGGTGGGTCGGCCCTCCCTGGCAGATGATAATATCCTGAAGGATGGAGTTGATAAAAAGATGGACTCTGCTCTGAAGAAGTCCTATGCTGGCTCTCACCTGGCTCTTAGGTCGGGGGTGTATGGTGCATATGTTGCGCAGTCTTTGCTGGCTGACTTCAAGACTTTGTTTTCTACTATGCAGGAGGGGGGCACTTGTCCGGAGTTGCTGGAATCTATGGAATGTCAATCGGAGTTTCTTTTGGACATCGCCTTTGACTCGGTCAGGGCTTCGGCTCTGTCTTGTGGTTCCTCTGTTGCTGCCCGTCGGAGCATACTTCTGCGGGGTTGGAAGACGGATGCTGCACAGCAGTCTATGGCCTTGATGTTGCCGTTTTCTGGTACTTATCTTTTTGGGGACGCCCTGGAGGACAAGCTCCATAAGGTCTTCAAGGAGAGGAAGCATTCGTTATCGTTCTGTCATACTCCTTCTCATAAGGGGTCCTCCATCTTGAATGCCCGGTCCTTTCGCCAGCCTTCCAGGTTTCAGCAGTCCTCATTTAAGGGCCAGCGTGGTGCTCGTAGATCCTTTCCTCAGAGATTCCAGAAGAAGCCCCAGCCGGATGGTGGGTCTGGCGCTCCTCATTCCTGACTACGTCGTTCCGGTGCCCGTTCTCACTGGTGGTCAGCCCGCGGTTGGTGGGAGACTGCGGCTGTTCCTCCATGCTTGGCTGCTGACGACCTCCGACCAGTGGGTGCTGGATGTTCTTTCCCGGGGTTACCGGATGGAGTTCCTGTCTCCTCCTCCTCCCTCGGGTGTTGTGGTGACCCCTTTACCTTCGGACCCTTCTCGCCCTCTGGCGTTGCTGGAGGGTGTTCAATTACTGTTCAACAAGCGGGCGATTGTCCCGGTTCCCCCCCTGGAACGTGGGCTGGGGACTTATTCCATCGTCTTTGTGGTTCCGAAGGTCACGGGGGGTTTCCGTGTTGTCATCAATCTTCGGGCCCTGAACTTATTTGTACGGAAAATCCCATTCAAGATGGAGACTTTGCAGAAGGTGATTCCCCTGATCCAGGAGGGTTGGGTGTTCACCTCGCTGGATCTCCAGGATGCCTACCTGCATGTTCCGATGACGTTGGTGGATCAGCGGTTCCTGCGCTTCTGCCTGGAAGGTCAACACTGGCAGTTCTGCGTCCTTCCCTTCGGTCTCCGGTCCGCCCCCAGGGTGTTCACCAAGGTGGCTCATCTCCATCTCCTGGGGGTGTCCGTGTTTCCGCACCTGGACGATTGGCTGCTGCAGGCTCCGTCTCCGGAGGTCATGTCTCGCCACCTTTCCTTGACCATGCGTACGCTCGAGGATCATGGCTTCCTTATCAATCTGCCGAAGAGTCATCTGGACCTGCTACTCGGAGGACCTTCATTGGGGCGGTGTTCGACTCTGTTCAGGGCAAGGTCTTTTTCCCGGAGTCCCGGATTCTGCATCTTCAGTCTTTGCTGAGGAAGTTGCTTTCCCGGGTTTCGGCTCCTCTCCTGCAGTGGCTCGTGGTTCAGGGCCACATGTCTGCCACTGTGTTCACGGTGCCCTGGGCCAGGGTTCATCTTCGGCCTCTGTTGTGGCATATTCAGAGTTGGGTGCCCTTTCCTGTCCAGGACTTCTCGATTCCTGTGCCTGTGTCTCCAGAGTTGGTGTCTGCTCTCCAGTGGTGGCTGAACTCTTCGAATCTGTCACGGGGCATGTGGTACTATCCTCCGCCCCCCTTGGTGTTGACGATGGATGCCAGCGCTTCCGGATGATGTGAGACTCTGGGCCCTTGGGCGGTGCAGGCGCGTTGGCTTCCTTCGGAGGCACACGGTTCTCCGAATTGGAGGGAGCTGTCTGCAGTGGAGAGGGCTCTTTGCCTTTTCAAGGATCATCTTCTGGGGTGCAACGTGTTGGTGAGGTCGGACAACACTGTGACCGTGGCCTACATCAACCACCAGGGCAGTACCCGCTGCCTTTCCCTGAACTTGGTGGCGTGTGCAATTGCGAGTTGGGCCGAGTGTCATCTGGTGGCCCTCTCTGCTCTGCATATTCAGGGTGTGGACAACGTGGTTGCAGATTCCTTGAGTCGGAAGTTCCCTTCCTCTCTCTCACTGCGTCTGGCCCCTCGGATTTTCCGGTTGCTCTGCCGGAGGTTCGGGACTCCGGTGCTGGACCTGTTTGCCTCCCGGACCGATGCCCTGCTTCCCCTGTTCTGCTTCGGGACTCCAGAGTTGGGGGCTTGGGGAGTGGATGCCTTGTCAGTCCTTTGGCCTCCTTGGTTCCTTTATGCGTTCCCCCCCTTTCCTCTGATCCCTGGTTTCTTGCTGAAGGTTCAGCGGGTGAGGGCTCAGGTGGTGGCTGTTCTCCCTTATTGGCCTCGCCGCTCCTGGTTTCCTCTGCTGATGAGTCCAGTGGTGGGCCCTCCGTGGGTACTGCCCCGCTTCCCGTACCCTCTGGGTTCCCCGTCTTCCTCCCTGTTGGTTCCTCTCACCTTGGCAGTCTGGAGGTTGAACGGCTGTCTCTTGGAATCCGGGGTTTGTCCGACCACCTCATCACTGTGATGCAGGCTTCTTGTCGGAAGTCCACTCTTTCCTCCTATTCCAAGCACTGGCTTTCCTTTTCTTCTTGGTGTGCTGCCCTGGGCCTGTCCCCTGCCTCCTGTGATGTTTCTTCTGTTCTTTAGTTTTTTTTGGATGGCTTTCAAAAACACTATGCTTTGTCCACTTTGAAGGGTCAGTGGGCTGCTATCCGGGAATTTCGGGATCCGGCTTCTCTTCTGAATTCGGACGGGTTGTTGGTTTCCCGTCTGTTTCAGAGTTTCTCTCTTTCTGCTCCTTCTGTCCGCTCTCTGGTTCCTCCTTGGGATCTTATTTTGGTTTTGGGTGCCTTGCAGTCCCCTCCCTTTGAGCCTTTGGAGTCCGTGGAATTGAAGTTCCTGTCTTTCAAGGTGGCCTTTGAGGTTCTTTAATTTTGACTCCATCTTATATTTGTCATCAATTTGTGTTGCCTTTACACAGACTGCTCTATTCATGAAGTATTTCTGCCCTTTGGACTGCAACGTGTAGAAAACCCCCCTCTGTCCTTGCTTTGAAAGCAATCTTAGACACTAGCTGGCCTAACTGCACACAGAAATGTTCTGCCATTACTGATTGACTTATAAGTGCTGTAATTGATTGACTTATGGGTTGGGCAGAAACACGACGTAAGGGGGACATTCTGGTTACATGATGTTTTTCTATTAGCTACTATTTTGCAGATCTTGTATGTCCATATTAGGTATTTTGTATGCTTGCAGAAGCTAGGACTGCCCCTTTCTTTGATGCTGAGTTTGTAATTCTGAACATATAAAAGGCCTCTGTGTTTTGTACTTTTTAGACTGCCTCATTCAATTGCTAAGGCAGTTGGATGACGTGGCCTCACTTATTAAATTTAATAAAGATGTCTTTTAATATTTCAGCTTCTGTGCCAAGTTCTTTTGTATTAGTGAGACCCCTGAGAATGAAGATTTCAGTTCTTCAGATGGCGCGACCAACGCGGGCTTCATCAGAGAAGTGACTTTCTGTGGGAGTGATCTTGTCAGGAGACAGAAAGCTACTGAGGAAGACAAGACAGGATTCTACTAAGAAGGTACTCTGTGCACAGTAATTCTGGGGATTCTTCGTCTCTGCAGCCCAGTGTATTTCTGCTCTTCCTGATTTTGATCCTCCACAAGATGTCACTCCTGACTGAGAACCTTTTTGGCGTATTATAACTTGGCAGTTAGAATTTGGATAACCTTTTGATTAGTAAAAGTAAGAATTAAGTATAAATGGGTCGCTTCCAGTCCTTTGTTTTTGTGGTTCTTTGCTTAGTTTGTTTGGTCCTTAGTTTTATTTGAAGATTGCAATTTTCAAAAACCGAGGGTCTTGTATATTTACGAGTGTATCGGTAGAGATAACCCCTTGAAGTTTGAAGCTAGATTAGTGAGCTATAAGATGCCTGATCTTAGCAAATTTGGAAATGTAGCTTTGGAACTTTGGAATTTGTGTTGGCCATCTTTTGGATTTGTATAGGTTTGTATATGCAAATTGCAATTTGTGTAGACAGGTAATGAGGAGAATTTTCTCTATTTGGTTTAGTTGAACGGTGCACGTACGAAAAGTACATTAAGCACTATTTTGATTATAATATTGTATATTTTGCAATATTTTGGGCATGCCTGTTTGAAAGCTCACATAAGAAGAATGTGTTGCTTTATTTGGAAGGTACCATGTTGTGATCTGAAGTAAATTGGCCGGCTTCCCTAGCGGGAAATATCTAAATAGGTTAGATTTAAAAACATATTTCTTCCTTGGTGATTTTGTGTCCCCAGGGAATTAAAAAATGGACATAATACATACAAGGATCCTTTGTTCTTGCAGTTTTATGAATGAAGATATGCAGAACGATTTTGTTTGGTGTTCTGCTAGTCAAAGCTAGTGAATTGAGTGCATTTTCGTTTCTTGGACATACATCAGTCTGTTGGCCTGTTTTTGCAGTCTTTTGGAACACAATTGAGAAGCGTTTCTTGTAAATATGACTTACAACTAGCATTTACAAATTGTTTGGTTTAAGTACAGTCTCTATGCTGTCCTTTATTTCTGTCCTGAGTATTGGTTTGTGGGTTAAATGTGTGTTTAAATGTCTCTGTGGTTTTCCCATTAGTGCAATTTCTTTAAGTAAATAGCGTTGGCGCTATTTACGAAAATGCATGGCTAAAAGCGCGCCGTATTGTGTGTGACCCCTTTCTGTTTGTCTGAAATGAGCTCAAATGTGTAATGGTGTTTTTTCTTGATGTTTTCAGTCTATTAAGCAAGATGTCAAATTTTTAAAAACCAAAATGTAAATTTACATTCACTAGGAATAAAAAGCCCCAAAAACGAATTTGGGTGTTTTGCAAAAAAAACTTACAGCATTTTTCTTAGATACATTGTGTTAGGTATTAACAGGCAAACAGATCAGCTGAAGTAAATTCCTGCTGAACTCAAAATATTATAGAACACGCATTGATATGTGTTAGTTTGAAAAAGACTGCAGCTGCCCATGTTACAAAACTTTACAGACAAGCTACATAAACAGGAATATTTATACAGCCAGGACTTTCCTCGCAGTTGCACCAGTGAAACTTTGCATTTCAGAATGTTGTTTTAAAAAGGTTTCAAAACTAAGGTTCATTATTTTGTATCATAGGAAGATATTTTAATTAAGGGTTTTCCTCTCTTTAAGCATTTCTGTAAGTATATTCTTGGCTCAGTTCCTAAGTAATAATTAACCCATGTAGTGAAAGAAACATTTAAAAGGAAAGAAACCGTAACAGATGCTGAAACAAGATAGGGCAAGTGCAAGGAAACTAAAAGTTAACGATATCTTGAACATTGATTGGCAATCTCAGTTAAAGATCAATCAGGGAGATTGGTTTTGCAGGTCAGTTTCGGGTGAAGAAATTAGTTTCTTACAGTTTAAACTGGTTAATGTGTAAATGACCTGGGGAGCCCAGGCCACTTTGTTCGTCGTGGCACAGAGGAAAAAAAAAAAAGAGAAAAGAAAATGAAGTCAGATTCGAGGAATTACAGAGCCTTAATATGTGGAATTCTCAAAACTGATTGGGTTATAAAAATAAGTGCTACAAAATTAGTTTTTTACTATTCATGAAGATTAATGCTCATACTGTGACCTCCTAGCATTATAATTTAATTTAAGTTATGGTACACTGCATAATGAGAACATTAGCATATGGGATTTTTACTTAGCTCAGGTGTACAAAACTCATTTTTATAAGGATTTACATGGGCTATGTCTCATGTCCAACCTTTGCAGTTTATAAAGAACATTCTGAGGATGATTAATATGTAAAAAAAATATAGGATATTTATTTTTAAGTGCCCCAAATAGCACAGTCGAATTTGGGTAAAATTTGGGCATTTTGCCATTTAAAATAGCTTTAAAAGTACTTTAGGCTTCTTCAGTAAATGCATACATTTAGGTATAATACAAATTTGCAGGTTGTTCCCATTTAGGTTTCTTTTTAAATAGGTCAGTGAGCCAATGTGCCTGGTGCAGAGGTTTGAGTTTAATATCAGAGTGGAAGGTTTTAACTTTTGCTGGACCTAACTGAGACCTTCAGCCTTTTAAGGTTGATGAAATGAGTGCCATTGCAAACAAGCATTTGTTCTAAAAACTGGTATGTGTTATTATGTTCTGTGAATTATACACAGTAACTGTTTTAATAATTCAAGTATAGAAATAAATTGTATCCCCTAACAGGAGTAATATCTATATCATGTGTTTTTAAATAGGGTTGGTTATTGCAGGTTAGAAAGAGTTGGCAAGGGTTTTTTTTGGTCTTTTTTCAGCCTTAGAGTGAGGAATGGATTGAGGGCTGAGGAGCCTGCAAGGCAGATTTTGACTTTAAGGTCAGTGAGGTAGGATAGGAGTAAGTGTAAAGAGATGGAGAAATTATTGCTTGGAAAAGCAGGGCCTCAAAGGGTGTTGGCGCACGGGGCACGCAGAGTGTCTGTGAAAAAGTTTTTGGGAAAATTAAAAAGGTTTAGCATGTTTTCAAAAGATGGTTGTTACAGTTGATATTTTGTGTGTTATGTGCAGTAATGTTCGTGCGTTTTACATATTTTTGCATTTTATCCTTTTATGAATTGTTCCTGCTGGTCTTGTGTGTGTGAGGATTTTAAGCCTGACAAATTAAGCAGGCTTGAATATTCTGTTTTGAGCTGCAGGTTCACAGTGCATAAAAGTGCATGCAATAGTGTTGTGTGTCACCGCTTATTTACAGGTGCTATTGTTTTGTCTATTTTTTTTGTGCTTAATATACAGCGCGTATATCTGATGGCTTGGCATATGTGTGTTTTTTTTGCGCTGATGATACTAAATTTCACAGATATGGTTTTTCATGCTGTGCCCAAAACAAGACAACACTTCACCAGTGTATGTCAAATTTGGCAATAAATATTGAAGAAAAGTAAAAAGCAAATTGTTTCATCTAGTCACGATACTGTCCTCCTCCCTTAAAGGAACAGAAAGCCCTAAAAATTATGTATCCTGATTGGGCGTAAGGATAAATTATAGATTTGTGACTCTTGTACATGGTGACCTAATTTCTATATTACATTAGTCAGTTTTGTTCTGCTTCCCAAGTAGTGTATGGCTTTGTACAATAAAGGAAACAAGGCTTCATTTTTACCTAGTCCCATTTCCCTTTTCCAAATTCCTTTCACTAGTTGGTGTATTGCTCAGGTTCACACTTCTAGATTGCAGTAATATACCAGAGAACCCCACATTATGTATAATTCCCTTTTCTATGACCAGACTGTTTTAAAAAAAAAATTCTTTAGGCCTACTTTGATGTTTCCCAGTCTAACTGTCAGGGTAGTGACGGACTGGTTAAATGACTCAATATTATAGTAAGATAAGTTTTCCACCTCAATAGGAGACACCTTACATTTTTTTGAATATGGCAAATGCAATGCCTATTCTAATTTGGTTTTTAGGTCCTTTTTTCTACTGCTTTAATTTTTGATGGACCAGATGTATTTTACATAATGGAAATACTAGGACTCTCTAGTTCTTGTCTTTTGTTTCCACATCTTGATCATTAGCTTTTGTATTGCATAGTCCACCTGATGCACAATTATTAAAGGGAGGTATCTACATGTCCCTGATAATCTGTATGATGTAATTTCTCTTTTGAAATGTTCTAATCAAGGAATTTAGGAACACCTATATGTAATTATTGAGAGAAAAAATGTGTTTGCCCCATTAGACAATGCCACTATTTGTGAGGACATCCATTCAGATAGAATTCCCATGTCGCTATCTACCCTTAGATGGTAGAGGATATGCTCTCATAAGGAAACCCAATTAAAAAACTAGAGGCACTGTTTTGCCTACTGCCTTTATATTTGCATTGCTTTTTGAGAATGACAGTGTATTCTAGACCAGAAATGTCCCATGACTATGGCCACCCTTTTAAAGATTGCAGGCCACTTGCTTGCAGTCCCTTGTTATACAATGAACTGTTTTTGTACTTAAATTGAAGGAAATAACTGTTACATTTCCTACGTCACTAGGTTCTGCGGGATCTTCCAGAGTCAAAGGAAGAATGATACCCTGCAGAACGCTAATTCTCATCAGTGTCAGCTACAGATGAGGGCTACATACCTTGGCCCTACAGCACCCAGACATCGATCGCCAGCGTGCCATCAGTGATATCTCTAACTATTTTACTTACTTCATCAGAAGGCTTTGAACAAAAAATGTCAGTGCAAAAGAGCGCCTGTTATATGCTGGTTAAACTCTGACAGTGTGCAGTCCCTTGAGCCCCTTGGGCTGTGTTTTTGGCCACACAACCCCTTTTCCTTTGCTCCAACGGAAGTGCAGTGCACCGGAGGATTTGAGATTGGCAAAAGGCACTACATTATGGTGCCCATGAAAGAGAAGCCCGAGCATCCTCTGACACTGAATAGAGAGTGTTGGAGCCTGAAAGTGTTGCTGAGAGTGACAGTCTGTTGCTCTTTCCCGATTAATAGTACTTGGGTCTGCATGAGATGATCTGTGCTCTTGATCAATGAAGAGCACACTATCTGTAGTGCCTGCAGCACAGGAAATATTGGTTCACTGCCTTGAGACATTGAGACTTTTGAATGAGCTATGAGTGTTTGCCAGGAGGGCACTCCAACGGATACTGAGTAACATCATTTTCATGAAAGGCCTGAAAGAAGAGGCCCATGCAGAAGAAAACAACAGAAACAGGATTTGATGGACAATAGAAGCCTGCCAGGAGAGGCTTTGACGGACTCTGGGTATTTCCTGTGAGCTTGTATAGAATGGAGTTTGGAGACTGATTCTTGTTTTGCTGGCATTATTTTAAAGTACTATTCTGTTTAGTAAAAGCAGAATAAAGTCCATTTTCTGTGGAGGAATATCCCCTTTTTCACCTCAGAGCGTTGATGAGGATCACCACTGTTTCACCTGAACATGTGATGGGTTACTGAAATGCATAGGAGCCATAAAAATTTTAGTACATAATTTTAGGATTTGCTTTCTGTTTAGGGTTGTGAAAAATTATAATCCTGTTTGTAATTGTGGTCATTACTTTCTTCTGCTATCTAGATTTTGAATGTTTTGTTCTTTTTGTATTCCTGCTGATAGCTTACATATATCTGTTTTCATGAAATGAGTAGAATGCTCGCCTAAGCAAGGAATTAGGATTTGCCTGTGTAATGGCAAAAGCAGGGTCTGAGGTTCTTTAATTTTTTACTCCATCTTATATTTGTCATCAATTTGTGTTGCCTTTTCACAGACTGCTCTATTCATGAATTATTTCTGCCCTTTGGACTGCAACGTGTAGAAAACCCCCTCTGTCCTTGCTTTGAAAGCAATCTTAGACACTAGCTGGCCTAACTGCACACAGACATGTTCTGCCATTACTTATTGACTTATAAGTGCTGTAACTGATTGACTTATGGGTTGGGCAGAAACACGACGTAAGGGGGACATTCTGGTTACATGATGTTTTTCTATTGGCTACTATTTTGCAGATCTTGTATGTCTATATTAGGTATTTTGTATGCTTGCAGAAGCTAGGACTGCCCCTTTCTTTGATGCTGAGTTTGTAATTCCGAACATATAAAAGGCCTCTGTGTTTTGTACTTTTTAGACTGCCTCATTCAATTGCTAAGGCAGTTGGATGACGTGGCCTCACTTATTAAATTTAAAAAAGATGTCTTTTAATATTTCAGCTTCTGTGCCAAGTTCTTTTGTATTAGTGAGACCCCTGAGAATGAAGATTTCAGTTCTTCACCTTCTTGGTGGCTGTTATTTCTGCTCGGAGGTTGGGCGAGTTTACGGCATTGCGCTGTTCTCCCCCCTTTTTGAGGTTTATGGATGACGCAGTGGTTCTTTCTTTGGACCCCGGGTTTTTGCCTAAAGTTTGTTCCCGTATCCATTGCTCCCAGGAATTGATTCTTCCTTCTGTCTTTCTCCTTCCTCGCCTTCTGACGTCTTGCTCCATTCTTTGGATGTGTGACGTGCATTGTATGTTTATGTTGCACGTTCTGCTGGGTTTCGGTCTTCTGACTCCCTCTTCGTGACCTTTGGTTTGGCTGGTAGGGGTAAAGCTGCCTCTCGTCTTACTTTGGGTCGCTGGATCAAGGCTGTGATCTCTTTGGCATACCAGGGCTCTGGTTTGCCTTGCCCGTCAGGGGTTCAGGCGAGATCTACCAGGGGTGTGTCTGCTTCTTGGGCTGCTTTCCATGGAGTTCCCCTTGAGGAGATCTGTAGGGCCGGGACCTGGGCGTCCGAGTCCACTTTTGTGCGACATTATCGCTTGAATTGTGCTCTGTCTGGCCGCCCTGATTTTGGCTCTGGAGTGTTGCATGCTGTGGGGGTTCCCCCCCTGTTTGATTCTGTTTGTATCTGTTTATTATTAAACTCTGTCTTGCTGCACTCCTTGGTGTCTGTTCTGTTTCTGTTTGTGGTGTGCCAAAGGCCTTTGTGGGGTTGCTTTGGTATGCCTCATGTGTTATGACTGGGTCAAGGACGAGGGACGTAGAGGTAATGCTATGATTACTGGGGGTAATCTCCATTACTCTTAGTCCTACTCGTCCTCGACCCAGTCATACATCCCGCCCGCCCTCCCTTTTCCAGGCCTTCGGTGCTTGGTACATCAGGATTTGCTTCTGGTGGTGAGGTGTGTTATAGCACCTGACAGGAGGGTGGGTGGAGTCTAAAAGCGTTTCCTGTTTTGTTTCCTGTCGTGTGGAATACCTCATGTGTTATGACTGGGTCGAGGACGAGTAGGACTTAGAGTAATTGGGATTACCCCCAGTAATCATAGCAATCCCAACCAACCTGGGACCACCAAGAAGTCCCTCTCTACAGTGTAGGGAAGTTTTATGCGCTTTTTATGTTTGGTGTGTACATGTATGAATGTATGTGCATTTGGAAGTGAGTGTTGTGAATGGGTGTGTGGGCATGTGTGAATGCAGGGTGTGAGTGTGTATGTGGGCATGTGTTGTCCCCGCCCCCTCCCTGGTTAAATTACCGGCTGCCACCAGTCAATTAACCATAGTAGGGCTGCGCTTAAAGGCTGTGTTCTTTTATGCAATATCCCAAGGCTGGTGTGTTATGCAGGCCACAGCACTGCCATATGCTAAGAGTAAATTGAGAGCGATTGCCACCAAGACAGATGGCTTTCAACAAAAGCATATAGATCTCACCACAATTTCCCCCTGGGATATATAGAATGTGTGTTTGCTAAACCATGCTGTTAAATGTCTGGGAATAGCAGATAATAGGTCGTGGTTAAAGGAAAAACGAATGAGTTCAAAGTATTCGCTCGCCTTAACTAAAGTTAAATAAACAAGAAACGTGGACCGTTTTCATTAAATATGTTTCAGCATTCACTATTCGAATGCTGTTACTCCATCTTTTTATTACAGTAATAGATGTGCTTTCACACAGATGCAAGCATTCTACATACTACAGTCCTCACATTACATTACTTCACATTGTCATGCAGCCTGTAACTACTGATGCGCTTGATTAGAAGCTGATTGTTCTCAGAACAGCTGATTTCCTCTGGACATTTTTCTCTGCATTATCCGACGATTTTCCTTTCAATATCTACTCAAGTGAAAATTGAACTTTTCACAGAGCTTTGAACATTGATCGAGCAATTCCAGATGCAGTGATTGCCTTTTCACATCAAGAGATCAAAACTGAAAATAGTGCAGAGTTCAATAAAGTACTTAGGTGAAATACGATTATATTTATTTCTCCTCTCTCTGCTATTGATCTTGCAGTTTCTAACCTTTTCCATTTCATCTTCATTTGAGGAATCTACTTTTTCCATTAAGTTTACTTCTAAACTCTGGTGATGACTCCTATTAAAGTGTATAGAAATTAGTCCTATTCTGTGCATTCTTAGCATAAATATATATTCATATATATATATATATATATATATATATATATATATATATATATATATATATATATACATATATATATATATATATATATATACACACACATACAACCACAAGCAACAATACTAATATGTTGGAGTGCATATATGATGCACTTAAAGTATTTGAAAAGCATTGTTTTTAAAAGTTACCAGGCGACGATTTTGCATACATATGAATCATTAGGAGAAATTTTCCCTAAAAAATGAATCATACTGCTCTTAAAACCCGTTGATGAACATAAATATATTCTGGCTACGTTCATTGGCTACAACAGGTCACATTTTAAGATAGAGAAAGATATTAGGGCATCAGCCCCAGAGATCTACGAGCATTCAGCTCAAGTGGTTAACACACTTGCAGCAGAGATGTTTTGTGTAAACTGAAATTTGCATGATCGACTAATTGTATAAATAGATTATAGTTAATGTAATTGCAGCAAAACACTTTGTGTAATCCACAGATTGCAACTTCTTTTCCGACTAAGGCAGCAGAATGCTTTAAGCCATTCATGATAGCGATCCTTGTGTGACCTGCAAGTCCCTATCTCCAATCTGGTTAACTAACAATCTCTGTAGGTGATGTGCTTAAGGTTGTAAGGTTAACTGTGAATCCTTGCAGATTTTAACATAATGTGTTATTCTTCCAATTTTAATAAAATGAGTACCATTGAGTTCAATAGTATCAAGTGCAAAGCAATTCAATTTGTATTGGTTACTATAAAAATAGTTCTTATTGGTTTAAGTGCACACTGAAAGCTTCCTAGCTCAAATACGTTGCTTACCTTGTTTGCTGAATTGCTATTCTTGTTTTGCTTGTCTTAAACACAGCCAACAAGCATTTTGTGCTACCAATCAGTTTTCTGTTAATTTCCACCTTTACTTTTCCATTGGAGGTCCCTTGTTTTTAGTAGCGTAAGCAAACCATTTTAATATCCCAAATTATGGCTGGTTTGTGAAGTGGCATGAATATCAAAGCGCATCTTTGTGTTCCTTGATGCCCTTCTAGTTAATGACTGCCAACTGTGGCCTCTTTTTACCTTGGACACATGCTAGGACAAGCTAACGAAATGAATTGCTAATTGTCCTTGAAGTTGGCTATTAGTTGCACAGAGGCGAAAACAAAGATCCAATGCCCCACTGAATCCTGTAGACTACACTTCAGCATGAAGGAGAACTCACTAAGTATGCCAGAGCTCCAGGGGTTGCCACTGTGTATTGCGATTTTTACAATGACCACCACAAACTAGAAGATACAGCTCGGTGAAATACATGGGAGTTTCCCAAACCTCAGACCAGAGTGGGTTTCAGCTGGAGAACCACTGAAGGAGTAGGTTTGCAATTACTTCCCACATAATGACATTCTCAGACTTAACAAATCTTTATTTTTCACTAATAAAATATTACAGACTCTGCTAATTTTAAGACACACACAGTTTGGTTTATTTCTTAAAATGCACGTAGCATAAATTGTACAAAATTAGCTTATTTTTTAACAAAGATCATTGGTTTTGTCTTTCCTAAAAATGAAGTTCCATATGTAAAAACATAATGAAAAATATGAGTCATATTAGTGAGAGAAATTGCTGTAAAATTTGAGATCACCCTTTTAGCCCATCTACCAAAATACTTATGGGTAGCTCACTGGAGCGCAATCAGTTTAATTTCCTAATAAATATCAAGCAGTTCTGCAAAAAAAGGTGTGATGAATTGTTGAACATCTGATTAGTTTTTGCAATCTGGATTTCTATGGTTACAGGATGATGTGTGTAATGAACAAAGAAAAGATGAAGTACAAAAAGATAGCACAGGTGTGGATCAAAGACTTCATTATTAAATATAGTTGTAGTATGTACTCCCAACTGCTAATCCAGTTGACATATTTAAACAGTAGCGGCTTACAACAGAGAAAAGTGGAGGGCAGCATGACTGACAATAATGAATAAATTAAAAATAAAATGTACCTGCTGCCTCAACGCCTCAGTGCTCTTCTGATCCTGATCACAGGCTCCCAGACTCCCCTGCTCCCAGACGCTGCTCTCATGCTGGTAATACTATTACCCAGCTTGAGAGAAGCGCTGGGATTGGGCGGAACGGGCTGCTTTGATGCTCTCAGAGGGACTGGGAGCTTGTGCCTTTTGTTCTCTGTGCAATGGCCTGGAGATAGGTAAGTGTGCATGATGCTTTGGCTGGCCTAAGACATTCGGCCAAACCGTCATGTGCACTTGCAGTGGCCACCACTCCTCCTTCATGCTGCTGTCAGAGGATAGCCTCCTCAAGACTCAACTCCTGCTCTGTCATGAAAATAAAAATTATAGTAAAACTGCTTTATTATCATTTTATTTTACATGTTTTTATCTGCTGGCTGTGGCAGTGGGGCGACGCTCCTCCACCATAATGGAAGAGCTGCCGCTGTATTTGAAATCATTTGTATATTCACATGCAATGTACCTGACCCTACTTTTGGCACAAGTACATTCTATAGGAGTTGCGAGAAGTCCTCATTGCAAACTTAAGTTCAAAATAAACTGATTAGTGTGATAAAACTAATAAGAACTATTATTACAGCTAGCCACATCTATGATTGACCCTTTATCATTTTAAGAGCATCCTTTCCACATAAAGCCCTATGATACAAGACATTGTTTGGAAAAAATGATGTTTCAGACTGGTCAAAAATGATTATTTGAAAAGTAAACATGCTCTGAATAAAAGTCATTGATTTTTGATTTAAAACACATTTTAACATATAAATAAAGCATAAAAATATTTGACTCATAGAAAAGGCATGTTTTCCATTGGTTGTTCCTGAATAGTAATAATGAAATTAGGGGAATATAGCTACCTCATCAACGCTTCGCAGACAAAATACCAGCACAGAGGTATTGAACCTCTGATTCCAAATAAGTGGTTTATCTCACTAGACACCCATGCTGGCTAGCTTATCTGGATGAATACCCACACCTACAGCTACAATATGGGAAGGAGAGCAATACACTGTGTTAGACCTGGCACCTTGGCGTGAGTTTCCCTTCCACTTTTTGCTGATGTGCCTCCGATGTTTTGCTGGTTTTCCGATACTCAGGGCACTGCACCACGGCCGACCCGTGCCGCAGTGCAAGTGCTCCCTACTGTAAATTGTACATGCGATTGGTATCCATGATTGGTTCATTGGATTTACTGTTAGTCCCTAGTAAAGTGCACTAGGAGTGCCGGGGCTTGTAGATGCCAATACTGCTAGTGGGCCTGCAGCGCTGGTTGCGCCACCCACCGAAGCAGCCGTAAAGATGTGTCTGGGGACTGCGACCGCAGAACCCGCGTGCGGTCTCGTACTGTCACGCTAGCTGGGCAAGTGCACCCACTTGCCAGCCCCTGAACCTTCCCTTGACTACATATTAGTCACCCCTATGGTAGGCCTGCGGGCAGGGTGCGTTGTAGGTGTAAGGTAGGACAGGCCCTGATGTGTGTGGCATGTCCTAGTAGTGACTTACAACCAAAATCGTATTTCACTATTGAAGGCTACCTGCTTCCATTAGGCCAGACTGAGCTGCTGGAATTATTACACCCTATAATCCCAGCAGGCTCCAGGAGCATGGTAGCGCGTCGTGTTTAGTATGCCTAAACTCAGGATGATAAAATATTTCTTGTAGTCAAGTTTATTTTAGTATCCTGTGTTTGCAAAAGCTACTTTTAGAAAGTTAGCAGTTGCTTGCCTAACCATTTCAGCCCGCCTCTGCTGGTATGTGTATCTGACTGTCTGGGATGCGTGAGTGACAGGGCTGGGGGAATGACAGGTGGTGAATGCGCAGATTACACCTTAGTGGGAGATAGGAGTGGCTCTTGACTCTGGATCTTGCTGTGCTCTGCCACCACAATGCTGGCTCCACCCTCCTGGGGAGCGACTGATGACTCAGCCGACACCTGGCCCAGGAAGGGCGAAGCCCCATCAACAAGGTACTCTGGCTGCCCCTGTCCGCACAATGCTGGCTCCACCTCCTGTGGGGCGTCTGATGCGCCTGCCCCTCACACTGAAAGCAGAAGCCGGAGTACACCCACCGGAGTACTCAAGGACTGAAAGTGGCTATGCAAAGGCCCCCCTGGCCTGCGAGAACAAAAGAAATGCAGTATAAGAGAAGGAGCCCTGCTCCTTGAAAATTAGATCCTGTTTGGGCTACAGAAGGAACTCTGCCCGACGAGAAGGACCGTGAAGGACAAGGAAGAGTGCTGTCTCTTGCCTGTGTCTGGTGCCTTGCTGCCGAAGGAGAGGAAAAAGGAAAGACTGCGAGAAGACTTTTGCTTGACAAGACTTTGTGCCAAACTCTGCTGAAACGATCTCCAAGGGCTTGCTGCTGAACTTGCCCCCTGACCAGCGCCCCAGGACCAGTGGGCGCTACACCCTGAAGAAAGCGACTGTGTGTGCCGCCTATTGCTGCAGTACTGACAGAGGGGTCTGGGAGCGCTGGGCAAGCCTGCCACGCTCCCCGTAATCCAAGGCATCGATATCCTCCCGAACACCGTGACCGGGACCCTAGGCAACCGCGGGAGCAAAGTGAGGTCCAGCCGCCGCTGGCCTGAACACCGTGACCACACCTGCACCGGGAACCGAGAGCAAAGCGAAGGAGGACCCGTCCGGTCCAAGCTCCCGAGCTGACTGTGCTTCGAGCCGTCAGCCCATCTGCAAAGACGGACAGCCGCCCTGTGAGAACCCCCCTCTGGTCGGTATCCCGCCCGACAGCCCAGCTGTGAGCGCGCAGCTGCAACCGGCCCTTGGCTGGGTACGTCCTGCACTTGGGGACCGTACTGCCACTGGCCGCCACCCCAACAGCCGCCGCCTCCAGGGTTGGAGAGAACGCCGAAGGAAGGACCCTGCCACAGAACACCGCTGCCCCGGGTGACCCGTGAACTGCTCGGCTGAGAGCCGCAACGAACAGCGACCCCGGGAAGGCAACGCGACGTGGGACAGCTCCCCTGGAAGCCGCCTGCTCCACAAGAACTTTGTTGAACTGGGCAGAAGGCCCTAAAGAACGCTTATTGCTGGAAAGAACTGTGGCAACTTGAACTAAGTAAATTGGAACCGCCATTTGAAAGTTTGATAACTGTATTCACAAGCCTGCTTGAAATCTATATAAAGATATATATTTTTACAGAATACAGTTTGGTCTCATTGTGTGGTGGGTTGGTTGTGAGGGTGTAATATTGCAAGTGTTTAACCCTGTGTGCCCCAAAGATTAGCCTACGACTGCTTAAGCCACACTACCTAGAGGGTAAGCAGAGGTTGTCTGGAAGGTAACCCTCAGCCCTGACGAGGAAGAGAGAGTCCCTGCTTGTCGCTAGTGTTACACTGCGCCAACTAGAGCCTCCCCCTTCCTACATTGGACGCAGCGGTGAGGATTTTCGAATTTACACTTGCAGTATCTATATCTTAACTTCTGACCATTGCACAGTGATTACATTCCAGTTACTTAGCCACAGACTTTGCTTTTGAAATCTTGCCGAAAGAAGATTCCGAGTGTAAGAGCCATGCCGGGCACAAAGAGCCTGGATGGAGCGGAGTCCACGACCTTCGAGATGTTGGAGGTGGAGTGGGACGCCGCAAAGCTGGACAAATACTCAAAGACTGAACTGAAGTTTTTCTGTAAGAAACTCAAGGTTCCGCACGCCGGTTGCAAGAACAAGCCACAGTTCTACAAGGCCCTGAAAGCCTGGATAGAGTCCAGAAAGGCCCCGGAAGATCAAGATGCCCTCGCGGAGCAAGATGCGACTGAAGAGCAGAATGCACCTATGGATCTGGTGGATCTCGAAAGGCAAGACAGCGTGCACAGCTTTGGTAAAGGCCTGTCGCCAGAGGAGCTGGCAGACAGGAAAGAAACAAGGAATCACGAAAGAAAGCTGGCAGAATTAAAAATCCAACTGGAGCTTGAAACCAAAAGAATGGCGCTGGAAGAGCGAAAGCACCAAATGGATTACGAATTGAAAATGAGGGAGATGAGTCTAAAGGAGAGAAACTTGGATCATCCTCCCTCTGGTGGCAGCACATCGCCAGTGCAGGTAGAGTCAAGAGTGCACATTCCAAAAGATGTAGTTAAAGAATTCTTTAAAGGGGATGACATAGGACAATCGTTTAGGGCATACGAGGTAGCCATGTCCTCCCACCGGGTCCCTGACAAGGATTGGGGAGCGGGGTTGTGGGGAAGGTTCCTTAGCGAAGGGCGAGATACCTTGCTAGATTTGCCCGTTGAAAATCAGAGATCCTATTCCCACATGAAAGAAGCTTTAATGAACAGGTACGGGCTTACCCCTGAAATGTATAGACAGAAGTTTAGGGGATGTACTAAGCGGCCTGGGAATACGTATGTGGAGTATGTGACTTATTTTTGCAGAGCACTGGATGGTTGGGTGAAGGGTAGCCAAGTGAATGATTTTCAAGGTCTCTTTGATTTAATTGCATGGGAGCACTTGTCTGATCACTGTTTTCCTGAGTTACGCCAACACCTGATCGATAGCAAGCTGTCCAACCCGAGGAAGCTTGCTGAGGAGGCGGACCGCTGGCTCAGCACCAGGGTCCACAAGGGTCCAGTGGGAGACTCCGCCAAGAGTGGGCAGGGTCCCCAGCAGAAGAGTGGGGGGGACAAGGGGGGAAAACAGAAAGGGTTCCAAAAAGGCCCCCAAAGTAGTTCCCCGGGGAACCAGCAGCAAGGTTCTCAGCCTCCCCCACCCACAAAGCAGAATGGGGCCCGACAGGTAAACCTGTTCCAAAGGGGCCCTTCAATTGTTACAAATGTGGCGAGCCTGGGCACATATCCAGTGACCCCAAGTGTCGCCTGTTTGGAAAACCCGCACCCACTGGTGCTCCGCCCCGTCAAGTGACTAGTGTTCACTTAGGAGAAGAAGTGATGGTCCCGGGGGGTGGAGATCCCGTTCACATGACCCTAGTCTCGCTAGGAGACAGTGAGATGATCCCTACGAACTACCTGCCCTCTAACACTAAGAAATATGGGCAGGTGGTGATCGTCAATGGTAAGGAAGCTGAGGCTCTTAGAGACACAGGAGCCAGTGTGACTGCAGTGAGGCAGCACCTGGTGTCTCAAGAGCAGGTTGTACCCCATGCCTACTGTAGGGTTATCAACGCTGATAATTCAGAGAGTCAGTGTCCGATGGCTCAAGTTCCCTTCGAGTGGGGGGGGGGTCTCTGGTACTCTGCAGGTCTGTGTAAGGAAAACCATGCCTGTTGACTGTTTGCTAGGGAATGACTTGGAGCACTCCCCTTGGGAAAAGGTGGAGAAGAAGACTCACCTGCGGATGGTGGGTCTGCCTGACTGGGCGTGCGTGACCACCCGGTCAATGGCAGCCAGTAGGGGTGATCAAGAGGTCCTGGGGCCTGAAGGAGAGGCCCAGGAACCAGCCTTAGGGAGAAGGCGCAGGGGGCGCGGGAAATCGGCCCCTGAAGTTCCCACGGTCCAGGAGGAAGCAGACCTTGAGGGGGATGCCCTGGAGCCTACAGGGGAACAGATTGCCGAACTGGGGGACCTGCCTGAGCTGACCCATTGGCAGCAAGAAGGAGGACCCTCCAGGGAGGAATTCTGCAAGGAGCAGAAAGAATGCCCTTCTCTCGTGGGTATGCAGCAGCAGGCTGCAGACCAGGCCAATGGTGTTCAGGCCAAGACACATTATGTGTACTGGGAGAACGACCTCCTGTATTCATAGCCTAAGGCTGCTGAACCTGGGTCAGCCCGTGTGCTGGTGGTACCCCAGAAGTTCAGAGCCTTCCTACTGGGTCTGGCTCACGATGTGCCTTTAGCAGGACATTTGGGGATGGACAAGACCTATGACAGGCTTGTCACCCACTTTTACTGGCCCCAAATGCACAAGAGCTCAGACGCTCATTGTAGAACCTGTCCGACTTGCCAGGCAAGTGGGAAGACCGGAGGGAAGAACAAGGCTCCCCTCCAACCCTTCCCTGTAGTTGGTACGCCATTCCAGCGAGTGGGTATTGACATCGTTGGGCCACTGGACCCCAAGACAGCCATGGGCAACAGGTTCATCCTGGTCTTGGTGGACCATGCCACCCGGTACCCTGAAGCCATCCCCCTGAGGACAGTGACGGCCCCCGTGGTGGGACGTGCACTGATGGGAATTTTCTCACGAGTAGGATTCCCTCTAGAGGTGGTGAGCGACAGGGGGACCAACTTCATATCCAAGTATATGAAGTCCCTTTGGCAAGAGTGTGGTGTAACGTACAAGTTCACCACACCTTACCATCCCCAAGGTAACGGGTTGGTTGAGAGATTCAACCGAACCCTGAAAGGCATGATCATGGGCCTAGAAGGTCCGATGAGGCGTAAGTGGGACGTCCTCTTACCATGCCTGCTCTTTGCATATCGCGAGGTACCACAGAAGTCCCTAGGGTTCAGCCCCTTTGAGCTACTGTACGGTCACCCCGTGAGAGGACCACTGAGTTTGGTAAAGGAAGGCTGGGAGCAATCTCCCAGGAAACCTCCCCAGAATGTATATAGCTACATGCTGGCCTTCAGAAACCAAACCAGGCGCTTCAGACAACTTGCCGAGGCAAATCTGGAAGCGAGCCAGGAGGAGATGAAGCGGTGGTACGACCAGAATGCCACTCTGGTCGAGCTTCAGCCTGGACAAGAGGTGTATGTCCTGGCCCCAGTGGAGCCCTGTGCCCTTCAGGATAAGTGGACAGGCCCATTTGAGGTTGTGGAGCGCAGGAGCCCAGTGACATACTTGGTGGACATGAAGACGCCCAGGAACCCTTTGAGGGTCCTACATGTCAACCGCCTCAAGCCCCACTTACGAAGGTCCGAAGTGGGCATGTTGTTGGCAACCGATGACGGAATGGAGGAGGAGTCGGAGCCTCTTCCTGACCTCTTGGTGGCCTGTGAAAAAGATGGGTCAGTGGATGGAGTTAACCTCTCACCCACCCTGACCACCGAACAACAGGAAGACTGCCGTCAGTTGCTGGGGCAGTTTCCAGATCTGTTCTCCCTGGTTCCGAGTGTCACAGATTGGTGCGTCCATGATGTGGACACTGGAGACAGCTTACCTGTGAAGCATAAGGCTTACAGAGTGACTGACAGGGTCCGGGCCTGCATCAAGGAGGAGGTCTCCAAGATGCTTGCCCTGGGGGTGGTTGAGTCTTCCAGCAGTCCTTGGTCCAGCCCCGTGGTCTTGGTCCCAAAGGCTGGCTGCGCCGGGAGCCACACCCGAACTACGGTTCTGTGTGGACTACAGAGGACTCAATTCAGTCACGAAGACTGACGCGCACCCCATCCCCAGAGCTGATGAGCTCATTGATCGGCTGGGAGCTGCCCGGTTCCTCAGCACGTTTGATCTAACGTCTGGGTACTGGCAGATCGCCTTGACCGATGGGGCAAAGGAGAGGTCAGCATTCTCTACACCAGATGGGCATTTCCAGTTCCGGGTTATGCCATTTGGAATGAAGAATGCCCCTGCCACCTTTCAGAGATTGGTCAACCAGGTGTTGGCTGGGCTGGATGAGTTCAGTGCCGCCTACCTGGATGACATCGCGGTGTTCAGTGGCACCTGGCCAGAACACCTGCGACACCTCTGGGAAGTGTTGATGGCCCTGCGCCGAGCAGGCCTCACAATCAAGGCAAGCAAGTGCCAGATTGGGCAGGATTCCGTGGTGTACTTGGGGCACCAAGTGGGGAGTGGCAAGGTAGCACCCTTGCAACCCAAAATCGAGACCATCCTGGCTTGGGAACCCCCCAAGACCCAGACTGCAGTGAGAGCCTTCCTGGGGCTCACTGGGTATTACAGGAGGTTTGTCAAGGGCTATGGCACGATCGTGACCCCCTTGACAGAGCTGACTTCGAAGAAGCAGCCCAGGAATGTGATTTGGACTGACACCTGTCAGAAGGCTTTTGACACCCTGAAGACTGCCATGTGCACGGCGCCCGTGCTCCTGGCTCCTGATTTCTCCAAGGAATTCATAGTGCAAACAGACGCTTCAGAGCATGGTGTAGGGGCTGTTCTTTCACAGATGACTGAGGAGGGCTTTGACCAACCCGTAGCCTTCATAAGCAGGAGGTTACTTCCACGGGAAAGTAGGTGGAGTGCAATAGAGCGTGAAGCATTTGCTGTGGTCTGGGCGCTGAAGAAGCTAAGACCCTACTTGTTTGGGTCTCACTTCCGAGTTCAGACGGACCACAGGCCCCTCAGATGGTTGATGCAAATGAGGGGTGAGAACCCGAAACTGTTGAGGTGGTCCATTTCTCTACAGAGTATGGACTTTACGGTGGAACACCGCCCTGGCACCGATCACGCCAACGCTGACGGTCTGTCCAGATTTTTCCGCCTTAGTGATGTGGAACTCCCTGGGGAAGGGTAGTTCCCCCCACATTTCAGCTGGAGGGGACACATGTTAGACCTGGCACCTTGGCGTGAGTTTCCCTTCCACTTTTTGCTGATGTGCCTCCGATGTTTTGCTGGTTTTCCGATACTCAGGGCACTGCGCCACGGCCGACCCGTGCCGCAGTGCAAGTGCTCCCTACTGTAAATTGTACATGCGATTGGTATCCATGATTGGTTCATTGGATTTACTGTTAGTCCCTAGTAAAGTGCACTAGGAGTGCCGGGGCTTGTAGATGCTAATACTGCTAGTGGGCCTGCAGCGCTGGTTGCGCCACCCACCGAAGCAGCCGTAAAGATGTGTCTGGGGACTGCGACCGCAGAACCCGCGTGCGGTCTCGTACTGTCACGCTAGCTGGGCAAGTGCACCCACTTGCCAGCCCCTGAACCTTCCCTTGACTACATATTAGTCACCCCTATGGTAGGCCTGCGGGCAGGGTGCGTTGTAGGTGTAAGGTAGGACAGGCCCTGATGTGTGTGGCATGTCCTAGTAGTGACTTACAACCAAAATCGTATTTCACTATTGAAGGCTACCTGCTTCCATTAGGCCAGACTGAGCTGCTGGAATTATTACACCCTATAATCCCAGCAGGCTCCAGGAGCATGGTAGCGCGTTGTGTTTAGTATGCTTAAACTCAGGATGATAAAATATTTCTTGTAGTCAAGTTTATTTTAGTATCCTGTGTTTGCAAAAGCTACTTTTAGAAAGTTAGCAGTTGCTTGCCTAACCATTTCAGCCCGCCTCTGCTGGTATGTGTATCTGACTGTCTGGGATGTGTGAGTGACAGGGCTGGGGGAATGACAGGTGGTGAATGCGCAGATTACACCTTAGTGGGAGGTAGGAGTGGCTCTTGACTCTGGATCTTGCTGTGCTCTGCCACCACAATGCTGGCTCCACCCTCCTGGGGAGCGACTGATGACTCAGCCGACACCTGGCCCAGGAAGGGCGAAGCCCCATCAACAAGGTACTCTGGCTGCCCCTGTCCGCACAATGCTGGCTCCACCTCCTGTGGGGCGTCTGATGCGCCTGCCCCTCACACTGAAAGCAGAAGCCGGAGTACACCCACCGGAGTACTCAAGGACTGAAAGTGGCTATGCAAAGGCCCCCCTGGCCTGCGAGAACAAAAGAAATGCAGTATAAGAGAAGGAGCCCTGCTCCTTGAAAATTAGATCCTGTTTGGGCTACAGAAGGAACTCTGCCCGACGAGAAGGACCGTGAAGGACAAGGAAGAGTGCTGTCTCTTGCCTGTGTCTGGTGCCTTGCTGCCGAAGGAGAGGAAAAAGGAAAGACTGCGAGAAGACTTTTGCTTGACAAGACTTTGTGCCAAACTCTGCTGGAACGATCTCCAAGGGCTTGCTGCTGAACTTGCCCCCTGACCAGCGCCCCAGGACCAGTGGGCGCTACACCCTGAAGAAAGCGACTGTGTGTGCCGCCTATCGCTGCAGTACTGACAGAGGGGTCTGGGAGCGCTGGGCAAGCCTGCCACGCTCCCCGTAATCCAAGGCATCGATATCCTCCCGAACACCGTGACCGGGACCCTAGGCAACCGCGAGAGCAAAGTGAGGTCCAGCCGCCGCTGGCCTGAACACCGTGACCGCACCTGCACCGGGAACCGAGAGCAAAGCGAAGGAGGACCCGTCCGGTCCAAGCTCCCGAGCTGACTGTGCTTCGAGCCGTCAGCCCATCTGCAAAGACGGACAGCCGCCCTGTGAGAACCCCCCTCTGGTCGGTATCCCGCCCGACAGCCCAGCTGTGAGCCCGCAGCTGCAACCGGCCCTTGGCTGGGTACGTCCTGCACTTGGGGACCGTACTGCCACTGGCCGCCACCCCAACAGCCGCCGCCTCCAGGGTTGGAGAGAACGCCGAAGGAAGGACCCTGCCACAGAACACCGCTGCCCCGGATGACCCGTGAACTGCTCGGCTGAGAGCCGCAACGAACAGCGACCCCGGGAAGGCAACGCGACGTGGGACAGCTCCCCTGGAAGCCGTCTGCTCCACAAGAACTTTGTTGAACTGGGCAGAAGGCCCTAAAGAACGCTTATTGCTGGAAAGAACTGTGGCAACTTGAACTAAGTAACTTGGAACCGCCATTTGAAAGTTTGATAACTGTATTCACAAGCCTGCTTGAAATCTATATAAAGATATATATTTTTACAGAATACAGTTTGGCCTCATTGTGTGGTGGGTTGGTTGTGAGGGTGTAATATTGCAAGTGTTTAACCCTATGTGCCCCAAAGATTAGCCTACGACTGCTTAAGCCACACTACCTAGAGGGTAAGCAGAGGTTGTCTGGAAGGTAACCCTCAGCCCTGACGAGGAAGAGAGAGTCCCTGCTTGTCGCTAGTGTTACACTGCGCCAACTAGAGCCTCCCCCTTCCTACACAATGCAATCAAAATACATAATTCTGCACAATAGATTGACCCTCAACGATCACATAAGTTCAGTAGCTTCCTCCTGTTTTCTGATCTTGCAAATTCTGAGGAAAATTAAACCCTTTCTCTCTCAAACGGACTTTAGAACAGTAGTTACAGTCCTTGTTATGTCACGCCTAGACTACTGTAATGGCATTTATCTGAATGCCGAAAATCAACATCTTAAAAGGCTTCAGTTAGCTCAGAATGCAGCTGCCAGGCTTCTGACAGGTATACCGAAATTTGTTTAGGTAAAAAGAGAGTTAACTCAGCTACATTGGTTCCCGGTTAAGCAAAGGGTTCATTTTAAGGCCTTATACGTAGCATTTAAGGCTTTCAACAGTAATGGTATGCCCCAACCAGGACCCTGTGGTCTAAAGGAGCAAAATATTTCCAGATTTCCACTGGTAGGAAACCCGCGGGGGAGGCAGGAGCTTTATCACCTGTGCCTCTAAGGTTTGGAAAGAGCTTCCGTTCTTTCTAAAAAATGCTGGAGACCTTCTCTCCGTTAGAAAGGGTCTGGAAATCTGGCTCTTTACTCATTAGACCCCCTCCGACTATCGCTTAAGCAGAGCTCAGCGCCAGGACACCCTAGGGTAATCGTACGCTTTTATACATTTAATTATCATAACATAATCAGAACTACAAAGAGGGCAATATTTTTTTAGACGCTCTTAATAATACCGCAAACTTCAGTTTCAAGCTCTTAAACAAATCCATGCAAGTGCACCGTGTGGCGGTAGAGGTAAGAAGAGATTACATATACGTCTTTGGGCTAGATATTGTACATTGTGTTTCAACAAGAGATTTGCTGGAATCTGATGTCCATAATGTATAGAAATAAGCTTATAAGTTTTGGTTTCACTTGAGCTGGGTTTTTTGCCATTCTTGCTTAAGAGGCTTGGAGTGTAACAATAGCCATGAAGGTAGATGATGAAAAGATGTGGTATCCTTTAATTACTAGAATTGCAACCTGCATTACATGTCATCATAAAAAGGTACTCATAAGTACTCTACCTCCTAAGTCTGAAACTTCTTGCTCTCTATTCCTTTCATAATATTGCCTATGGCATGCACTAAGTGACAAAATGATGTCCTAGCTAAGTTTCCCAACTGGCAATTTTACCAAGTGCTTTTTGACAAATGCAGATCAATAAGTAGTTTAGTGTCTCTAAAATACTACGCTAATTTTGAAGTTTTACCCTCTGAGGAGGTATTTTTTAGAAAACAATGTATCGGGGAGCTATGAATTAATGGTCCTATTGACATTTGTATATACGAGGTTGGTAAAATAAAGATGGATTGATTTGAAGGTGATATGCACAACATGCATATGGAGTATTGGAATATGAAGCAAATGTGGATTTTGATGAACACATAATTAGCATACCGGAATTGATAACTTGGGATTAATAGGTTCAACTCGACACATTTGCATCAAATAATGAACATGACATAGTATTGCTCTATCTTTACATCATATTTGTTGTAAATCCTCATCACTTACATGCTTCATATTCCCTATCAAATGCTCCCACTTTACAGAATGGTTTTTTCAAGTGGATTCTTAAATCGTTCCAGTTAAAAAAATTAAAAAAAATAAACATATCTTCCACAGCTCCGATAGTCCAACTTGCTGCCGACTACATTACAAATACATTTCTGTAGTGTACCAGTGTAAAACCAAGCACCTCCTCCCTATTCCTGTAATGACTCTTGAAATTCTATTTTCTTGAAAGCATTGTAAAAATTCCCAAATGTCCAACACCAGCTTAGTTTAAAAAACATAGTGGGTAAATATACAAAAACAAGTTCGTTTTGGGGGAAAAAAGCAACAAATAAAAGTATATGAGGCAAACCTCAAGTGATTTTTTAGGAAGACAGTACACCAGTTTATGTTTTGCAAAGGTGAAAAAATTTACCATTTCATAAACTTGCAAATATGTCACTTTTGAAAAAGTTTGCTAACCCAATTATAATTTTGCACACCTCTGGCTAACACACTGTCAATTGTTCATGAAGACAATGTTCCTAGTACAGAGAAACAGGTTCAAAATATGCAATGCCTCTGAGGCGGATCACCGTGAATATTATATTCTACAAGGTGTTACTGCAGTTAGTTTTATCTTAGTATCCTACTTTTGTAGACACAAAACAAAGCAAATGTAACACCTTTAATCTGATCTATTGAATTGTGTGATGAAATGAAACTGTCTGAGGTGTAAAAACAGACTCTTTGTTAAAAATTTTTAGAAGAATTCTCGACATCGACTGTGTGGCATAAAAGGTTTGTGACTAACACACCTTTGAACATAGATTCATTTTAATTATAAAAGGCAGGCATATTTTGATAAAAACGTGTTAATGCATTTGTGTGCTTGTAACAATGCTGTACATGTACAGATTAAATAAAATATCTAAAGGGCTAATTGTGTCTGGTACAATGTCGAAAATCAAATGCATTTGATTGAGACCAATTTTCTATCTGGACATTGAAACATCACTAGTGATGTCACATAATAATCAGGAATTTCAAGGTTATTGGATACAGGACTGAATAATTAATTGATGTACATTCATTCATAATTTCTTATCCTTGCACCAATACTAGGGAGCAAGTTCCATAAATTAGATATCAGTATATTAAGGATGCGAAAGTACAATAACATAATCACACATAATAAAAACCGATTTCCATGTAGATAAATACTTTATGTCATTGAATATATACACATCAGAAAGTTAGGGCAGTTGAAACCAGGAGTAACAAAAGATACCTATCACATTTGGAACTGAGGTGGAGGACTCTGAGAAATAGACAGCTGGTCAATGCTTGCTATTGATTGCAGATCGCTTCCAGCTCACAGGTTGGAATTATTTTTTTACTCTTATTGATTATAGGAATTCTGAGGCAGTTTTTCTGACAGAAACCTGGCTCCATACAGAGTCAGGACGTGTCTTGGTGCAGGCTCTGCTCTCAGGATACTATAACCTGCAGATAGACTTCACTTCACTCACTGTGTCACTATAATCACGTCCACATGCGCAGCTTTTTTAATTGAATTATTGGACAGCTTCTTTCCTCTGATATCGTGGTGATTCTTGACCTTATTTAAGGAGTTTGCAAATACGAAGTAAAATATCTGTCACTATGCATTTTGGGCTCGCGCCCATTTGGGTATGAGAAAAGAGGTTTTATCAATGCACGTATTCTCATTCGTTTATTGATGATCCTAATTTATTTCAAAGATGGGCCGTGTGGAAACTTGAAGTCTATATACTTGAGTTCTGTGACTAACCCGACCTATCGCTACGGGTTGAAGGCAAATTCACAATTTAGAACTTATGGATACGCCTTGCTATCTATGACATAATGACCTGAGTAAGTTCATATTATAAGGGCAATAAGGTACGTTGTCATTGAATATAATGACACATGATCTTAAAATATGCTGTATTCTCCGACGTAGACACTTAAAAATACGACTTAAGGCCCAACCACTATGGGGTGGCCACACAATTTAGCTTCCATTCCCTTTGTTTTCCCGATGAGCTAGGATCTTGCCTGGCCTAAGACAGAATTTTTTGGGGGATGGCCAACTCAGTGAAGTCTTTGACCTCATTGATTTTCCCATAGGGCCTACATATCTGTTCCTTTTGTTCTGAATATGAGAGCACTGTGTACATGGATACACATATATCTTTCAGGTACAGGTACTAATTTACAGTGAACTCGCCCTGGATACAAAAGGGAGAAGTTCAACCATGGGAGATATCCCTGAACAAGACAACGTTGTCTTGGATCTCTACAGAAACAGATCCTATTGTGATATAAAGGTATGTAGGTATGTTGCTATGTTGACATGTTGTTTTTAGCCCACTAACGTTATCACAAGGGTGGATTTCTTGCCTTGGGAACTACACCTGAAATTATCTATTCTTATATGGTGATCTGGTCTTTTTCTACACCATGTTTTTTCGCTCACCTTGGTGCTTTCCCATATAAACATTCTATCCACTTTGGATTTTTTATGCTCTGGTGCATCATTTGTTTTCCCCTCAAACTATATAAGTATGTTACTTTTTTGACTTGGAATGATTCTCTGAAAATGTTGATATACATTACATTTGTCCCTGTTCTCGATCTTTCAGCTTGAGATTTTAGCTCTATGTGTGTCTATATATATATGTGGATTAATTAATGGTGAATGTTTTTATATAAATGTTTTTTTTTTGGTGTAGTGATTTGTGGTGTCCACAACAATTGTAGTCTATGTATTGTCTATGTCATTGTGTTGAATTATACACTATATATTTTGTATGTTCTACAGCCCTGATGAAGTCCACTGGAGTTGGACAAAACGTGTTTGCTGCTTGGCTGTTTTTATTATAAATGAAGAATAAAGAGAATTAACAGTAACCAATTTTGGATGGACTAACTCACTTTGATCTGGAACTGGTGGTGCAATCCACATTTGGAAATAAATTTAATATTGGTCTGTGAAGAATGTTCCTTGGGAACAGCAGGAGCGGCGGTGGTTCACACCATGAGAGTAAAATACTTAGAGGACTGGACTCATTGTGGTGGGGATATACATATTTTGCTTAGGGGAGGTGCGTTACATATGCACTGAAGTGTAGATGACATGGCTGCTGTTTCAGTGTTTTATTGCAACTTAAGTATTTGTTCAGCAGGTCCCATTTTTACCTGCAAAGCAATGGCTAGATGTTGCAGGTCTGAGATTCAAATATAAATAACTGAATGAAAGATTCAGGCATAAATTGTAATATGAGTGCTTCAGGTATGCCAAGGGGTGAGGTGGGATGACTTGGGAAACCTGGACATGTGAGTAGCAGGAAGAAGGGGGCACTCAACATGGATCAATGTTTTCAGTTCAGGGTTCCAAGGGGTGCTGGTAGACATATAAGCACCTTGTACATGTATTTATATAGCGCAAATCACCGACCCGGTATCTAAGCGCTTGCTTAGGGAACCCGTCCTGGTATTCCCCTGCGAGATAACCCCGGCAGGGTATCCACAAGGTGAAAGCCATGAACCCATGAATCGAGTAGGCATCGGAGCGAGAATTGTCGAGTCCATGGACATTTTAGGACTCAAGACCCCGCCGAGCCGAGAATCGAACCCTGGTCCCGGGCTGACCTCTGCTTCCAGGTCTGCCTCCTCTAACCAGTGAGCCACACTTCTCCACAATAGGCACTCAAGGACATTCATCAAGTTAATCAGTCTGCATTTCAGATTAAACTGGTCATGGAGAGGAAACTGGAATGTTGAGGCACCAATAATTTCTTGGGCGGTCAGTAAAGTAGGGTACACTCAAAAAGAGGATAGAGAGGGCCCAGTTTATTGTCAGATATACACCAAATCCTTAACCATGAATAACTCAGGATCAGGTGTTGCAGCATGGGGCTTCATCCTAAGCAGAACTGTGAATTTGATGGCAAACTCAAGATCTGATAGGAGGCAATATCTGGTGCTCCTCTGGGGTTAAAAATCAATGGATAAAGGTGCCAAGAGACGTTAAAGGAGGTGCTGCTGATCATGGTTTATGTGAAGGGATGTATGTCTGTTGAAAATGGCCCTTTTTGCAGGGTTATCCCCAAACTTTTTGCTTCTTCCTCCTTTGTTTTTCCTGACCTGTGGTTATTGACTATAGGACTCTGGGCACTTTACCACTGCTAATCAGTACTAAAGTGCATATGCTCTCTGTTAAATTGTTATGATGTTGGTTATTCATGATTGGCATATTTGTTTTACCTGTAAGGTCCCTAGTAAAGGGCACTGAGTGTGCCAGGGCTGGTAATACAAATGCTACTAGTGTGCCTGCAGCACTGATTGTGCCACCCATGTGAGTAGCCCTAGAATGGTGTCTCAGGCCTGCCACCGCAGTGCCTGTGTGCAGTTGCTAACTGCCATGTTGACCTGGCCAGTGTACACACTTGCCAGGCATGACCCTACCCTTTTCTTGCACATTAGACACCCCTATGGTAGGCTCAAGGTACCCCCCTGGTCAGGGTGTAGTGTATGTGAAAGGTAGGAAATGTACTAGTGTGGTGACATGTTCTGATAGTGAAATACTGCCAATTTCTTTTTCACTATTGAAAGGCTATCTTGTTCATAGGCTAGATTGGGGAATGCTGTGAATAATTTTTACCTGCATACCTTTCAATAGGAGAAGATAGAAAATTGAAATCTGGTATCCCTGAACTCAGAATTTAATAACACATCTTTAAGGAGGACGGTTTTTAAATTCTGTGGTTGAAAATAGCACTTTTAGAAAGTGGCTATTTTCTTGTTCAACCTTTCTGTGTGCCTCTGCCTGTTTGTGTATTGACTGACTAGTTTGTGAGTGACAGGGGCTGGGGTGGCTGCAGGAGGCTGGGTGAGTATGCACTAGGCTGAATAGACCTATCTGCATTTGGAGTGGTGGGAGGAGTAGCACCTGGGTCTGAATAGGGCTGTGCCTTCCTTCCACAATGCCGACTCCACTTCCTGTGGAGTGTCTGAGGGCCCTGCCCCACACTCACAAAGGAAAGAGAGGTGCACTGGTAGAATGCACCCTGAACTGGTTTGGACTGGGTCCAGGACCCCTCACACATTGAGAACAAATAATTTTGGGTTATAAATACTAGAGCTGAAACCACTGAACGTTAGACTACTTTTGCCAACAAGAGGAATACCTGCCAAAGAAGATCAGCTGAAGAGACTGGAGAGGAACCCTGCCGTGCTTTGTGTTCTGCGGTTGACCTACAGTTTGCTGTTACTACTAAGGAAGGGGACAGGGGACTTTGCTGTGTGCTGTGTTCCCCATCTGCTTGAAAGAAGTACTTTGCTGTGTGCTTTGTCCGTCTCCAAAGGCCTGGGAAGAGCTGGCCTCCTGGGAAAACTCAAGTTTGCCAGAGAAATCTCTGCCAGAAGAAGAGCAGCTGAACCAACTGAGAAGGAAGATTGCCCTGGCAGTTTGCTGTTTCCACTGAAGGAGAGAAAAGGGGACTTTGCTGCATGCTGTCCCCCCCCCACCCGCTTGAAAGATAAGACTTTGCTGTTTGCTATGTCGTAAAGAGTCTCCAAGGGCCTGAGAAGAGCTGGCCTCCTGTTGGGAACGCAGGAATATCAAGGTTCCCATGAAAACATTGTGCAAGGACCTGTGCGTGTTTCTGTGCACAGCCTGTGCTTTTTGGTGAAGACCGCCTGCCCGTGTGATTCTAGAGCTCGGTGTGCGATCTGCGCACAGCAGGGCTAGGTGAGGTCTGCCATGCCTTTGCCTTATTCATCCAGCGTTCGAGTGCGTGCCTGTGCACTACCCCACCTAGGCCATTCTGTGTCCCTACATCATTTATAATCTCATTGCTGAGGGTGGTATTACAGACCAATTACTTCGTATCAGGTGGGCAGAACTATCAGCAATGCTCCGGTACGAGCATGTGGGCAGTTTTTGCTCCAAATCTGGCGAATATATATATGACAAAAGAGAATGTGACACTCTGCACACCTGTTTTTTTCCTTTTATGTTAATTATACAAGCTTCCTTAATCTTAGTACAGAAAGCGGTGCTTGCCACTCAAACTGACTGGCTCTTGTCAGTAACAAACTAAACTAACAAACAGATACTGTTTGGGAATGGCGCACTGTTCACATGCCCCTAATGGGTGCAAATGTTTGAAACATAATAATACTGATACACATTTACAGTCTACAAAATAATAACCAAAAGTATTCTCTCAGATTCAAAGTTCATGAAACAGTATGTTGTATCCACAATAAAGAAAATTCAGTTTCTTGAAGACGTCATCTTTTTAATGACAATTTTCTTGCTTGATTTCTTTTCTCTGCACATTATATCATGTACATATGTTCGTCACAGCATCATATTCAGTCAATCCCAATGCATTTCGGTATAGAAATACCTTCGTCAGGGGAATACTGTAATTGAAACCAACAAAATATAAATTGTCTTAAACCTGGAATACGGGATAACCTAAACCAACCCTGTGCGCATGCAGTCAATGTGTAATTTTGTCATAACAAGACCCAATTCAAAATCGGTGCTCTCCTCCCTGTGTTCCTACCATGCAAACACTGTGGTGTACAATTAGCATGCCAAGCTGCCCAGTGTCACAAAAAAGCCTCATGCCGGCCATTATCAAATGTGTTCATACCTGAACAACTAAGCCGCGTGAATGCCTCTATATTCAATGCGCTTCGATTCCTGTCTGAAAAACGGGATTATGTCAACATTCAATCAACATTAGAGCTGTTAACGTCTCCTTTGTTAACCTTGCTTTCAGATCTCTGCCTACCTTTAATCGCCCGTCGAGCCCAATGACATTTGATTTCTCGATCTCCCTGCTTCCTCGTGTCCGCTCGCTGATGGTTTTTCTAAACTCTGTAACCAATGGAATAACGTGACAATCCGCTCTGGACGCCTAAACTACTCTTAATGCTCAGTGTCAAGACGCGCCCGCCGCCGCTTACCTAGCTACACCACACTCCAACCGGCATCACTCCGACTCTCGCTCCATGTTGTGAACTTCCTGCTTCCTATGTATTGCCACCTCCCTCATTGTAAACACTGAAAACGGACTACTAGCCTGATGTTATGGCGGGCGCCATCTTAGAATAGGTTGATCAAATGTACAAAAATCTGCTTTTCATGACCAGTGAAACTATAAGATTTCACCATAAGAATACAAACTAAAAGAAATATATACTCCCTCACACTCAAAATTGTACCTGCGGATAAAGGGGGAGCCCTGGTGGTTTTAAACAATTCCTACTACCAGGCTAAGGTTAATCAGCATGTAACTAATGAGGACACTTACATCAGATTGGATGCGGATCCAACTGTTCGATTCCAAACCACTTTAAAGACCATTCTTGACAAAGCCAAAAGAGATGGGATGGATAGACGACCAGACCCATAGATTCTTGACAGTACAATACCCAAAACGACCGCACATATACATGGTGCCCAAGATGCACAAGAACTCAGTTGACTCACCATTCAGGCCAATTGTGGCAGGATATGGGTCACTGCATGAACCACTAGGAAAGTTTCTGGATCACTTTTTGCAGCCATTAGTACAACAATGGAGTACGAACATTCAGGATACAACAGATTGTTTAAAAAGAATCAATGAAGTCATAATAACTCCAGAAGAACAGATATGGTTGTGTACCGTAGACATAGCAGCCTTGTACACCTCGATTCCCCATCAGGAGGGAATAGAGGCAGTGGAATGGATGCTGTTAAGGCATGATTATGAAGAGGGTATTAATGTGTTTCTTTTAGAGCTATTACACTTTTGCCTTTACCATGGGTATTTTAAGTGGCAGGACACCTTTTATCTACAAAGAACAGGAACCAGTATGGGTTTTACGGGGGCACCGACTTTTGCCAATATCTTTATGGCTAAGTATGAGGAGACACACATTTTGCAGAACCATCATTGGACACAACACTTGAAACTATACGTCAGGTACATTGACGATATCCTAATGGTGTGGAATGGTCCCCATGATGATTTGGTGAACCTTTTGACCGAATTAAATGAGTGTCATGATCAGATAAAGATTACCTATTCCATTCATGCCAGCGCTATGAATTACTTAGACATCCTTATAGAAAAACAGGGTCAGGAACTACACACAAGGGTGTATAAAAAAGCAACAGACCATAACAGTGCATTACACTACAGTAGTTTTCACACAATGTCATTGAAGAACCATTTACCTTTTTCTCAGTTCTTGCGGGCTCGCAGCATTTGTTCTCAAGAGACACAAGGTCTTCAAGAGATGGAAACTATGGCACAGGCATACAGAGACAGAGGGTATCCGGAGGAGGTACTAAAGAATGCCATGCACAAAGCATGTCTTAAAGACAGGCAAGAATTATTGGTCAAAACCATCAAGGAACCATTAGAAAAGGGAGGTGTTTGTTATCAAACACTCAACGGCATCTATATCAATTAGGAAAAGTGTCTTAAACAGATGGGAGGTCTTTGAACAGGAGGCAGATTTCAAAACTGTATACACAGGCAAACCTATGTTTGCTCATACAAGATCAAAGAACCTCAAAGAAATATTGAAACATCAACACACAAGAAAGGGTACAGTTCAACACATAGGAATGGTGAAATGCCACAACTGTAGCCATTGCGGCAACGTCATGATAGGGGTGTATTCCCACATCCGCACACAGGCAAACAAATTCGATTGAGGCACACGGCAGACTGCAACACCAGCACGGTAGTGTATGCCATCAAATGCCCCTGTGGGCTGGTATACGTGAGGAAAACCACAAGGAAGGTAAACGTCCGTATTACGGAACACAAGAGCATGATTAGAAACTGTAATCCTAAGTCCAATTTGGCCATGCACTGGAAAGAGAGACAGCACACCATACCTCAATTGCGATTTACAGTGTTGGAGAGAATTGATGAAAAGTTACATGTTGATACCAATCGCCTATTGTCTCAAAGAGAAACGTACTGGATCCGGAGTTTGAATACGCTTGAACCATGTGGTCTTAACGGAAAAATAGAATTGATGTGTTTCTTATGATTTTTTATGATTTGATGTGTACCAATAAGACATTGTACTTTGTCATTTAATGTAATTTTGTCAAAATCAGAATCAATCAAAATGTGCTAGTCAGTGACTAACAGAACACAGCACAGAGCCATTATCAAGGGGGTTGAGGTAACCACGAAATTTTCTTGACATGGGAGTATATTATATACTAGCACCTGTAGTATATATTTCTTTTAGTTTGTATTCTTATGGTGAAATCTTATAGTTTCACTGGTCATGAAAAGCAGATTTTTGTATATTTGATCAACCTATTCTAAGATGGTGCCCGCCATAACATCAGGCTAGTAGTCCATTTTCAGTGTTTACAATGAGGGAGGTGGCAATACATAGGAAGCAGGAAGTTCACAACATGGAGCGAGAGTCAGAGTGATGCCGGTTGGAGTGTGGTGTAGCTAGGTAAGCGGCGGCGGTCGCGTCTTGACACTGAGAGTTAAGAGTAGTTTTGGCGTCCAGAGCTGATTGTCACGTTATTCCATTGGTTACAGAGTTTAGAAAAACCATCAGCGAGCGGACACAAGAAAGCAGGGAGATCGAGAAATCAAATGTCATTGGGCTCGACGGGCGATTAAAGGTAGGCGGAGATCTGAAAGCAAGGTTAACAAAGGCGACGTTAGCAGCTCTAATGTTGATTGAATGTTGACATGCTCCAGTTTTTCAGACAGGAATCGAAGCGCATTGAATATAGCGGCATTCACGCAGCTTAGTTGTTCAGGTATGAACACATTTGATAATGAGGCTTTTTTGTGACACCGGGCAGCTTGGCATGCTAATTGTACACCACATTGTTTGCATGGTAGGAACACAGGGAGGAGAGTACCGATTTTGAATTGGGTCTTGTTATGACACAATTACACATTGACTGCATGCACACGGGGTTGGTTTAGGATATCCCGTATTCCAGGTTTAAGACAATTTATATTTTGTTGGTTTCAATTACAGTATTCCCCTGACAAAGGTATTTCTATACCGAATTGCATTGGGATTGACTGAATATGATGCTGTGACGAACATATGTACATGATGTAATGTGCAGAGAAAAAAAAAATCAAGCAAGAAAACTGTCATTAAAAAGATGACGTCTTCAAGAAACTGAATTTTCTTTATTGTGGATACAACATACTGTTTCATGAACTTTGAATCTGAGAGAATACTTTTGGTTATTATTTTGTAGACTGTAAATGTGTATCAGTATTATTATGTTTCAAACATTTGCACCCATTAGGGGCATGTGAACAGTGCGCCATTCCCAAACAGTATCGGTTTGTTAGTTTAGAATATATATATGAACCATATAGAACACACCTATGCACTGAGTAGCCTCAACCCTCAATGGGCGCACACTAAATGCTGGCAAAGGTACATAGACAATATGTTTCTTATTTGGAGTGGCAATGAAGAACATTTCCATGACTTAGTGGGCTACCTAAATCAAATTCAAACACACTTGACCTTCACTGCCACACTACACAAATCCACCATAACATTTCGGGATCTTAACATCCAACACACAGATGGTACACTATACACATCACTCCACAGGAAACCCACCGAGAGGAACATGTTACTGTCCTACAAAAGCCACCATCCCTGAGCACTCAGAGATGGCTTGCCATTTGGCCAGTTCTTGCGAGTATGCAGGAACTGTGGTCATAAGGACGACTATTTGAAAGAAGAGGATATTCTCAAAACCAAATTGCTATCTAGAGGCTATCCCAACAAAATTGATAAAAGGTCACTCAAACGGGCATGGTATTGTCCGAGAGAGGAATTGCTCAGCATCAGACCCAAAAAACAGGTACACAAGATTGTATGAGTCACCACATTCGGTGTACATACTAATAAAATTTGCAGCCTCATTACCAAACATTGGAATATCACCAAGAGTATAGACCCGTCCATGGAAGAACCCCTATTTGCGTACAAAAGGGCAAAAAACATCAAGGACCATCTGGTCAGATCATCCACAGAGACTACCATAAAGAAAGGAGACACCTTGGAATGCACCTGGGGTCTCCCACTGGTCAAGGGTCACTACAAGTGTGGCAATTGCGTTATTTGTCCTTACACAGAGAACACCACCACTTTCCAACATGGTGATTGCGACCAGACTCTAGATTTTTTCTCCAATTGTATTACGCGCAGCGTCGTGTACTGTATCTGGTGTCTGTGTGGTCTACCCTATATCGGACAGACACAACAACCCATAAAAGCAAGGATAGGACAATACCGCAGCTGCATAAGACGTCTGGTTACAACTGCCCCCCTGGTCTCTCATTTCATTGCTAATAATCACACCGCTGATGAGATCCAATGGCAGATCATTGACATTGCCAAAACCCCAGAGAGGGGGGGTGACCTCGCACAAATACTTCAACGTCGTGAGTGTCATTGGATTGACATAATTGACTCCATCAACAAAGGACTCAATTCTGTCAAAGAATGGCGTGGGTTTGATGCTACCCTTATCTGATGTTCCTCATCTGTAACACTCCTACCACCACCAGCTAGCTCCCCATGACACTGAGACCCTGCTCTCACTTACCTCCCCCGAGTATGCCTCCTGCAAGATTAGTGCCTCCCTGACTGACTGCCCTTCCCATGTGTCCTCTAGATACCATGAGTTCTGTCCACCTCTTGATACAGCATCCTTCGATCTGGTAGTCCCAGGCCCCCACAGATGCACCCTTTTTCCATGTTAATATGACACCTAGTTGTCACTTGACCAGACATTCAATCACCAGCTACGCGTGGTCAACTACTAGTTACACGCCCCTAGAGAGACACAAACAATATATCATTGTAATAGCTTTTGAGATTTAAATAGCATCTGTTAACTGTTGACACACTCACCACACGGCCCTCCTTACACGGATAGTATTGCGCTACTTCCGAAGACAGTGAGCCTCCACAGAACAGTTTAGGGGCACTATCAGTTCTTCTCATGTAACCTCAGTCTGCATGTGGCTCCTCCGCGTACATTTTTGCCCTGTGCAAATGCCTTTATATCCAGTAAAACTCAGTGTTCCAATGTGATTATTGTACCCGCCATGCTGCCTTCTGTAATATTTTATGAATAGAACGTTACCACTTGTTGGCATCTGTCTGTATGTATACATCCTGTTTGACACCGTTATCTGATACACTGTGTCCCTTTTCATTCTTCTCCCAATTGTGAACCCTACCCTAGGTCCTCACGTGGCCATCTCATTTTACACACAATTTTCATACTATTCTGCCTTGTCACCACATCCTTGCCTTCTGCTCTCCTCCCAAACTACTGAAAGATCGAGTGTGCATCATTCCTCGTTTTTCCCTGCGCACGCACTCAGGGTTGTAAGGTACTTCCCTCGTGTACGCAGACTGTAGCTCCAAACCTTACTCGAGCAGTCGGATCCCTTCAGACTGTTGCACATGATCGTTGCCCGTGTCCTAGGTAAGACCCGCAACCACCTACGGTGCACCCTGCTCCCCTCCCATCCCCCGCTTGCCTTCCTTCCGGGTTTGCATCCCCTAATTTCTTTTAGGCCTCAACCCTGGCAATATAATAAATTACCGCCCCACCGTGGGCCCCACACCGCTACCAGCATTTACAAATAGATCGCGGATCATCCACACAGCTGCTTATTCACCACCACCACCAGTGGTAAGTAGCATACTCGGTCAGCCACACGATCGTTCTTTTTAATATTGATGCCTCCAATTCACTGTATCCTCTCTCTTCTTCCCCGGCTTCGCACTGACATTACTACAGAACCCGGCTGGGTTCACTGTGAGTAATTTTACTCTCCTTTCACACACAAGTTTGGCACGCCTCACCCCAAATGTGAATAAGCCTTGTGTATTCATGTATTTAACCCTTCTTTGGCCTTCTCATTAGTCTGCCTTCATAACTAGATGGTCCTGTCCTTACATCCTCCATTGCTTTCATTTCCCTAAATGTCCTACACACCTTAGGTCCTGACGAGACCCCACGGGTTGAAACGCCGTCGACGATTAATAGAAGCGGACAATTCAGACAGCACTTATGATTGTATAGAGTTGCTGCAGTATTCTGTGTGACCTCATTTCAAAAACTGTTGCGTTCCCTGAGAACATTTCTTTGAAACCTTGTATATATTTTCACCTAATGTCACTCAACTGTTGTTTTTTGGTTCTTACAGTACACTTGGGACACTTGACACTGTTAGAAGTTTATTTTGTAAATTATTAATGTTATTATTTTATGCTATTTCTTTGGAACAATACAAATTGATTTGTCATACAAGCCTTGGTGTCACGATCGCTCTCTCTTTAACATTCCTCATAACCCCAGTCGATTTTGCTATTATGCATTGTAGTTACCAATGAATGTTAATTTATTACTCCACTGGAACCGTTGTTTTCCATATAAAGTGCACAACTCAAGGCCGTCAGCAAAGGGGCCAAGATCACCGCTGCTGTCCCGGTACATCTCGCAGGAGAAGTTCTGTTACCAGAAGAATCACCACCGGGGCCTGCCCGGGTCCGGGTCCACCTGAAGAAAAGAGCCGCGAGATTCCCTGGCCGAGATCACCGCCACTGAGAAGGGGTCCGTAGCATCATCGCAGAGCCACACTGTGATTGGACCAAGCGCGGCTCATCGCCTAGGTAATGAGGGGCTCGTCGCCAGAAGGAGCCTCGCTGAAATCAGGAAGAAGCGAAGCGTTGCCTAGGTAACAAGGGGCTCGTCACCAGGAGGAGCCGCACTGAGGTCCAGGAAGTGCGAGGCATCTTCCCGCAGCCTGACCTCGTCCCGGAGAAAAGCTGTCGCCTACGAAGGATCGACGGACAGAGAAACAGCGCGAGACCCACACCCCAGGTAAACCGATCCCAGCCGCACTGCTGCGTGAGTGTGCTTAGAATGGGTTGGGAGTCGGCGGGGCTGCCGGGGACTGCGCTGGAATTAGCCTGAGCCCAGGGGACTGTGCCAGCTTCATTTGGAAGAGATCCGCAAGGCCCGTACTGGCATCAGGAGAGCTGCCGTACCGGGGCCCGTCGCCTGGTTGTTAATTGTGTAATTAATACTTTGAGGGGGCATAGTGTGGCAACGCTGACCATGGAGTCAGCTGGCCGAACTATAAAGGGGCTACATCTAAGAAGGGGCATTGTTCGTTTGTGCTGAAGTCATGAGTGCTGGGGAAACCTACGTTGTGGCACATGACTAGAGAACTATTGCTCAAAGGAACACAGTACCAACAAGTTTATGTTTTATCAAGAACACTACAAGAGAACCCTCTAAAGAAGAAGCCTCTTATTGTGTATGTTGGATTTATGTCATTTTGGTCTTGCCTCATTTAGATAAAGATAACAAACTTTTTTAACCACCTGTGTGGTGTCCATTTGTGGTGTTTCACAGTGTTATTGTGGGTGTTGTTGCAAATACTTTACTCAATGCCTTGGGGATAAGCCTGTCTGCTCATGCCAAGCTACCAAGGGTTTGAGCAGGGGCGATCAACAGTGTATTTCCCCCTTACCCTGACTAGAGTGGTGGTTTCTGTCTGGGTTTCGCGCACGCCTTAGCCAACCGAAAATCCCATTTCTAACAATGACCATTTTATTGTTGCAGGTGTTTGGGTGCTGGCTCTTCAACACATTTGCATGTGAGGTAGAGAATTTTGAATATGATTCTTTCTTTGACTGGGAGCCAGTAAAAGACTTTACCTCAGATGTATCTTTTCATAATATCTACTGAGCATAAAGCAATATGATATACATGAATAGTTTACAGCATCACGCTTATGGCACCTGTTTCTTTACAGGTATAGTACACAAACAAATCTTTAAATGTATTGTTGTCTTCTCATTAAAATCATAAATAATGCATTCAACAAAAGATGACAGCATAAAGTAATACAGTGGCAAATAATTAGGGTAAAGCAGCGGACCGGCAGTCAAAAAAACTTTAGAAATAAGATGACAGTTCATACCCAAAACCAATACCATTGGTAGCTAGTATAGTAAACACAGAAGGATGATATTGCTTTTTCCACAATCACCCATGCCATCGTCTTACTTTTAGCAGGCCATACAACTATAAATACTAAATACAATACAACACTTGTCAAAGCAAATATGTTGACAAAAAATATCAAAAACAAATGTACAATGGGGGGACAAGAAAAAGGTGGACCTGAGGAAAATGTCCTATTACTTACAAGTAATCTTCATTACTCCTGGTCCTGTTGTCCTTTTCCAATTCATCCCTCCTGAACAGCCAACCTTCATATGTGGGGCTTGGCAGTTCAGAAGGAATGCTGGGTAAGTATGCCATATGTAGTGCATGGGGCAAGGACAACAGGACCAGGTGTAATGATGATTACTGGTAAGTTATAGGACATCAGGCATTCTATTCAGATAGTAGCTCAAATCTTTGGTTTTGTTTTATGCAATATTTGTGTTCTCGCACTTTGAGGTCAGCTATTCATTTTAATCGGATGATCCTGAAGTTCCGCCACAAGACAACCTCCCAGAAATGGAACTCACTTCCAGATTCACTGAAGGATGAACTACACCATCTCAGATTCTGGAAAGGACTTTAGACCTGGCTATTCCCTTGTATTTAGTGGGTGCTTTTTGTTTAATTGATTATGAGTTTGTGTGCGGCACCTCTATCACAATATATCCCAGTAGCTTGAAAAAAATGTCTGTCTAACACTTAAACCCTCCTTTCAAGCACACGCTGATGTATGCGTTGCCCATTATACAGATCGATCATTTCGGTCTGTCTCTTTGCCTTTAACCATATTTGATTTTCTGTCTGTCTTCCCAGCCACTCCTCTCTGTAGCTCTCGGTTTACCCATCTTTAGGCCTGCATATTTTGTTTGTTATTGTTATATTATGTTTGTTTGTTGACTTGTTGCTGTCTGCGTTTGATTTAAAAAAAAAGTGTCTCTGTTTTGCTTTGTTAGCCCTAAGTTGGCAGGGTATGCCCAGATGTGGATCCCTAGCTCACTTTGCCACTGTGTTCAAGCTATCCTGGCTGAGGAGGGGTGTTACCCTGAAACCGGTCCCAGGATGCTTGTTTCAAGCCCAGTGAAGACATGGCTTAGCAGTTCGGGCTGGACTGTTCCCATGAGGCACAGGGTCAAGACTGATTTGCATATAGCTGTATCTGAACTGGGGTGGTGAAGTGAGCTAAAGAACGATGATGGGTTCAACCAGATCTGTGACTGGGGGTGAGTGTTTGAAAAGATTCAGCACTCAGTCCATCATCTCCTTGTGTTTGCTCTATTTTAGCGACAAAATATATCAGGCTTGAAAACATTTATTTCTCTATGTCCATCTGAATGGTTGTAATAAATAAAATAAAAATAGAATCTATATCAAGATCGTGTTCTGAAATGAGCAAATAGAGCACCAATGAAACAATCCATTTCATTTACAGCAACAACAAATGCTTTTTCCTCTTGTGTGAACTAACGTGAGGCAGGCAACCTATGAGACACATAAGAGGTATCTAACTTCAGTAAGCTCATTAGGTTCGAGCGAGTTGTATTTCCTTAAATTCAGAGGGCTAAGTGAGGCCAAAATTAATAGCTTGCTTAATTTGCAAAGATATTTAAGGGTTAGGGATATTCTGAGCCCAATCATTATTTTCTGGAGCAGCAGAGGGCTTCTATTTGGAAAGGCCCTGATGAAAGCTCCCAATCTAGAGTATTTAATAAATTAGTAAAATTACAAGATTTTATAAACCATGGATTCTTTCCAAGCTGCAAGTTACAGTAGCATTATGAGGTGTTGGAAGAGAGGCAAAATGCATATAGAATGTTCCTTTCAGATATATTACAAACATTTTATTTTAAGAAAGGAACATTTACTAATTTAACTAAATAAATAATTGCAAATAGAATTAAATGTTACTGAGATGCCTCTATATAATCCAACTATTTATTTGAATAGTTTTATTTTTAAAGAATTACACATTAATGGGCAATTCACAGCGTTCTATTAGGCAACAAAATATATGTTGATATAAGAGAATGGTCATCAAGGGGCGTATTGCAAAGAAGGTGCACTGTTCCTGTTGGTAAATCGACGTACCTATTGAGCAATACAGAGGGTACAGTAGCCCCTTCAGGCCTCTGATGCCACTACAGCTGCTGCACCACTGAACTAGTGGCTGCCCTGTGGGCAGCACAGTAGTGAAAGAAGGAGCAGTTGCTCGAAGCGTCTGCTCAACTTTTCCTGTGCAGGCAGCACTTCAAAGATACCGCTGCAGGTATGAGTGTGAGACTGCACCCAGCTACAGGGAATGACTGGGTATCTATGGGACTCACTTTATCCCCACCAGAGGGCTGCATTCAGGGGGTGCACAGTCAGTTGACCTTGTAAAGGCTTATTGCACATGCATTGACATCTATCATTCAGCATGGGCTCAGAGGAAAAGGGTTTCCCTCCTTTGCACGTGGACATGCCCTACATGCAACACTGGCGCTCGTAAGAAGCAGCGGTGTAGTATGTGTGCCAACGCTTTCAGTGTTACAGAAGAGGCTGCACCAGCCTCTGTGGTCCCTTCTGTCATACTACAGAGCCCCTGAGTGAAAATAACGGTTGAACATATCTGTTGTGCCACCAGGACACTGTCAGTAATAAGGCCAACAGTTAAAAACACGATCAAGACGATGAGGCCACGATTCACGATTCCTCACCATGTGTACTCTTGTTTTTAAGATTGTCCTGAAACAAAGAGTTTGGTTCAACTCAGATTAGTAAACTTTGGCTGCTCTGAATCTAAGACGCTATCAGTAAATTACTGACCCGCATTTGTTACTTGAAGACAAGTGGTGGTGGCTGTTTACAGGCTCCAGATAAGAATGTAACTAAGTTGCAGATTTTGGACATAGTATTCTTCAACCAGTAAAGTGACTTCAGGATTGATGTGAGAGAACATCCCTTTTTGTATGGTAACCCTAATTTTTTGCTGAATTCTATTGGTAGTTTTTAGACCCTTGAATTGCTGACCAGTGTGTGTGCTCTAACCACTAAAACATATAGAAATTGGCTAGTCCCGCCCCTTTGTCTATTCAAGGAAGGGTAAATCTGATAAAGATGACCATGTTACCAAAAATCACTTTTCTGTTCAATACTATTCCTCTTTATTTTGAACCTTCACTTTTGTCTAAGTTACAGAGCAAAATTAGTTCCTTTATTTGGGATAAACACATACCTAGGATCGCCTGGAAAAAACGTAGGCGTCGTAGAAAAAAAGAGAGGCCTAGCAGCTCCAGATCTCCAATTGTATGCATGGGCATTTCAATTTTCCCATGCTCGTATGTTATTGAAAATGCCCACTGACATCAGGATTGGCTGCATGTTTGGGGCCATGCTTAGAGGGGCAAGTGCAGCACAGGTGGGTTTTTTGTTTAAATTCGGAGATCCTAAATTTTTTAAAAAGATAAAACTGAAGGTCTTGCAGGGAATGGCGAAAACTTGGGTCAAGCTCAGTAGCTCCATAAGGCTGGGGTATTTTTCGAGTAGGTCACCGTTGTGGGATTCACCTGGGAGTCCAGGTTGGCTCACTGATAGTCTTGCTCTGCCCTTGAGAGAAGCGAGGTTGGAGGTTTGGGGCGATTTGTTTGTTGAAGGATGTCTGGTACCATGGGAATCTTTGAAAGATAGAATTGGGCCAAAGCTCTCTGGGTTCAAATATCTTCAGATTGCCAGCTGGCTCATTCACAGATTATTGTAAAGAGCAGATTCCCAGTAGGAGGGGGTAGTCATCTAGAGTCCCTTCTTCTTGATAAAACTCCGGCCAGAAAGGAGGTCTCGTTATGGTATAACTCAATGTTAGATGAGATCGATGGCGAATTCCAACTGCCTGAGAAACTATGGGGATCCTCCTTCGTGGACTATGATATGGAAAATCTTTGGCTTACTTCCTTCAAGGTACTGTGGGACATTGTCAAGCCAGCCTGGCTCCGAAGGAACCACCTCTTCACTCTCCATAGGGCCTACTATTCACCACAGAGGCTAACAAAATGTTCTAAGGATTCACCTATGGCGTGTGCTAGATGTGGTGTAATGGCTGCCTCGAACCTACGCATGTTTTTTGACTGTCCCCTTTTGTCTTCCTTTTGGTATTCCATAAGTGCATCACTCACGACCTCTTTGGGTTTCCAAGTTTTGATAAATCCCGCACTCGCAATATTTGGGGTCAAGGATGAGGTTAGAGGTCCGGCTAAAGATCTCCTTTCCTACTCCATCTTGTTGGCCAGGAGGGAAATTTGTAAAAAATTGAAGGATTCGACATCACCCTCCCTTCTCGACTGTGGAATTTTAGTTTGCGATCTGAACATCATCTGCGCCAGCTTGTCACCTATGTACTACGTGCATGGCAGCCATTTTAGATATCATGGTCTCCCTGTCCACGATCGATCGCCAGCGCGCCCCTCTGACCCAGCAAGCATCCTCCGCGCACCCTGGCTCCCCCTCCCTCCTCCTTATGAGCATGACCCTTCTGCATGACCCTGTCCTTGGGAGTCACGCCAGCGCCTGACCAACACCTCCTCTCCTCCCATGAATGCCCCTCTGTTGACAAACCTCCCCTCTGCACTGGATTGTCCACGCAGCATGAATACCACTCCTTTGATGACCCCTTCCCCCGTGTCCAGCTGACCACACAGGTCCGAGGCCATCGCCTAAGCCGGCAGATATCATTTACTGCCCCTTATTGTATGAGGTCGCTCTCCTTCAAAGGACCCTCTATTGATCCAGGCCTCCCCACCCCCTGTGATATGATCAGGCGCACACATCCTAAGACTCGACGGAACACTCAGCTGCGTGATGACCCCCTCCTCTTATCAGCAGGTTGAGGACCTCCATTGTGAAGGTATATGGGGGTGGGATTGACACGAGGATTACGGGGATGTCTTTTTCCTTGCTTTACAAAGTTCTGATTGTAATAAAGAAAGGTCACATGCCATAAACCAGTGTATAAGAGGCCAGGCCTCCGAGAGGCTGTTAGAGCACCTCGAGACGATACCTTGTTGTCTGATCTGATGTGTTCTGCTCCGTCGGAATAAACTTCTGTTTCCTGCCTTCTGGTCTCCGGCGCCTGCCTCATTGCTTGGTAAACTTGAATGGTACAAGGGCGGTTAGCGCCGGGCAAATCCTGAGAAAGGTCCTAGCCCTACCTTTTTCCACAATTGGCGTCCCAAAGCGTGGGGCCCATCAGCGACACGTGGATCCAGTGGGAGAGGTCCCGATGACAGAGTGAACGACTGCAACGATCGGGAAGAGCTCGTGTCCGATAGACCCTCGTCTGACAGCCGATCATCCGACCTTCACTAGTTCTGAACAGACCTCTCTCGAGTGATCTACGGTCCTGACTGGCAACCATCAGGAGTGCCGCGAACATCACGAAGGAGAGAGGACGATCGGGCGCTGGATCCAGAGGACAGGAAACCGTCCATGCGGTCCGGGTAAGGTCGTGTAAACACGACGAATTGAGGAAAATTGTTTTTGTTTGGATAATACTAGTATTACGCTTTGTTGAAACCTCTGGAGATTCGCTGTCTGCAAACGGAGAAAAACAACAGGCTCTCTCTTTGCAAACAGTGAAGGATAGGCAACGCAGACTTTTGTCCCCGTTGTAATCCGTCGTGCCTATCTTCCTCCCCCACTGTTTCCCGAACTGTCGTTCGTGGATTATTGTCTGGAGATTCTTTGTCCGCAAACAGGGAAGAACAAGGTCTCTCTTTGCAGGTAGAGAAAGAGTGGGTAACGATAACTTTTCGTGCCCACTTATTCTCCCCACTGAATTGTTTTGATTGACCGATTATTCGGTATTGGTTCGTTTGAGGTATTCACCGCCGGCAAACAACGGAGAATAGAAATATTCTGTCTAGTCTTTGCCCGCCGTGATAAGATAGGTAGTGCAGACTTTTGTCCCCGTTGTAATCCGTCATGCCTATCTTCTCCCCACTGGTTGGTAGCCTGTTTAGCCCGGACCGCTTATTAGAGATGAACCATCCAGCTCCACTGGAGGGCACCCCTAATAAGGACATGTTCACTAAGTATGGACTAGTCGCTATAGCTTACACTAGACTATGGCATAAATATACGAAAAAGAACCCTGAAAGTCAGTGGCCACTGATAGGTTCCTTTAATGAAAATAAAATAAGAACTTTAGAAATAGCGCTCCAGAAGAATAAGACCACGCCCACTATGCTCGACAGTATCGGCATGTGGCGCAAAGAAACGGAACAACGAAAGAAAAGAGAAGAAGCAAAGATAGGGAAAGAATTACGAAAGGCAGCCCACCTGGCCGCAAAGCAACTAGAAGAGGAAATAAAAGAAAGAAAAGAAGTTACACAAAACAAAGAATCAGGGTCAACAGGCCAATGTCCTGTTGGGACCCCCTCTGCGCTCTACCCTGAATTGCCCTCCAAACAACGGGCAAACGATGAGTTACTGCTAGGTCCCCCAATCATCTACATGCCCCCTCCATATGCTCCCAGCCAACAAAACCTGCAAGCCCCGAGTGTGAGTGAAAGTGACCCTAGTGCTAGTGCACCGGCCCTCACGGCCTCCGCACCAGCCACATTAACAACTTCGTCAGACGACCCCGAGGCTAGCAAACAATCATCAGCCAGGCTAAGTAGGTTAAGCAAAGATGAGCGGGATGGGATCAACAAAATAGCAAAGGCGTTGGTAGACCGAAGGGAGAGCGAAGAATACACAATGAGCATATATAATTCACATGCCGACAGCCACAGACGGCATTTCATCTTGCGATTCAGCTACCACACCCTGAACGCGTATGAAGATAGGTATCAGAGTAAGGGTCCCGCTAAACTAACAACACTGTATAGGAAGATTGATGTTGGAGATGGGACTGAACGTGAGGCGACGGAGCTCTTCATGCAAATGCTTGAGGTCTTCCGCCACCTCGCGGAACAGAAACCAGAAGCCAAGGTTACGGTCCCTGAAACAACCTCGGCAGAAGTAGCCAATACTATGATGCCTATCAGAGAAGCGGCTCCTTACTGGATCCCGCCACGGGGCCAGGGAACGAGCGATGATATTAATAATGAAAATGCAAAAGGGAGGGTTGTGTACAATTGGGTTTACCAACCATGGGACCGACAGGATATCCTAACCTTCAAACAAACCTTGCCCGATTTAAGAAAGAACCCGGCGGCATTTTATACCGAATTAGGCACAGCCTTGGGTTCGACAATAATGACTTTAGCGGACATTGACTTGTTCTTTGGGTTATGCCTGCCAGCTGACGTGTGGAAGCAAATCCGGAAGGCTGACCACACGGATCTGTTTGGACATACCTGGGACCAACTCGGTAAACTAGATAGACAGCGAGAGCCGGGGAGTAAACCAGTGAAAGACATACTGGAACTCCCAGACAAACTGGTTCAGAAGTTAAAAACACTGGTCCCGGAAAGAAAAGTAGACTGGTCGATAGTCACGGCCTGTCGACAGAAACCCCAGGAAGATGTGTCAGAATACTTCTCCCGATTCGAGACAGTGTTCTCCGACTACAGTGGCCAAGACATGACCACCGCAACCGGACAGCACCTGTTTGTGCAAAATTATGTAAAGGGACTAACACAAGAAGTCTCCCAAAAACTGCAGACGAGTGAGAGTAGTTGGGGGGCCTCCGAACCCGCAGCTATCCTTCAGATGGCTCAGTATTACGAGCACCAAAAGAATGAGAATGATAGGGCGTCCGAGAAAAAGAAGAAAGATCTAAAGGAAAGGGTAATGATAGCCCAGATACAGGGTATAGCGATAGGACAGGAACACCAGAGAGGGAACTACCAATCAACCACACCTAGAGATCTACCTCCTAAAGATCACACCCCAGCACCCCACACTGGACGTAGAGACGTTAGCAATGACCAATGCGCCTTCTGCAAAGGGCTCGGCCATTGGAAATTCCAGTGTCCGGTTCTGCTAGAAATGAATAGAAATAGGGATTCCAGGGATATGGCAGGTGGTCCGAGGAATAGAGTACAGGGACGAGGGCACCCCAACGACACCAACAATGACAGATCAGGGAGACTGAACACATTTGACCGTCCCCGACAGAACCAATATCAGCTATCCGAAGGTGAAAATGCCCCCGATTTTGCATAGGACTGCCAGGGGCAAGGGAGGGATCCAGTCGAGCTCTGTGTTGACCAGCAAGGTCCTTATGTGACCGCTAAGGTCCTGGGTACAGAGTCTCCATTCTTGGTAGACACTGGGGCGACACGTAGTGTGTTATCAAAACGACTGATTCCAAGGGCACACTTGTCTGGCTCACACATAACGTCGATAGGTTTCGATGGAACGCCCTCCACTAACCCCCTGTCCGTACCTATTACCTTTGACCTAGAAAACAACACCACTGACGCGACATTTCTACTCTCCTCCAACTCCCCTGACGCCATTATGGGCATTGACTTACTGAAACATTTTCGAGCTACCATTAGGTGTTCCCCAGATGGAATACGAGTCATCCTGTACGACAACCCAGACATGCCCAGATCCCGTCCCCCACGACACATGTGCTCCATAACTGACGCTGACTTGTCCCTGCTTGACACCCTGCCTCCGTACCTGTGGGCCACAAATGACTCTGATGTGGGGCGAATGATGATTGATCCTATTCACATAACTGTACGACAGGATGCTATGCTCCCGAAACTCCCACAATATCGGATATCGCCAGAGGGTGAGAAGGCACTGGTAGCGATCATTCAGTCTCTGGTAGATGCAGGAGTGGTTGAAGAGGTGGTTAGCAACGTCTGCAACAGCCCAATCCTACCTATTGTTAAAAAGCAAGGTGAAGGAGATAAGAAAGCGTACCGCTTCATCATCGACTTACGAGAGATTAACAAAGTGGTTGTACCCCAATATCCTGTAGTCTCTGATATCACCACCATTCTGACCCTCATCCCGTCCACTGCCACCACCTTCTCTGTTATCGACCCTAAAAACGTGTTTTTCTCTATCCCCATTCATCCAGACAGCCGTTATCTCTTCGGCTTCACTTTAAAATCCCGCTCGTACCGATTTTGTAGAGCTCCCCAGGGGTACACTGAAAGTCCCAGCATTTACAGCCAGGCCCTCAAAAGACAGCTGGATGCCTTCCAGCTACCAGAGGGAGTGGTGTTGATCCAATATGTCGATGATATCCTTTTGGCGGCCGACACCACCCCGCTTGCAACGACAGCCACCGTCCAACTCCTACACTTTCTTGCAGAAAATGGCCATAAAGTCTCCAAAAAGAAGTTACAGTTCTGTCAGCCACAGGTGACTTACCTAGGCCATCTTCTGTCCAAAGAAGGGAGGAAACTTACACCCGACCGAATCCAAACCATCCTAGACACCCCCATCCCAAAAACACAAAAGCAGGTCCGCTCTTTGGTTGGCCTAACCTCTTTTTGCAGACAGTGGTTGCCTAATTACAGCCTCATTGTAAAGCCATTACTTGCCCTGCTGACCAAAGATGTCCCCTCCCCGCTTCCTTGGACCGCTGAGTGTCAAGCCTCCTTTAAGGAATTACGGGATGCACTCTGCTCAGCGCCTGTCCTAGGAACTCCGGATTACTCCAAACCCTTCTCCCTCTTCACTCACGAAAGGGAGGGGTGTGCATTGTCTGTCCTGACTCAGTCTATAGGTCCTAAGCAGCGCCCTTGTGCCTACTTCTCCGCCACTCTTGATCCTGTAGCCAGAGCTTTGCCTGCCTGCCTTCGAGCAGTAGCTGCCGCTGCTGTCTCTATCCGCCAGAGCGAGGGAATCGTACTTTCCAACTCCCTCACAGTGCTAGTACCCCATGCAGTCGACACCCTCTTGAATCAGACAAAGACCCAACACCTGACTAGCGCACGACTGACAGGGTATGAACTGACGCTACTTGCACCCCACATCACACTAAAGAGATGCACGACTTTGAATCCTGCCACATTACTGCCCCTGCCTGAGAATGACCCCGACGTTCCTCCCATCCACGACTGTGTGACCCTCACGGACGAACAGACTAGGAGTAGGGTTGATCTCCGAGACACTGCTTTCACTGACCCCGATGGAGAGCTATGGGTGGACGGCTCTTGCATCAAACTCCCAGATGGCACCACTTCAGCTGCCTATGCAGTAACGACAGCCCGAACAGTAGTTGAGACAGCCTGCATCACACAACGATCTGCCCAGGCAGCAGAGCTGATAGCCCTCACCCGAGCATGCATCATAGCCGCAGGGACCACCACGAACGTATATACGGACAGCCAGTATGCCTTCGGAGTGGTCCACCATTTTGGGCTCCTGTGGAGGGAGAGGGGATTCCTGACGTCCCACGGCACCCCGATCCTCCACGGAGATCTAGTCTCCGCTCTGATTGAAGCAGTTCTCCTCCCCAAACGATTAGCGGTGATAAAATGTCAGGCACACAAAAGGGTGACAGACTTGGTCGGGCAAGGGAATGCATTGGCCGACATCACTGCACGAACCACAGCCGAGAATAGGACGGTGACATGCATGTGCATGACCAGGTCACAAGCAGAAACATGGAGTGACACAAGGATAATGATCAGAGACATACAGTCGGCCAGCACCCCTCACGAACTGACTAAGTGGGCAAGGGTGGGTTTGAAGGATGAGGAGGGCTGTTGGCGAACGAAGGATGCAAGCAAATGGTTGCTGCCCGACTCATATCTGATTCCCATACTGACAATGGCTCACTCCCCCGCACACATAGGATCTGCACCCATGATCGAACTCATTTCCAAAGTCTGGCATAATGACAAAATCCCTGACTCAGCCAGACGCCTAGTTCAGCAGTGCCTTATCTGTCTGCAACACAACCCCGGGAAAGGAACTGTAGTACCTCGGGGAGGGTTTGGGACCCCCAATCACCCCTTCGAGGTCCTTCAGATGGACTTCATCCAACTAGAGAGATGCCAAAGCCTGAAGTATGTACTAGTCATTGTGTGTGCCTTCAGCAAATGGGTAGAAGCCTATCCAACCCGTGACAACACTGCCATGACTACTGCCAAAGTACTACTGAAGGAATTCTTCCCTCGCTATGGCCTTTGTCGAATTTTATGGAGCGACAATGGCCCCCACTTCATAGCTGAGGTTATCCAATTAATCCTAAAAGGGTTGGGGGTGAAGCAACGATTTCATGCGGTCTTCCACCCCCAATCCGCCGGTCTAGTGGAACGCCATAATGCCACCCTGAAGCTGAAACTGGCAAAAATAGTGGCCACCACTGGACTTAACTGGCCGGATGCCCTCCCACTGGCCTTGTTATCGATGCGCTCCACTCCCACCAAGCACCATTTGACCCCCTACGAGGTCGTGTTTGGGCGACCGATGAATCTCTGGACTGCTCCCAAACCGACCTCCATTCATGACGTCCCGGACGTCCTACTGTCTGATTATTTGTGCAAGTTAACTAAAACGTTGTCTGTCATTCATCAACAGGTGCAGCAGGCCATCCCCGATGCTTCCAGGGGCCCCGGCCATGACATCCAACCGGGAGATTTCGTATTGATACGAAATTTCCAGCGAACCAAGAGTCTGGAACCTCGGTGGACGGGCCCCTGGCAAGTGCTGATCACCACCCGAACGGCACTCCGAGTGGAGGGGAAGAAGCACTGGCTGCACGCGCATCATTGCCGGAAGGTCTCTACAAACCTGACCACGACAGAAAACGTCAGCGCCCAAGAAGAGCTCCTGAGCAAAGACCGACCGATATTGGACTGTTATCCCGATACTGAGGCACTCGAACTTGCAAAATTCTCTGATCCCACTGTGCCATCCAGAGGAGGGTATTTCCTGCGTCGAAAGGAGGGAGTTTCGGCTAAGTAGGCCACGGACTAAGTTAAATCTCAGAACGGTGACCTAAGCACAATCAAGGGTTGCCGGGAGAGAAGCTAAACGAAGTCTGTGGTTCTGCCCACTACCGAGCCCCTTGAAGGTGATGGAAGCGCCAGATAAGAAGATGATGGAAGCGCCAGATATGAAGATGATGGAAGCAACAGGAAATACTCAGTATAGAAATCCAAAGACTGACAACTTGCACAAATCAAAGACAATTGCACTCTTCATTGTCTTCCTCTTCTGCCTCCTCCTCATGACCTCCTTCTGGATTCTGGAGGAAAGCACACCGGCCCATGAGGCATTGCTACCTACTGCACAGCCGACACCCTTGAAAGAGCATCACCTAATCTCTCTGTCGCCTCAGCTACGAGAAAGGCGCAGGGAATTCTGGAACAATTCCTTCGTGCAACTGTTGCACCAACACAACCTTGCTGCAAATGCTACGAACTGCTGGATCTGCGGGTTGCTCCCGCATGCCACTGGACACTCCATCCCCTTCATCCCTTCACCCTTCTCAGTTCACGGCTCCTGCCTCGCCTGGTTGATCCTCATGCAAGAGAGCCACGAGAACAACGCCACCTCCAGCCGGACAGTAACACACTTCTACTCTGGGTTCTGGCTGAACAAAACCGGAAAGACCCCTGCTGCCCTGTGTCCTGCGCTCGCAGGCGCCACCTTCATCAAAGACATTCCGGCCAAAGAACGAGTCGAAGTACAGGTGCTCCACAATCCAGCCAGAACCACCTTCACTCATCTGCAAAAACAAACTACCGCCACTCTAACTGTGGCCCTGTCTGTTATCAACGTCACAGGTCTCGTGTGTCTCGAAGGCCATGGAACGCAGCTGGTGGGTCACAGCGCCTGCCGAATCACCAGAACATTGGACTCAGCTGACCCCCCTTCCTTTGTTGCTTCTCCGAACATGTACTTTGTGTGTGGCACCAAAGCTTACACCTGGCTCCCGAAAGGTTGGAAGGGTATCTGTTACATTGCCTTCGTTCTTCCACCCACATATGTAGCCCCTGCCAACCATCACCGGCAGAGGCGTGCAGACGACCTTGGACAAGCCGACTCCACCGGAGCACAGTTCCTGGATGCAGCAAAGGGTCTTGTTCCTCTGTGGGGCCCAATGGCGAACAGCCGTGCTATCCGACACCTGACCCAGGCAGTAGAAACAACGATCAACATCACGGCTGGCATCCTCGCCAACAACACTGCGGAACTTCAGGCGGTCCGCCTTGTGACCCTTCAAAATCGTCTTGTCCTAGACGTGGTCCTAGCCGACCGAGGAGGAGCATGCCGCATCATCGGATCCAGCTGCTGCACCTACGTGCCAGACAACTCGCCTTCAGTCTACAAAGCCATCGAACACCTCCACAGACTTTCCTCAGAGGTTCACCAAGAACAGGAAGGATGGTCGCTTGGGAGCTGGTTTTGGGACACTTTGAAGAATTGGGGTTGGAAGTTGTTTTCCTTCGTGCTGATACCTGTTGTGATATTATGTGGGTGTTGCTTAGGTATCCAATGTCTGCCACCTTTGTGCGGCCTTGTTTCTAACTGTATGTGCCCTAAGACTTTGGACTTCCGAAATGAGCACATGAGCCCCCTCTATGAAGTAGAAATACGTGGCCTTATGGGGATAAATCCGAACTGACAAGTTGGCGAGACATGTTAAAAGGGAGGACTGTGGAATTTTAGTTTGCGATCTGAACATCATCTGCGCCAGCTTGTCACCTATGTACTACGTGCATGGCAGCCATTTTAGATATCATGGTCTCCCTGTCCACGATCGATCGCCAGCGCGCCCCTCTGACCCAGCAAGCATCCTCCGCGCACCCTGGCTCCCCCTCCCTCCTCCTTATGAGCATGACCCTTCTGCATGACCCTGTCCTTGGGAGTCACGCCAGCGCCTGACCAACACCTCCTCTCCTCCCATGAATGCCCCTCTGTTGACAAACCTCCCCTCTGCACTGGATTGTCCACGCAGCATGAATACCACTCCTTTGATGACCCCTTCCCCGTGTCCAGCTGACCACACAGGTCCGAGGCCATCGCCTAAGCCGGCAGATATCATTTACTGCCCCTTATTGTATGAGGTCGCTCTCCTTCAAAGGACCCTCTATTGATCCAGGCCTCCCCACCCCCTGTGATATGATCAGGCGCACACATCCTAAGACTCGACGGAACACTCAGCTGCGTGATGACCCCCTCCTCTTATCAGCAGGTTGAGGACCTCCATTGTGAAGGTGTATGGGGGTGGGATTGACACGAGGATTACGGGGATGTCTTTTTCCTTGCTTTACAAAGTTCTGATTGTAATAAAGAAAGGTCACATGCCATAAACCAGTGTATAAGAGGCCAGGCCTCCGAGAGGCTGTTAGAGCACCTCGAGACGATACCTTGTTGTCTGATCTGATGTGTTCTGCTCCGTCGGAATAAACTTCTGTTTCCTGCCTTCTGGTCTCCGGCGCCTGCCTCATTGCTTGGTAAACTTGAATGGTACAAGGGCGGTTAGCGCCGGGCAAATCCTGAGAAAGGTCCTAGCCCTACCTTTTTCCACACGACTGGCGGGCATCTGTATTACAGGTGTCGAAGTTGGACTTGGTGAGATCAGGTAATCAAGATAAAAGAGCCTTTTGGCACCTCTTGAAGTGGGACCAACAGCAGTGAACTTGATGATGTTTTTTTTTTCCCCCCATGGTCCAATGATTGTGCTGCTTTGTTTTTTTTCTCCCTATTCTGGTGCACTTATGTATACCGGTCCGGTCCGGGTTGTTGGTGTACGATTGCAGCAATTTCGCTCCTTAATGGTTGATCTAATAGTAAGCCTCCCCATCCAGTTTTACTGTGGCAGTGTGTCGCTCTCTGTGGACTTTAACGGGTAAACCATGGTAGAAAATGAGGAACAAAAAAAAAAAGACTGGCATATAAGGATCCCCTCTCAAATGGTTCTGTTCCTTCTTCACAGAAAGAACCCAAATGGTGAGGCTGCAAACCTCTACAGCAGAGACCAAGAACATGATATGCGATGTCCCACAGGGTTCGTCCCTCAGACCTACTCTTTTCAACATATACATGACAAAACTTGTCAACACCATCCAATCACAAGACATCACCATCATCTCCTACGCTAATGACACTCAACTCATCCTCTTACTGATGGACAAAAGAAACACCACCAGAACCAACTTCACCAACTACATGACTATGGTAGCAGACTGGATATGAACCAAATGCCTAAAACTCAACTCCGACAAGCCAAAAGTACTGGGCTTTGGTAACAAAACCTCCATATGAAATTCCACCTGATGGCAGTTAGAACTAGGACCAACAACCACACCCACAGACCGCACAAGAAATTTAGGGATCATCCTAGATGACAATGTTGACATGACGGTTCAGGTCAACACAGTGTGTCTTTCCTGCTTTCACATCCTACCCATGCTGCGAAAGATCTTTAAATGGTTGCCTCAAAACACCAGACGAACCATCGGCCAAGAACTCATCACCAGCAGGCTGGACTACAGCAACACTCTCTATACTGGAATCTCCAAACAACTCCTACACAAACTCCAGACCATCCAGAACGCAGCAGCAACTCATGCTTCACTTTGCATGCCGCACCCACATCACACCGCATCTCAGGAAGCTTCACTAACTCTCCATTCACAAGCACAGCAAATTCAAACTTCTGACACAGACATATAAAGCCCTACACAACACATGACCCTGCTGCAAGGTATGAAAACCATTGCAGACTCATGGGCCCTTGGTAGACCACCTGTGGTGTCATTATCCTGGTACCAAAACTCCAAAGTCTGTGGTGAAAATTACTTTTATTTGTTTACATTTTTGTATCTCCCTGGGACCATCCTTCTAACTCAGGGGGCCAGAAAATGCTTCCCCTCCTCTACTGTGTCTCCTTCATTTCTATTTTGTCAGGACACAGGAACTGGGTAACTTTTCTTCAAATGCCAGACAGACAATCAGAGGGTTTTAGGTTTGTGGCCCTGGCTTTAAGTCCTTGGACCTGAAATGGAACCTGGCATATAAAGCTCCATTATCCACTCAGATTTGTTTAAATTTTAAATTTGAGTCCACGGAAGGTCTGTTAACTTGAGTTTTTGGACCTTCATGCAGTAATGGTCCAAATTTTTTAACTTTTTAACCCTTTTGAGTACACACTGAAATGATTCTTAAACACTAATCTCTAAACATTATTGAAATGATTTACACCAATCCAAGGCTAGGCACTTTCTTGAGTAAAGCTCTACTTTCATGCCACTGTCTAAGTAATTGTAATTCTGATCAGCTGTTCTTTTCTGTACTGAAGAGCAAAGATTCCTTAGGGAAATTAAATGGGAAAAGTTACTTTTTTGACTCCCTCCTTCTGCACGCTACCTTAATGAAACTGCACAAAACTTACCATATATTACCCAAATTGGATTAACTTATTGTTTGGAAAATGTTGTGTAAGTTCCAACAGCGTGGAAGTTATTAAGAAAACAAAAAAGCTATTTAATGGAAACTCAGATCTTACCATAACAATGAAGATGCTATTACTCATTCAATAATATACTTTGCCACTACTGCTGTGCTCGTCTAAAGGCCATGTGGAGCATATGTTTGCAGCCCATGGAGGGGGTTGCTGTTTTAGAAATTTGAAGTGACATTTCATCAAATAACCCCCAAATCGTACAGAATAATCCACTGTTTCAATTATACTCTGGTTAGAGTTGGTCATAATACTGTACACCCAAGAAATTCACTTAAAGAACCACGGTTAAACTGTGGCTATCGTTACAAAATAAAACAAAACAAAAGTAACATTCGCCAGTTATGAATAGCTCTTCATCAACAGCTCACACTACATGCACATCATACCTCGCACACCAAATGCAATTCTTATGAAGTCATAGTATTGATAACGATATATGGGAGGACATCATACTATATCATTAGGAGCCTGATTTAGCGTTTGGTGGAATTGTTACTCAGTCACAAACATGATGGATATCCTGTCTGCTTTATTACAAGTGCCGCAGAACAGAAGAAACTGGTAATAAGGTGGACAGGGCATCCATCACTTTTGTGACGGTGTACCCAGCAGCCAACTCTAAATCAGGCCTTAGATTTGAACATATAGTTAAAGAGGTTGTATGTTTTCAATAGTCATTGTATACATTGCTCACAGCAACAACAACAAATGCTAAATGAATTTGGCAGGAATGTTGAACTTGGCTCAGAAAGCGTGCTTTTTGTGTAACGGTGTAAATCCGTTCAGCAATTTTAAAGGATTTAGTTACAAAAAGGTGCTGTGGGCACTTGAAAGGGTTGAAAATGTCATGGAATTTGGGAAAATGTGAAATTGAAATTCTCACTAGCTGATAGAATAACTTCTTGTAGGGATGCAGGAGCACCTGGTCTCATTAGCGAACATTTGACAATTGTCTCAATTAAACCTCTCAAACTTGTTTCAAAGTTCATTAATGTGTATACATGAACATCTTTAGAGTGCCACTTACCCGCTTGTTAAAACCGCGTCTTGGAAGCCATGCGTTACATATTTAAATTTACTGGTTCAGTCAGTACTAAGTGAAACCGTTTAGTTAAAAAAAAACTTTTTGTAAACAGCTGATAGTTAATAATCAGTAAAAAGTACAATCAACAATGTGAAGACAACCTGAATTTCAATTGTACCATTTATAAACAGAAAACAATAATTGCCAGTTTTGTAAAATAATGACAAAACAGTGATAACGATATAGAAAAACAACAGACATTACAAAAAGCACAGGTATCTAGTTTTGTGATTGTAATTCTTACCTGAAAATTAATTCCAAATGAAGCATAGATTAAAAAGAAATGGGATTTTGAATACACCGTGCCTTTGGTCATTTCACATCAATAGCTTTAAATGACAGAATAGTCAATCAGATCCCTTGCAAATCTATAGTCAGTATTGGCAAATATATATGCACAAAAGGAAAATGTATTACGATAACGTGTTTCATGTTTAGTCAGTTTTATATGCTGATTCCCAAAGCTCCCCAACTTTATGAGACCAGGAACCTGCCCGTCCCGACAGCAATTTGAAAGCAAAAATGAAAGACTTCACCCAAGCCTTCTGTCTTTTCGAAAACGTATCTTTATGATTGTCTTTAAGACTGCTTCTTCCATCTTGTGTTTCAGGGGTATGGTTAAAACACGATGTGATGTTGGCATCATCCCTCCCTACCCCATGTAGCTGGAATACCATTTAGGCCAAAAGAGAAGTGACTAGAGAACATTTTCTAACACGCAAAAACGTCAACCAATACCTTAGGCCATTAGTAGGGATAGCAGGGCATTGGAAGGGTCTATGTATTTTCATTTGCATAGCATTAAGGACCTGGACGGGTATATAAACCTACAAAAATATTTTTCTGACAAATGAAAAGTATCTAATATTGCTGTGTGAACTAGGAACTTGGAGAGGGATTGTGGGGGCACATTTTAGAAAAACATGAGGCTAAGACATAAAAGTAGGCAGTGAAAATATCCTGGGATTCGCATCATGAACATATTCTGTGCCTGTACAGAGGCGTAGAAGGGAGGTCTATCTATGCCTGTGTTTAACAAATGTGTGCTGCTTCCAAACTAGTAACTCTGCGAATGATGGTGTTGTATAGATAGCACTACTCAGAAATGTGTGGTAGCGCTCAGATGCCTTCAGTGTTCCATGTTTCTGTGCAGTGCTGTCTGCAGCTCATGTTTGTTTATGTACAAAATGTCCACCTGCAAAAAGTGGCCGCAAATTGTGCACTAAATATTTGCGCATAGAAAAATATGTTGCAAAGTTACCTTGCACTCAGAGGTTGGTTTATAAAATTCCAAATCGTAGTGGGTCGCAATCCGACCTACCTCATCAACATTCAGGTGGTAGGTCCAAATTGCAACTCACACTGATTCAATCCCAACAAAGGGTTGTGACCTTCCTGGGGTCAGCAGTCCATCCTGTCTGTGATCTCATTTAAATAAGGTAAGCTATTTTTTAATGAAGCCATTTTTCTTTAGGCTGCATTTAAAAAACAACAAATATTTATGGTTGTTTGAGAGTTTTTAGCAGTCCCTTGGACCTATGCCTACTACCAACAAGCATCTTTTAACATTCACAAAGGACAAAGGAGAAGGTAGCCCTGGTTGCCCCTTCCATTTTAAGAATGCATTGCCGTCATAAATTAGGAGTTGGTCACTTTTGAATGTTTCTTGGCAGGATTTTGGTCACAAAATATTGATACATACTAAAACAAATCCTTGTTCAGAAGGAACAGCCTAAACATGCCCCTTCCAAGTAACCATTCATTACGACTCTCTGAAGCAATTTTGGGGTTGGGTAGCATGTTTAGTATATATATATATATTTTTTAAACATTTTGCAGTTGCAACCCCTGTGGTTATGTGAATTGCAGACTTGGAGACTGCAAAATGACTTTGTACATCTGGCCCAGTATTACTGAGAAAGCTCTTGCACTGCAAGCAATAGGATTTCTAAAAAAATCTGCTCTGTGTCCACACACAGAACATATTCCTAATCCTAAAGCAGCCCGTGGTCTCCAGTTTATGTGAAAAAGTGGATATTAAAACAGTATGCAACAGTGGGTTTTAAGGACAAGGGGTAAGTTCCAGGCTAGCAAAACATCAAAAGGATGAGCTGCAGAAATGAAGATGCCAGCGTCGTGGCACAGAGAGCTCATTTGGCAGTCCAGATTATGCTTGATCTCTCGGCTGCTTCACCATCATTGGCCACCAGGTCCTAACAGGAATATCTGGCCATGTCTGGACTTGCTCACTTTGCCACTGGATTCAAGCTAGCTTGGCTGTGAAGGATGTTACCCCGAAACCGGTCCCACGTTACTTGTTTCTGTTTCAGGAAAGACCTTGCTTGGCAGTTCGGTCTGGACAGTTCCCATGAGGCACAGGGTCTGGACAGTTCCCATGAGGCACAGGGTCAAGACTGATTTGCATATAGCTAGGTCTGAATTGAGGTGGCAAAGTATTGTATTGTATTGTATGTTGGATTTATATAGCGCTTATCACCCAGGGGTCTCTAAGCGCTTGCCTTGGGAACCCGTCCTGACTTTTCCCTGTGAGATAGCCCCTACAGGGCATCCCCAAGGTGAAAGCCAGGCATCCCGCCGTGGGGGGCGTTGTGGAGATTAAGCAAGCTTAATGCCCAGAGTTGCAGAGTGTGAACCCATGATTAGGTCAGGCACCGAAGCGAGAATTATCGAGTCCGTGGACATTTGAGCTCAAGACCCTGCCGCATTGGGAATTGAACCCTGGTCCCGGGTCTGACCTCTGCTTCAGGGTCTGCCTGCTCTAACCAGTGAGCCACACTTCTCCAAGTGAGCTATAGAATGATGATGAATTCAACCCAGATATGTGACTGGGGGTGAGTGAAAAGTTTCAGCGCCCCATCCATCTTCTCCTTATGTTTGCATGTCTGGTGATGGGCACATGCTGTTCCTAGCAGGTAGGCACCAAAAACTGAATACAGCAAAGCTCCTTGACAGCAGGCCAGTGTTTTGAATCCACACTTGAAAGCTTTGCTCCGCACTGCAGGTTTAGTCTGCCTTTCTCATACCTCTCCTCTGTTCGAGGAGGAGATTACCTAGCTGGACTACTTGGACTACTTCAGACTCTGCCTGCCTTTCCTCGATATCCACTAAAATTGTGTTAGTGGGATAACAAGAACTTATTTGCTTATTGGAAACATGCATGGTATTTATCGAATGTATGACGTTACAACGCATACATTTACAATGTATGCCTTTACAGCGCAGTTTTTACATTGCAACATCCTTTACAATGCATTCTTTCACATAGCATGCCATTACATCGTATTTTCAGAAACTACCTTTACAACGCATTTCATTACATCGCATTCTACCTTTACAACGCATACCATTACAATGCATACCATTACATTGCTTTTAAGGTAAGTGTTGGATAGTATAGGGGTAATAATTACTATTCTAACTTCAGTGAGTGCAACAGTAGGGTAAGTGTTGGATAGTGTACGGGTAAAAATTACTATTCTAACTCCAGTGAGTTCAACAGTAGGGTAAGTGTTAGATAATGTAAGGGTACTATGCATTGTAATGGTATGCGTTGTAATGACTTTTGATGTAATGCCTGCATTGTAATGGCATGCATTGTAGTGACATGCAATGTAATGGCTGTGTTGTAATGACATGTGATTAAAAGGATGTTGCGAAGTAATGCCTGCTGTGTAAAGGTAGTGCGATATAATTACTGCATTGTAAAGGTTGTTTCCCTATTTATCCCAACTGGACTTCCATCTCTTAAGATGCATGACAATAAGGCACTACAAACTAATGAAGCTTTCCCATCTCCCAGTTTGAATTAGACAAATGGGACATATATAAAGTATACAAATGGGACATATTTAAAGTAGACAAATGGGACATACATAAAGTATCCAGGCATGCAACATGCATGTAGCTTACTTTTTGCACCTGTTTTTGTATCCCTGGAACACTTCGTAATCACAGAAGGACCTCAGATGCTTGCACAACCCCTTCAGTTGCACAAACTGTGTCTGGACTATGTGCACAATTTAAAAAGGGTGTTTCCTCATTAGCAGTTTGGTCCCATGCTAATGAGGAAATCCCTGCCTCTGTTCCTGCGCCGTATCAAGTATGTGAACACAGAGGCAAAGAGACTGCCACAAGGCACACTGACTGTCCACCACAAAGACATGATAAACAGTCAGTGCACTCTCCTAAGTGGGACCCCTGCAAAGGAGGAATGGGGGGTGTAGGAGACTGCCTCCCCTACCCCCGCATGGAAATCTATGTGCCCTTTTCAAAAGCAGGCAAGTTGCGGCCTGTATTGTAAAAGGCAAACTGGCTGGTTCAAACAGCCAGTCTGCCTTTCACTAATGCATTGCCCCCCAGGCAGGCACCGATTCATGGCTGCTGTGAGTGCAATAATAGGACACACTGTCTCTCTTTACATCTGGGGCAGCACGTTACAGGAGCACCATAGCACAAACAGGCACAATGTGCCCTGTGCATGCAAAAGCGCCCAGATTGTCAGATTCAAGGGCGGGGGGCACACAGTAGTCTGCCTTCCGTGTAACTTCGAAAGTATCAGAGATCAAGAATACCACAACACAAGATTTAAATATATGTTCTATCTTTCAAAGGGTTGATCTGCTTCAAAGTATCTTTATTAGAAATTGTAAAGATAAAAAGCAAGCCATATCTAGAATTTGCTTTCAAAAGATACTCATGTATTGCACCTTGGTCCCTTAGCTAGGGCATGGTGCTTGGGGTACAGTTTACTTTCAGAAATGATAGCTTTCCTGCAGTCGTGAAAATTCTTCATGATTCCTTTTGATGATTCCAACACTTATGACAGACTCGCTTTCTTAAGTCTTAACAAGTATAATGCGCATTGTGCCTCTACTGAGCATTAACCAAAGAATATTGAAAAGAACCTCTGTGCTGAGAAGATTATCCTCAGATGCCCTTAGAGTTTGTTGCATTAAAAAAAGAATCTCCATATGTAATGGTATAAGTTGTAAACTATATAAAATTGCAATTAAAAATACAAGTCCCCAGATGCCTCAGCTCATAATTGGGATTTATTCTCATCATGTCATTTCTACACGATATACCTGAAAAAATTCGTTTGGGCCATCACATAAAACAAATCAAGAAATAACAGTATGAGAAAAATGTGCTTTTTGACATCCCAAAAAGATGCTTTAATGGAACATCATGCACAGCACCCCCCTCCCAGACATGCTTCATGGTTTACGAGCGCAACCTTTGCAGTCCACTTAAGTCGCTGAATTGGGAAAACAGTTGCTAAACCAATGCATCAACTACAGATGCGGTAGAAGTACAGACGTGGTAAAAGTACAGATATGGGCGCAGAGACGTTTTAAGGAATGGGCAAAGTGGGCTCTGGCCCAGGGCCCCAGCCTTCCTAGGGGCCCCCTGAGAGAGTTTTGCCCTGAGGAACTTTAATCATTCTTAAGCAGATTGTAAAGAGCATTTTCTTTTATTTTATTTTTAAGGAGGGGAATGTGTGAGAGTTTATTGCAGATATTTTTCAGACAAATGGTGTGTTTATGTTTCATGCAACAACCATAAAAAAGTTTATTTTAGCTCCAAACAGGTCCTCAGATGGAAGGGGTGCATAGAGGTAATTGTTGTAGTATTAGCAAGCTGGCTCTGTCACAATATTGAAAACCACATCAATAACCCTGAATTTTAGATTTAAACACATTTTGATTTTGGAACAGTGTGTTTCTGCACTGCCAGTGAGACAGAGAGGGCATGAAAGAGCTGTAACTTGATCATAAATTTAAATATGTTCCTAACAGAGGCCCCTGAAATACGTTTGGCCCAGGGCCCCCAAAATCCTTAAGGCGTCCCTGTATGGGCGGTCCCTGGAGGAACTCACCCTAACGACGAAAGTATCCAACATTAGCAACACTTCATCCTCATAAATCACCCCAAGTTTAAAAAAAAAAGGCAAAAAGAGTGCAAACGCAAATGAGCATTGTTATTAAACTAGAAACACGAAATACAGCATATTGTCAAAATGTTTGCACGTCACTTGTGGAGATGGGCACTCGTTTGATGGTTATAGGAATATTGAATTCCATGCCAAATACGTGATTCTGTGATTAGTATCTGTACTGACTAATGAGAACATACAGTCTGTTCACTTTAGAGACCCGCACAATGAGTGCATTGACAGCAGAAGTGGAGAGAACATTATGTTTGCTTGGAAGCAAGCTGACTCTGAAATATTTGGGACAGAAAGAATCCTTGGAAGAAGGATTTTGGCAAAAGTTATGATGGCTTTTCCAACAATGCATTACTCTGCACACGACATTGTACATGCTTCACATTTCTGTCTGGAATTGGATTCTATAGCGTAAATGTATTACTGCACATTGTTTTGTTTAATTTTTAAACTGACATTTAAAAACACTTCTTTTAAGTGGGCATACGTCTAGTTAAAGTGAGTGGATTGAGAGATCTGCACCCCTTTACAGTCCAGGCTTTCACAAACATAGTTGCTCTTAATCTAATGTTCTCAATCTTCAATTAGGGCAAACTACCTTAGCTTGCTGGAAAGACTTTTGAATTCGAATGAAAGATAATGTAATAATATGTCTAGTATACCCAAAACATCAATAGGATTATCACATAAACCCCACCTAAAAACACACACACACAAAAACAAGCAGAGATTAAATGCCTGCAATGACAGTTCAACATAATTTCTGTGTGTTGGGTTGTAACTGTATTATTATGCAGAATTTATTGATGAATAGCTGGGAAGATGGTGGGTAGCCGTACCAGATTTTAGATGGCACTACTATGCAAGAAGTGGCCAGTGATTATAGTTCATTAAGTATTCTTACACTGATTGAAAATCCATTAATCTTAATTATCCTCGCTGACACACCATGTAAAAAGAATATTTGAAATGCAACAATCAACGCTTTTACAAGAAATATGACAAAAGACTAACAATTAAATATACAAACTTTGGTTGTCAATTGAGGACACTTTAGGCAAACATATTTAGCTGTCCTTGCAAACTTAATTACAGATGGGATAGACATAGCAAGGGCAAAAAAGGCCTTGCATCCTCTTAATCAACTTAATTAACTGCTTAATCATATTAGTTTAACTTTCTGCAATAATGTGAAAACTCAGTCTGCACTCTAACGCATATTTCTTATATGACATTTGAGATTCTATGGTTCCACCTAGCGCTGGCCATACACTGCCATACCCGAGTTCAAGTGTTGCAACGTTCTCTCCACATTAGTTCATTGGAGATTTGTATGTCTCATGGAATAGATGGACCATGGAGCAGGGAAAACCTCTAAGCAAGGATAAAGCTAGTCGATCATTTGCACGTGTAATAAGCATACCTGCAGCCAGGTTATCTTTGTTTAAGTCACTTACAGTCTAACTCTGGAATAAGCATGGGCGGAAAATCCATTCCGCGAATTAACCAAAAATCCACAAATTCGCACGCAGCAAATTTTTTTTCTTGGTGATACAATTTTGCGGCGTGCGGCGTAAGCTCGCAATTGCGAACATGTAGGTGCGGCGGGCAGCAACAATCTTGCACTCGCGAAATTACAAAATTTGCAATTCTGCACAAGAAATCCACTAGCAAGCAGCATAGACCTTCTGAAAATGATGATTTTTATCAGAATAACTCCTCAGGTTGACATTTGCCTGCACTTTTTTGGATTGGAGGCCTTTTGACTTTCTTTGGATCACTTTTGGATTAGAAATTAACTTTCACAAGTAAGTTTTTTTGGGGCATTACAGTTGCTGTTCTGCAGAAAAACGAGTTTTGCTAAACTGAAAGCACTCAGCAGGTGCAAAAGTTCAAATTCATCATTAGTAACCTAACCATTCCCTGTAGTGCTTCCTGACTGGGGCCCCTCCAGAGTTCAGTTGCTAGTTGCAACAATTGTATGACCCTGCTCTGACCCTCACAGCCGGATCATAGAATAGCTACAAGTAGGCCACAAAGGTCCTGGAAAAAAAAATTGCACTGCAACAGAAAGCAAATTACAGATAAGGAAGCAGGTGCCAGACTGGAATTTGAAAACAGTGACACATTAATAAATCAACCCCAAATTAATTCATGTCAGTTGAAGCAGGGCAGGTGTGCTTGATTTTTCCCCCCTTAATCTACAGTGATGATGATGAACCAGAGGGTAGCGATGATGAATCAGAGGGTGGCACTGATGTACCAGAGGGTGGCATGGGTGAAACAGAGGGTGGCAGTGTTGAAACAGAGGGTGCTGTGAACCTGTGATGATGAACCAGACGTAGAAACAACATAGTCACGACCGTTGCGTGCCGACAAGTAAGTTCGCAATTGCGAACTGGTACAAAATCCTCGCAAACTGGCAGAAACCCTTGCGAACACTATAAAAACAAAACAATCCGCAAATTCGCGAGAATTCGCGGATTTTGCGGATTGCGAGTTCGCAAATACGCACATTCGCGAACGCCAGATTCGCAAAATTCGCCCATGCTTACTCTGGAATGTACCTGACTTTCAAAAGAATGATCTGCCTGCAAGGAAGGGAATCCTCATTGGGTCAAAATAGCTTTGTCCTCAATCGCAGCATTACTGAAGCTTTTTCTTTGATAACAATTAACATAATGTGTTCTATATCACTCATGCCAGACGTGGTGAGTATTATCCTTAACCAGCAAAGGATGTTCTTAAGTAGGTACCGGTTGCTCTTGTCGAATACTTCTAAAAGTACCAAATTAAAACCAGCTCGAGGATCGACAGATGCACTCCCTGCTTCTGCCATTAAACACTATGTCATGGCCTCCATGGGAAATTAAAATAAAAAGCAAAATGAATTCTCACCAGACTAAAGGGGTTCGGTTTGCATTTGAACCAACGGGGTGGCATTGCTAGGGACTAGGCTTGCCAATACAGATTGCTCTCCTTACCTAGTGAACAGTCAAGGAAGGGAAGCATGATTAAAGCAATGCTTCAAAAGGACGTAGAAAGACTCGTACAGACCATTTTTGATTTGAAAATAATAAATCATTCTTAATTAAATTATTTCAATGAAAGACACAGAACACAAGACCGTAACGAAAAGATAATGTGCTTCTCCTTTATATATAGAAGGATTTTGGGGTCAGATGTACAGAGCATTTTAATGGTTGCAAGCTCTCGGATTTGGTGTTTATGACCATTAAAAATAAACTTTTACTGACTCCAAAAATGGGACTGCGACCTCCTACCAAATCTGTATTTGGAAGGGGCATGTCATATGAGTCCCTTTCACATAGCGAATCAGTAGGATATGCATCAATGTTACCCACTCCAGAGTTGTGATGGCAATGCGCTCGCAAAAGTGAAGGGGTGCCCTTGAGACCGCTTCCCATTTATGAATAAAAAAAAGTTTGTTGGGAACTAGCCACATGACCCCTACCAACTCTCAAATAAACTTTTAAAAAGAAGCAAACTGTTTTTATTAAATACAGCCCCTTTTCCCTTAAGGAAAATGGGATGCATTAAATAAGTTTCCTCTATTAGCACAGAAATGGTGATCTGCTGATCCTAGCGGGCCGGAGATGTCATCTTATAGTAGTGAGTCGCAATTTGCAATCTACCTATCTGGCTCCATGTTATTCAAAATAATAAAGCATACCAAACTAATGTAAATAAAATATTAACATTCTGTAAGGAATTGGATTATTAGTTAAGGGGGTGAGAACCCCACTCAAGTACCATCCACAACTCTTGTCAGAGTGAACTACAAAAGTCAGAAAATTAACTTGTGCGCAACCCTCTGGTACAAAACAGTCAGGCGTAACTTAGAGGCAAAGTGTAAAGTATTTATGCAGCACACAAACTGCAATAAAGTGAAAACAAAACACGAGAAAAATTCCTAACCAATTTAGAAAAATGTATTAATTCTAATAAAAATAATGACGCCACAATGATAAAAATCCAATTGATAGAACCAGAGATATGGGATTTTAAAGTTTAAAAAATAGCACCAAAAAGAACCAACCACCAAATACAGTACCTAGTTGCATGAGACTGGGTCAAAATCACCAGTTCAGGCTGACTGCGATGGAGCACGGGAAAGGTAGAGGACCAAGTTCGGCCCACTGGAAGTTATACCTTTATGTCCATGGTGTTGAGAGACAAGATCCATGTTGGGCTGCGACATGCTGCTTTGGTTCCAGAGAAGTCACCTGTCAGGAGCTGCAAGGTGCCGTGATGCGAGGCCCTGGGCCAGGTTACATTAATTCTGGAGTAGCGACCAATCAGGAGCTACGAGGTGCTGCGATGCGGGGTCCTGCATCAGGTTGTGTTGCACTGCGTCGGTTCGGATTAAACCTTAAATTGCGCCGGGAGGAATACTCTCTGACTCCAGCTAAGAGTCCAGGACCTGGGGAGGGGTATCTCTTGGGTATCAGGACTCACTCCAGCAGAGGCCAGCAGCAGGGTCCAGGCAGGTCCAGTCAGCTGGGCAGGTCTCTGGAGCTTGTTATGTCGCTATTGCTCACTTAGGAGGCCGGCCAGCCAGGGAGCCCTTGGAGTCACGCTGGTGGTCCGGGCTTCAAAGGATAGTCTTCCATCAGGCAACATGGCCACAAGGTAGTCCTTGCAATAGCAGGGCTACATGGCAGTCCTTCATCTAAATCTTTCACAGGTCCAGGAGTGATCTGATCTAGGGTCTGAGAGTTCCATCTTTTATCCTCAACATCAGCCTGTGGGTGGGGGATGCCCCCTTTGTCTCCCCTTCCTTCTTTTCGAGTTTAGTTCCAAACTGTCTAGTATGACAATAGGCAAGAGCATACCTGGTGTTAAGTTCCTTTGAGTGTGCCTTAGGTAAAGCCCTTCAAAGTGGAAGTTGGGCTCAGTATAACCCCTCTCCAGCCATCCTGGCAGTATGGTCTTTATCCCCACATCTAGAAGGAATCAATAACCCATCAAAAACCCATCACAGGAGAGACAGTAGGTGATGTGACCTTAATTACTGACAGAGAGGTGCAGTTAGTTTGGGCACAAAAATGACAAGTTTCTGAGAGTGGCATTTTTAGAATTGTAACCTGAAATACAACGTTATCATTACATTAAAAAGTATTTTAAGATACAATTCAAAAGAGTCCAAGAAGGATTTCTCTCCCTTCTCTCAATCTAAATTTAGAACTTTCTAAATGTAATGAAGAAACCCTGTGTTATCTAAGGATAGATAGGCCCTTATAACAGTGAAAACCTACTTTAGTAATGTTTTAATGCTAAGAAATGTAAAACTTAAACCTATATATTTTACTTTTTAAACACCATTCATCTTGCCTTAGAAGCTTTTTGGGCCTATCTTAGGGACTGCTGATAAGGATTTAAAAAAAGGTTTAGACCTGGCAAAAGGTTTATTTTAAATAAACAACAAAAGAGTGAATCCAACCTGGAATGGGGCTAGCAAGGACACTCATTGTGTTTTAAAAGAACCTTCACTCACCAACCTAGTTGGTGACATGCTTCATTATTGGGTTCTCCCAGAGAGGCCGAATGCCTCTCTGGTGTGCTTTAACACCTGATTACAGGGGAGCAGGTTTTTGTGATGTGGGCGCAAGTCGTGAGTAGTGCAAGTGGGTGACCATTTCTTTTCTCACTAGGATGTAACTGGTCTACTAAAACCAGCTTTTACACATCCGTCACACTTTTTTTTATTAGTGCCCAGTTTTCCACCAGTAAAATTGTTTTGGGATTAAACTGAGGTACTTTTTAAATAATCGCCCACTTGCACTACTCAAAACTGGCATCCACATCACAAAAACCTGCTCAGCTGCACTCAGGCATTGAAGGAAACCAGAAAGGCATTCGGCCTCTCTGGTGGAAACCCTATGATGAAGCATGTCACCAACTAGGTTGGTGAGTGAGGGTTCTTTTAAAACACAGTGAGTATCCTTGCTAGCCCCATTCCATGTTGGATTCACTCTTTTGCTGTTTATTTAGTATTGCCCAGGGGGATTAAGAGTGGCCCCAGTGACTTTCCCTCTCTCTCCTGTTGTTCATCTATAAAAGGTTTATTTTGCCAGATCGAAATGGCAGTTACAAATGCACTACAGACTGCATTGGCAGGACTGAGATATGTTTTAAAGTGCTACTTCAGTGGGTGACAAAGTGAGCGCAGTAGGCCCACTGGTAGCACATAATTTACACGCCCTGGGTGCAGGTAGTACCATTTACTAAAGACTTACAAGTAAATTAAATGTGCCAATTAGGTGTAGGCCAATTTTGCCATGATGGAAAGAGAGAGTACAAGTACTGTAGCACTGGTTAGCGAGGGTAAATGTACAGCGTTCTAAAGGCAACAAAACAGTTTCAGAAAAACAGGAGGGGTGAAGATAAAAGGTTTGAGGGACTACCACCTAGGGTGTCAGGTAAAACAAGGTCATATAAAAATGTTGGTATCAATAAATCAGAGAATAGATGGCGATCGTAAAAGAGCTAACAAAATCATACAGGTTTATCCTTAATCATTCTGCTGTTTTTTCACGCCCGGAATATGTGAGCTTTACTACCCACCTAAAGCGAATTTTGGCTTTTTTAATTAAGAGTAAACATAGTGAAAATACATAAAAGAAGGATCACTCTAATGCTGTGATTAGACACCATTAGCCTTCAATGTCATTTTTGATTTTCATACCTTCATGTAGTGTACCGTTGGTATTAGAATTTAAATTCCACCGTCTAACAATTATTTATAAGATCATAAAACAGATAAATAAATAGGGCATCATGACATTTCATTGGAGTCTGAAGATGGCAATTAACATATAGAATACACTATTAATTAGAATAATGATCCAGAAAGCACAGAAGGGAATGGGGGAAATGTATGCCTAACACTCTGGGGAAGCATTAGCTGCTTAAGCAGCCACCAGTTTCAGCGATATTAGAGTTTATGGTGTAAGACCACACCCAGAAGAGCATCAAATCTCAGCACTGGGAGGGAAAACCAAGACTGGAAAGACAGTGGCACCGGGTACCAGTAGCTAGCACAGAATCTTATAAACCAGAAAAGATATCTTGAAATAATTCCAGACGTTCACTGGGAGCTGGTGCAGATAGTAAAAGATGGTGACAGTTTTAGCAGCACATTCTGAGCATGATAGAGGCTCTCACCCTGCGAGCTTCCTTTGAACGAAGTACAATTCAGAAATACTGATATTCCTCAAGAACTAATCCCACATGAGTACATGAGAGGAATTCCCAAGAGGTGAAAAAATAATGAAATTCCTCATGCAGTAATTTCACGTGCTTGCTTACCATTGGAAAAGGGCACCATGAGGGATGTTACACGAATACCTTGAGTTTCAATAGAGGTTTATTGGGTGCAAGCACTGATGCAAGTCAGTGTTCATTTTTCTTTAAAAAAAAAAGATATTTAAATGATTTAGTGGTGATTATCCCTGCTGAATTGTAAGTACTTGCTTTGGTAGAGTGATTCATAACATATCTACAATTTCTAACTTCTGCCTATAAGAGGTGTTACGATTAAAAAAAAAATATTTTACTTATTTTATTGACCTAAGAAGATGAAAAGATGTGTTTGTTTTATATCCTCAGATGATGCAACTTGCTAGTAGAATTTCTCGAGTATTGCATTATGTCTACCCAATACATCTTAACCACATTTTTCACATTTGGACCATCCTAATGCTACAAACGCCTTTCAAAACATTAACAATCATCCTCATTACATTGTGTGATAGTCTCATATACATTAACCTCTGCAAGAATTATTTTGGTACCATGAAACCCACATGAGTACTTACCTCCCTTAACACCTTGGCTGCGGAGCATATTCCCCTCCTGTGCTGAAAATGCTTAAATTCCATTGTTCATGACAAGGTCAGCTCGTCATAAGCACAGCTCAACTGTGCCTCATGACGAGCTGAGCTCGTCATGAGCATGGAAAGGCTTAAAAGGGCACTAAAGGGATATTGAGAGATGTTGTGCACATGCCTTGAGTTATAATGGAGGATTACTGGGTGAAATAATTGATGCAGGTTAGTGGTAATATTTGCAGAAACAGATATTTAAATATTTATTGAACATTTGAGACTTAGATTTAAAGTTTTGCAATTTTGAACATATAGTGAAGGCATGGAAGAGACAATATTGAAAATGTTACTTGAATCTCCATATTGACCATTTTCTAGGCTATTAGAACACAGATTTTGTAATTGGAGTGAGAATATTATAGTCTGATTGATAACACGAAATTCAGGTGCTGTAATGGGACGCAGTAACGACATTAGAGACGGGTGTAGAATAGCAGAATTTGTGCTACGGCATTGTACATCTCCACCAGACTCTTTCCTATGGTTTGGCTATACTTTGTAGGCAGGCGAGAGAGGATGAAACGAAATGTATTGAGCTTGAGAGATGAGGGAGATTATGAAGCAGTTTACAGTTGATATGTGAAAGCATTTTTTAACATTTCATCAGATTGGGAAGTACACACATGTCTTTATAATGACACGAAGGGATGTTCTTACTCAAAAAGGACTCAAAATGAGTCTATTTTATATTTATATTGCCACATGCAACATTCCAGTGTTCGACTACTGTAAGTAAATGCCTCTTTTTGGCTTAGTCATCCCCATTTTTCGGACTGTCATCAGTGGATTGCAGCACTCACTGTGCCATCCACTATAGTGGCAGTGTAAAACATGCCTGTAAGCCTGTCACTAATATCCTTCCTTTGTGTGCAGGTTAAGTGTGCAGGTTAAACTGCAAATTGGATCTGGCAAAATAAACCCTTTCTGACAGGCCTAAACCCTCCTTTTAAATATCAAATACATCACCCCTAAGTTAGCTTTAAGTGCATGGTATTTAAGAGTGGGATTTGTAAAGTAAAACATGTTCTTACAGTGAAAAGGCAAAGAAAGCTATTTTCACTGTAGCTGGGTTAGCTGGTCCTTTAGAAAGTGTTGGGAATTAATGTTAAACTAAAATAATAATATCTCTTCTTGGACTTTTTAAATATTTATTACAAATCCAATTCATTGGTAAAGTCAGATTTGTAACAAATGTTGTAGAAATGGTCATTTTAAAAAGTTAACTTTAGCCTGCCTAAAGCTGCCAGAAGCTCATTTTCCTGAGCTTCCACCTGTCACCAAGGAGCTGAATAGCTCCTTGATTAGGTGTGAATTGGCTCCCAGAGCTGAGAAAAAGGTCTTGGTGTGGGTAGAGGATGACCTTCCTCTGACAAGATGGCCATATCGGCTGTCCCCGGAAACTTAATTAACTTTAAAGGATGCCTACACTGTCACTGGCACATAAAGCACACACCAGGACCTGCCTCACTTTTGTCTTGCTAGTCAGCCAGGCACAACTCCCAGTGGGAGAGGAGCTGCCCAAAGAACTGGTTTTGAGTGACCGCAAGGGAGTGTTTGCTACCTACCCTGGCCACACCTTTAAGTGGGCATATGAGATATGCACAAGGGAAGAACATTTCTATCATTTTGGTTTTAGGGAAAGAGGGGCACTGTGGTATTCTTTTTACAGCAGGGCACATAGGAACTGCTGCAAAGTGGGTAGGTTTACCCCTGGTGACCTTTTCCCTTATTGATGATGAAGGGGCTAGGAGTCACACCCAACTGCAGATTCGTGCCAAACTTAAATGTGGCATCCGCGGGCACCCTCGGTAGAACACCACTGGGCATGTGGAGGACAGAAGAAGGACTCCACTTATTGTGATTTATGGGGAGAACCCTAAGCACAGGGCCTGCTACCACTTGTACACAGGGCAAAGAATTGGACTCCAAGGGTCAGTTGGTTGACCGCCTGTTAATCTACATGTACACAAAAGCTCCAAGAAGCTCACTTTCCTGAAAGGGCCCAGCAGACCAGTTTCAACTGGACCTTCCCTGGACTCTGCTGGTGGCTTCTGTTGCAGTGAGTTCTGACCCCAAGTGCTGATTTGAGGTCCTGGAACCCTTGGCAGGTGTTAGAGGGTACTCCTCCTGTCTATACTGCAAATGCTGGGGCCTTTTGCCAACTTTGTGCCTGGAGAACCCACTGAGACAGAGCTCGCCATTGAAGCTGCTGCCATCGAATCACAGGTGACCCTCAGCTTGCTGGTTCACCCCGATGAAGGAAATCCACCTTCAAGAAAAGTTTCAAAGTCCGAATGAAGAGGGCTTTGCCATAACCAACTCTGAGCAGCATCTAATCGTCATCGAAGACTTCCAGGGTATGGATTTTGCCGCTCTGAACGTTATGGCCTTTGTTAAAAACTGCTGTGGGACCCCAATCTACTGCAACTCACCATCATCGATCCATCTTTGGATCCATTGCATTTTGCCCTGCTGACAAATTGTCAACAACTCTTTCTTTATAAATGTTTCTAAGTCTGAAGGTAACTGACTGTGACCAGCCTGGTCCTCATATTCAAATTGTGCTCCATCGCAGTTGGCTTTAATCCTTATCTTTGTCAAGATTTAGCATGACCAGTTACACACAGTTGGTGTTTGCACTTTCTGGGACTTGTTTTATTTAAAACTTTAAAAATGTATATCTCAGCTCCATCAGCAGCAGACTTCTTGGATTCTGTCCAAAATTGGATAAGAAAGCAACAGTATTTTCTTACTCATACAGTCTCAGGGATTCTACATGGGTTCCTTAGATTTACAATAATGTATGGATACAGAAGGGATGTGGTTTCCAAGTCTGTAATATTGACCTTGAAGATTTAATCTGATTAGGTAGAAAAGGATTCAAGTGTAATGGATTTCAAGTGGTTTTCTGGTGTATTATCTTCGGGAGTTTTCTAATTTTATTGTCATTGTGAGGCTCGCATCTTCTTGTGCATACAGCTATTCAACATAAGTTACTTCATCTTTCTTAGACACATCTGCCTGATTCTAAAATGGGTTTTGTAATGCAATTGATCATCATCATCACAAGCTTTATTTCGACACAAGAGTCATAAAAACAACATAAAAACAAGAATAACACAAAAAATGACAGTGACATAAATACAATTGGTCTTCATAAAATCGAGTTAAAACTAATAATAATTCATAGCTTTAAAATGCATAGAAAAAGTTTCAAGATACTTGGAAGGTTTCCAATGTTTAAAACGAAGAAATAAAGTGCTTGTGCATGATAGTGTTTCCAGCAGTGGTTTTAATGGTTTATAGATTTGGCTGCTGGCTTAACAGTTAAAACTACTACATCTTCTTTACAAGTGCTTTTCCTCATATCAGGCATACTTGGCCCAAATACTTTGCCATACAACAAGATATAAGAGGTCTGGTTTAAGAATAGGAAGTGCAGCGTGGTGATCCCATGTTCCAAACTGCGGCAAAGCGGGCTCAACCATTTTTCCTGTGACAGTTTGTACGCCGGACAGGCAAACAGGATGTGTGCAATGCTTTCCACAGGGGCCTGACAACTAGGGCAATCTTTTCCATTATTGGTGGACCATTTTGCCGTCACTACCCCTACTGGGAGTGTGGTAAATATTTGATTTACCGTCCTAATTTCTATGCAGGTAAGTACTTAATCAATAATAACTCAATCGGAAAGAAAGAGGCAGAGTCCGTGGTGTTAGAGTTCTTAGGGGTTTTATTCCTTAAAAAGGAATGGTCATGACCTGGATATCATGTTCCTGCAACCACAGGGGTTCAGGAAGGGATAGAGCAATATTTTATTGACAATACATAGCTTATATACTTGACTTGCATTATAGAAACCAATACAGTGGGCGTAACAGCTGAGAGAAACAAGATAATAGCATCCACGTGATAGTGGTACGTAATTAGAAGGCGTGAACTGGGCGTGCCCATGGAGGTGTGTACTAGAAACGTCACAGATAGGTGTCACAGTGGGTGGCAACAAAGCAGAATTTTGTAATGTCAGCAGAAATCTGAAGCATGGATGCGCGCGCAGCTGCATGACGTATGATTGACGTGAAACAGACGGGTGCAGGGGACTTGACATTTACACTGGCGGAAAGAGACAGAAGTCTGGCATGTCAGATCAACTCGTACTTCTATCATATCTGATATCTGATGTTTGGGAACCATACTATCTAGAGGGAAAGGTCTCTGGGGCAGAAGCTATTCTATACTGACTGTGAGTGCGTGTATAAGCGCCTAAGTGTCTACACGGGATGCGAGGGGCATGGGCCTTCCATGGTAACAGAGACTATAAATTACTTGCATGGAGACAGTGAGACCGGGCCCTTCGCTCTGCAGCTGGGGGGATGTTTACTTAAACTAGTAGGCAGGAATGCAGTTTCGAGGAGCGGAACAGATAATTCGAAGGTTGAATACAGTCTTGGCAGGCAGCAGGCTGAGCTAAGCGCCATGGGCCGCACAGAGAGTAAGACAGAGGTCACGAGTACAGAGGCTGCCTGGGCTGAGGCTTTCAGAGTCAGAAAGCAGAGAAAAAAAAGGCTCGATGGCGGAATTCAGGGCCTAGTTCTGCCAGAGCTGAAAAACGTGTAGAGTACACCATAAAAAGACGTTGGCAAGGCATACTTGGAAACGGAATATTCAACCCATTCAGGGTGGGTCTGAAAGAGGACATGTTAACGTTGGACGCAAATGTATTTGCGTCTTCATAGCTGGCACAGGAGGGAACTTACATGCACTTTAAACTGGTACATGGAGACGGTGGGGTACACGCTAGGGAACATTACTTGACCATAAAATTTATATTTCCTCAGGAGGGAGCCGAACCTGAAATGCATATAGAGTATTCTATCTCTCCGCACTTTGGTTAAGTCCAGGTTGGGCTCAAAGTATCTATTTTGCTTATGTAAGTAGAACTCGGTTGTCAAATTACCCATGTTAGTTCTTCTAATGTCACGTTGGTCCACCCATTCCCAGTAGAAGCGTGTGAATTCCTCCCTCCTTGGAGGTTCCTGGCTGACCCAGCAACCACTGAGCCCAATTGCTGAAAGCATCATTTTGGTATCATGTATCCAGCCTATCTTCCCCCCAGTATCAAGCCTAATAACCTCAGTGAGTGCCTCTGCGTATGTTGAAAGCTCAGGTGTCCTCGTAATGTGGGCCCAGAATAGTAAAGGGCGCAGCCTGGCAATGTGACTTATGGACCGCCTACCCATGTCCAAAAATAGCTGGGTAAGGGGGATGTATTTTGGTGCTGACACTAGATCTCTTCGAGAATTTATGTTCTGCTATTGAAAGCTCATCCAGTTGATCGTATCGCAAACATCGGCACCATTTGAGGCAGCACTGACCACCTTTGCATTATATATCTGGAGGGTAGGAGCTACAGGTCTTGTGTGGGAAAGGCAATGTTATTTAACCACTGCACCTCCCGTACGCTTGTGGGCCGTCAGCAACTTGCCCAGGTGTGGTGCCATGACATTTTGTCGGAGAACCTTACGCCTAAGTAGTCAAAGGTATCAACCTTTTTGAGTGGAATCCCTCCTAGAAGTGGGCCTTTCCTGCATGCCCTATGAGGGTCAAAGGCCATAAATGTGGTTTTGCTGGCATTTATAATAATTAAAGAACAAAAGTGGAGTGCCAGTACTGATGTGAATGATTTAAATAAACAAGTAACCATCCAGAACTCGAAAGAACATTCAAGAACGGGAATCGCTAGTTAATAGCTTTTTATTTTAGCATTTTTTTGAAAAAAACTCTTAATTTTTAGTTCATCATACAAAGAAAGACATATTAAAAAAAGGACACATCATACATGAAAAAGAAACTAACGGTGCGTCAGTCATTCATTCCTTATTACATACATATCACAAGCATACGATAACATTCAACCACTCAAAGAAAAAAACTACAAGGACATACAATGCAATATATATGCATATATATATATATATGTGCTTTTAATCCCGATTGACACTACTTTTACGCTTTCTATCTGTAGATCCGGACACAAGTTTCTTTAATTAGCTTTGACGCTTCCCGGATTATTTGGCATCCACACTCATTGGTAAGCTGTTGGAGGTCGGCGTGGGTCTGCTGGCCAGCTCCATCGATGTTTTGTCCTGTTATCCCTCTATTAATTGGTTAACCTTTGTTTCTTACTCGTTTTTTTTGTTTCTGCTTTATTTCTCCTTTGTTTAGATACCATATGAGGCCCTGAAGAGAATCCCAAAGAACTTGGTGGGATTCGAAACGCGTAGGCTTTTGTCACATTTTGTCTGCGAGAGCTGCAGGTTATCGAATGAACCTTCCCCTGCCGCTCTTTGTTGTACATTACCTAGAACTACTAGTTCTAAAAGATTTCTTGGTCCATTTGATTCAATATATAGGAATGTACTCAGCATAAATTATTTTTTCTAACACTATTGTAAAATTGTCCTGCAGACTGTGGCTTTGTGTTTTTCTCCTTTTGCATTATATTGTTTATATATTATATATATTGCATTGTATGTCCTTGTAGTTTTTTTCTTTGAGTGGTTGAATGTTATCGTATGCTTGTGATATGTATGTAATAAGGAATGAATGACTGACGCACAGTTAGTTTCTTTTTCATGTATGATGTGTCCTTTTTTTAATATGTCTTTCTTTGTATGATGAACTAAAAATTAAGAGTTTTTTTCAAACAATTTGCTAACATAAAAAGCTATTAACTAGCGATTCCCGTTCTTGAATGTTCTTTCGAGTTCTGGATGGTTACTTGTTTATTTAAATCATTCACATCAGTACTGGCACTCCACTTTTGTTCTTTAATGATTTAGGCTCAGCCTTGCTGATTAGAGCCAACCCCTAGTTGTTTTTTTGGCATTTATAATAAGGCCCCGGGTTTCGCAGAAAAGATTACATCTGTCAACTAGGCGCTGTAACCCTGCCGGGGTCTTAGATATCAACAGAGTTTCGTCTGCAAACAACAAGGTTGGTATCTTTTTCCCCCCCAGGGTCGGTGAATCCGCTGGCTCCTCTAAGAGGAAGTCCACTACCCATTCACATATAGGGAGAACAGGGTAGATGCCAAGACGCAGCCCTGCCTAACACCTCGCTTGACAGGGATGCGCTCGGTAAGTTGACCCTGGTCTCCTCATCTAACCTGGGCAAAGGTCCCCTCGTGCAACTGGATTAATAAGTTAAGGATAAAGGGGGGCATACCCATTTCTCCGAGCGTGTCCCACAGCCTGGATCTAGGGACCAGGTCAAAGGCAGATTCAACTCTTACTGTGTTTGTCAGAGATCCCTAACACCAGCCCATTTCCTCCTCCAGTACCCACTTGCTTTCTCCTCCATTTTGGTCTGTTTCCACCAGGGAACCCATGTTTGGCTAGTACACCCTTCCCTGCATGTTTAGATAGACTCTCAAGGCCTGTGAACATTGGAAAGCAATAGCTAGCCTTTCCCCACTGTCCTGCGTGGACAGCAAGCTTTGGTTACTAATCAGACACATCACTACCTATGAATCCCAGAAACATTTATATATTTTTTTCAATTGAATATTATTCGCAATTTCATTTTAGTAATAAATGTGATAATGGTCATACTGATGGAATGTGTTTTGGTCAAGTTAGCACTATATACGTCATCAAAGAAAATAAAAAATGAACCCAATCATTACAAGAACTTATACTGACATTCCTGACGATAATATGTTTATTTTCGCATCAGCATGGCATATGAACTTGCCATGAACCATGGCCGTGAACACACCGCTATCAGACTTTATTCAGTAGAATCACTGTTAGACACCCCGCAGTACGGCTTTAGAAGTGGCCATAGCACTGAATCTGCTCTCAACAAGTCATCTGAAGAAATTATACAGGCATTAGATATCAGCAGCAATTCAGCTTTAATGTTGCTTGACCTCTCAGCTGTGTTTGATATGGTCAATCAGGTTCTTCTGATGGACCGTTTGGCCAAGATCAGAGTAGGTGGTTGAGCCCTGACTCTGCTATGCTCCTTTCCCTCCGACCGTGAACAGCCAGTAGCACTTGATCAGTTCATATCAGAGCCTTGCTCCTTATGATGCAGTGTCTCACAGGGGTGCTCGCTTAGCCCCACACTGTTTAATATGTGTGTGTTATCTTTGGCTTCATTCATAAGATCTTTCGGCTTCTCACTTACCTCTTAGGCCGATGACACACAAATTGTGGTGTCTTTAGCTAACCGTGATGCTGACACTGACACAGGAGACAAATTCCATGACATTATGCAGGCGGTTGGCTCCTGGATGAGTAACAACTGCCTAAAATTGAACTCAGGAAAAATCAGAAGTCATTCTGTTTGGAAATTCGATGTTCTTCTGGCCGTCTTCCTGGTGGTCAGAGGAATTAGGCTTTTTACCTATACTTGTGCAAAAAGCCAAAAATCTCAGCATCCAATTGGATAGTAAACTTACCTTTGGCAACCAGGTTAATGCAGTCACTGCATCTAACTTTATCACCAGGAGGATGATCAAGAAGAGTCTCCCTTTCATTTCCCCTGACTCACAAAAAAATCACTGTCACTGCTTTACCCCTGTCCAAATTGGACTATTGTAATGGAATCTAGCTCAACATTCAATAACACCACCTGAACGAATTTCAAATGATACAAAAAGCTGTGACCGGACTACTGTCTGGCATCCTCGCATTTAAATCAGTATCTGCACCCGTCAGAAACTTCATTGGCTAGCATTGAAGCAGCACATTAGGTTTAAGGCCCTTTGCACTGCCTTTAAGACACTCCATAACATAGGTCCTTACCACCTGAGGATTAACTTTAAATGGAATGAACCCAACAGAACTTTGCGCTCTTTGGGGGCCAAAACCTAGGTTGTTCCTAAATGTAAGCAAGTAAACTGGGGTGGAAAAAGTTACTTCACCTGCACGACAAAGGCCTGGAATCTCCTGCAATTTTACATCAGATCCTCACCTAATGTGCTTGCTTTCAGGAAAGAGGTGAAAACCTGGCTTTTTAACCACTTCAATGCTGATGACGAGTTCAGCTCATCATCAGCTACGGCGCTCGTATGCTGATGACGAGCTCAGCTCGTCATGTAACGCGGTATTTTTAAAAACGCCGCACACAGCGGGAAAAGCCACCGCAGCGATGCGGTTAAGAACTAGTCCTGTCATGTTTATGTTCCATAACAGAGTAAGAGCCAGGACACCTTCGTGTAATCGAGCGCTCTAAAAATGTATCCAACTCAACATAACAGCTGAATGCTGGCGAACAAGAATGTTATTCTGTTCGGAAGGTGAAATGTTTAACAAACTCTGCTTTCTGGTGTGAGGATGATGGTCGATCAGGTGAGCTTAATTTATATTTTTCATTTTAAAATGTTGCTGGATAACTTTCAAATCATTCCAGGCTAATGAAAAACTATATTCTGCTGGAACAATGAAGGCAGAAAGCTCAGTTAAGCTGTCTGGTATTGTAAATGATTTCCACCATAGTCATTGAACTGAATTTGAGTAGGTGCTTGTCAGAACAAAGACTGCAAATATCTGTATCAACTTTTTAAAATAAAAACTCTCACATGAATAACATTTCTTTCTGGCTTCTCACTTACTACATCTTTAGCTGTTCCCAGAGAACAAAAAGCAGTCCTCCCCTGTACTCTGAGAGATGCTCATTGTCTTTGAGCAGGTTTACAACACCTTCTTATTGTGCAACAAAATGTTCATGAGGCGAAATGTCAAAGTGATAGGTCTGGTCAAAATTGTATAAGTCCTGAAATATCATTGTAAATCTCAAAGGAGAATCCCAAGAGCAATTAATGGTGAAAGGTGAGGTGTGATGTCTGAGGTCCAAGGTCTAAGAATGCGTTAAATTACTGTCCGTTTTTAGGTTTTGTAAAATTTCTTAAATATGTCACAGCCTGCTTCTCCATTTTATAAGATATAACTCCATGATGTCTTTATATACCATTACAGAGCATCAGATTTGCTAGAATTCCCAGAATTATAGCAGATTTAATGCTTGTTTCGTCTCTAGTATTCTTGCACCTTAGCTTGAGCTATTCTGCCTGCATAGATTTCAAGTAGGAGCCACTGACCTGCACCGAGTTCTGAACCTGAGCCCTGTAGTCTTTCACAACTGATTTAAAAAAAATATGTTCATTGTCATCTAAACAAGCAAACATATAACAGTAACAGCAATGCCACAAATTCCCCCATTATACACGATTCACTTCACCAATTTATCAATCATCAGTGACAGATGGTGACCCCACTCTTACAGACAATATATCGAAGATGCAGTATTTCATTCCTTATTTTTCGTGGCTGATCCTGATGACTATTTTTCTGACATTGTCAAGGCAAATGATTCTCTCTTGTAAATCGTGCACACTCTCAGACCCTTGTCCACCTGCAATACTCCATGAGGCCATTTGATATCTTAAAGCCTTTGATTAATACAGTTCTGAACACCTCCCTAGCCACAGCTGTGGTCCCTCCGGACTGGAAATTGGCAGTCCTCATCCATGCAGAACACATCCTTGGCAGACCCTACCGCCTTATATCATGAACCTGCAACTTACCTCCTTTTGTGAAAGTTATGATTTTCTAACGTTCTAGCCAATCTGGCTTTAGGCCTAGATATATGCATGCTGTTTGTGTGCCTTAAAGTAATACATTTCAATTTCGGATAAATCCAACCCCTCTTCTCCTTATCCAATTTTAGCATTTTCAGGGCAACTCTGCACTATTTTCCAGCTCCAACCAACGAGACTAGCAGTTTATTCAATGTTTTCAATGTGTCCTGTGGCAGTGAGCACAATGATTTTTGCACGCATTTTTGGCGACCACAACTCTTTCCATAACAAAGGCACTATGTTCCAAAACCGTATGCATGATTGCAACCTGTCCAGTGTCCTCCCCGTATTATACCTTGAATGCTTCTTGGCTGTCAGGTTAACCATTATCCTGTGATACCTGAATCCGTCCAACTCCCACTTTAAACCCAAATTGGACAACCAGCCCACTGGGCATATCGCTAGAGTCCTCAGTGGAAACAGCAAGGTTTTGCAACAATTGATTTTCAAACCTGCTATTTTAACAACTTCATCCAGGTAGGTCAGCAGCCTCGGAACAGATTCCTTCACGTGTGTCAGGTAAAAAAGGGTGTCATTTGCATATAAGGAGATGACATTCCAAAATCCCTGTCCTGATGCTCCTGTCACAGTCTAATTGCCAATAGTTCTAATGCCAGAGGAAGGAGGGGCAGAGAGATTAGGCAACCCGGCCTGGAGCCATGCTCCATGCTCCAGCCCTCAGATATAATCCTCCTGCCCCTAATCCTTGCCCTGGGTTCATGTACAGCAACTTCACCCACTTGAAAAAGACAGAGCCAGACCTCACACATCTTAGGACCTGGACCTCCAGCTGGCACATGCAATTAAGTGTATCACAAGCCTTTGCCAGGCCAACTGACACCAAGGCGATCTCATTTTCTCTATACTTCATAGAGTGCAACACATGGGACCATCTGCGTAGGTTTATGACTGTGCTATGGCCAGGTATAAATAAGTATTGATTCTCAAACAATCATCTTCAACCCTGATCTCAGTAGCCCTGCTACAATTTTAAAGAACTTGGTGTCTGAATTAATCATCATCAGGGGTCTGTAGGAAGTGGAGTCCCCGGGCCCCGTTCGTATTTAATATCATAGTGATGACAACCTCCCTTATCATGCCAGTGCCATAGCCTCCTTTAACACTTCTATCAACTATTCAGTTAACAGAGGAGTAAAAGCGTGATAAAATTATACCGGGCACTATCATCTCTTAGCATTTTGTCCCTTCGGAAGCTCTCCCTAAGCAATCTTCAGTTAGTTCCTCTAGTGTAATCTCTACATCAAGCTCCTCGTGGAATAGCTAGGAGACCCGCAGGGTCTCAATTGTCGCCAAGAAAGTCAGAATGGAGTTGACCAATGTCCGGTCCATGGACCCAGGGCCGTCTCTAGGGCGGTGCCATCGGTGCCACCCCACCGGGCGCTGACTTGGGTTGGGGCACCCTGTTTGCAAGTATATTTTCTTTTAAAAGCACCTGCTGCCGCGTTCTTTGCTTCCAGCAATTTTCAAGCATCAATAAAAATGTCAAGATCACACCAGTGATTTATGTTCCTGCCAGAGAGAGATCGTAGGTTTGTCTATTGGAAGTTTTAACTCATCATAAGGTAGTGCAGAGGGTTAATATGCCAATTGCAAAGAATGTGCTCCATGCAGATCACAAAGTACATATAATGCAAGCAGGTCAGTGAGTTACTTCTTGTGTCCCAGGGATCCTTTGTTACTTGCAGTATAGAAGTTAAAATCCTAATATAGCATACTGAGCTATTAACTGTCATCAAAGAGCTGCATGCAAACTACAAGATATATATTGGAGCTATATGTCTTTTTGCCCTGTCTTTTGTTATCCTAAACTTGCCAAAAGGGTTCATTAGGGTAGAAGAAATTAATTTTTATTATTAAAGAAAACCCCTAACAATGATGTTATGTTTTAAATTCTTAATTTGCGCTTTTCCAGACCAAGGACTTCTAAACTAGACTGCCTACCAGTATAGATGACATGTGACCTCTACACAACGTAGTCCTCTGTCATATGTAACATTTCCCATACACTGATTTACACACTATGATTGTCTCTGTGCCAATGTGTGTGTGATTTAAAGTGCTCTGACACTCTACACTTGTATGATTGGCGCTATAAAACTAAATCAGTCTGAGAGAGAGTGGTTATAAAGACTTGAGGAGCATTGTTCAATGGTGGTAGAGAGGGAATCCTTGCTAGATGTGGTCACTGGGGGGCACCAACAAACACTGCAGTACAGGGCGCCACCAGTCATAAGTCGGCCCTGTATGGACCCGTACATCCCTTGAATATCGTCTCGAAATGTGTGAATAATCAACACTTGGAACAAGGCCATCGACCCATCAGGACACCTTAAATGTAGTACTTGGGGTGTGGCAATCTTCCTTTTTAATATCCATGCTAGCAATTTACTAGGTTTATCCCCCTCCCTGTACAGTTGCTGGTGGTAGTACCTTAGGGTTAGATTGTCCAATCTATCCCACATTTTCCCTAAGGCACGTTTAGCTTCCACTAGCTCTGACTGAACCCCGGCAAGCCATCTCCCCATTTTGCAAAGCCACTAACTTTGCTTCCTGTAATCACAGGTCCCTCACTCTTGTGCAAACTGATTATGTTCTGGTCAACCTCTAACCCCAAAATACAACTAAGCATTATCAGTAAATAGACAGTATCCATGAGCGTAATTGTCAATGGGGCAACTGGTGCACTGTCACCAGGGCCCAGAGGTGGGAGGGCTCCCAGCCTATAATAGATGCAGTTATTAGAGGCTACCCACTTAGAATATTTTGTAACACAGAGCCTATTGGGGGCCTGGCACTTTGTTTACTGTTTGTGGGTGATGGGTTGGGTATGGTGGGAGTGGAGGGGGAGGGAACAATATAGAAGAAAAAGATAAGGGATAGAGGAGAGGATAAAATATGGAAACAGTGACAAAAGGGTAAATGGGAATAAGGATGAGAAAGAAAAAAGGTAGTTAAGGATGAGGAGATGAGGCACGGAAAGAGAAAGGGAAAGGGCCCAGAAACCTGTGAGAGAAATAAAGAGAGTGGAAGAGACAGAGGAATGGGATAAAAGGAAAAAGAATAAAAACAGAAGGAGAAAAGCATGGAGTTTGGAAGAAAAGGAAAAACCGAAAGAGTAGGTAACTTGGATATGCTTTAAAGGAGCAGCCATTATTAGTGAAGAAGGTTCATTGACACAGCAAGATGCATGGATGCAAGAGGCCCACTGCAGTCCTACTATGTCTGTGGTTAGGCGGAGGGGCCAGGGGCCATTTATTGTGCTTGCATTATGGTGTATGTTGCACAGGGTATGACATAGATGGTAATTATGGGCTTGATTTAGATTTTGGTGGATGGGTTACTCCTTCACAACGGTGATGGATATCCCATCCACCAAAATATAAATCCCACAGGATTAAATTGGATTTATATTTTGGTGGATGGGATATCTATCACCATTGTGATGGAATAGCCTGTCTGCCGAGATCTAAATCAGGCCCTAGGTCTGGACCATGCAGTCATGGGTTCCAGTGGGCCATAAAGTATTACAAAGAATGTGAGCCTTGGGCCTTAATAAACTCCACATTTGCTGGTTGTAGATGGAGAGAAATGTATCCAAACTTTGTGAGTTATGTCTTTCATGTAGGATGCAAACTACACTAAAGATTGACTCATAACAACTTGATTTTGCATTTGCTCCCCTAAGTGCCTATGTTTTTAGTTCATGAGTGAGAGATTTTAACATGGAGGTATTAGACCTGGTTAAGAAACGCCATCTTTACATGCTCATGGTCTTAAATTGCCTTCTCTTCTTAAACATGATGACATTTGATACACATTCACTTGAGTGCACACACAGGGTAACATTCCTCTAACTCCATTTGCTTACAATACCACTTTGTAGGCACTCTATCAGAACACCTTGAACATTCTGTACAAGGACTAAGTTCAGCACACATGATGTTATTTGTCTTTGGCCGCTCGATAAAAGAGCTATCTCAATAGAATAGACAATAGCTGCCTGACTGGGGCTTCGGCATAGTAACATGAAGGATGCTATTAGATATATGACATCGGCCCTTTGTTTATAAAGAGGTGCATTTTGTTGGCACTGAGAGGTCAGTCCATGGAAGAACTCCTCCTCAGCTGATTCCTGTCACCTCAAGCAAGGGATGTTGTCCCACTTTACACCAAGACAAGCAGCTTGCTGAAACTTAACCACATGTAATGAGGAATTAGGCCACCCGACAGGGATTTGGCAGATCTACACACTTTGGACATGATAGGGATGAATGCGCTAAGCAGGAGTACAGTATATTACAGTATTGGTATGCAAGCATATAGTTTTCTGTAATTAGCAAAATGGTTGAATTGTTCATCTTCTTCACCATTCTCAAAATGTTAATCACATTATTCTGTTCCCTTATATTGGAGGTACAGATGGTGCACTGTGAGCTAGCAGGACTACAGGTCAACATATCCTAAGGGGTGCTCATAATCAGTCTTGCACCGATCCAACGATTATGTTGTGCAACAAACACATTTTTTCTTGAGAATGTATAAGATGTACTTCTAGATACGACTGATAATAGCACCTCTGTTTCTTGGACATAGTTCTCCACCACCAGAAGTTTGGTTCTTGTTCTAAAAAGAGTAGCTTTCATGCAGTTTTACATTGTATTCTTATAGTCTCAGAGCCTAGACAATAAAACAAATGCATTCCAATAATTCCTTACATGCTTGTTGATGTATTAAATATTTTCTACCCAAATGTCTGTTTTCTTGAAACTGGATATGTTAAACCTTTGAACTGATGTAAAAGAATATAGCTATTAAATTGTTCCCCTGAATTCTGAACCTTTGCCCAGTATATGCTCAAGAAGACTAACAATTAAACTGTGACAGGATTCATGTGAGGTACATGCAAATGCTTACAAAGTAGTACTCATTACATATAAAATGTTGTCTGCTTAGGATGACATGACAGTATTTATTTCTGAATGGTAATAACGGCACGGCACAAATACGTTACAGGTTTTAACCTCTTCATTGAAAATGATCTGCTAAGCCCAAGAACAATCTGATTCAACTAGAAGAGTGTGTTAGGTCCAGTCTAGATGTAGTTTTCATTAAGGACTTAGAGAATCTGAACTTGAAGCTGTTACTGAGCTATTATTTTTCAGTTACAGTTACAATAATTACCAATGTCTCATGTGATACCTAAGCTAGGTTCAGGTGTGGTGTGAAATTTCATGTGGGGTATACTCCACTGGAGGCTGATTCATACAGAAAATGCTTTGCGAGAACACAGAAACCTCGTTTAGAGATATTTCTCCTCAAACCTGTTGATGAAGGATAATCATCAAAGCGGCAGATGGCATCAAAGTATGCAAATGAACTACTAGATTACTAAATGAAAAACAAATAGTTACCCTTGTCCATAATCTCTATACGTAAAGATAGGGGTTACCCAGTTGCTCAAGGGGCTGGGTTAGATAATAACCACAAAAAGAATAAGTGCCCCTAAGGTCAACTACAAGCAGAAATGTATCACAAAAGGGTCATAATCCATTACGTAATATTTATTATCTCATAGCACTATAAATGTATAAAGTTAAGACTCTAAAAGACCCACCTATATATGGTTAACATAAACATATCACAATTGTTACAAACACCTACATTCAGAGGTAACCATAAAATATGCTATTATAGGCCTAAGAAGTGTTCCTCAAAGTGCAATTCCAAGAAAAACAAAGATGATGTTGTTTTTTAAAAAGCAGCTCCTTTGTAAACAAAGTTGATATTTCGGTCTTATTATACCAATTCCCCAGGGCAATCATCAAGACCCTCTATGCAGAGGTCATTGACTTCCAGACCACGTTTCATAGTGTGCCCCCTCAAAAGCTCTAGGTGAAGTTAAGCAAATGGGGCATCCCCCAAAAGCTATTAAAAGCCATTATTATCCTCTATTCGGATTCCTGGGTAGAAATAAGAGTTACACCGGATGGGCCACCACGAGTATAATCCAGACAAACAAAGGCCTTAAACAAAGCTGCATATTGGCAACGTTGTTATTTAATTTGTACCTGGCTGACTTTTCTGACCAACTAACACCAGTAAGGGCATTTCCACCTAAACTGGCTGCTGCTAAAATCCACTCATCCAGTATGCGGTTGATACGATCCTCATAACCCAAACACTGATCGGCCTCCAGAGACTTTTTCAGGCGTTAACAGTTTATTGCAAGACCAATCACCTAAAATTAAATACAACAAAACAATTGTGATGATAATCACATGGTTTATCGAGGGAAAGGCCATATAGGTGGTGACGACGTACAAATACCTGGCATACCTAGACCACAGGGGCAGTTTAATAGCATATACTACGACCCAACAGGGGTAGCCAAGTCACTTGAAGGGACCGTCTGCAAAGTGAAAAAAAGCTATGAATACTCCAAACCTAACCTCTCTCCTGAAGGTAATAGAATGTAAGTTTCTTCCTACAGTGGCTTGTGGGGCACTCATATTCAGTCAGAATGGCCAACTGGTTGGATAGAGCACAGTCATCCTGCTACAGAAGAGTATTTCAGCTCCCGAATTGTACCTCACATGCTCAAAGCTCAAGAATTTGGGTTAAACTGGCAAGAATGGTTATTAAAAGCCAGGTATGCAGCTTATTGTCTGAATGCAAAGCAGGCACAGGAGTGCACACTAAAAAAATTCATTTGGAAGTAAATCAGCAACCCGGGAACAAATTGGCACAAGTTTTTAACGCACGCTATGGACTCCCTAGAAGCATGACCAATATTGACAAGCGGGCTTCCTGCTTATGTTGTGGCTAAGTTACTGACGAAACAAGCTAGGTTACTATTGGCAGACCTGGACGCACAAACAGTGAAAAACCTGGGCCATGGCAGTCTGGCCTCAATGTTCTACGAGCCAGGGTCTCTGGCATCCTACCTTTCCCTGCCCCTTAACCTTACAATGAAACTGGAGATAATGGGTCTGCAATTCTGTCTGGTCTCGCTGAAGTCCTATAGGTATTGTTGGAGGAACCTGGAGGAGAATGACAGGCGATTCTGCCTATGCGCCAATGCAGTGGAATCATTAACACACATGCTATGTATCTGCGAGGAGTTGGTCCCACTAAGGAAATGTTGGCTTCGTCCAATCTTGTGCATCTTGAATATCCGGAACTGCTGTGGAGCATACTTGAGAGGGGAATCTGCACAAATGGCCGCTTTGCTTCCTGAAATTTAGGAGGCTGTAGTAGCTGTATCATCTGATTGACAATTACAACAGAACGTGCAGGGAGCAGAACCCCATCTCAGGTCGATTCCTGTCTCAAGTTCGCAGAAGGGACGTGCTGAAATGAATGAAAGCTTCCACTCAGCTTAGACCAACGCCGATAAAGGTCGCTGCATGTCGGCAAATGCACACCGCTATTTGTTATTGTTCACACGTGAAGGAAGTACTTGGTGCACCCACCATTTAACAGCTTATTATTAAGGCTGGTTTCTGAAAGTGGCAGTGTGCAACAAGTATGTGAATATTCCTTGTGTGTCATTTTGTTGGAAAGCTGATATTTTCAGTTTTTTTACAATGCTTTGTTTTTGTGCTACATTATTGTAATGTGATGTATGTATGTATGTATGTGGTATTTCACTGTAAAGCATCAAAGACAAGCATACGGTATAAGAGTGATATGAAAAAGCTGGTTTGTGGACACTTAATGCATTGTGATGTAGTGTTTTTTAAAGAGGTGTTCAACTCTTTCCTAAACTGGAGCAGCGTTGGGACAGTCATGGTGGATACAAGGATACAGTTCCAGATCTTGAGGGCATAGCTGGAAAAGAGGTACTTACTTATTTTTTTCTTTTTACATTTCTTGATCTGTGGTTTGATGGGGACCTGGCTAAGGGTGAGCCAAGAGCCTTCAGAGGTGGTGTGCTTGTCTGAAGATAAGCTGGGTATTGTGCTTGATGGCTTTGTAAATTATACAACTGATTTCGAAGAAAGTGCAGGCTGGCAAGGGGAGCCAATGGAGCTCCATCAGTATGAGGTGATGTGGTCATATTTCATCAGTCCTGGATCAGAAATTCTGAGGCATGTAGCCTGCTTTAAGGGGTGTCAATGTGGGCTCTGGGAGGTCAAGTAGCAGGGCATTAGCACCATCCTGATGCAAGAGTACCAGGGCTTAAAAAAACATTCTGAAGTTCCTCTCTCAGAAACAGTTTCACTTTTTTTTGTTTTAAGAGAGAGCAGTTACCAGGCCATCATTGTGTTTTTTTGTCAATGTGTCTCTTGAGGGTGAGGTTGGTGTCCAGAATGAATCCATGTGAATTCACATTCAACAAAAGTTTGGTTCAAAGACATCAAGGTTCATGTCCTTTAACCAGGTTTGTACTGTTTCTTATTTCTTGTTTGCAAATAACAAGAATTCTGTCTTGGTTGGGTTGAGTTTCAGATAGACACAGGACATATAGGTTGGATGATATACAGGATGTGTTAAACGTGTTGGATATTTAAAGCAGAGAAGACTTTGAAGTAGAGTTGTGGGTTATCAGTGTATTGATGAATCTTGATGCAGTTATGGTGAGTAGTGAACCAATTGCCTCCATGTAAGTAGATGCTAGACCCGACAGTCATAGTGTGGTCTTCTCTCAAACATTTTGTTTGCTTGCCTCCAATTTTTCTGGATGTTTGTTTCTGTTGGTGTTAGGACTCTGTGCACTTTACCACTGATAATGGTTGCTAAAGTGCTTGTGCTCACTCCCCTAAACATGGTTTGATTGGCATACCCACAATTGGCATATTTATTTTACCTGTAAGTCCCTTGTAGAGTGCATTACATGTGCCCAATGCCTGTAAATTAAATACTACTAGCGGGCCTGCAGCACTGATTGTGCCACCCACTTAAGCAGCCCTTTAAATATGTATCAGGCCTGCCATTTCTGAGCCTTTTTGTGTAGTTCTAATCTGCCAAAGTGACCTGGCAAGTTAAACCTGTTGCCTGGCCCAAATCTTCCTTTTTAATACCTATATGTGACTCCCCAGGTAGGCCCTGGATGGCCTAGAGGGCAGGATGCAATGCATTATAAAAAGCACGACATGTACCTTTAAGTTTTACATGTCCTGGCAGTGAAAAACTCTTAACTTCGTTTTTCAATACTGCAAGGTCAATATCTCCTATAGGATAACATTGGGATTACCCTATTACATTTTATAAGTGTAATTTCTAAATGGAAAGCCATAACTAATTCATGTTTGGTGTCTCTGGAATCCCAATATTAAATCATAACTGATGGTGAAGTTGGATTTTTTAATTACAATTCTGAAAATGCCACTTTTAGAAAGTTATGCGTATCAAGAGAGAGAGAGAGGATCAGATAGCTAGTCTGTATCCCCGTGGTTTATATATATTTAATCAAAAGGAGACTAGCTCATCAACTACTAAGTTAAAGGACTCAAATATGTTTTATCAGGGGGTAGGAACACCTTGTAGGTGTGTTCATGAAGCCCTCACCCACCAACCTAGTTGGTGGCATGCTTCATCATCGTGCCCACCCAGTAATACCTAGCGTGCCCCGGGTGTGCTTCGACGCCTGATTACAGCGGAGCAGGTATATTGCTGAGTGTGCAGTGTGAGGTGTAAGGTATAGTGATGTTAAAACGGCTTGGCGGTGGTCCCAGTACCCGAGGGTAAATTAAACTTTAATAACTGGGCCTCCGTCAGCGGTTAAAAATAAGGCTTTTTGGATATAGGAGGCGAGTTACGACCTCTCACATCCAGTGGTGGGTTGACATGTTTCAGCCAGTGCCTTATGACTATGTTGGCTTTCTTCAGGACCAAGATAAAAAGGTGTAGGTGTGAATTAAAGGTAATGGGTGTGTAATCCAGACTATGTGTACTGCAGCTGCATTTCCGTCTACATTTACATATGCATTTATAGTTTCTGTGACAAGTAACCATTTATCTCTTTGAAAGGTGTTGAAATAGTGCTGCTCCAGCTCCTCCACTATTTAAAATGTCTGCCAGACCAAAACTGGCTAAGAGCATGCACTGGATAGCACAGCATTTTTGACTACTCCTCTTTCATGTCCGTGATGGGAGGTTAGGGTAGTGCTTGCTCCAGACACCTTTTACCATCGTATCATGAACATAGGATTGTGTAGGTGGTAATTTGTGACAAGAATGTTTATGCATGTTTGTTTTATGGAGTATTCTTGTAGTGGAGATGTTTTCTGTTGTTTGTTATACTTCTGTATTTATATGCTGCATTATTGCAATGTGATTCTATTGCATTGTACAACTGCAATTGTGTTACATTTAGATTTTGTCATATTGGTTTTATATGCCTGGTTATGGTTTAAATGGGTTATATTGCATTGTGTTGTTTATTGGGCTATGTTATGTTGTTTACTCTATATGTCAATTAAAAAAACAGCCAAAAACAGCACATAGCAGGCAACCATCAACTCTTAAAATGGTAAAATAGTGCTTCTTTTGTTCAATTACTGAAGACTCCAGTCAGCCCAAAATTGTGGCAGAGACTGTTTATAAACGTAGTGCTCACAGTGCTTGTTTTATGTGATACGCCCAAGTGTCTTAAATTACGATTACAGTGCTCACGTTGCCCAATATAAAGTGATTAGTTGCATGACAAATTAAAGAGGTTGTCAAAGGTAAACACACTGCGTGAATAAGATAATATCACCTTGCCTTCCCGTTCCCCCCTCCCCTCACTCCCCACCACCGGCCAGACGGAAGAAGTAATGCCAGTCCGAGTTAAACCTTAAGTAGTTGTCAGCTGTCCTGAATAATACCAGACCTGAACCATCCGACCACATCACTATGTCTACCCACGGGTTTAATAAATGGATTACCAATTCCTAGATCAAGTCTCACCAGCAAGAGGGCACAAGGGGGATGCCCAACAAATCCCCCTGGATCAACTCCCATCTAATGGACTTAAAAAAAAAGAATGTAAGCGCCTAGAGAGAAACTGGAGGAAGTCCTATGACGAGGCAACAAACTCCAAATATAGGAAAGCTATTAGAAATTACAACACCGAAAGTAGAAGCTTTTAAGCCTCATACTTCACTGCAAAGGTTGAAAATTCATCCAAGTCTCCAAAATAAATCTTTCAGATTCTTTAAACTATTACTAAACCCAAATTAGTCAGCTCTCGACCAGGAGCCTCTGTGGAGCATAGTAACACCTTGCCATACTTCCATGGGTGTATCTTAAACAATATTGATAGGGTGGTATGAGTCTAAAATTTCTCAACAGGCATCGTAGCATACCCAATTCAAGGGCAGGAGTAGTAGGCATGCAAAAGAAACCAGTGCTGAAAAAGAGTAGGTATCCGTATTATTAATATTGCAACAGGCAACAAGGTGATGGAAAGAATGTTCGAATTAATCTCAGGCACTAGCATTTGCTCAGGGCACATTTCAGCCCTTTGTTTTTCACCCTCTATGTACTCTAAACAGAAACCTGTAACATGTAGATCCGTCTTGGTAATGTAATGTGTCTTGTAAAGCGTACTGCTGCCCTGAGGCGTTGTGGCGCTGTAGACCGCTGGGGAACCCATCCTGGCTATCCCTGTGAGACGGTCCCTACTGGGTATCTCCAAGGTGAAACCAGGCATCCCGACGAATGTGGGGGGCCGTTGTAGAGATGAGGCAAGCTAATGCCCAGAGTTGCCGAGTGTGATCCCTGATTAGAGTAGGCACCGAGGCGAGAATTATCGAGTCCGCTGACCCTGGTCTACGACCCTGCCGCCTCAGGAATTGAACCCTGGTCCAGGGCCGTTCTCTGCTTCCGGATCTGCCGCCTCTAACCAGTGAGCCACACCACTCCACTCAAATAGCAGTCCAGCTGAACTGCCAGGTCTGGACCTCCCTTCTAATGGGAACTCACATAACTTTAGACTGGTTTCACCCTATTTAGGTCTTGTTAATGAGATATATCTTCAGTTCTGAGGCACAGTGAGCATGGGACCCACGGCTAAACATACGTGTTGCACTGACGGAGTCTACTGCAACAAAGAACAAGGCGATCAAAGGAATTCTTGAATAAATTTCAGTCACAGGCAAATGCTCAGGATGCATTAAAGTCTGTCATTTTAGCTGTCTGAAGGCGACAGGCATAGCAGTTCCGGCTGAACTGTTCATATTGGAGCAGGATCAAGAGTGATTTGCATAACCAAGAGTCATTTTTTTATGGCCAGTTTTTGTTTAGAGTGTCATAATGGGTGAGGAACGATATACTCTTTGCTGACCTGAGTGACTGCCAGTGGTTTATTTCAGGCATTCATTTCATCACCTGGCTTATTCTGGTCATGCAGCTATTCTTAATGTGAATATAGCCCAGCTCCAGCAAATCCTCCCACCTATGTGGGGAGTACTGACACAAGAACACATGCAGCAGTACCCATGAATTCTGTGTGTGTGTTGTGTGAAGGGAAAGCTTGCAGGAGGTCGTTGGGGCTATTGTTTCCCTCTCCAACATGGCCTGGCTGCAAAAGCCCAACATTATGGCCATGCAGAACCCCTTTGTGTAATATACTCCTGGGCAGGCAGCAGGTGTAAGAGGCAAAGTGAGAGCACACCTGGAATCTCACACCTCCTTCATGCTGAGCAGTCCATCAAGGGAGCTAAGACAAGCTTTGACAAGTAGATAAAGAGCTTTGAAAGGTTGTCTTTATATATAGCTAATTTGTTACATTTCTAAACATTATAAATATGAGGTGTCACTTTTATCCTTTTCAACTGCCAATAGCAACACCGGTTTCACCTCAGAGTAATTTGTGACCTGCAGACAACTGAATGAGTATACAATACGTTTTCAACTGGTTGAACCAACGCATCACTTTGCAAACAGATGGTGTTATGGTCCTTAATAAAAAATGTTAATTCAACCCAGGAGAACACACTTTACCAACCTTAGAATTAAAGAAACCTTTAGTTACCTTGCTTGTTATATGCAGTTACATGTAGCTTTTTTGCAGAGGGTGCAAACTTCATTAGCATGCCTACCACCTTGTAACTTGTAACCTACATATGACACAAGATCTCTGCAGCAGCTGAATTAACCCACTAAGCTATCACACTTTGTATACACCTGTGTTGCACATATTGCTTTACAGCAGGCACATTAATCCCCTAAACTAGTCTGAGAAACCCAGCTGTAGTCATATCTCTGCCCTGAGTGCATTAACCACTTGAGCTAAGGTACTAGTATTATAAACTGATATTTGCTGGATACCATTAGCTTTTGCAGTGGGTTATGTTAAAATTGTGTTTGTACTAAATTAATTAAGGCAAACTGTTTTTCCATGTCAGTTTATTTAAGGACAGAGTTGACTGTCATTGATTCTGTTCTATAAAATGCCTACCCCTTCCTGCCATCACCCTTACCTCACCCAGTTAGTTTGTGGTGCCTGGTGCTCATTCTCGCATTTCAGAATCAACTGGAAGCCTTGATTCGGAAATTATAAGAGCCTGACTTGAAGGAAGATGAGGCAGGACTGAGGTAAGAAAATTGGAATCTCTGAGTTCAAGCCAAGCGTCTCACGGCAACATCGTGGGGACTTGTTGGAAGGAGGAACATGGCGGCGGTAGGCTGACGGCTGTCGCAGAGCTCCTGCACTCTGAAGCACCTTAGGCAGCATTCGGATGGTCTTTTCCCCCATATTTGAGAGAGGACCGTGTTTAAACATGCGGTGAGGACGGGTGAATATTCTTTTTTTTTGGATATTTACCTGGGCGTAAAAAGAGTTTCCCCCTGTTGTTTGTTCAGGGGGTTTGGCGGCTGGCGAGACGTGTGCGCATAAGGGCGCTAAGACCCTGTGGAATGATCGTGCGGTGCTACGCAAGGGAAGCGGAGACAGGCCAGCTGTGTCGGATCTGGTGCTGTAAGCTGCGGGAGGTTGCTGCTAAACAGACCGCCGAGATCGAACGTGACAAACGAGAGCCCCGAGTCAGCCTCAGGAGCCTCTGGCTTCGTTCTAGGGAGGCGTTCTTTTCTCGGGGAAAAGGTCCAGTAGGCAGAGGGGCCTACGCAACATTAAACGGCGGTAAGGAGGACTTGGGAGGGGAGGATTGTATGGAGGCAGCCAATATTAAACCAACCCGCCAAAGTGAGTGTGACAAATCAGCTAAGGACATTAAAATTGGTATTGCAGAGGAGGAGGCAGAGGGAGTGTCTATCTATTATAATCGAAAACAGGACAGCGCAGCTAAGGGAAGAATGGGGGAAGTAAGGAATAGGTATCACTTAAGGTCGAAACAAGAGCTAAGGAAACAAGGAGTTTGGGACTGGGACTCTGCTGATACAGCTGAAAGAGGAGGACCAACGCCCATCTCTTCATATAAACAAAAAAGGAAAGGTGGTGTGAGAAAGGGTGGGTCAGCCAAGGTGACAAAACAGCTGCAGCTACAAGCGCCAAACGGTACTCCTTCACTTAAAAGCTACTTTAAAATAATGGAGCAAGCAGTAAACTCTAAGGAGAGCCTAAAAAATAAAGAAGAAGCCAAATTAAGTCTTAAAGAAGCTGATACTGCTCGACAGGATGAAGTACTTACTCTCTCATTTTCTCCCACCTTACCCCTTTGTAATAAGTATGCAGTCCTGGAGTTAGCTCCCAATGAGGGAGAACTGGGTGTAGTTGCACAGACCATCCCCAGCCCCGATCACGAGCCAGGTTTAAGCTCAGGCGTAGGTTCAGGTGTAGACACAGGCTCCCCAGTGGCTTCGACGAGTGAAGTCCCTGTTCCAAATACTGCTCCAATAATGCAAGCATCATTGAGTTCTGTTGTGACTTCTCCCCCTTCTGCCCGTCACGATGTTCATGCCGAGTCTTTGCCTCCGCCCCCAATATCTGATACATATAGTATGACCCCTCAGCCTGACGGAGCTTATGGGTCAGATGGAGTTGAGACTGAGAGGGACAGACTTGGCTTTCTGTTTAAATCACTTAGAGAGGATTTGTTGGGTAAATTCGAGATCTCTGAGAGAAATCAAAGAGGACTACATGACAGATTTGATGTCTTAGAGACTAAATTAGAGGAGATCACGGCCAGAACTACCACATTGGAGAGCAAAGTTATTACACTTTCAGAAACTTCAAAAGGTAACTCCAAGGACATAGAAGCCATCAAGGCTCAAAATCGGACAATGATGATGGATCTGGAGAGATTGGAAACACAGACACGACGTAACAACCTTAGGATTCTTAAAATTCCAGAAGGGGCCGAGGTGGAAGATATTAAAGGGTTTGTCTGTAGACTACTTCGGGAAGATATACTGAAGGATCGGCTGGATATCGATCTAGAAGCTGAGATCCAGCGAGTACATAGAGACCCTTATAGACTACTTCCGGATCGTAAGGCACCAAGGAAGATCTTGGTATACTTTCAGACATATAATGTTAAAGAACTAATTCTCGGTAGGTGTTTAGCACGTGCCTCCCTCCATTATCGTGCAAACCCCTATCAAATCAGATCTGACATTGGGGGAAAGACTGCTCAGAGGCAATGGGAGCTGGGCTCAAGGATGCCAGAGCTACGCTCATTGGGAGCCCAGGTCCAAATGAAGTTCCCCGCGTTATTAAAAATAATGTGGAATAATAAGATGTTCACCTGTCACTTCCCAGAAGAAGTTGATGATATATTAGTAAAAATGAGAAAGTAGTTAATCCTCCTTTAAAATGGGAACCTACTTTAATCACTTGATTGCTACCTTGGAGAAAAAAATGTATAATGAAAGAAAAATTTTCTGTTTTTCTATAAATTCGGGGGTCTTTAAGACTGTTTGGGGGAAAAGCACTGTTGTTAAATTTCACATAGAAGGTGTCTAAGGGTGCGGCGGGCCCCCAATGGCGTGCTCACGCCAATCAGAAGGGAGGGGTTCCTCGGGGGTGGGTGGGATGGGGTCACAGGGAGGAAGGGAAAAAAACAAATAAAAATGTCCTCATCTGCCATAAGTTTCTACATTCTTAAATTCAAATATGATTACAGGTCACCACTGGTACTAGGCTTAGAATTAAGGTATCATGGTTTTAAACATGGCATTAAATAGTAAAATCCTTTCCTGGAATTTAAATGGCATAGGGAGCCGAAAGAAACAATAAAGAGTCTGTGAATTCCTGAAAAATTCTGAAGCTCACATATATCTCTTACAAGAAACACATTTGGAAGCAGAAGCGTGTAAGAAAGTATTTATAAAACTTAATTGGGTCCAGGAAATTCTTTGCTCTAAGCAAACTGGTTCTACTAGAGGGGTAGCTATAATGGTACGTGCTAATAAGGGGATCAGGATCCATGACTAGGGTACGGATCAGTCCGGTCGATGGCTGGCAGCAGTTCTTTCGATTGGCAGTTTTAACTTTTTGTGTGTGGTTTATTATGGTCCTAATGAGGATAATGCCTGTTTCCTTCAGAAGCTGGAGCAGTACATGATACAATATACAGTCCCAGTTGTACTAGGAGGAGATTTTAATCTTATACTGGATCCACAATTGGATCGCACCTCCAAGGCTAAATACAATTCTCTGAATAAATCCCTCCTAGCTTTAAAGAACATTATGAAAGACTTTTCATTACAAGACTTCTGGAGAGTTAAGCATGGCAATCTTAGAGAGTATTCTTTCTACAGCAAAAAGTATAGTCAGTTCTCCAGAATAGATTTTTTATTGTTAGATCAATCATTTTTATCCAATATTGTTTCAATTTCACATATCCCAGTAGGACTGTCAGACCACTCAGTAGTTGAATAAAAATAGCCTTTAAAACCAGCCCCCCAGAGTATAGGTGGACACTGGACAGGACCATTTTGCTAGACAATAAGATTAAAAACAAAATCAAGGCGAGCCTGTTGGAGTTTCTTTTGTTTAATGAGGGAACGGCCTCAGACCAAATTGTATGGGACACACTTAAGTCCTATTTAAGAGGGATTTAAAGCCCTCAAATGGCCTTAAATAGAAAACTAAAGAAAGAAAAGGATACCCACGATTTAGACAATCAAAACAAAGGAACTCCAATTACAGCAAGCCGCTTTAGACGATAGAACTAGTATACAGGGTCTTGAAAGAGAAGTATTAGATTTACAGATAAGCTTCAAAGCTCGAGCTGATAAGATTATTAAAGACAGGTGGGAAGTAAGCAAGCTCCGTAATTTTGAGTATGGAGAGAAGTGTGGCTCACTGCTAGCCTGGAAGGCAAGGTCAGAGCGCAGTAGAAATAACATTAACTTTTTAACACAGCGAGGCACTGGGCTGCCTCTAACAGAAGATATGGAGATAAAGGGAGAGGCTAGAGGCTTTATGGAGGAACTCTATCAGGAAAAGAATACACAGGGGTTGGATGAGTTGGAAAAATGGTGGGCTTTGAGAGACCTTCCCCAGTTGAGTGATTCAGATAGAACTTTCGTAATCACTGAGATTACAGAGGGAGAAGTTAGGTCTCAGCTGGAAAAAATGACTAGAAATAAGGCCTCCGGTCCTGATGGATTGCCGACCGAGGTCTACAAAGAAAACTTAGAAGAAGTGATAGCCACACTATTGAGACTCTTTAATAAAATATTCCTACAAGGGGAATGCACCCCAGCTTCATGGTCAGAGGCTACAATTTCCCTTATAGCAAAACCAAATAAAGATCCAAAAAAGATAGAGTCTTATCGGCCCATCTCTCTTTTAAATTCAGACTCAAAAATCTATTCCGGCATACTTGCATCTAGGTTGGCCAAAATAATCAAATCTACCATTCACTCTGACCAAAGGGGTTTATTCCTGGCCGTCAACTGAATGAACTGACATTTCAAGTAATTGGAGCGATAGACATAGCAATTGAAAAGAAGATGCCGCTCACCATAGTGGCCATTGATGCCGCAAAGGCATTTGACCAAGTTAACTGGCAATTCCTATGGAAGACTATGATAAAATTTAGCTTCCCAGATGTATTTATCAAAGGGATTGAGACATTATATAGGAGTCCCCGGGGCAAAGTACTAGTTAATGGTAGTTTGTCCGAATGGCTGAATATCTCTAGGGGAACGAGGCAGGGTTGCCCCCTGTCCCCTCTTCTCTTTGATATTTACATTGAGCCCTTTGTTTGTTCTCTGAGACAGGATCAAATGATTAAACCATTTATAATGGAAGATCTGGTACTTAAGACAGCCCTTTATGCAGATGACCTTCTTCTTTATACATCTAACCCCGTGGAGGCTATCCCCAGGTTATTTGAACAGGTTGAAAATTTTGGCACAGTGTCGGGATACAGCACCAATAAAGACAAAACGGACATAATGAGCTGGAATACCCCTGTTCAGATCCCAGAAGCACAACAAAAAATTAGATACCTGGGGATTTATCTTACACACAATCTGGAAGAAGTTCCCAAAACTAGCTGGTCAATGGTCGTCAAGGAAGCAGGGAAGCTTTTGACTAGATGGAACACTCTGCCTCTTAACATCTATGGTAGAGTTAATCTAGTTAAAATGATAATATTGCCAAAGGTCTCCTTCTTATTTAACTCTATCACCTTAAAATTTGATAAAAAGGATATCTCTAATTTGCAGGGGAGGATTGGCTCATTTATATGGGCTACTAAATCCCCGAGAATAGCTTGAAGGAAATTGAGGAGAGGACTGAAACTGGGTGGGCTGGCTCTTCCAGATTTACTTTTTTATTGTTATGCTTTTCAGTTTAAGAATTTCAGACTCTTAGCCAACAAACTGGACTCTTCGTCGCATGGTAAACTCTTTCGGGCTATGACATCAGACCTACCACACGGCCCAGACTTTTTTCTCTATAAATTTGGAGATCAGAAGTTTTTTAAGAAAATTCGCTTGAAGCTTCTACGGACAGCCTTGGATAACTGGCAATAAATACGTAGAATTTTAGACATTCCATACTATCATTCCCAGGCCCCAATATGGGATTCCACCGGTACTCCGGAATGTCTACAGGACCAACTTGCCCTTCCGGTGAAAACAGCAGGTCTCATGAAATGGGGGGAATTGAGTAATAATTCAACTTTATTAAGTTGGGAATCCCTATCAAATCTAACAGGAGGGACCATGACTAGATTTAAATTCTATCAGTTATCTGCCTGGTGGGGAAATCAGAACTGGTCTAGTGAGGAGGAGAGTTCTATTTTTGAATCAATTAGTAGAGAGAAGGGATGGAAAGGTGAGGTTGCTTTGTGGTATAGGACATTAGTGGGAACCAGAGACAATCTAGAGGCGGAAACCATTAAGTTATGGGATAACTCTATAATACAGATTGAAGGAGACCTGCTAAAAGTTTGGACGGACTCTTTTACTCTGTCTCAAAAAATCATAAAACCATCAAATTTGAGAAGAAACCATTTGTTCACGTTGTTTAGGGCATATTGGACACCTGCTAAACTTTCTAAAACTGCAACGGAAGAATATTTATGCCCAAGATGCAAATATCCAGCAGCAGATGATGGACATATGTTTGTCGAATGCCTAGGAATAGCTAATTACTGGAGGCAGGTTTGTGGGTTTCTTGAAGGAGTGTTGTCAATACCAATAATTTATAGTCCTAGATTAGTTTTATTTGGCCTCCCATATGATTATGATATAAAAAGTTGCACCTCACAGTTTATTTTCTACGTAGTTGTCATTGCTAGGAGGGAGATTTGCAAAAAAAAAGCGTCTCACGGCAACCTCATGCCCCCATGCTCAGCAAATAAGGGCTCCTAATTAGATGAAGAGGATAGGTTAAGTGGAAGCAGAGGTCAGAACTCACTTCAATCGGCAGCACATGCTGGAAGAAAGTGCTGGGAAGCATGTTTCGGTAGTCATATGCTCAATAAAAACCCACGAATAGAAAAGAATAGAAATGTACCTTCACAGGCTCTTCAACAGAATGTCAGTGAAGTATCCAAACACCGACCCCCACTCAACCTGTATGAAAGAAGCAGCTAAACAAAGGTCAGGCCTGTCCTTAACTCCTTGCAGCATGATCAGACTCACTTTCCTACTACTTGTGTGGATAAGAAGAACACACTTAAATGAGGAATACATTGAAAATGGCAGAGGCAAATCAGACAAGGAACTTGACATGATGGCACCAATAGAAACGTATTTGTGATTATACAGTAATAAGGACCATTCGCGTAGCATCAGTAAAAGTAGGTGCACGCACTGCATCCTCTACAGGCAGCATTTCTGGGCTGGATTTGGGATTGGTCTAACTCAGTGAATTATGTAGAATGTTTCCTTGTTCTGGTGTCATTTTCCAAAACCGGGACACTATTGTATCCGCATGTTGTCTGCATTCCTTTTTGTTCAGCCAGGCAGTGAAGGGTTATCTTTTTTTAATGTCCAGCCGGGCACAAACAAAGGCCTGATTTAAAGTGTTATCTGCCCTTATTGTGATCAAGTATCACCTATGCCGGAGCTATTTAGTGCCTAACACCTAGAAGCCAATGCAATGGAAGGGAACAAAAACACACAGATTATCTTTAGAGAAATTATGAGTTGGAGGCAAGTTTTTGACATTGTTCAACCCTGGTATGTAAGAGATGTGCATGCATTGTAAAAATGCAAGATTTGTCTGTGTGCATGAGTAATCACACACATAATGATTTAAATAGCACCTATTTAGAGTCACTGTAGGGTGTCAGTGTGCTTTACATCACACACAGTAAATCATACAAGTGTGTAAATCAATGTACAGAAAAGGTTACTTAAGAAGAGGAGAGTTATAAGGTGTAGTAATCACTTATTGTCCATACTTGTAGACATGATATTTTTGGAGTGAACGGTCAGGAGAAACACAAAGTAAGGATATAAAACGTAACGCTGTGATTGGGGTTGTCTGTACTACCACAACTTTATTGATTCCCAGAGAAGCCCTTCTTAAAACAATAAGGATCTAAACTCATGACTTACTATTTGCATACAGCTCCTTGATGCTGGCAAGTAGATCATTGTGCTATATTAGAAGGATTACAATTTATGAACTGGAAGTACCAAAATGGTCTCAGTACCAAAAGCAGTAGCAGCTCACGTAACTATTTACATATACTACAAATCTGTGAACTGCATTTAACACAATGTGTTTGCAGCAGGCTCATTAACACTCTATGCTATTTTATAAGTCAAAACACCAGAGGTCTTGTGCCGCTTCTTTAATCCCCTCAACATGTATGGGCACACAATGAATTCTGCAGAAGGTGTCTTAACCCTGTAAGATAGTTTAAAATGCATCCTCTTTGTGACCAAATAAATATGCTAGAATAGATTTGCTGTCACATTGGTCTTAGTTGTCAATTTATTTGCAGCAGACTTTTTACAATAAATGTATAAGTTAACTGCCAGACTCTACTTTTCAACTCAATACAGTTATTGTAGTAACCTTCCGAGTTATGATAAGCATTATTAATACCCATTATTTACAGCGTTTCGAAATTAAATTGCTGCTATACAAATTAATTATTCGTAGTGTGGAGGCTTTCTCTTACTAGAAGCGTACTTTTCCCTATGAGAGATCAGGGCCATCAATGGGCAATACTGCAATGAACCCTTGTATCACTAGAGTCACAGGCATGGATGGGAGAGAACATGCTGCCAGAGAGCCTGAAAACTAGGTGCTACATGCTCCCTGACTCGCTGATAATGTCCTGAGCTGAGGGACCAGGAAAGACCACAGGTGCGCAGACCTGATTTTCCCTTACTGGCTCGAAAATACAATTGCTAGCTGACCTTGACCAAGCTGATGAAATTCATCCTACCTCAACCATAAAAAAACTATTGGGGGGGGTTCCTCCCCATAGCCTTCCTGAATCTACACCTATGCCTACTTCTTTCAAAAGAAGATCATGGACATTTACTCTTCCTTCCCTGAAATGCCAAATTTGGACGATCCTATGTCCAGAAAGACCCACCTCGAACAACCTGAAGATGGACACCTCACCTTCCCCAACCTCACGCTGGATCTCCTTATAGACCTATTCAGTAAGGTAACGTCAGGCTCCCCCTTAGACCTAGCTCCTCTCCACATTTGTGGACAAGGGTCAAAAAGCATCTCTCCCATCCTGTTAGATATGCTGGACTCGTCTCTAATCAGTGGGCTGGTCCCCCATCAATCGAAGCATGCAGTAGTAAATACATTACTAAAATAGCCCAGCCTAGATGTCGTGTGTCTGAGCAGCTATAAGCCGATTACCCTGTTGCCAGGAGTATCCAAGCTCCTGGAGAAACATGAAAATGTGCATCTTTCTGCATTCCTCGAATCCAACAAACTCCTCCACACAAATGGGGTTCAGACCACAGCACTGTGGTAGAAGAACTGAGATGATTTCTGAACCAAGTGGTTCCACAGACAATATTCTCCTAGATCTCAGTGCAGCTTTTGACACGGTTTATATCATGTCACACTTATTCAGAGAATCTCCGTTAGGCATTGGAGCAGGGCTCTGAAATAGCTTACTTCTTTCCTTGAGGATAGAACCTTGCAGGTGTTAGACCAGTCCTACTACTCGGACAGTCTTCCAGTGAGCTGTGCGGTGCCCCAGGGCTCAGGTTTTAGCCCCACCCTCTTCAACTTATATACATGTGCCCTTTGGCAGAAATTGTACAATCCTTTGGGTTGTCATTAGCCTCCTACATGTAAATCTTCTTAGAACACAGCTCGAATCATCTCCAACTTGTTCCCTGTCTACAGAACATGGCCAGCTGAATGGCAAAGTGGTGCATGAAACTCAACGAATACAAGGCAGTGGTCATTCTGCTGGGCAAAAGCCCAAAAAGCCCAATATAAAGCCTGGGCGTTTGACTGGAGAACAATCTTACTATGGACTGTCAAGCAAGACAGCTGGCAGCAGGCTGTTATGATATTCTGAGAATGCTAGGTTATTGACCATCTCCCTTTCCCATCCAGAAAGCTGATTATCCAAGGCCTGATAATATCACACCTCGACTATGGCAACTCATTGTATTTTGGCTCCCCCCCATATGTGCTAAAAAAGACCGTAAGTCATGCAAAATGCTGCTGTCCGCCTCCTTTTGAACATCCTGAGACATCAGTCTGCCAAAAAGACATTGGGTGAACATCATTGGCTTCCAGTGGAGAAGTGGATGCAGTTAAAGGCACTATGCATTTTATACAGAGCACTTTACAACAAGGGCCCTGTGTTGCTAGAGCCTTTAACCTCACCCTATACCCCTGGTAGGCAACTTAGATTGCTCTCGGCCCACCATCAGATGGCTCTAAAGATTCTCAGATTTAGATGGGGAGGTGGTTCAGTACCTAATCGCCCCCCAAACTTCTGGAACTCCTTTTCATTTGAATTACACCAACAGGACCATGAACTATCTTTTAGAAAGGCCCTGAAAACATGGTTGTTCATGAGGTAGCCCCCTCTCTATCACTGCAGCCTGGCTAAGGTAGTGTTGGTTCTAGTGCTGGGAAGCCTCTGGGTAGCCATGCACTCTTCTAGTCTTGTAGAATAGAATAGAATAAAATAGAATAGAATAGAACACTACAAATGTCATCAATGCAGTTTCATGGATGTTTTATCTTATGGTATGCACACATATCATTTGTATATTAAAAATGTTTATCTCTGTCTTATACTACATACCTTCTCCAGGTTAAAAACCTCACCCTTTCGTTTATTTGAAAACACTGATTACTTACCACCTGACATTTAGGTACTTTGATGGTCTTGCAAGCAACGTTTGGCTACGCAGAAAACTTTAGTAGAGATTGGGGGACTGTGACTGACCCATACAGGACTGTGAATTACCAGAAACTCCCAGAAGAGATTAGCAAAGAAAGACCAGGGGTTAGGAGGGAACAGTTTTCAAAATTGGAATGCAGCCATCAATGCTACTTCACTGAAGTTATAGTGATTGGGAAAACTCAAACATCACTCAATGTGTAGCTAATAAGCTGTGCCCATTCAGCATGAGCATGGCGAGCTTGTGGTATGTTATGTAATGCTATGTGAGTTTAATTTGTAAGGTGCAACAGCTGCCCAAAAGGGTTTCCCGGCGCCAGCCTGAAAGGAACAGAAATGGAGAGGAGCAATTATTGGTTAAACAGCCAAGTTTTTAGGCATTTACGGAAGTTCTCATGACCAGTTTTGTTGCGGAGCTGCATGAGAAGAGAGTTCCATAAAGAGGGACCTAAGCAGGCAAAAGCTCGACCACCAATAGGGACTGAGAATTTTGCCTGAGTGGCAGAGCGAAGGGGGTGCGAAGGCAAGTAAGGGTGGACCAGAGCTTGCAGGTATTGAGGCGCCAATCCAGATTTAATCTTAAACATATAGCTCATGGTTTTGAATTTAATTCAGTTCTCTACCCTGAGCCAATGTAGGTCCTGCAGATAGCCAGAGATACAAGCAGCTCTGGGGACCTGACAGAGCAATCTGGACTACGGTTCTCTGAGTAGGCCTGGGCAACATCCAGATAATCTTTTTAAGCCATTTCAGGATGGTGAAAAAGGTTTGTAGACAGTGGTGCATTTTGGAGCACACTGTTGCACTAGATTACTGAAGCATGGTGTGATTGTGCACTCAGATTTACAGACAGCACATTTCCAAATTAAAGGACCACTAAATGTGCAGAATGTGCATTTTTACTGATAAAACTATGGAGTGTTAATTGTTATATGTGAAAATCGGGTTTCAGGGAGTATTTATCTTTTACTCATCACCAAGTAAAGTGGCAAGATTAATTTAAATTCTATATAACTCTGTTTCCATCACACTTCAGAATTATAAAAAAAATGTGCTTCAGTTGGGCATTCCTAAAACTACTGATACATTTTGAAATATTTTAACAGTTTACACACAGTTATTTAAATGTTGTTTTACATTAGAAAAAAATTTACATCCTATAGCTTTTTCTTTCACACTCCCTGTACCCCAGCATAAATGCGGAAAAGTTTATTTTACAAAATACTCTCCCTTTGGAGTCAGAAAGAAAGAAAAGTAAACAGCAATCCCCATATTAAAAGAATAAGAAGCAATATGTAAGAAGACATAGCATAATATCTGACCTCTGCCTTTGAACACACATCAAATGTAACAAAATAAAAACAAAATTAAAAGGCATCCTTATTGCTCATTCACCTTCTGAGTTCAAATATGATTATTTTGGGGATGCAGCAGCACTCCTATTTCCAGCACCTTTGAGCAAAACATGTGCCCAAGACATAACACTTAACACTGAATTGAAGCATTTTACGAATGCCTATGTCATTTATCTTATCCTTGGTGCAGGCAGCAGAGTAGGGGATATGAACTGCATGACATGGAGAGTACATTAAGATATTTTTAACAATTTGCCATTTGTCTATGAATGTTAAACGAAGTACACAGAAGCACTTGCCTTTATATAGAAAATAAGATCTGCCAGTAAATAGGATGTGTTTGTCATCACTGTTTTATGTTTCCTAGTAGCTGACATTTATGAAAAATTCATTTGGAAAATTAATATATATGCAGGGAAGTCTTAGGGCCTGATTTGGGGTTTGGTGAAAGTGTACTCGATCATAAATGTGACGGATATCCCGGCCGCCATGTTAGGAGCATAGTATACCCCATTGCATTTGCAATAGGGCGGCAAGGTACCCGCCCATAAAATTCTAAATCAGGGCCTCAGTTACCAGAGGACTAATTGAAACATGATTCACATTTAATGATGTATAATTACTATTTAAACTCAGTACTCGTTGTTGGAATATTTATGCTTGTCACAAAACAATTCGGATTGTGGTATTTATATTTTATATAGAGTTGGTAGTTTATCAACATTTATGGATATAAACATGGAGAGCTTTAATATGTAATTAAGACCCTGGCTTTTTAAGGTGGATTTTTAACTGACACTCGCACGTGTCACTGGTGTAATAGTAGCTATTTCAAGTTTCACAACAAATGGTTAGGATGCAGTGGTTATAAAATATTCTAAAAGATATCGTATAAATGAAAATGTACACCGTGCACTTTTGCATAGGGACGGCCCAATGCTGCAGCCAATGGTCATTAACTGAACCACTACATACAGTCAGGGCTGGGCACCGGGTGTTTCCCCGGTGGGCCAGAGGGGCGGGCCGGTTTTGAGGCCAAGGGGGCCAGTTTTGACACTGGGGGATGGTTTTGCAGCAGAGCTGCAATATCGGCCCCCTGTAACAAATGAGGGAGCGGTGCTTTTTACTAGCACCCCCTAAATCTCTCTCCCAGGGCGGGTCGAGCAACAATCTGCCAGGGCTGATTGCTGTTCCCAGTCCAGCCCTGCATACAGCGCTCCTCCTCTTCCTTTCTAGCTGAGAGGCCTCACTGATGGTCTCCTTAGGGCCCAGAAGAAGGAGCACAGATTGAGGGTGGCATCTCATGCCTCCCTGCGAAACCAAGATGTGATTACTTAAATCATATTGCAGTGTTTCTGAGGAGCTTCGCTTGTATAACCTTTTGTAGTATATATGAAAACCATTTTGGCTTCCACCGCTTCATTGCATGAGTGCGCAGTTAAGTGGTGTTTGGCTAGTATACAGATTCAGCCTTAAGATGAGCATCAGTGATCCAGAACCCAGAGTCTAGGAGAGTTTTAATTCAAACATAGGAGGAGCACAAGTCCACTCATATACATAACTCTGAGCTCTAGACATACAACTGAACAATAGACATGCATGTAATTGCTTTATTTATATTGTTATAGGCGTGTTCCGTGCACACACAGTTTGTGTAGCATGGAATTCTGAAGCATTATACGTAGTTCATCACCCGTTCTGCTGAGTACCCAAGACATTGAATGTCTGAACCGTGCTCATTTATTGTTAATCACATTTTCGATGCCTGGTGAAGTGAACCATATTGATTATTTTTAAATTTATTAGCTAAGACGAAAAATTGTGACCACACTAAATCACATTTGTCTGTTCTTACCCCATGTTATCATAATGTACATGCAACACTGAAAATTGAAAGCATAAAACAAGACATCAAAACATGAGTCACTGCCCGACAAAATAATAATGATAATTGAAACCACTGACAGCATCAAGAGACCACTGAGTCTCACTCTGTTATGGGTTGCTCTAGGGCTTTATTATAACTACATTTGCATTTACAATGTTATCACAGCACAATCCACGATCTTTTACATGCAGTCAGGTCTCTGCGTCATCATTGAACTTTGCTGAAGTGAAGGCAATGCGTCGAGGTCAAACCATGCGGAGTGTCATTGTCAAGCCGCGTAGGCTGTAGAACCGCTGTTGTTGGGCAGCCACTGCTTCGGCGTTGAAGGGCGATGCAGTGGAGTTTCTCCCGCTGTCAATGCAATGCATCAGTTTTTGATGAAAGCAACTGCACAACCCACTTCTGGGGCCCAGAACTTGGAGGTGGCACCACAGGCAAGTGAAGGACTCACAGAAGGCAGAGTCCAGCAGCTTCAGCAGAATTACAGGAATTCATTTGTATCCCTGAGACTTCAGAAGAACAGGAGGGAAGCCAACAAGCCCTTGGAGATCACTTGGAGGGAAGGCAGAGTCCTTCCAGCAGAGTCAGGGAGCAGCAGACAGCAGGGCAACAAGCAGAGAAGCAGTCCTTCCAGAAAAGCAGTACAATTGAGTCTTTAAAGCAGCATATCAGTCCTTCTGACAGAGGTTCAGTTCATGATCCAAAAGTGCCTGATTTTTGTGGGCCAGAGACCCAGCACTTATACCCAAAAGTGTTTTTGGTGTAGGGGGCAACTTCAAAAGAACTCTCAGAAGTGCACACGGATCCCTTTTAGCCCAGTCCTGTCTGCCAGGCTAATCCTGGGGGGTGAATTAGTGCTTTGTGTGAGGACAGGACACAATCCATTCAGATATAAGTGTGAGCCACCTCCACCCCCTTCCTGTCCAGGAAGTCTCGTCAGAATGCAGCTGAATGCAGATGAGTACTCAGAATGCACTCCTTCCTGTCTAGAGGGAATGCACACAGTGTAGCTGTCACTCAGTCCAGATGTATATTGGAGACAAGCTGTCAGGAACAAAGAACAGTAAGTACAGAGAAATGTCCACCTTCTAAAAGTCCTACATTGTACTTACATAGCACCCTGCCCTTAGGTTTACTCAGAGACTACCTTAGAGGTGACTAATATGTAATTAAAGTGGAGTTTAAGGTTTGGCAAGTAGTTTTAAATGCCAAGTCGAAGTGGCAGTAAACTGCACACACAGGCACTGCAATGGCAGGACTGAGACACGTTTGAAAGGCTACTTCTATGGATGGCACAATCACTGCTGCAGCCCACTAGAAGTATAGGCCCTAGCTATATGATATACAGCTTTGCAAGGAACTTACCAGCACAATAAATATGCCAATCAGGCATAAACCAATGTCATCGTGTTTAGAGGCGAAGCACATGCACTGTATAACTGGTTAGCAGTGGTAAAGCATTCAGAGTCATAAGGCCAACAAAAGAGTTCAGCAAAAAGAGGAGGAGGAAGACAAAAAGTTTGGGGTCGGAAAAGGACATTTTCCAACAGCACATTAGTAGCATTAATTTACAGTTCTTGGGTATATGTAGTACGACTTTACTAGGAAATTAAATGTGCTAATAGGATTTAAGCCAATGTTTCCCTGTTTAGAGGAGACAGCACTAGTGCTTTAGCACTGGTTAGCAGTGGTAAAGAGAGCAGAGTCCTAGAAGCCAACACATATGGGTTTCAAAAAACAGGAAGGTTAAGGTAAATGTTCGGGGATGACCATGCAGAAAGGGCCAAGTCCAACACTCTGTCTTTGGGAGCCTGGGACCTTTCTTAATCTGAAAGAGTCCCCATGTAGGACTCCAAAGTCATTAGCCACCCCAGGGGCTAACTGAATAAAGGCATCTTGACGGGAACCAAAAGGATACAGCTACTGGCTTATTGAATCTGACATGCTCATTTTTCTCTCCTAACTCTCCATTGGTCCAAGCATTCTCCTTCATCTCAGCACCACCTCCAACATTTTGACATCACAAGGTTCCTCAGCTCGGCTGGTACTGAAACATTCTGTATTAGAGAAACATGTTTTCAGGTGGGAAAACAAACTAACCCCTGGTACGTGCACTCACAGTTAGTAAACAGCCCAATATCATGTTGAATCCTGTTAAGACTAAGTAAACTTACTTCTGCCATAGAGGTAACCTGTGCAATCCTATGGATCATAAAACTCATCAGAGGTACAGCAGTTTATAAAGATGTGCTCCTGGAAGCAGATGTATAATACTTTTTACTTCTACTAGAATATGGCAAAACATTAAATTGTGAACAGTATTTCTTGATTATAGAGGCTGATATGAACATGGGCAATGTATGCATTGCTTATGGTCGTATTGTACATGCTGTGGCTAAAACTCAAACACCCTTCACCTTTAATTGGCAAAAAAATAAAGAGCCTGAGATTCTCCTTTTCAGCAGAATTCAATTTTTTCTGTGTATCAGGTACAATAATAAGGCTTTGCTTGCAGTCCAACACATCTTTCAGACATGACACTACTCCAAGCAATAACTTTCCACATCATATGACATAACAGCTCGATATTGTGTATTGTGACCATCTGCTGTTATTTGTGTCGCCCTATCCTTTTCATCTAAAGAGAATTTCTTCCATTTTCTGGTCATAAACATTACATTTCTAACCAGGTATCAGCTACTTTCCGTGCTTTAAAATATGTGAACGAAGTGGTATAACTGGTGATGGTAAAATGCGGAGGAGGTGCAGACTCAGGCATCTAAGGAGAGAGCCCTGTATTTCGGAATTGTCTTAATACAACTCCCTGAAGGTCTGATTGCACAGCCAAGCCTCCGAAAATTCAACACAAAACATGTCGTAAATGAATCCCTACAGATCCACTGCCTGCACACACTCTATTTTCTTCTCTCTTCACATAAATTCACCTTTTATTAATTACGGTTTCAACTGCACGTCCGTCCATTCATTCATAGATTTTGACGTGATATTTTATTATAGAACACTAAAGGTACACAATCACAGAATGTGCTCTATAAAAACAATCAAATGTAATAGCTTTATTAGTCTCTTCTTGGCATTCCTATTGTCATCGAGGAGGAAAAACTGAAATACCTACTGACAATAGGAACCAGAAGTTAAATAGACAACAGGAACTGTTTAGAGAGAGACAGGGACATTGTTGTTACTTTTCTTTTTTATTATGCCGGGTATGGAAAGTTATAGTAGGAGGGCCCATATATATAGCACAGCTTTAACATGTTTTAATAAAACAAGAAAGCATAGTTATTTTGTTTTTGTAAACGTTGGTATGGGTTTTTGTTGAACATTTGAATGGCAAGATATGGAAATGAGAGAGACAGTGATCTTGGAACGACTGTGGGCTTAGTTTCACACTGCCCAAACTAAGGCATCTACTAGGGTAAAAAAATTTCAATAAAGAAAATCTTGACCTCCTTTCCGTAGCATGATCTGAGTGTCAAGGGAGTGCCCAGAAAACCTATGAGGTGTTGTGGTTAACAAACCAACCAAACGAGTTAATAAGTAAACGGCCCATGAAGCAACAATGAAGAAAAACGGTTAAGATGTTAAAAGTTACCAATAACCAAACATATTAAAAAAAAGCCCTCGTTCAAAAGTTGCTACGAACAAAGAGCTTTGTATCAAAAGTGATTTCCAGATAGGAACAGCGCACATAATATCCACTAGGCAGTATATAATTTGAGCCGGTGGTTTCAGGTGCTCGGCACCGTCACGTAATTGTCGGCACTGGTTCTTATGACAGTCCAGCATCATGCTGGACCAGTCTGTCTAATTCTGAAATGACCACTCCAATAGTTGTAAAATTATTTAAACGGTTAAAATGACTAATACCAGCGGCCCCAGTAATCTTATACCTTTGGGCGGCCTGGAGTAGTCCAAGTTGTCCCAGCCTTGTAGAACAGGCAGGGACAAAGGGTGTTGCAAGAAGCAGTGCCCTCCTGAGTAGGACCCTGGCACTTCTATTGTTTTTTAAAAAAGTTTTTTTACAAATTAAGCACTACCACTAGGGAATATCAGCCAAAGTGTGTTTAAAGTTAGTGGGTGGGCTGCGATGACATAGGTTACCCGGATGCTGCAGGCTGGGTCTCTATTCTGAAGTTGATGCCTGTGGTTGCCACTGATAATATTAGCTTCTAAGTGTACAGGCTAGTTTTACAACGTTTCTTCCTGTTGATCCTTCAAGCCAAAGTTTAAAGATCTCAGTTCTTTAAAATAACTTCACAGGCCTCTAAAAATGTATGCAGGTCTCTACAATCTTTCAATGGTACCCCAGTTAAGTAGACTCATATGAAAAGGTCAATAGCTTCTTCTGGACCTAGGTTTGATCAAACCCCCTGGACTTCAGAAACTGCATGGATACGCTTTCCAAGAAGGCAGTCAGATTGGTTAAACTATCCCTCTGAACAAGGTCAGGACACTTTCCGAGTTCCAGCAATCTAGTTTTGAAGAGCAACATTTGAGGCAGGGGTTGGAACAGCTCTTCCAGGGTATTCTAACAGGCAAGTGGGGATTTAAACATCTTTTTTTAGGTACTGCCACAATTGCAGGCTTTAAAAAGGAGAAATATCAAGTGTTGGAACTGGACATTTTTGCAGGGTGATCCCCAAACTTTTAGCGTTTCTCTTGTATTTGTTTAGACCTGTTTTATTGGTTTTCTGATCTGGGCACTTTACCACGGCTGATCAGTGCTAAAGTGCATGTTCTCCCTCTTGTAAACTTGGTAAGATTGGTCTACACCTGTTTGGCATATTTAATTTACCAGTAAGTCCCATGTACATTATTATCCTATATACCCAGGGGCTGTAAATTAAGTGCTACTAGCAGATCTGCCTGCGCCACCCACCGAAGTAGCCTTTCAAACTTGTCTCAGGCCTCTGTAGGGTCCACCTGTGCAGTTTACGGACACATTGATATGGCACTTAAAGTTTTTGCCATGTCTGAAATTCCCCTTTTACTACATATAGGTCACCCTAAAGTCGGGCCCTAGAGTGCTGTGAAGGTAAAAGGTAGTGACAAACAGCCTTTGTGGCTTCTCACTGCTGTGAGGCTGCCCCTCTCTTAGGTTTGCAGCATAAATTCCCTGATATATGTTTCAGGGTACTTTCTGACATGAAATGGGTAGCAAGGCCATGTTTGGTATGTTTGGAATGGTAGCAATGAATCGGGCTTATTGGTGAAAGTGGATTTGCTATTACTATTTTAGAAATGCCTCTTCTAGAAATGGGTATTTCTGGGTGCTTTGTGTATTCAGCATCTGGTTTAGACTGACAGGGCCGGGGCATGTGCATTCACTGTAGACAGGCACAAGGGGGGTTGAGGTGTGTCCTGCCTTTCCTGAACCTCTGCCAGAAGGACTGATAAGCTGCAAAAGGACTCATCTGGACTGCTCTTCTGTTGTTGCCTTGCTACCTGCTATCTGTTGGTTGGTATAAAGAATGAATGAATGAATGAGAATTTGTACCGCACAACTTAGCCCAAGGGCATCAAGGCACCCAAACTGAAAAGGCCGTCTCAACTTCACCGAGTACACATCTAAGAATACGCCTGACCGAAAAACCAAGTTTTCAGTTCTTTGCGAAAACGCGCCAGAGAGGGTAATCCCACCAACTCAGGTGGAAGAGAGTTCCAAAGCTTAGGAGCTATGGTGAGAAAGGCTTTCCCTCCCCATCTTGTTTTGGCAAATCTAGGGACTAATAGGAGATTTTTTGAAGATGACCGGAGGGTCCTGCAGAGAGAATAGGGATGAAGGAGAGACCTAATACTCTCTAAACCAGAGCCATAAACAGCCCCATGAGCAAGGCAAAGAAGCTTAAATGTAATCCTGGACTCGACAGGGAGCCAATGAAGAGATTTCCTGGCCAGGGTTGCAGAGGAGAGCCTAGGAAGATTGAGCACTATCCTGGCCGCAGCATTCTGCACCATCTGTAAGCGATGTATAAGGCTCTTATTCATGCCCACATGCAGAGCATTACAGTAGTCCAGTCTCTAAGAGACCAGAGTCACTGCAGCCTGTTTTCGGGCATCCAGAGAGAGGTAGGCTGCGATCTTTCTGAGGATCCTGATGATACCACAACAGGTGGAGACCGTCCTGCTGACCTGACAGTCAAAGGAGAGAGAGGTATCAATCAGGACCCCCAAATTCTTGGCGGAATATGGGGGAGTAGGACAAACACCGAAGGAGTCCGGCCACCAGTCATTAGACCAGATATCTTGGCGGCCCCCAAAAATCAAGACCTCTGTCTTCTCCCCGTTGAGTTTTAGAAAATTTCGTATCATCCACTGGGAAACTGCCTCCATGCAGGTTCTGAAGTTGAGGGCAGATTCACTCACAGACTGTGTGAGGGATACTATGATTTGGGTGTCGTCAGCATACGACACCACCTCAAAACCATACAACCTCAATACCCTGGCAAGAGGGGCGACGTATATATTGAAGAGGGTAGGACTTATGGAAGATCCCTGTGGCAACCCCACACTGCACTGGTTTGGGGGAAGACAAAAAGTCACCCAGCTTCACTCTTTTTTCCCTCTGATGTAGGAAGGAGGTAAGAAGACTAAGGGCTGAGCCTCCAACTCCTATCTCCCTAAGCCTGGCAACCAGGAGCAGGGGAGACAGGGTGTTGAAAGCTGCAGTAAGGTCGAGTAGGACCAGAAGAGTAATCTGGCTCCTATCGACCCTCGAGCGGATGTTAACGACCACCGTAAGGGCAGACTCAGTACTATGGAACTTTCGAAAGCCATGCTGCGAAATGTCCAGCAGGCCTGAGTCATCCAGGAAGGTGCTAAGGTGGCGATTAAGATGGGCCTCAAGAATCTTAGCAGGGGCCGGAAGCAGAGAATTCGGACGAAAGTTTTTCAGTACTGCGGGGTCAAGAGAGGCCTTAATCAAGAGAGGCTTGACGACCGCCTGTTTCCAGGAGAGGGGAAAGGTTCCCTCTATAATTTCCAGGTTCATCACCTCAAGAAGAGGGGGAATAACCACCTCCCTGCAGGCCTTCAGGATTTTAAGCGGACAAGGGTCCAAAGGAGAGCCTGATTTGATGTTATCGAGGAGGCTGTTAGTCTCATTGAGGGTGAGAAGCGGAAATACAGACAGACACGGCCCAAGTTCCGAAGCCTGGATCCCTGCTATAGAAGCCGGAGGGTGGAGCAGGAGCAGACTAGGCTCAGGTACAAGATCCAGCTGATGATTAAGACATTCCAGAGCATTATAAATGTCTGCAATTTTAGTGTGGAAGAAGGTGGGAATTTTGTCACAGAGCTCCTGTGTTTCAACAATAGGATCGATGGTCTTGGGGGCAGAGAGGGAGTCAATAATCTTAAAAAGATCTTTGGAAGATTTCAGGGAGGTGGTAAGATTGACATAGAATGCCTTTTTTTCCTCAATAACCGCTAATTTATATTCTTTTAGGAGATGTTTATGTTTTTATCTTCTCAGTGGGATCGAGATTACCGCGCCTGAGCCTCTCTTGTCTTCTGCATCCCTGCCTCAACTGTCTAAGCTTGTTGGAAAACCAGGGCGCAGAAGGGGTATTTCTAGCGGAGTAGTGCTGTTTAGCGGGAGCTAAGATATCTACAGCCTCCATGATGATATTGGAGAACTCCCCTACCACAGAGTTAGTATCCTTATTTAAGGAGGAGCCAAGTCTAGACAAAAATGGGGCTAGGGCTTCATTATTGATCTCCCTAAGATTTCTTTTAAGTCCCCATTTCTTGGAGTCCGATTGAGAGGGGGCTGTACTGTGTAACATAAGCTCAATGGGCACAGCCCGATGATCTGACCAGGCCAAGGGGATCGGGGTAGCAATCCAGGAATTCCTGGATTTCTTTCCAGCTTATTGTCCTGCTAACTGCTTCCTGACTATGGGGTCCCCAGGCCCTGTTGGACTACCAGGAAAAAACACAATTTTTGCTGACTACTAAAGCAATGTTGGCCTGCTGCCTGTGTACTACTAGGTTGCAGGAGGGACTACCACGTGTGCACTAGCATGGATGTGCTGAACCTGCCTGCCCACCTAGTGCCCCCAAGTACTCTCCTGGGATGGGCTGCCCCAGAACTGGCTGTAGACTTCTGAGTCTAGCGTAGCAGTTCCCTTAAACAGCATGTGGGGAGTAGTGTCTCTTTCAGCTGGCGCTTGCTGAGCGCTATTTAAGGCCCCTTTTTTCTCTCAGGACAGCACGTGTGGAGCATCTGGGTCCTTGTTATGAGGAGCATGGGTACCATGTATCGTGATCGGACCCACAGAGACTCGTGATTTACTGTCACTATGGAGGTCCCTGTTCTGCTCGAGGCAGACTGGTGTCCCAAAGCTGCACTCTAAATTCCTGGAGTGGCAGCGTGTTGATATCCCAGCACCTACACCTGAGCATTCCAAACTTACCCCCTTTGCTGGTTGCTGGGGCAACAAGATTGCGGATGGACTCAACAACGTCATCGCTGCCACACCAACCCAAGCAGAACGTCTCCTCAATTGAAGCCCTTCACCAGAGGTTAATGCTGACGGCAACCCTTACTGCTGCATTCCCAAGGGTAATTGTGGCCTAACTGTACCTTCCTGAACAGTCTCAGAGACGCATGGTGCTTCCGGCACTCATGTGGCTAAGCACCCTTGCAGAAGGAATTTGTCCCGACTTGACTGATTTTGAAGGTCACGCTGCACTTCCTACAGCTGTTCTTGGGTCATTTTGCTCACAGGGGGTCCCAGCGAGGTCTCCTCACTAGCACTTGCAGATTAGGCCTACCTCCGTACCAGGTAACATGTACCTCGGGGGCACTTGAGTAACGTGGCAGGATGGGGTAAACCTTGACAGAGGCCACTGAACTGCCGCAGTCACAAAGATTACCATATTCTTCATAGTAGGTGTGCAGGTGCTCCTGCAGCCTACAATATATGCGATATATATGGGGGAGAAGAATTGGCCTAATGGCTAGGGTGGTCAACCTCGAATCTTGGGAACTGGGTTTGGGTCTCGGCAATGACGCTGAACATCCTGTGATTCTGGGCAATTCACGTAATCTCCCTGTGCCTAACAAAAATTAATGTGTCCTCATGTAATGCAACTGGTGCTATGTAAGGCGCTCTGATACCCGATTTGGGTCAAGCTTACGCTATATAAAATTCTTTAAATATATAGTAAAATAAAAAATTCCTACTTGGAACAAGTCCCATTTCAGAGTGTACATGGTATGCATGGGGATGGTGGGGGCTATAATGTATGCACCATATCAGTCTTGACTTTAATGCACTAACCAATGATATGTCAACTGTTTCCTAACATGCACAAAACATAAGTGTTCACCTGATTGCACTACCTTGTGATGTTATGACAATTGCATGGTTGGCGAGGTGATTTTATGATCTAGGTGACGTCTTGACAAGTGCCTAGTGATTAATGTGATTATGGGCTAAAGTGTTGTATGTACAATACAAAGGATATTTTTATAAAACCTTGCAGGGAATGTCTTTTTATTGTGTGCCTAATGTGTCACTGGTGTGTGTGTGTGTTATGCAAACACTTTACACATTGCCTCTGGGATAGGCCAAGCTACCAAGGGGGTGATCAGGGGTTATCTTGTGTGTGTAATTCCCGTACCCTGATTAAAGTGCTTGGTTCTGCCTGGCTTGAGTGCATACCCTAGCCAATCAGAAACCCGATTTCTAACAGCAAGCCATTGCACAAACCTTTTTACTGGGATTGGTAATAAATAAGGTAAAACGTTTCTTAACATAATAACATTGGTGCACCAGAGTTAGTCCATTGATATCTCAATATATCAACCAGAGAAACACGTTGAATGTCAAAAGAAACATGAAGTCAACATGGCTGGAAATTGTTCACTGGGCTTTACCTGGTGAAATTATGTGTTTTTGCTTGCAACAATGATTTCTAGCCTAGTTTTTGATGAGTTGGAAATGTTATTCTTTCTTGTCATTGCCTCGATTACAATAGTTGCCAAGCCCAGAGCCACAAACTCATCTGTACACCACATTTGTTTAAAATTAACTATAATTTAACCAGAGCTAGTAAATACAATGATAAAATAAAACCAGATATGAAACACCACATCACTATAAAGATTCGACTAAGTTTTATATGTAAGTTTGATAGTTGTGTATTACAGGTTGAATGCATATTTACAACTTCCATTATGGAAGAAAGCCTGCTGTATTTATGGCAGATACAAACATCATTGTTGGGTATTTGCTGTACAGAGCCACAGCAAGAAGTAGCTGCGTCTGCTGCTCCTAGACGCAGATTGCATCAGGAGACCAACTATCCTGTGTCTGCAATGGAATAGTCCTGGCCTGAAGCTGAGGAATATTCAAGGTGCACCTCTGTGAAAGTCCAAGGTAGGGCCAATGTACTCTTGTGACCTATAGGCATTGAACCCAATCGATCACAGGGTTCACAATTTGTAGCACACGATCCATGATGAATTACATACCAGGGTCTGGTCTGTTCACTAATACCAATAAACAGTCTACAGAGCTATGGGTGTCTATGTCTGAAAGTATCTTCTCATGCTCATTAAGGCAAAGTCCTAGACGGCAGTATTTCATCTCCCTGATAGCTCTGAACCTTAGACCTTCTTCTTACAATTCAGACCTGTCTTCAATGAAAAGCAATCATGATTCACAACACAATTTCATTATTTACACTAGATTACAATCTGTACCATGGCTTGTGCACTCTGGCCGGCTCAGGGAATGGATGAATGACTTCCACGATATATCAGATAAATGGCTGGCAACATCACTGTAAATATTACTTCCAGCAGAATCCATTATGTTACACTGAATGGGGCTGGTAATTATTCTCAGCTGCATGTCTGCATACTAGGAGGTGAAAGAAGTAAGAGTATCCCAGCTCATTAATCAATAGTGCACTGGAAAGAATGTCAAGCCTATATTTTCTTCCATGTAACTGTCGCTGGCTGCTAAATCCTCTCATCCATTTGTGTACATTGTATACATGCTGTTGCTGTTGGATTTGTCTGCAGCATTTGGCATGGCCTCCCATTCCATTCTAATGCACAGGCTTCACGAGGCTGGGCTGCATGGTAAAGCGCTACATTGACTTAGAAACTTCCATGCTAATCGAACACAAGTCTGCTTGTATTCTTTCAAGTCACAACTGATGCAAAATAACAGGTGAGGACCCCAGGGTTCGTGCCTTAGCCTAACTCTCTTTAACATCTATGTAGCTCTGCTTGCCCTGATTGTGAGGGGTTGTGGTGTGGAGATTGTGTCGAATGCAGACGATACTCAACAAATTTGCAAATTGCATGAGGGAAGCCGCTGCTTGGATGAGTAACAATTATCTCCAATTAAACAGTGACAAGATAGATATTATGCTATTTGGTAAAGCAACTGACCTCTGATTGGTGGCCCTCAGAACTTGGCCTCGCCCCCTCACCTAAGCAACAAGTGAAAAATCTTGAAGTGAAGTTAGATCAATCACTTTCCATGAAAGAGCAAGTTAATGTCATTTATCGCACCTGCTTTGCCTCCATGAGGCTCCTCAAAAAAGCCCTCCCTTGGCTTCCTGACACCGCCAGGAAAACTCCTGTCCAGGCTCTCATTACCAGCCACCTGGACTATGGGAATGCTCTGTTGACATCACTCAATGACACATTGCTGTCCAAGTTGCACGTAGTCCAGAACACTGCCACCCGGGTAATCTGCAATCTTCCCTCTCGTTCGACCTCCTCCCCGATTCCTAGGAAGCTTCACTGGTTGCCTATTATAAAGCGTGTCATTTTTAAACTATGTTGTTTGACACATAAGGCACTCCACAAGTCTCACCCAGGATATTTCTCTACTAGCCTAAAACCCCACCTGCCCCACAGATGTCTAAGGTCCTCGGATTAGTTGCTTCTAGTTATCCCATGCATACGTACCTCAAGACAGGGGGGCATTGCCTTCTCTTACACTGCGCCCTACTATTAGAATAAACTTCTCCTTAGCCTCCAATCCTGTTCAGACTTTACTTCCTTTCAGATTGGGTAAAGGCTTGGTTGTTTTAGAATGCTCTCCCCACTCTGAGTAGTGCAGCGCTGAGATACTCCTCCGCGAGTGGTTTATGCCCTATATCAAATGTATGTAGGTATATACATTCAAACTTTTAGAAATCTGCATGAACTGGTCATCGCATAACTAGAAACTGTATCAATGAATGCCTTATAAAGTGGTCATTTGCCAGTATAATTGGAGAGTCAGAATGAGCAGTTCGAAGGTCTCTTTGCATGTGCTTGCATAACCTGGGGTTAATTTTTGTTCTCAATATTTTACTTTGAAAGTATTCAGAGAAGGCTTTTCGTCAAAATGATTATGAATAAGAGTATTTTTAGATGGAAATGAAACTCATATTGAGCCTGTGACCACTTTTGCAGGCATACTGTTTCTGGAAACGTCATAAGAGAGCCAGGCATGAATCCCCTGGCATCAAAGAACATGACACAGCCACAAAAGCATTTACTTCACTGGGGTATAATACATGTCCTTGCAGCCTCTGCAATGAAATTGGCCCCTTTAGAGGGACCCCTCCCAAGCCAAGGCCTATAAATAGTGGCAGGATATTGGAGTGTCAGAGGACCCTTACCACATTCTGCAAGAAGGCCCCATCACTATGTGTCTCTTTCCTGTAGGCGATGGGGCACAACAACAAATCGCACTGGTTAGCAATTCAAAGTCTTGTTTTAACAAATCACAAAGTCCTATATAAATGACGCTTCACTCTCCCAGGTCCCACCGCCAAAGGCCCAATTCTCAAAAATGAATGCTACAAATGAAAAGGAGCGTCAATGTATCTGGTATGGTATCCAATCAATTATTGTTTTTCGAGAATCAAATCCATAGGTAAACTCATTTCATATGTGCTTTCGATTTATTAATTCAAAGAAAAATCATAGCTCCAAAATGTAACAGTATCCCATCGTCAGCCAAATATAACAATATCCAATCGTCAACCTACACGTTTCGTTCTCACTTGTACGTTATCAGGGCTCCAATGTATCCCCTAAGCGTTTATGCTTACAGTTCTTCAGCTCTTCATTTGCACAACCCATAGAAGTGAAAAAGATTATCCTTTTACCAGAGTGTTTTTTACTTTGGGCTTCCTGCCACGGCCTGGCCCGATAAATCCCGCAGGATATTGATCCGACGCCTAGACTCGAACCTGGTTCCCCATCTCCAAGGTCGGCAGCTTTGGTCGTAAGGTCACATCCTACGGCCCTACTTCAGTCTTGAGGTGCAACCTTGGGGTATAGCCAGGGCAGACACTCAGCAGACCCTCCAGGATTTCGTGATTTCACGGTTTGCCGCGAAATCAGCACTTTTGTAAAAATGCCTTGATTTTTACAAAAAGTGCCAGCGAAATTGGCACATTTGTAAAAATTCCGCAATTTTTACAAAAGTGCCAAACACCTTAACATTGTTCATTCTCTTATGTAGTTTTATCGCACAAGTGATTGGTTTCGGAGGGGTTGTGCTTTGCAAGAGGGCGCTTTGGCTGTGAGTGTGTGGTTTTCTGTTGTTGCTTTTCCTTTTCTCTCCCTGGAACTCTGTTCATCACTGATAGATTATACCCCATGCACTAGACTGGAAGCCATGCCATGCACTAGAGTTTTGCTTAGCACTCCTGAGTTCCATAGCACCTCGCATGTCTGGGAGCACCACAAGAAGTGTGCTCCACCTCCGAGAATGTGGTGAACCCTGAAAAATCCACAGCTATGTGTGTGTTCGCAAACACTATCGGAGCCTTTGTCGCACTTGTTGCACTTCTAAACATACCGCTAGTTCAGGTACTTGTAAATTGTTTATTGAAAGTGGGAAAGTGCCAGAACCCACTAGTGTTTTCAGAGGGTCCAACTGAAGGGATTTCCTTGCAAGCAAAATTGTTTTCTACTTGAAGAAATGTGACATGAAAAAGGTCCCCTTATGATTGTGGATTTTCATCTCCGCGTACAATCCATCGCTGCAAGATTGAATATGAGCGGCCTGTGCTACTTGTAAGTCCTCCAGGAGTATGACTGTCTGTGTTGAGAATCCAATAAATGAGTAAAACACGCAAATATTAGATTTATACTTATTCAAGCATGGTTTGGCTTTTATTTTCTAAGAGGTGGCCCCACTGTGCTTCAATGTTGCACCTGCTCATTAATCCTGATGTGATGAAACCATTCTATGGAGTAGTGCCACAATGTGTGAGAGTCCACCGCCAACCTCTCTGCCTGGAGCTTATTTTCTTTTGGGTTTTTATTTCCTGTTCCTCCCCGCATGGGATGTATTCGCATATTCTTGGAAGCTGATGATGGTGTGGCTGGCCTGTGCAAGATTTTACAACATATTTTGATATCGCTGAATGTGCAGGGGTTCGTCAGTGGGGGAAACCTCCTGTGCAACACTGTGAATCAATTGCTATGATGCTTGATGATGAGACATATGGCACAAAACATGTAGAATGACCTGTGCCGTCAAATAGCCCTTGTTTATTTAGAAAGCCAACGTGGGAACATTTTATTAGTGAAACTTGGTCTTTTGTGGCTACCAATGCTCTTACACATGACCAGAAGGTGTTGCCTTTCCATATAAGCAAATCAGGACTCTCCAGCAAAGAGTGGAGAGGGGGCAAAGTTACGCTCCTTTTGATGTCGATTATGAGCCACAGCTAAGGTCATACTGGAACCTTGATGAGCAGAGCTCTCATGTGACTGCGGCATCTTTCTGTCTAGACTACCGGTATGTTATGTAAAGGCCAGAGCTGCCGACTGTGGTGCCGGGGAGGCAGGTTCAAGTCTCGACGTCGGCTCATCATCCTGTGATTCTGGGCAAGTCACTTAATCTCCCTATGCCTATAAACAATGCGTGTGTTTGTGTTGTAATTGTGTAGTGTGACTAATGCGCATGTGAAGCGCTTCAATTCCTTCCGGTCAAGTTTGAGCTATAATTTAAAAACTACAGAGGAATGCACTAGGAGGTTAAAACTAAAAACAAAGTCTTAATGTAAGGAAAGACAAATAGATACCCACTTACTTGCTAATTTGTACAGAGTGAAACCAGAAAATCTTGATAAAATCGTGGCTTCCATGCTGAAATTGTGTGATCTTAGGCAAATATTTAATTTCACTAAGGTAGGTTCTGGAATGCCATTTCCTATGGGATGCTACCAGGCCATCTTTGATTGGCGTCTCAGAACGTATACTAAAACAAATTGAGGCTTGCATTTCCATGGGATAACAGCCTTCACCTGTGGGGGCTGCTTCCTCTGTTCCATATCCCAGGTTGCCTATTTCAAAGCGGAATACTCTGCTAAAACAGTTTCCTTTGATTTAGGGCGGAAAATGAATGATTATGAGTAAAATAAAGTGCCACACAAATGCTGTTAAATTTCCATATTTGTGCCGCTAAATTTCCATATTTGTGCCGCTGAATTTGCTAATCCATCCCGCTATATCATGTGGGGTCTGACTAAGGCGGTACGACTGGTGCCACAGCACCGAGTGCAGGTTTAAGGGGGTGCCGGGTTTGCAAATGAATTTTGGATTTAAAAGCACCTGCTGCAGCCTTCCTTGCCTCCAGCAATTTCCAGGCAGCAATAAAAATGTCAAGAAATTAATGTTCTTCCTGGACAGAGTTCCGAATTTTGTCTAATTGAGGTTTTGACTGATCATACAATAGCACAGAGGGTTAATATGCCTGCTGCAAAGAACATGTACCATGCAGATCACGAAGTGCATATAATGTAAATAGGTCAGTGGTCACTGCTTTTCTAAGAGACAACATTTTGTTACTTGAAGATTAGAATTTTAAATCTTAATATAGAACAGTGAATTAACGTTCATCAAAGAACTGCATACACGCTGCAAAGTATAAATTAGAGCATAGATGGTTTCTATATAATGTGTGTGTGATGCAAAGTGCTCAGACACCCTACATTGGTGTGAGTGGCGCTGTAAAACGAATTGAATGCATCTGAATGAAAGTGGTTATGGAAACTTGAGGAGCACTGTTAAAAGGTGGTGGTGAGAGAATCCGTGGTGGAAGTATTCACCACCTCCCCAAAGGCAGTGGGGTGCTACCAAACATTGCTGCACCGGGCGCCAACAGCGCTAAACCTGGCCCTGGGTGTACCTGAGGCCCAGTGCTTTCATGCAGCTACTTGACCATCACTGCTCATCAATCGTGGGCCCTACTGCTGTAGAGTTCCTTTCCTGTGTATACTGGGTGTAGCTGGTCACAACGCTGCCTTATGGAAAAGCTCAAAGAAAAGACTGATTACATCTTCCCTCTGTGCGACAAGAATTATTGATAAAGGGAATTCACAAAATCCTTGCATTTTTAGATTTTGAATATCAGCCATAGAGTCATTAAACAAAGTTAATAGCCACTCAGAGAAAATATATGAGAGCTGGAAGACTCAGCTTCCAGCTGAAATAAATGTAATCAATTCTGGAAGCTGATCTGCTTAGTTCAGAGGTAGACCCCCCCCCTCCCCCCCAGAGCGAGGGAGAGAGCTCTCCTGTTTGTAAGCAAACATTAACCCTTTGATGTAGTGTCCACTGCAGCAATATCTGCTAATAATATACTTAAATCGTGTATTCACAATTAGAAAAATATATATAAAACAAACCAGTGGCGGCTGGTGGTTTTGAAAAGAGATGGGGTACAAATTTAAGATTGAAGTGGTAACCCCTGACGAGCCCCCTCAAGCCATCCAATTAATTACCCAGTGACCTGATGCATTACACTGGTTTCGGGAGCGTAAATGCTTTCAGCCCCTTCGGGGTTTGATATAAATCCATAACTGTGTGTGTTTAATTTGTTGCTAATTTTATTTTAATGTGAAGATTTGCACAGTGCAAAAAAGCACAGTGCCGCCAGGGAGCTTTACATAAGGACAAGAATAACTGTTAAAGGTTGACTGTGCAAAGAAGGAAATGAGAATAAGATTGCAGAAAACGGATACAAGCAACTGCCAGTTGAAAATATTAACTATAGCTTTTCCTTAAAAAGAACAAGTATTAAGTTATTTTTTTTAAAGTAGGTTTTCAAGTCGCCACATCTTCAAGGTGTAATTTAACCCCATTTGCTGTCACTTAAAAATAATATATTAACGCGAGAGGATACATTAGCCATCTATACATTGGAAAGATTTCCACTCTAAAACTACTGAGTGGACTAAGCATTTGCCACCAATTAACTATATCAATAGTTCTTGTTTACCCTTGCACGGGAAATTATTTCCAGTGCTCATCTCACAATGCACGCCTGGTAGGAAGGCGTGTGCCGGCTTCTGCTTGGGTCTGCGGCACCTCTCATCCTCCATGCCATCCACATCCGTTTGGAGTGCCTGCGCAGACCAAGATCCCACATGCCACTTGCAAGAAGTGAAACGGGAGGAGGCCCCTTTCAAATTTTCTTTCCATGCTGTTGCCAACCTTAGAACTGTCTCCTTGCAGGTGCAATAAAACGCAACAACAAAGAGCGAGAGTGCAGGCGCTTTACAAATAGGAATTACAATTACATCAATGTGAGCCACGGCGAACTTTCACCGTTTTCATATTTGAGAGAAAACTCCTCGACCACTTGGCTTGATGGGGAGAGGCCCGTCGCTTCATGATTTCTAGATTTGAGTTTGATCATAGTAAAAAACAGCAACAAACATTTTCTTCTGTTGACCTTAACAGATCTTGCACAGCCCATCCTAGTAGCCACTGTCTGTGATAGAAACTAAACCACAAGTCCTGCGATCTCATCTCTTTGTGCCATTATATGAAAATATCAGACGAGCTTAGAAACAGGCTCACTTTAAAGTAGCGAGTGCTGCAAATAGGCATTGAAGGGACCCCTAAACAGGCGAGCAAAAACATGTTTACTAAGGTGTCCGATGTCAGAAACAAATGTAGTCCTGTGGGGGTTGTTTTAGCCACTTGATATCTAAACTAAGATTTGCAACTTTACCTAAACATGATGGAAATAAACACTGTATTCTAAAGACTGTCAGGGCCCACGACACAGTGACATTTCCATTGGATGGGAAGTCCCTTGGCCTTGCCATTAGAATCACTGCCACCTCAATTGCAGTCTATGGACTAGTCAGAAGCTGCTGAACCAGGACCCATGTTTAGGTCTCGCCTACGCAGCGCGCATGCGCTACATAGGAGGGCCTTTAGCCGTCGCTCTTCGATTTTTTCAAGCACTGCACTCGTGCTTGTGGCGGCATCCAACTTGCGGGAGCGTGCAGCGGCGCGCTACAAGCACGAGTGCAGTGCTTGAAAAAGTGAAGCCTGCTCTCCCAAGCACTCGTGCGCCTGCTGCTGCAGCCAGCATTCCCTTTTTTTAAAACTTTCAGCGCGAATCACGGGCTTGTTTTTTTTTTTGCTTTCATCGCGAGGCGCTGTGCTTTTAGCACTCCGGGCTAGCACATGTGTTTATTTCTTCTCTCCATTCTCCTTTGTGTGCTGCTTCCCCTTTCACACCTCCACCACTCTGTGCTCTCCTTGTTGGTCTCCAATCTCCCCAGATCATCTGTTGTTTTTCCACCCGTCTACATCCGACTTCACTTTTTATCTATTTAAAATCTACTCCCCTGTTCCTCTGTAGCTTCAAACCACTCCCCATGTGGCATCCTGTTTTCATTGTCACTCCTTCCTCTGCTGCATTACAATGCTAGATGCTTTTACAAGGCCCTGGTCTATAGCGGCGACCGGCCAAGCTAAAAGTACTCTTTTAAGACCTGCACCACGTTCCTTGATGCAACGTTATAAAGTAACACAGTGGCCATCAGAAAAGTGTTAGAAATGCTGTTTTCTATCATTCCTATGCTCCAAATATGTTTGCCACGTTGCATCATGCAACATCATAACAAGGGTCATCACATTACATCACTATATGTAGCACCCTTCTGAAAATACAGAAGAAAGGCCAGAAAACAATGTTTTTGATACGTTCCAGACAGCCGACAGCCGCCATGGTGTGTTGTCGCTTTGCAACAGGATATCTGGTGGACAACTTGTAAGACTAGAAAACAATTTGTTTTATACTTTTAGCACAGATGGTCTCCTTTGTTTTATTTGCCAGTGATAGAACATTATAAAAGCATCTGGCATAAGCAAAGGCAATATTCGGTGGCAACAAAGCTTTCACTTATTGGCTTTGTCAATTCTTGTTCACTTTAGGATACAGCAACAGGCCCTCTTGACTGGAGTTCAGGGTTTGAGTTGGCAGATAAGGTCTGAGTTTGCTACCTCATAAACAAGAATTGACAATCCCAATGGATCTCGCCTTTGTGGCCTATTAGATTTGGAAGTTCCTTCTGCTGGACTGTTCAGGATCGTGAGACACTGGACAGCATCTTTGAAATAAACAAGCATTTGCAATGCAATAGGTCTTGCATTTACACGCATTTGAGCTATTGGCATTGTAAATGAGAATTACTTTTTATGATTTGGTATTTAAAACATAAAACAAAGGCATTGCCATCTACAATGTCAATAGCTTAAACTCGCGTAAATGCGAGACCTATTGCATTGCAAATGCTTGTTTTTATTTAATCCGGCTTCCCCATTTGGCCAAACTGTGTGCTCCTGTGAAATAGTTTTTAAGTCTCGCCTCTCAATGCGCATGCGCATTGAGCAGAGCGAGACTATAGGGACTTAAACAGACTTTACCCAACTGGCGATTTGGTGCTGTGCCTGTTCGCATTTAGGTCAATGCGCAAGCGCATCGACCTAAAATGCGCATGCACAGCATCAAATCGCCAGCCATCCGTTCCCCAGCAGCTCTTCCCGCTCCGCCCCACAAGCTTCCCCCAGCGTGCGCTCTGCCTTAGCAGCACTCCTCCCACACCTTTGAAGTGCACTTCAAAGGCTGCTCTCCCTGCTCCGCCCCCTGCTGCGGCCGTGTCGCATTTCTCCTTACCCCTCGCCACAGCAATGCCCTCCGTTTTGTTTTGTTTTATCTCTCTCCATTGAGCCCTCTGCATGTGCTGGCACCCCTGCTGTGCATTTTCAACCCCTCTACATTTCTGTCTAATTTCTTTCCTTGTTTTTCTTTTCCATATGTTTGTATGCTACGTGTATACATTTTACCATGTTAAATCGGTTCCAATAAAATGAGTTATAGGATTTGGGTTTGAACAGTAAACTTTGGTCAGTCAGCATCAATAGCATTTTTCTTTGTGCACAGTAAGACACTCCCGGAGTTTTCGCTTTTTACTTTGAAAGGCCTCATGAGAGCACCCGGCTGGCAGCGGTAATACTCACGGCGGTAATTAGATTACCACGTCGCTTCTGTGCGATTCTCTCCCCCATGCTCTGAGTGGCTCTTTCTCGCCCGTTTGCTTTCCCGCCGTACTTCGTTTTTCTCTCGCCCATGCTCTCACACCGCCCCTACAGCAGTGGTTCACCTCACTCCTTCGGCACATTCTTTTCCTTTTGAACAGTACGGTGTTGCTAACAATGCTGGTAAATGTTAGCACAGTTTGGATAAGTTAAACAGGCATTTTGCTGTCCAAAATTTGAAACGCAGTAAACTCCGACACCGTCCTTCGTGTTTCGAGCAGCACAGTGCTAGCAATGCTTGTTTAATTTAGCACAGCCGATGACTTTTACTGGCTGTACCTTAAATCTCATTATTCACAGCTAACATACTCCACTGCACTCACTATTCAGGGGGAAAAAAGCTCGAGCTCGCAAAGCGCATTGCCGCCTCTTCATGGCAGCAGGAACCTGCTGGAACTCAACAGCTAGCAGAACTAAAATCACGTCTTTGCTATCAGGTAAGAAATGTGGAGTCCAGACCTATGTTGCCTCCACTTTGCAAAACTGGGATTATTTCTTGCGCATAACCGAAATCTTAAATTTTAATTCTAGGACCTTAAACATGTGTTAATTCTTCCTGGGAGGTGTGAATAATCATACCTCAACATGATATGCAATCCGCCACTTCCCCGCCCTCAACATCATTTTTCTTTTCCATACGTTTGTATGCTACGTGTATACATTTTTCCATGTTAAATCGGTTCCAATAAAATGAGTTATAGGATTTGGGTTTGAACAGTAAACTTTGGTCAGTCAGCATCAATAGCATTTTTCTTTGTGCACAGTAAGACACTCCCAGAGTTTTTGCTTTTTACTTTGAAAGGCCTCATGAGAGCGCCCGGCTGGCAGCGGTAATACCCACGGCTGTAATTAGATTACCACGAGGTGAATTATGACCCATGATTTATGCTATTTCACCCACAAATGGGAAAGTACCCGTGGTATGATTCTAATTGCTAGGCTCTGGCCTGGATCCGGGGCGCAGCTCAGAGAAGGGCTCCCACTTGACTGTCTTGACAGATTTGTGGGCTTTGCAGGAGGGCCTGTCAGGTGAGTGTTAACAACAAAATAAAAGCACTCCAGGCACCCCAAATGTCTATAGGCCGGAACAAGAGGGAGGGGACGGGCTTCCATGGTGGTAAAAGCTTCACTGTTTACGTTGTGCAGTCTGCTTTACCTCCAACCCCTAATTAATAAATACAGAAGAAGAATTCTGCACCACATTGGGTCTATTCTCTTAGGAGAACAAGGGTCTGAGTTTGGGTAATCCCCTTGTCCGATCACTGGGCCTGCCGGGCTGCTGTGTGGAAGCTCAAAGGTCTGAGAATTCAAAATCTCTCAACTCAAGGAGAGGATGTGGCGCCAACCCCTCTCTACACCCCTCTCTCTACACCCCTCTCTCTACACCCCTCTTACACCCCTCTCTCTACACCCCTCTCTACACCGCTCTCTCTACACCCCTCTCTCTCTCTACACCTCTCTCTCTCTACACCTCTCTCTCTCTACATACCCCTCTCTCTCTACATACCCCTCTCTCTACCTCTCTCTACACCTCTGTCGCCCTCACTCAATCTATCTATCTATCTATTTATCTATCACCCTCACTCTATCTATCTATCTATCTATCTATTGCCCTTACTCTATCGCCCTCTCTCTATCTTTCGCCCTCCCTCTTTCTATCGCTCTCCCTCTCTCTATCAATCACCCTCACTCTATCTATCACACTCACTCTATCTATCTGTCTATCGCATGACCACAGCATCACTCAGCACCACCACAGCATCACTCAGGGGCTCCACAGCATCACTGTGCGCTACCACAGCATCACTGAACGCCAGAGCATCACTCGTCGCCACCACAACATCACTCAGCGCCACCAGAGCATCAGTCTGTGCAACCATTCAACAACAACTGGTTCAAATATGTTCTCTCAATGTTTCAAGGTTTATTACAAATGTCACAAAAAGATGTTAATATTTCACTTCTGTTCTTGGATTTTCGTCACAATAAAATACACTGAACATAATCTTCACAAAAGTTATTTACAAAACTTTAAGCTGTTGCCATTATAAATTAAAATAACTTTGTATTTAAGTATTAATTATAAAAAAATAAAGGCCATTGTTATTTGTAATATGAATACATCTAAGTCAACTAAACGAAACATATTGCATTACAAATGCTATAGGTGTCACATTTGCAAAAGTTATAAATATTGGCATTGTAAATGACAAAGCTATCAATTTAGCTATTTTAAAAACCAAAACATAAATAAAATATGTGTCATTTACAAGACCAATAGCTCCAACTTTTCTAATGCGAGACCTAATGCATTTCCAATGCTTGTTTAACATATTCCTCTGCTCCCTTTTTGGCATGATTGTGAGTATTCAGAATCAATGAAAAAGTTGCATGTAAATTGCATTCTCATATAATTTTTAACAAATAGTTTGATCCTGGGCAAGCCATACTTTCCATGTGCCTCAGTCTACCAATCTGAAAACATATAAGCACAGTGAAACTGGTTTCATTGAAGAATTGCATCTCTATAGCTCAATGTGATCCTGACACAGCATTGTGCAGTACCCCTCCAGTGCTGCAGCACCCCCCTCCCAGCCAACAGGCGCATCTTTTACATCTCACACCACAGTAAAAGACACAGAGTTGGACATCCTGCTGTGAGGAGGTCTGGTATGGCGGAAAGTAAACTGTGAAACAGTTGGCTAGGAGCCATGACTGCAGGACAAATATGCAAAATAGTTGTCCACCCACCTGATTGCACACAAATCCATTTCAATAGGCTGCACTTTTATTGCTATTCTTTAAGTAAAAGTCGGGATAGCAAGCTGCTACCAAATGAAAAACAAACTAACAATAACTACCTAAATAAAGTACGGTTGGCAAAACGAGCTTGAGCAAAATTATATTTGAACTTCAACGACGTCTATTGATTCTGACTTTGACATTTTATTTCCATTTTTTACCTCCTGTTTTTAATGAAAGAACAGCTTTCATCTACATTTCCAAAAATATTATATTTACACAGTTCATAAAGTTTAAACGCCCTCGTGCAAAAAAACACAACCTGCATATTAAAATAGAAAAAAGATCAACTTTTTGCAGTAGGTTTGACACAGCACTGATGACCATTGAGTTCCACATTTTTTATATCTTTTTATTTTATTCGTTTATTACCTGATCACTTATATGGAAGCAACTTAAAATTCGAACATCGACTTATAACTATTCAAAACACATGAGGAAAATATAAAATACCTGTAAAATAAAATTATGACTTTTTCTGAAACAAAACCATCTTAAAACGAAATTATGAAATGTAGAACATATAACAGCCTAATGTGTTATTCTGAAATTCTCAAGTGAATGTAAATTACAAGGCCATTAAATTGAAGGCTATAAAAAGCAAGAATGGATTACAAATAAAGTGGAATCCAATAGAGAGAAATCCGAGAAATGAGAGAAGACAATAAAAATGTATGAAGTGGAGAGGAGAATAGCTAATAAAGTTCATAGACTCCACCTCTCTGCTACTTCCTTTCTTTTTTCTTTGAGATGTGTGATATGCCAGGGCGATGGGCCAAAGCTGAGAAAGAAAGTAGTACATGTTCAAAATCTGAATATCAGCAAGTAGCCTGTCCTGTTTACATGCGTGTATTCTTTGGCTTTGCTCTACTTTCAGAAATCGTAAGTCAATAATCGTAAGTAGGAGAGAATATACATTTGACCTGCAAGATAATGACTAATAAATGGTAATCCCTTCCAACAAGATGCTTGAGGTACCTCTCTTAAGTTAGCTCATTGCTTCCTTATTGGAACTGGTACTTTCTGGTTGAGTGAGGTGGTACCCAAGCCAGGAAGAACCTACCACTCCTGTCAGGGTTAGGTGATTACACTCACTGTATACCCTATGCTAACCATTGGGTAGCTTGGCACTGAGCAGTCAAACTAATCACAGAGGCAATGTGTTGGCACAGCCCTCTCACACAATAAATACACTGAGCGTCACAAAAGAGACTTCGCATATGGTGTATGTAAATAAAGATTGTATTCAACAAACACATTAATTAACACAACATGAATGTTGTGTATTTCTGGGCATTAACCACATTTGGAAATATTACTAGCAGTACTAGGCCAAATAGTGTTAAAATGACATCAGTAATATGCACACTTGGGAAAATCCTATTTTACCCCAGCACCATTATGCGGTATGATACGTAGTCAGAACTGGGCCCACCGTGGTAAATAACACAAATACAATTCACACGTTTCATGGGTGCACAATGGATTTAGGCAAAGATCTCTTTACTGGGGTAAAGGTATGACATTGTTCAGCATTCTGTCCATCAATTGTTCTTTTTGCACCCCAGGTCACAACAATATCAGAAATGTCTACACACAGGAATTTATAACATTTTTCAGCGGCACTGTGGGCCAAGGACGCACAGGTAAAACTAATGTCAAAACAGAGCATTAGTTAGGTAAAGAAACAAACCAGTAAACCTACCCAGCTGTGCGGTGCAACTATTAGCAGGCTGTTCTCATGCTGCACACTCTCACACACTCACACAGCATCGTAATGCATTGCAAAGGAAATCGACAAGGCCGTATGAAGCACACTAGCATACACAAGCACTAGGCACTGTAACACAGTGCAAATTATATTTAGCAGGTAAATTGATAATATGAATGTGGACCCCCTGGCACAATTCCTCGCACACTTCTCAGCTACCCCCCACTACTCTGTCCACAGGTTAGGGTCAAAACCCCCCACCCCTTACTATACTGGTTTAAGGCCGGAGTCACACTTAGTCAGGTGCCCAGGGGAGAAGGTTGAAGTAAATATCAGGGTAACCAGGCAATAGTAGACAATTAGGGGGTTGGCCATCACTCGGGAAGTTCACCCACTTTATGCAGAGCAGAAACTGGCAAGAGGTTGTCCCAGTTCATTCAAGAGGACCCTCAATTCTCCTTCCGACGCCACCCAGTTCTGCGAAGCACAAGGGTCATGCAGTCTCTTGACCCACTCCTGATCGCTCTCTGAAGTGCTGACTGACTAAAATATTTTTAAAGTGCTCGATTGCCGCGGCGTCTTGGTGCTCCTCAGCCCAATCACTTACTTTTACTTTCAGGCTGGGTGAGGAGAGAGCAGTTGATTTGCCACACTAAGGGCAAGAAGGAACACTCTGTGAATGGTGGGGTGCAGCTGTCCCCGCACCCGACAGAAGTCATACACAATGCCTGGTGCTCATTGATCCAAGTCGGACCAGACAATCTGTTCACAATAAACTACGATGTGTGTACTCCATACGTCCCTGGAAATGAGGCACAATGTCTGGTGTGCTGTGATATGAGTAGCACCAGGCAATCCTGTCACAATGAACCAAATGTTAGGTTAACTGTACCTCCCTGGAAATGAGGCACAATGTCTGGTGCGCGATGTTCTGAGTGACACCAGACAATCCAGTCCAATTTAACCTATGGTCAGGCTTGCCGTACCTCCCTGGAAATGAGGCACAACATTTGGTGCACGAGGATATGAGTTGCCCCGGAGAATCCAGTTACCATCAACCCACAGTCAGATTCGCCTTACCTCACTGGAATGAGGCACAACTTCTGGTGTGTCATGATACGAGTTGCATCAGATAATTCAGTCACACACACAGTCACAAATTCAGTAGTACTGCACGAGATAGAACCACCAGTAACCACACTTCAATCACAGTGGGGCTTAGCACCGATTATTGGCCATTATCCTTGTGGTAATTGCACTGCTTGCGAAACCACTAAAGTAATGAAGGGCTGCACACTAAATAGCAAGGAAATAAAATTCTTCCATCATTCGAATTGTAACACGAAAAATGTTATTTATTGTATAGAATGCCCGTGTTCACTCCTGTACATAGGGAAAACCACGCAAGAAATAAAAAAACGGATTTTGCAACACCAATCCCGTATAAGGTGCAATGTCACTTCAGCCCCTCTTGTTGAACATTATCACCAAAAAGGTCACGCCCCCAATGAAATGTGTTGGTTTGTCATTGATGCAATTAAATGTACCAAAAGACATCATAATGTGGATCGTCTTCTCACCCTCAGGGAGAACAAATGGATATGGACATGTAATACTGTTGAGAGGGGATTAAATTCTGTAATCGAATGGCACGCTGTGTCTCTCCTTTAATTATGGTCCCCTTTCCTGTATCTGGACGTTCTGGTGATACTTCCGTATTGTCGAATATGTTACATTCGAGAATTTTTAAACAATCTCCCATGTGTACATTAGATCCATATGAGCACTTACCGTGGGAATCAGTACTTGTGTTGTATTAGATTGGGGTTGTATACCTAACCTGTTTGAAAATGTAGGAGCATTTAACGATCGGGAACATATTCCAAGATGGCCTCCGGAGTGGTCTAATACACACTCCGTTAGAAGTTCACTGCTTCAATGACAGCATTGTAGAAATATGCGCACTTTGTTATCAGGGCTACGATGTAGTATTGGGTAGTTTGTGGCCCTTACTCCTCAACATTCAGTGGCATTAAATGTATCGAGCAATTCCGGGTGACGTCATCGCGTCGCCGTCTCCTAAAGAAATGCGGAAGTAGCCGGGACCGGCACTCGCATTTTCCTACTGACCGAAAGATAGACAGAAACGCCACTCTTTCCCAACTAGTAAGTAACTTACGGCTTCAATGTCGAACGAGTTAGCAGAAATAGACAGCGTGAATGTGTGTTGTCTTGCGCATGAGACATTAAGATTTCTGACTTATTCACAGGTGACTCAGGCGCTGTTGCGGAAGTGTTTGTAAGATGCCTACCTGCATTGTGTCTAGAAGTCGTTCCCAGTGCATCTGATTAAAATCGAATCCGGATTGAATCACGTACTTTACCAGTAAGTACGATGTGGGTTCCCTAAGGTGCTCATTGTATAGAGTCAGTATGGCATATGTTTGGACCTAGATTACATGAGCTTAGAGCACTGATATAGATACACTTGTTCACAGGTGATTTTGCCGCTGTTGAACAAACCATCGTATTCATAACGTTGAGTTTTGACACTTTTGAGAGTGGGCGATGTAAGTAATTCCTCGAATTGATATTCTTTTCGACATTGTATCAGTCCTATACCGACATTCATGATCCTTCATTTTACATTTGGTTTTTAGATTGGTTAAACTACTCTATTTATCCGAGTCTTCATCACCTCCGGCTGGAGGTTGATTGGTAAGATTTTTATTGTGTACATAGGTTTCTGTCACCAGTTCTTGCACTTGATAGAAGGGTGATCTTTTCTGGCACCATGGTGGGTTTCGTTATTTGTAAATAGTCCATTATGTGGGTCTGGCACTTTATTTCCGGTGCTAAAGATTTAGATTGGACACTTTCTAGAGAATGTTTCTGTTGCTCTCCCCCTTGGGTGATTAGACGATACCTAGCAGGCAAGGTTTAATTTGATGTATCTATTTTTAGATATATATGTGCAACCAGTCCTGATGATGGTCCGATGGATTCTATGTAACCAACGAGGGACCGAAACGTCGACGCACGACACCACTTTATTTGTTTCATTGTCTGAATGTCTGTTACAATGAATGAATTTTGTTACAATTACTATTGTTTTGCATGGTAATGTGTTTCCTATGCTAAAAAACAGACGGTGTCCTATACTACAATCTAAAGTGTATATATTGTGTAGTATTCCTTGTTGCCATAAAAACCTTTTGATAAAAACAAAATAAAATAACAGTTCTTAAAACTTTAATCTCCTTGCTGCTTTATAAATTCATGATCACGATTGTGACGTAAATTGATTGAAGAATACTGTGCAAAGTAATTCCTACGGGGACAATTTGTAATTTTGTTATTGACTATACCCAGTCCTTGTGGGATTATTGGGTGGCTCTGTCCTATGATATAGTATTGGCGCAGACACTAGTCTGCAAGGGCCCTTTCCTAAATGAAAGTGGTTTTGTTGTTGTTACGGTATCTATCTAATCTTTTGAGCACTTAAATAACTTTTTGAGCACTTATATTTTTTTGAGCACTCCTATTGCGCAATTGTATATGTTGTAAATAGTCATATTATTGTTGGTAACAAATGTCGGAAAAGGAAACCCTAACTTATACTGATGAGTATATCAATAAGGTAGCGGGTGGCCCGTCACTCCTAGGTCCACAGAATCCCAGTTCAAATCTTAGCACCCAACAGTCTACAGCTCGTAGTTCTCTGGAAAGACTTAATAAAAAACTAATCAGGACCGAGCTACATGCAAAATTCCTAACCGACTGTCTAAACAATAACATCATTCCCATTGGGTTACAAGTCCGAAACTATCCGGCCATCTTCATAGACGATGAGGAGTATAAAGTAGGATTCAGCTTCGTTTCTAACAAATGCTCGAGGAGCTGGATGGTCCTGAGTATAGAGACGGCTCTGAAACATATTGAAAAATTGAAATTAGAAATTGCTGAATTAGAGAAAGAGATTCGAGAAGACACTACAGCTACTGACACTGATGAATTTCTGAAAAAATTGGACGCAATAATAACTGAGTTCCATAAAACCAACATCCTCAAAAAAACTGAAAAACTTCAGAAAGATCTTAAGAACTATAGCAAAGAACGCACATACCCATACCTAAAGAAGGACTTTTTCCAACAAACTGGGAATCAGTCCAACTGGGCCCCAAAACACACTACCTTCTCTGATACTGGGTCGTCCGGTTCGGACGAAAGCCAAAATCGAGGAAGTGGTTCTAATTACAGAGGAGGCAGAGGACATAATCCATCATCCCCTTTTTTAGGCAGGGGCACCCCACAACAGAGAGGGCGCTCTCGGAACACCAGACGAGGATGGTACAGAAACCAGTACACCCCAGGGTTCCGCCAAACACGGAACAACTACTACGAGTGGTAGAATCCAGTAGTAACGAAAACTTGACAGTAGTGCCAATCTTCAATTTATCATCACACATACTGAGCAGTAAAGAAACAGAGATCTTAAGTCATGGACTATCCTTTGTCCCCACCTGTAGAAACGATGCATTTATGACCTGCGTTGAATTACATAAATTCTTCCGCACACTACGCTTAAAATACTTCTTTGCAAAAACTCCTATGACATACTCTACAAACATCAGTGGTCTCAAATGCCCCTCCACCTTTTTTCCACCTACCAATTTGATGCCGAAGGATCTAATCACCTTCGAGAACGTCGTATTAAATGAAATACAACAACTGTTTCAAGACAGAAAATACATAAGGTTCAACTTCTCGAAAGATGATAAATCAGCTCTTCACGATCTCGCAAATCGTGATGATTTAATCATAAAACCGGCGGACAAGGGCGGAGGGATCATTTTACAGAATAAAACTGATTATGACAGAGAGGTTTTACGGCAACTTAATATCACAAGTCATTACAAAAAACTAAAAGGTGATCCCACTACTAGAATACGTAAGGATATTCTAACATTGACGACAAAAGGTTTAGAAGGGCAGTGGCTCAGCAAGAAGGAATTTGACTATATGAACAAAGACAACTACACCATTCCGGCGTTCTACACGCTACCCAAAATTCATAAGGACAGTCAATGTCCCCCGGGTAGACCAATTGTTGCAGGTTGCCAATCGATTCTCCAACCATTGGCAGAGTATGTCGACTTCTTTTTAAAACCTTTTGTACCCCTTACCAAATCCTATACCCAAGACAGCAGAGATGTCATTACCAAACTTGAAGGTGTTACATTTGATCCCACGTCCAACATCCTGGTCACTATGGATATCGCCAACTTATATACCAGCATCCCGCAGAATGAGGCTTTAGTGATAATCCTAAAGGTCTTAGAAACCAGGCCACGTCCTCACCAGGTTCCCTCTGATTTCATTGTTCAATGTGCGAAGATTGCCCTCAATGAAAACTATTTTATCTTCGGAACAGATTTCTATGTCCAATTACGGGGCGTAGCAATGGGCGCAATTTTTGCTCCGAACATTGCTAATCTATATGTAGCTGCGTTCGAAGACAGAGCAATTTATTCAAACAACCCTTTCAAAGATAATTTACAACAGTATCTTAGATACATTGACGATGTCTGCTTAGTCTGGAATGGTACGGAGGAAAAACTTGACAGATTTTTTGTATGGTTAAATCAACAAGATGTTAACCTAGACTTCACCTTAGAAAAGGACCGGACTATGATCAGTTTTTTGGACTTATGCATATTTAATGATAACAATGCATTATCCATGCGATTATACACAAAACCCACAGCTAGAAACACGCTTCTTAAATATGACAGTCAACATCCTCGTAGCCTGCGAGATAACCTCCCTTTTGGGCAATTTTTGCGGCTTAGACGCAACAGTACCAAAAAAGAGGATTATTTTCGTGAGGCCAGAGTTTTACAGTCCAAACTAATGATGCGTGCATATCCTCACAGATTAGTAAAAAAGGCAATGAAACGCGCATGGTACTATGATCGGGACTCTCTACTAACTAAAAAGGTTCATTTCGATACAGTGGCTAGTATGACCGATCCTGTTACTTGTGTAATGACATTTGGATCAGAATCAAACCAGATCAGGACTATCATCAAAAACAACTGGCACTTGATAAAAAAGGTCGAACCTCAGTTAGCACAACCGAGATTTGCTTTTAAGAGAGGGAGAAACCTAAGAGACCATTTGGTGAAGGCATTCAAAGAACCACCAGTAACCACACTTCAATCACAGTGGGGCTTAGCACCGATTATTGGGCATTATCCTTGTGGTAATTGCACTGCTTGCGAAACCACTAAAGTAATGAAGGGCTGCACACTAAATAGCAAGGAAATAAAATTCTTCCATCATTCGAATTGTAACACGAAAAATGTTATTTATTGTATAGAATGCCCGTGTTCACTCCTGTACATAGGGAAAACCACGCAAGAAATAAAAAAACGGATTTTGCAACACCAATCCCGTATAAGGTGCAATGTCACTTCAGCCCCTCTTGTTGAACATTATCACCAAAAAGGTCACGCCCCCAATGAAATGTGTTGGTTTGTCATTGATGCAATTAAATGTACCAAAAGACATCATAATGTGGATCGTCTTCTCACCCTCAGGGAGAACAAATGGATATGGACATGTAATACTGTTGAGAGGGGATTAAATTCTGTAATCGAATGGCACGCTGTGTCTCTCCTTTAATTATGGTCCCCTTTCCTGTATCTGGACGTTCTGGTGATACTTCCGTATTGTCGAATATGTTACATTCGAGAATTTTTAAACAATCTCCCATGTGTACATTAGATCCATATGAGCACTTACCGTGGGAATCAGTACTTGTGTTGTATTAGATTGGGGTTGTATACCTAACCTGTTTGAAAATGTAGGAGCATTTAACGATCGGGAACATATTCCAAGATGGCCTCCGGAGTGGTCTAATACACACTCCGTTAGAAGTTCACTGCTTCAATGACAGCATTGTAGAAATATGCGCACTTTGTTATCAGGGCTACGATGTAGTATTGGGTAGTTTGTGGCCCTTACTCCTCAACATTCAGTGGCATTAAATGTATCGAGCAATTCCGGGTGACGTCATCGCGTCGCCGTCTCCTAAAGAAATGCGGAAGTAGCCGGGACCGGCACTCGCATTTTCCTACTGACCGAAAGATAGACAGAAACGCCACTCTTTCCCAACTAGTAAGTAACTTACGGCTTCAATGTCGAACGAGTTAGCAGAAATAGACAGCGTGAATGTGTGTTGTCTTGCGCATGAGACATTAAGATTTCTGACTTATTCACAGGTGACTCAGGCGCTGTTGCGGAAGTGTTTGTAAGATGCCTACCTGCATTGTGTCTAGAAGTCGTTCCCAGTGCATCTGATTAAAATCGAATCCGGATTGAATCACGTACTTTACCAGTAAGTACGATGTGGGTTCCCTAAGGTGCTCATTGTATAGAGTCAGTATGGCATATGTTTGGACCTAGATTACATGAGCTTAGAGCACTGATATAGATACACTTGTTCACAGGTGATTTTGCCGCTGTTGAACAAACCATCGTATTCATAACGTTGAGTTTTGACACTTTTGAGAGTGGGCGATGTAAGTAATTCCTCGAATTGATATTCTTTTCGACATTGTATCAGTCCTATACCGACATTCATGATCCTTCATTTTACATTTGGTTTTTAGATTGGTTAAACTACTCTATTTATCCGAGTCTTCATCACCTCCGGCTGGAGGTTGATTGGTAAGATTTTTATTGTGTACATAGGTTTCTGTCACCAGTTCTTGCACTTGATAGAAGGGTGATCTTTTCTGGCACCATGGTGGGTTTCGTTATTTGTAAATAGTCCATTATGTGGGTCTGGCACTTTATTTCCGGTGCTAAAGATTTAGATTGGACACTTTCTAGAGAATGTTTCTGTTGCTCTCCCCCTTGGGTGATTAGACGATACCTAGCAGGCAAGGTTTAATTTGATGTATCTATTTTTAGATATATATGTGCAACCAGTCCTGATGATGGTCCGATGGATTCTATGTAACCAACGAGGGACCGAAACGTCGACGCACGACACCACTTTATTTGTTTCATTGTCTGAATGTCTGTTACAATGAATGAATTTTGTTACAATTACTATTGTTTTGCATGGTAATGTGTTTCCTATGCTAAAAAACAGACGGTGTCCTATACTACAATCTAAAGTGTATATATTGTGTAGTATTCCTTGTTGCCATAAAAACCTTTTGATAAAAACAAAATAAAATAACAGTTCTTAAAACTTTAATCTCCTTGCTGCTTTATAAATTCATGATCACGATTGTGACGTAAATTGATTGAAGAATACTGTGCAAAGTAATTCCTACGGGGACAATTTGTAATTTTGTTATTGACTATACCCAGTCCTTGTGGGATTATTGGGTGGCTCTGTCCTATGATATAGTATTGGCGCAGACACTAGTCTGCAAGGGCCCTTTCCTAAATGAAAGTGGTTTTGTTGTTGTTACGGTATCTATCTAATCTTTTGAGCACTTAAATAACTTTTTGAGCACTTATATTTTTTTGAGCACTCCTATTGCGCAATTGTATATGTTGTAAATAGTCATATTATTGTTGGTAACAAATGTCGGAAAAGGAAACCCTAACTTATACTGATGAGTATATCAATAAGGTAGCGGGTGGCCCGTCACTCCTAGGTCCACAGAATCCCAGTTCAAATCTTAGCACCCAACAGTCTACAGCTCGTAGTTCTCTGGAAAGACTTAATAAAAAACTAATCAGGACCGAGCTACATGCAAAATTCCTAACCGACTGTCTAAACAATAACATCATTCCCATTGGGTTACAAGTCCGAAACTATCCGGCCATCTTCATAGACGATGAGGAGTATAAAGTAGGATTCAGCTTCGTTTCTAACAAATGCTCGAGGAGCTGGATGGTCCTGAGTATAGAGACGGCTCTGAAACATATTGAAAAATTGAAATTAGAAATTGCTGAATTAGAGAAAGAGATTCGAGAAGACACTACAGCTACTGACACTGATGAATTTCTGAAAAAATTGGACGCAATAATAACTGAGTTCCATAAAACCAACATCCTCAAAAAAACTGAAAAACTTCAGAAAGATCTTAAGAACTATAGCAAAGAACGCACATACCCATACCTAAAGAAGGACTTTTTCCAACAAACTGGGAATCAGTCCAACTGGGCCCCAAAACACACTACCTTCTCTGATACTGGGTCGTCCGGTTCGGACGAAAGCCAAAATCGAGGAAGTGGTTCTAATTACAGAGGAGGCAGAGGACATAATCCATCATCCCCTTTTTTAGGCAGGGGCACCCCACAACAGAGAGGGCGCTCTCGGAACACCAGACGAGGATGGTACAGAAACCAGTACACCCCAGGGTTCCGCCAAACACGGAACAACTACTACGAGTGGTAGAATCCAGTAGTAACGAAAACTTGACAGTAGTGCCAATCTTCAATTTATCATCACACATACTGAGCAGTAAAGAAACAGAGATCTTAAGTCATGGACTATCCTTTGTCCCCACCTGTAGAAACGATGCATTTATGACCTGCGTTGAATTACATAAATTCTTCCGCACACTACGCTTAAAATACTTCTTTGCAAAAACTCCTATGACATACTCTACAAACATCAGTGGTCTCAAATGCCCCTCCACCTTTTTTCCACCTACCAATTTGATGCCGAAGGATCTAATCACCTTCGAGAACGTCGTATTAAATGAAATACAACAACTGTTTCAAGACAGAAAATACATAAGGTTCAACTTCTCGAAAGATGATAAATCAGCTCTTCACGATCTCGCAAATCGTGATGATTTAATCATAAAACCGGCGGACAAGGGCGGAGGGATCATTTTACAGAATAAAACTGATTATGACAGAGAGGTTTTACGGCAACTTAATATCACAAGTCATTACAAAAAACTAAAAGGTGATCCCACTACTAGAATACGTAAGGATATTCTAACATTGACGACAAAAGGTTTAGAAGGGCAGTGGCTCAGCAAGAAGGAATTTGACTATATGAACAAAGACAACTACACCATTCCGGCGTTCTACACGCTACCCAAAATTCATAAGGACAGTCAATGTCCCCCGGGTAGACCAATTGTTGCAGGTTGCCAATCGATTCTCCAACCATTGGCAGAGTATGTCGACTTCTTTTTAAAACCTTTTGTACCCCTTACCAAATCCTATACCCAAGACAGCAGAGATGTCATTACCAAACTTGAAGGTGTTACATTTGATCCCACGTCCAACATCCTGGTCACTATGGATATCGCCAACTTATATACCAGCATCCCGCAGAATGAGGCTTTAGTGATAATCCTAAAGGTCTTAGAAACCAGGCCACGTCCTCACCAGGTTCCCTCTGATTTCATTGTTCAATGTGCGAAGATTGCCCTCAATGAAAACTATTTTATCTTCGGAACAGATTTCTATGTCCAATTACGGGGCGTAGCAATGGGCGCAATTTTTGCTCCGAACATTGCTAATCTATATGTAGCTGCGTTCGAAGACAGAGCAATTTATTCAAACAACCCTTTCAAAGATAATTTACAACAGTATCTTAGATACATTGACGATGTCTGCTTAGTCTGGAATGGTACGGAGGAAAAACTTGACAGATTTTTTGTATGGTTAAATCAACAAGATGTTAACCTAGACTTCACCTTAGAAAAGGACCGGACTATGATCAGTTTTTTGGACTTATGCATATTTAATGATAACAATGCATTATCCATGCGATTATACACAAAACCCACAGCTAGAAACACGCTTCTTAAATATGACAGTCAACATCCTCGTAGCCTGCGAGATAACCTCCCTTTTGGGCAATTTTTGCGGCTTAGACGCAACAGTACCAAAAAAGAGGATTATTTTCGTGAGGCCAGAGTTTTACAGTCCAAACTAATGATGCGTGCATATCCTCACAGATTAGTAAAAAAGGCAATGAAACGCGCATGGTACTATGATCGGGACTCTCTACTAACTAAAAAGGTTCATTTCGATACAGTGGCTAGTATGACCGATCCTGTTACTTGTGTAATGACATTTGGATCAGAATCAAACCAGATCAGGACTATCATCAAAAACAACTGGCACTTGATAAAAAAGGTCGAACCTCAGTTAGCACAACCGAGATTTGCTTTTAAGAGAGGGAGAAACCTAAGAGACCATTTGGTGAAGGCATTCAAAGAACCACCAGTAACCACACTTCAATCACAGTGGGGCTTAGCACCGATTATTGGGCATTATCCTTGTGGTAATTGCACTGCTTGCGAAACCACTAAAGTAATGAAGGGCTGCACACTAAATAGCAAGGAAATAAAATTCTTCCATCATTCGAATTGTAACACGAAAAATGTTATTTATTGTATAGAATGCCCGTGTTCACTCCTGTACATAGGGAAAACCACGCAAGAAATAAAAAAACGGATTTTACAACACCAATCCCGTATAAGGTGCAATGTCACTTCAGCCCCTCTTGTTGAACATTATCATCAAAAAGGTCACGCCCCTAATGAAATGTGTTGGTTTGTCATTGATGCAATTAAATGTACCAAAAGACATCATAATGTGGATCGTCTTCTCACCCTCAGGGAGAACAAATGGATATGGACATGTAATACTGTTGAGAGGGGATTAAATTCTGTAATCGAATGGCACGCTGTGTCTCTCCTTTAATTATGCTCCTTTCCTGTACCTGGACGTTCTGGTGATACTTCCGTATTGTCGAATATATTACATTCGAAAAAATTTTTAAACAATCTCCCATGTGTACATTAGATCCATATGAGCACTTACCGTGGGAATCAGTACTTATGTTGTATTAGATTGGGGTTGTATACCTAACCTGTTTGAATATGTAGGAGCATTTCACGATCGGGAACATATTCCAAGATGGCCTCCGGAGTGGTCTAATGCACACTCCGTTAGAAGTTCACTGCTTCAATGACAGCATTGTAGAAATATGCGCACTTTGTTATCAGGGCTACGATGTAGTATTGGGTAGTTTGGGGCCCTTACTCCTCAACATTCAGTGGCATTAAATGTATTGAACAGTTCTGGGTGACGTCATCGCGTCGCCGTATCCTAAAGAAATGCGGAAGTAGCCGGGACCGGCACTCGCATTTTCCTACTGACCGAAAGATAGACAGAAACGCCGCTCTTCCCAACCAGTAAGTAACTTACGGCTTCAATGTCGAACGAGTTAGCAGTAATAGACAGCGTGAATGTGTGTTGTCTTGCGCATGAGACATTAAGATTTCTGACTTATTCACAGGTGACTCAGGCGCTGTTGCGGAAGTGTTTGTAAGATGCCTACCTGCATTGTGTCTAGAAGTCGTTCCCAGTGCATCTGATCAAAATCGAATCCGGATTGAATCACGTACTTTACCAGTAAGTACGATGTGGGTTCCCTAAGGTGCTCATTGTATAGAGTCAGTATGGCATATGTTTGGACCTAGATTACATGAGCTTAGAGCACTGATATAGATACACTTGTTCACAGGTGATTTTGCCGCTGTTGAACAAACCATCGTATTCATAACGTTGAGTTTTGACACTTTTGAGAGTGGGCGATGTAAGTAATTCCTCGAATTGATATTCTTTTCGACATTGTATCAGTCCTATACCGACATTCATGATCCTTCATTTTACATTTGGTTTTTAGATTGGTTAAACTACTCTATTTATCCGAGTCTTCATCACCTCCGGCTGGAGGTTGATTGGTAAGATTTTTATTGTGTACATAGGTTTCTGTCACCAGTTCTTGCACTTGATAGAAGGGTGATCTTTTCTGGCACCATGGTGGGTTTCGTTATTTGTAAATAGTCCATTATGTGGGTCTGGCACTTTATTTCCGGTGCTAAAGATTTAGATTGGACACTTTCTAGAGAATGTTTCTGTTGCTCTCCCCCTTGGGTGATTAGACGATACCTAGCAGGCAAGGTTTAATTTGATGTATCTATTTTTAGATATATATGTGCAACCAGTCCTGATGATGGTCCGATGGATTCTATGTAACCAACGAGGGACCGAAACGTCGACGCACGACACCACTTTATTTGTTTCATTGTCTGAATGTCTGTTACAATGAATGAATTTTGTTACAATTACTATTGTTTTGCATGGTAATGTGTTTCCTATGCTAAAAAACAGACGGTGTCCTATACTACAATCTAAAGTGTATATATTGTGTAGTATTCCTTGTTGCCATAAAAACCTTTTGATAAAAACAAAATAAAATAACAGTTCTTAAAACTTTAATCTCCTTGCTGCTTTATAAATTCATGATCACGATTGTGACGTAAATTGATTGAAGAATACTGTGCAAAGTAATTCCTACGGGGACAATTTGTAATTTTGTTATCGAGATAGAATGAGGCACTATTACGGATGCGCTCTTCCTACGAAGGACGCAACCTGTGAATCGGACACCGCATGTAAAGAGCATGCACTCTGCATGTCGCATGAGAAAGATGCGGCACGGATAATAAACGGGCCAAACTGAGTCCCGCAACCATTGAATCCGCTCTCCACCAAGTTACTTGTGCATGCTGAGGTCCCACAATGCTGGGGCCATACTCCTTAGAAGCGGGCATGGTTTGGGAGCTCTGCATAAGGCAATCCGATCTCCCCGCAAAATACTTAGCTCCACACTCACTCAGCACAGCAGTCAGTATCCAGCAGATGAGGTAGGCGCTTGAGAGGGCACCGCTCTCCCAGTTAAACACCTACACGGTATAGGTCCCTCACAGGAGGTCTTTGATGTCCCTGGGACCTCCACAAAGAACAGGGTGCAAGCCAACAAACCCTCCGAGAGCACACTTCAGGGCACCACACAGCAAAAGGTAGTCAGCCCAGGCCAGCCAATATTCAGGTGGGGTGCACAGTCCTTTTTCAAAGGCAGTCTCCTCCTTATGCACAGCAAATTCCTCTGGCAGTGTGCACCACGCAGCTCAGGATTTCTGATTCCATGTCCCCACAAGCGTATATCTCTCCCCTGCTAAAGTATGGCACAAGTAGTTATACTGTAGTGTGCCTTTGAATTTGGGGGGGTCAGAGGGTTACCTTTTGAACAGATGTCTCCCATACATTTCAGTCCTGTGTACCATGAGGTCTTGGAATTCAGATCGTAATCTTTACTGGGGCCATGATCTGGCTTCCCAGAGGCCAAGTGTCACAACCTCTTTCTCTTATCTATCCACCCAGGTCCTCAAATGGCAGAGGTCTGTGGTTCCGGGTGCATGGCCAATGTTTCTGGCTGTCTCTGAGAAATGCACAGATGTGCTCTCTCAACCTCATGTGTAGACTGGAGTTAAACTAAAAGGCACACAAAAGAGCTTAGTGCAGAGAAATGTCCACTTTCTAGAAGTGTCATTTCTAAGCTATTAATGACAAATGTACCTTTAGCAGAAGGAAGGATTTGCCATTGTGAATCCTATTATAGTAAACAACATGAGGCTGCTCCACTGTTAGCCACCACTGCAGCTTAAAGTAATCTCAGCCATTCCTCCATGTTAACCTATAGGGGTAGCAAACTCCATCGGTAGTGAAACACACATGGGGGTTCTTCACTACCTGGGCAGGGAACACACATGTGTACCTTTCCTGATATTCACCTATCCCTTGCTCTACCCCCCAGGGTTCACCCTAGGGGTGCTCTTGTGTTAGCGAAAGGCACTCTTAGCATTGGCAAACGATTTAGAAAGGCCAACCTAAGCCAAAGTGCTAATGCACACACACCAGCCTGCAGTGGAAGGCTTGGGCCATGTTTGAAAGGGTATTCTTGTGGTGGCACAATCAGTGCTGTGGCCCACTAGTAGCTAGTGTAGTAATTGCCTTGGGCATGTGGTATACCTCTTTGGAGGGTACTCAGCACCTAAACCAATCACTTCCTTGCATGTGTTGGAAGGGAACACTCCATTACAGTGGGGAAGTGCCCAGAGTCCTAAGGCCACGAAAACAGAATCAGCAAAAACCAGGAGATAAAAAGAAAAAGGTTTAAGAAACACTCCCTCGAGAGTATCAGGTCTAACACTACTTCTGCTATTGTATTGGTCAACGGTCACAACCAACATAGATATCTGCCTGTCTACATTGCTTACAAAAACTGCAAGTCCTATGTGTAACAATTTGATAAATGTATCAAAACACATAGGCAACAAGTAATTCTAATGTGTACCATACTATTACATTTCATTCACTGGTCATGATTTGAGAGCTCATCTTCTTGATGTGCCTCCTAACTACAACTATATATTGTAAGAAATTGGATCATTAGTTGGAGTAGATGATAGTCCACCAGAAGAAATTATGTCACTATCATTAATAGGTCCAGTAGAGGCGTCCAGTAGAGACCTGACCTCAATCTCTTGTAGCTATGGCACAGAGCAGACAGGCTTAACTTAAGAAAACATGTAAAGAATTTAGAAATACAAAGGCAAATAAAAAGTCCAAAACACAACACAATAAAAATCCAAAAAGGGGAAATGGAGATATGGCTTTTTTAAAGTTATAAATAAAAAAAGGGCCAAAAAGTGTTAAGCGCCTGTTAAGAATAGGGTTTCTTGTTGTCAGAGTGTATGCCCTGCACAAGCAGGAACCACCACTCTCGTCAGGGTAAGCTGGATACACACTAAACAATAACTGGTGCTCAACCTCTAGTAGCTTGGCACAGAGCATCAGTAAGGCTGATCTAAAGAGGCAAAGAGTAAAATATTGGGGGAAACAAACATGCACAGTAACACAATGAAAGCACCACAAACATTCTCCAAGCAGGGTTAGAAAAGTAGATTTTCTTTATAAGTAAAGCAAGACCAAAGCAACAAAAATCCAAAACATAGAACCAGAGTGATGAATTTTTAAAGAATAAACCAACAAGTAGTGCTTAAAAGCAATTAGCACTGGGGGTTACTTGAGGTTGCGCGGGACAAAGGTAAATCCAAAGTTCAGGCTGACCACGATAGAGGGCAGGCCAGGCACAGGACTCATGCAGGTCCAGCTGAAATATTGCCTTAGATGGAGCAAGCATTAACGTTGAAGACTCAATGCATCGGTTCCGATCCATGCTGGCAATTAAGGCTTCATCAACGAACCCCTTTATGATGCAGGTCTGCATCGTCATCGAGCTGCACTCTCCATTGCTGTCGAGCCACACAGTCTGTTGAAGCAATGTCATCGATCAGCTCTTTCCGATTGGCACAAAGTAGTCACCGCAACCATTTGATGGTTCTATACAGCAAAAGTCACCTTTCAAGGCCCAGGATTGGACTGGCACCACTTGGCAGGGCAGGACTAACTGATGGTAGAGTCCAGGTGCTGTTGCATGGTTGAAGGAAGTCTTTAACGGCCCTGAGTTTTCCAAACAGGGAGCAAGCCAGCAAGCCCTTGGAGTCATTCTTGGTTCAAGTGAGATCAATCCAGTCATTGTTCTCAGCAGGGCAGGGATTAGCAGGTAGTTGGGCAGCACGGCAAAGCAGAAAATAGTACTTCCAGAGTAACAGTCCAGCAGAGTGGCAATCCTTGTAGCACAGTAGTCTTTACTCCTGGCAGAGTTCTTCACAGGTCCGGTAGTGTACTGTCTCTGTATGGTCAGAGGCCTAGTCCTTATACCCCATTTTGCCTTTGAATTGGGTGCGACTTCAAAGCAGGCCCTTAAAGTGCACAGGTCACCCGTTATTCCCAGCCTTGGCTCCAGACTATGAGTGAGGGTTAATCAGCCCTTTGTGTGGGAAGCAAAATACTGCCTATTCAGATCAAGTTCTTGCTCCCTCTCGCTCTTTCTGCCCAGGAAGAGCTATCAGTATATAGATGAATGAAGATGAGTTCTCTGCCATACCCTGTTTAGAGGGAATAGACATAGTGTACCTGCCACCCACCCCACACATCCCACACGTGTTGGAGACAGGCTGCAAGGTACACAAAGCAGTAAGGGGAGAGAAAATGCCCACTTTCTAAGAGTGGCATTTCTAAAATAGTGATGTTAAATCCAACTTTACCAATAAAGAGGATTTTTCCTTACCATTCCAAAGATATATAACATGATGCAGCTACTCCTTTCCGATCAGGAATTACAGCTTAAAAGTATATTAAGGAATTCCCAATGCTACCCTATGGGGGAGTAGGCCTCGCAGTAGTTAAAAACTAATTTGGGGGTTTGTCACTACTAGGACATTCAAAAATGAAAAGTACATGTCCTACCTTTCACTCACACAGCACTCTGCCATTATGGCTACCTAGGGTCTATCTTAGGGCTGACTTATCCATACTAATATAATAAAGAGAGAGCCCAAACCTTTGAGGTCGGTAATCTCAGGAACCACAGTACCAATCACAACACCCAATACAGCGTTGGAAAGGGCAGTTGCAGCAGAAGGACATAGGCTATGCAGACGCCCACCATATACATTTAAAAGGTAAAAGAACCATGCCAGCAAAGTAGTCCCTTGTGGGCATGTCTGCGTTGTTCCGTGGGCGTGTGCTGAGGGCGTGACGAACGCTGGGGGCGTGTGGTAAGTTCCGCCCTTCATGCCATGTCTCATATTGTGTGCTAATCCTACCCTGCTCCCTTTAAATACCCCTGCACCCCATAATTATAAACCCCTCTTACTCCATAAAATACCCCAACACCCTTAAACACTAACCCATCTTAACCCTATAAATATACCCTGTACCCCAAAACCGAAACCGATCCCCAAACCCTAAAAATACCCCTGTACCCCAAAACCCAAACCTAGCCCTGAACCCTATAAATACCCCTGTACCTCAAACCCAAAACCTACCCCTGAACCCTAAAAATACCCCTGTACCTCAAAACCCAAACCTAGCCCTGAACCCTAAAAATACCACTGTACCCCAAAACTCAAACCTACCCCTGAACCCTAAAAAACCCCTGTACCCCAAAACCCAAACCTAGCCCTGAACTCTTAAAATACCCCTGTACCCCAAAACCCAAACCTACCCCTGAACCCTAAAAATAACCCTGTACCCCAAAACCCAAACCTACCCCTGAATCCAAAAATACCCCTGTACCCCAAAACCCAAACCTAGCCCTGAACCTTAAAAATACCCCTGTACCCCAAAACCCAAACCTAGCCCTGAACCCTTAAAATACCGCTGAACCCCAAAACCCAAACCTACCCCTGAACCCTAAAAATACCCCTATACCCCAAAACCCGAACCTAGCCCTGAACCCCAAAAATAACCCTGTACCCCAAAACCCATACCTATCCCTAAACCCTAAAACTACCCCTGTACCCCATAGTCCCAAACTATATCTGAACCCTAAAAATACCCCTATACCCCAAAACCCAAACCTAGCCCTGAACCCTAAAAATACCCCTGTACCCCAAAACCCATACCTGTCCCTAAACCCTAAAACTACCCCTGTACCCCATAGTCCCAAACTATATCTGAACCCTTAAAATACCCAAACACCCCAAAACATATACCTCAGAACCTCAAAACATATACCTCTATATCCATACTTACCTTATCCAAACATTAAAAAACCATGCCTTTACCATTCATGCATTTACAATGAATTTTGTTGTAAATGTATGCGTGGTAAAAGCATATAAAATTTAATGCCATGCGTTATAATGGCATTGTGGAGTCATGGTACTTTCGTAATGAAAGTATGCGGAGTGATGGTATGGGGAATGAAAGTTGCGGAATAATGGGCGTTTACCCTCCCTCGGTAAGTACATTGGTGGCACGGCGGCCCACATCTCCAGCAACATACTCATATTTTTCCACCACCCATTTAAAAAATGCACAGGTCTCTCGCATTGATGGCCAGCACCGACATACACTTTTAGACACACCTCCCGCCACAAGTTCTAGAATTGCGAACTTTAGAGCTGGGGAGCTACATTCGAATCTCGGCATCAGCTCAACATCCTGTGATTCCAGGCAAATCACTTTGTCTCCCCGTGCCTACCACAAATGAATGTGTTCTTCTGTAATGTAAATTGTGTTCATGCCATGTTGTCGAGTTCGCACTATATAATATTGCAAGGAAAAATAAAGTAGGGAAACTCGAGTTCACACACTACTGAATGAGCACTCTTAAGTGCATCAGCAGTGCACTGTGAATCGGAGCGTTTTATAGGCCTGTCACAGATAAGAAATGCTATCAAAACGAAATCCTACAAAACAAAATACAATACTACTGGCCGGCAGCAATTCATACCCGGACAACGTCGGGACGGGCTGCTAGTGTTTAATAAAAAGGAGCGTTTAAGGCGTGACAAGTGGTTTTAAATGCCAAGTCGAATTGGCAGTAAAATGGGCATACAGGCCTTCCAATGGCAGTCATGCAACAGGTTGGAAAGGTCACTTGGGTGTTTGGTATAACCAGTATACTACTTTATAAGGGACTTACAAGTAAACTAAATATGTCAATTGGGTATACGCCAATGTTACCATGTTTAGGGGAGAAGCGCATGCTCAGAGTCCTAAGGCCAGCAAAAAGAAGGTAAAAAAGTATGGGTGACCCTTTAGACAGCGCCATATGTGGTCCTCTTCTTGCAGTTGACCAGGAGACTGCCACAATATAAGGTGGACTGCGATGCAGCAAGGGTCAGACACAGAACCCAGGTTTGACCTGGTAAAAAATTCTACCTTCTTTTACCTTCTGAGTTAATCTCTGAAATGGAAGTATAAAATCCTCAGCATAGCAAGGGGCAGGATGTGGACCATGGTTCACTGACGAACTCAAGAGCTCTAAGAAGAACTACTGAGCCCTAGAGAAAGCCTGGAGAAGGGAGCCAACACCAGACAACATGACCACCCTCAAGCTCGCCACCCGGAAGCCCCACCAACTGATCCGCGCCACCAAGAAAACTGCATTCAAGGACCGGCTGGACAACAACGCACACAACAGCAAGGAACTCTTCAACATCGTGAAAGAGCTCTCCAACCCCAACGCCGGAAACAACGACATCACCCCATCGCAAGAACTCTGCAACTCCCTCGCCTCCTACTTCCACAACAAGATCGCGGACACACACAACAGCTTCAGCACCCAACCGACGAACGCCACGACCATCACGACCGAACCAACGCCCCCCACCACCACCCTCCGCGCCTGGACCCCGATCAGCACCGAAGACACCGTCCGCATGATGAACTCCATCCACTCCGGATCTCCGACCGACCCCTGCCCTCACCACATCTTCAACAAGGCCGACGCTGTCATCGCACCCCACCTGCGGAACATCATCAACACCTCCTTCACCACCGCCACCTTCCCTGAGAGCTGGAAGCACGCCGAACTCAGCGCTCTACTAAAGAAACCAACAGCGGACCCACCGAACTCAAGAACTACCGCCCCATCTCGCTGCTCCCGTTTCCGGCCAAAGTCATCGAGAAGACCGCCAACAAGCAGCTAGCCGCCTTCCTCGAGACGAATGGATCCCTCAACCCCTCACAGTCGGGCCTCCGGGCCAACCACAGCACCGAGACCGCCCTCATCGCTGCCACCGATGACATTCGAGCCCTGATGGACAATGGAGAAACAGCGGCCCTCATCCTCCTAGACCTCTCCGCGGCCTTCGACACCGTCTGCCACCGCACCCTAGCGCAGCGCCTCAACATCATCGGAATCCAGGAGAAGGCACTGGAATGGATCATCTCCTTCCACAACGGAAGGACACAGAGAGTCCGCCTACCACCGTACAAGTCAGAGGCCACTGAAGTCATCTGCGGCGTACCCCAAGGATCCTCGCTGAGCCCAACCCTCTTCAACGTCTACATGAGCCCCCTCGCGGCCATCGCACGCCAACACAACCTGAACATCATCTCCTACGCCGACGACACCCAGCTGATCCTCTCCCTGACCAACGACCCCGCCGCCGCCAGAACCAACCTGCACGAAGGGATGAAAGAGGTTGCCGAGTGGATGTCGACCAACCGCCTGAAGATGAACTCAGACAAGACGGAAGTCCTCATCCTGGGAACCTCGCCCTCCGCCTGGGACGACTCCTGGTGGCCCCCCGCCCTGGGCACCGCACCCAAACCGACAGAACACGCACGCAACCTGGGCTTCATCCTGGACTCCTCCCTCTCCATGACCAAACAAGTCAACGCCCTCTCCTCGTCATGCTTCAACATCCTGCGCATGCTACGTAAGATCTTCCGGTGGATCCCCACCGAGACCAGGAAGACGGTCACCCAGGCCCTCGTCACCAGCCGACTGGACTATGGCAACGCCCTCTACGCCGGAACCACCGCCAAGCTCCAGAAGAGACTCCAACGGATCCAGAACGCCTCAGCCAGACTCATCCTCGACATCCCTCGACACAGCCACATCTCCGGACACCTGAGAGACCTGCACTGGCTCCCGGTCAACAAGAGAATCACCTTCCGTCTCCTCACCCACGCACACAAAGCCCTGCACGATCAAGGCCCGATCTACCTTAACAACCGCATCAACTTCTACGCTCCCAAACGTCACCTCCGATCAGCCAGTCTCGCCCTCGCCGCCGTCCCCCGCATCCGAAGAGCGACGACAGGAGGAAGGTCCTTCTCCTACCTGGCCGCAAAGACCTGGAACTCCCTCCCGACCGACCTGCGCCTGACCCAAGACCATCTCGCCTTCAGGAAGAAGCTCAAGACCTGGCTGTTCGAGCAGTAGCAGCACCCCCCCCCCCTAGCGCCTTGAGACCCTCCGGGTAAGTAGAGCGCTCTATAAATGTCTATGATTGATTGATTGATTGATTGATTGGACGAGAAGGGTTCCACGAGGCCTGAAAGCCATTGAAAGAGGTCTTGATGAAGTCACTGACTTTTGGTAGGAAAGCAGAGAGTGCCAAAAATTCAAAATTCCTGCACAGGAAGGTCCTTTCATAGGCTGTATACTTTTGGCACCCTCGCCGGGTGAAGATTTCTACGTTTGGACTTTTTGGGAGCTCAGATTCCTTGATCAGGGAAAAACTGGGAGCGGTAGCAGAACAGGGCTCCATAAGTAATATGCGCTCTATGCAACATCCCACTGAAATGAATTTGTCAGGAAAATGCAGGCATAGGAGCCTTCAATTTTCATATTCAGGCTCCAGAAACTCATAATAAAGACACAGGTAATACAATGTTATTTCCTCTATAGACATATATTTCACTACAATTCCCGTGGTCTATTTCGACCTGCTCAATCAGTCATGGGGTGGGGGTGACTATAAATATAGTACTTGCATGTAGGCTGGCATGAGTAAATTCCATTCACCTGGGAAGTTAGTTTTGTTCTTCCATTCACCTGTGAAGTCAGTTTTGTTCTAGAGTGGAGCTGAGGAAGTTAGAATTTATGGTTGCCGGTGTGAACAGCATTTCAATATTTTCCACTAAAAGAAACTGTGGATTTTGGTGGCTAGAGGAGGACTGCCTTTTCTGTCAGTTCTCAAGTTTCCTGTTAAAGTACCAGGGGGGATTTCTCTGGTTGTTCTTTAATACACACCAGTTGGTGTGTTTTAATTTTCAGAAACACAATGAGCACTTGATTTATCTGAATTCATTTCTTCTTTGTGAAAGTCTCATGACCTTTTGCACTCTATAAGCTTGTTGCTTGGAAGAGCTGTTTAGCTGTAATTTTTATCCTGTTTGGCAAAGAGTGTTGGGCTTCTGACATTATACTGATAAGTGACTATTTGATTTTTTACTTTAGGAATGTTTTGCTGCTAAATCACAGAGTGTTTTTTTTTACTTCCTGCTTTTTCCTAAACTCCCAAAATACAAGACAGGTTCTTCTATTTTTGTAAGGGGAGTCTTTTCCGGGTGTCATTTAAACTTGGGAGATATATGAACAATTTGTGATTAACATTTTCTTTTTGTGAGTAACTATCATTTACCTAAAGGGTTTTTGCTTTTTGCTGATTTCTGTTCATTGGCTGTATATTTCCCATTACAGAAAAGAAAGGATTTTCTGAATCTAATATTTGGTTCATTGATGGGTATATTCATCATTGACTAACATACTTGAGATTTACAGTGTGTGCATGATATGCATGGATTTCTATATAACATACTAGCGTACCCGTCGCGCGTTGCTGCGATCTCAGATGAAAGGAAATGTAAGGAAACTTGTTGTAATAACATTCAATTTACATCGTGTCATTTTTATTGAAACGTATTCATTTTAATATGGAAAACATTTTAAAGTGTTGTTTTAATTCTGTTTATTTATTCGAGTGCTTGTGGATACACGTTTTTTTTGTTTTTCCGTCTGGTGCGTACACATATAAATCAGAAGGTTTTCCAATGCGTGAGCTGGCCACATACAGTTGTCCATGCTAGAAGCACGGATTCTCCAAATCTAGTCCACACACTTGCAGCGATTGTGCTTGTGCTTTGTTGATGGTCATTGCAAAAGCGAGTCACCCGAGAAACTGTAATCGTTGCGTACACAAATAAATCAGAAGGTTTTCCGATGCGTGAGCTGGCCACATACAGTTGTCCATGTGAGAAGCACGGATTCTCCAAATCTAGTCCACACACTTGCAGCGATTGTCCTGTGCTTTGTTGATGGTCATTGCAAAAGCGAGTCGCACCGGAAACTGTAAGCGTTCAGTATTGGAAAGATTATGAGGGCCCTGGGGGACCAGGGGGCCGACATTTAACAATTTTGTTTTTTTTTGCCAGAAACCTTTGCGGGAGTGTACCCAACAACTTTTAATACAATATATATATATTTTTTTTGCCACAAAGCCTCGCGGGAGTGTACTCAATAACTTCCCAAAGTTTCATGCCGATCGGATGAATGGTGTAGTAATGCGCAAAGAACAAACGGACAGACATACATTTGTTTTTATATATATACAACTAAGGTTTTGAATGAGGATTTTTGAATTTACATGTGATTTGTTTGGATTGCAGCATTTTTGTGCATATCAAGGAAGGATATATGAGACTAAATGTGTTGCATAAGGAAAGTTATTGGTTACATAAGGCTGCACCACATAGCAAAATTATATATATAAAGTTATCTTCTAATAGCAGTAAGAGTGGAGACCTTAATCCGAACTTGACAGTATTTGCTGTTGTGGGAAAGCTCAGATAGTGAGCAACCTGAATCTTTGGAACAACAGCAAAGCATTTCCTTTAGATTGACTTTGCAGGTTTACGCAGGTACTCCAGGGGTCTTTGGAGCCAAAACATTTTTAAGACCCATTATTTTCAGGCTGTTAGGAGGAGTACGATTTGACACAGCCAAGGGTCCCAGGACCTCAGGAAAAGCACGTGGGCGTCAAGACTTACTCCAGCAGAAGCCACCAACAGGGTCCAGGGCATGTCCAGTTGGAACTGGTCAGCTGTTTTTTTTTTTGGAAAAAGGGCTTCCAGCAGCTTATTGGGTACCTGTAGCTTAACAGGGTATCAGACATCTGACCTCTAGTGTCCACTTTTAGGCCTGGGTACATGTGGAAGCAGATGTAGCCTTTCAGGTTTCCTCAAAAATTTCACAGAAGATGCAGTACTTCTTCTGTCTTCAACAGGTCCAGTAAAGTTCTGAAGAGGATACCCAGGGAAGCCACATTTATGCATGGCGCTAGCATTTGGGTGGGGGTGGGGGTGACTCCTGGTGCTTCCCTAAGCAATGGGGAAAAAGTTTCCAACAGTAACCATACGCACTTTTGTAGCAGTTCATGCGTTCCTTACTGCAAACAATCCCAAAGTGTCTCTTCTCTACCTAAAACCAAGATGGCAGACCTTTCATCCCCAGTGCAGCACTCTTGTGCCCACCCCGGGTGTAGCCAATAAAATGAGAAACCCCTTCTCTGTGGTCACTCTAAACCAGTTCTGGGGACAGCTGCTTTTCCAACTAGGTGGACAAAAGGGGACCCTTTCCAGGTGTCATGTAGCATTTGCCTGTGACAGGGTAGGGTTAATGATGTTCCTGGGCAGAGTCCAGATGGTCATCTTGCCAGAGCAAAAATACACCTCCCCATACCCAAAGGCCTTTGTCTGAGCTCTAGGAGCAAGTTCACACCTTATCAAGGGAGCTATTCATATCCTGGGTGACAGTTGAGGCTCATACAAATTGGCCTCTAGAGGCTTTAGACAGGGAAAAGGTAACTTTAGAAAAATGCCCTTTCCAAAATATTATTTCTTTCTTTTATTGACTTATAAAGCGCCCGAATCACCCCCAAAGGGGTATCTCCGCGCTACAGAAGTGCAACAGTCCGGGCATATTAGAAGCGGGTATTTTAGAAAAGCTCTGTTTTAAGAAGCTTTCTAAATAAAAAGTATTCTAGGCCTTTTCGGAGATGGATAGGAAGCTGGTTCCAGTAATTGGGGGCTTGGTGGAAGAATGCTTTCCCACCCAAGCGATATTTTTTAAAAAGCGGAACAAGGAGCAAGGATTTTGCTCCTGAGCGAAGAGGTCCCAGTGGCTGGTATTGAATACGTTTTCTGCTAGATAACCAGGATCTTTGCCGTTTAGTGCTTTGTGCACAATACAACATATCTTAAATCTAACCCGCTTGCGTATTGGAAGCCAGTGTAAACATTGTAATAGTGGGAGAGAGTCTGTTCTGGCAGGAGAGTTTGAGACAAGATGAGCCATGGTGTTTTGAACTACCTGAAGTCTTTTTAAAGAAGATTCACTAGCTGAAATCAAAATGGCATTACAGTAGTCCAGGCGGCTTATCACCAGTGCTGGGATGAGTGTTTTTCATATGGTCAGGCGGGAGAAAGTAAAATACCATGCGTAGGAGGCTTAACATATGGAAGCATGAGCCACAGTGGTTGTAACTTGCTCTTTCATTGTGAGTTTCTGGTCCAGATGTATGCCTAGGTTCTTGACCACAGCCTTTGGGACAAGGGCGGCGCCTAACTCGGGTGGCCACCACTCTGGAGACCAGAACAGAGGGGCTTCTCCAAACAGCATGATCTCAGTTTTTTCCCAGCATTTAGCTGTAGGAAGTTATTCCTCATCTATGTAGCGATAATAGTCATGCCTTCCGTGATAGCAGTCTGAGTGTTGTAGGAGTTTTTATCAAATGACAGTAAAAGCGGAGTGTCGTCAGCATATGATTACAAATTATGTTTGTAGGTGTTTCATAGCTAGAAACATAATTTTTTAATATAGTATATGAATATGGAACAGCTAACCCTGCTACAGGAAAAACTGCTTTTGAGGCATTTTCACTATAGGAACATGTTTAACATTAAATGTTTGTGTATCCAAAGGAGGGAGATTAGAGAAGGAGATCAATCGATCAACGGACACAGTTAACCACCCACGGGGAGGGTGGAAGGTCCAGTTACAGCTTGTGTCCGTGTTTTACACTGAGGAAACAAAAGGGGTCGCTGTACTGTTCCTATGGGAATTGGGGAAAGTGTCTAGCTGGCATGACCACGGATGTTGGAGTAACATCCTGGGGCATCCATTTTGTTGGATATAATGGCCTCACACACCCCGAAGGATGTCATGCTTCATCATCGGCGGTTGCTCCTCGTCGGGGAGGCGGTGCAATCCCCGACGGGCTCACCTCAAAGAGGGGCTCTTTGGCGGAGATCTTTTTCCAACTGCCTTATGGTGAGGTGGGGGGGTGTGGACCGGGCTAGGTGTGGTGGTGTGTGGGGTATTAAAATGTAGCAAGGGGTACCGGAATTCAATTTATTCAGGGGGTCCCCTGGCTGCAGTTAAAAAGAGGGGTTAGGCTCACTATGAGTCAACAAGTTAGGTCAGGTGACCCTAGATGAGGCTAAAGGTGATGAAGGTCGACATGTTTCACGCTATGGGTATAGTCACCCGCGATTCATCAGGACCGTGTAAAAAGTGCAGTGTCAAAACATGCTAGTGTCATGTGTGTCTTATGTTTACCTCTGTGGGTACTCCTATGCCTAAAGGTTGAGGACTACAGGCCACATGAGGGGTCGGCGGGATTAGACATCAGGGAGAGCCCAAGGTTAACGCTCGTACCTCCGGTGTCCGCGCAGATAGACCTACCCTTCACCGCCGAGCTCGAATAAATCATTAAATGTTTACATGTTCTACTTTTAAATAACATGGATCTTGCCTTATAGGCTGTAAGGCCTACTTAGATGTGAAACAATCTAAAGAATTGCTTGCGCACAACCTATATGTTTAGGTCTGAATATAGTGTTTGTTTAGTTTAATCTATATTGGGGTGCCCCTGGAGTAACGTATCCACCCTGTTACGTCCTGTATTTCATATAAATTGTGCTTCCAAGGTATTTGGTTGCATCCCCCTGTATGCACTCTCCTTTATTGTTCTTCTCAGAGAACTTTCAAGTGTTTTCCACACACTCAGTGGACAAGGTTCCTTTGATGTTTATTAGCTTTTATTGATGGTCATAGATATTTCATTGTAATACTCTTAATTGAGTTCTCAATAACGTTTTCATATTAGATCAGCATTTCCCACATTATTACACTTCATAATGCTCCAATGCATTTCGAGCAATTTTGCTCTTCCTCAGTGTGCTACTCTGTTAAGTAGAATAAATGAACACATTGAAATAGACATAAAACATATATAAAAAACAGAACAAAAGCTATTTGACATGGCTAAATGATAATCGACATATACACAATATGAACATGGAAGGTGTTCCTATTACTGTGTGTACACACGTGATTTATGTCTTAGGTCTGGTGTTCACGCATATTAAAAAGAGAGCATTGTAATTGTTTTGAAAAGTGTTCCGGTCATATTAAACACATGTGAGTGCCCCAAGTTTATACCGCGGGTTGAACCAGAAGGTTATAGTGGATTGAGCATGCAAGGCAATTACTCACGAAATTTAGCGGAGTTGTTGAGATTGTATAAGTAAAATTGTAAGAAAACAATATAAGTAAAAATTACCGTTTAGATCTAGCATGAGCCCACGGTGTTTATAACTTGCTCTTTCATTGTGAGTTTCAGGTCCAGATGTATGCCTAGGTTCTTGACCACAGCCTTTGGGACAAGGGTGGCACCTAACTCGGGTGGCCACCACTCTAGGAGACCAGAGCAGAGGGGTTTCTCCAAACAGCATGATCTTTGTTTTCCCAGCATTTAGCTGTAGCAAGTTATTCCTCATCCGTGTAGCAATAACAGTCATGCCTTCGGTGATAGCGGTCTGAGTGTTGTAGGAGTTTTTATCAAATGACAGTAAAAGCGGAGTGTCATCAGCATATGATTACAAATTATGTTTGTAGGTGTTTCATAGCTAGAAACATATTTTCTAATACAGTATACGAATGTTTCCCTATACAGCTAACCTTGCTACAGGAAAAACTGTTTATGAGGCATTTTCACTATAGGGAGAAGCTTAACATTAAATGTTTACATGTTCTACTTTTATATAACATGGATCCTGACTTATATGCTGCAAGGCCTACTTAGAGGTGACTCATTAATATTTCAAATGTAAGGTTGAGGCCAAAAAGAGTTATTTTGACAGTTAGAATTTTGAAATTTTTAAAACCACCCAGACAGGCAACAATGGTGGGCCTGCAGTCATGTTTGCGCTGTCCCCGTAGTGGGAGCTGCATTGATTGCTACAGTCCACCAGTCACATTTACCTTACAAGCCCTGAGTGCACTTTGTACTATATATTAGGGACTTGTAGGTAAGTAAGATTTGTCAATTAAGTGTATAGCCAATTTCAACATGTTTTATGGGCCACAGCGCATGCACTGGGGCCTGGTCAGGAGAGTTCCAGTGTGCAAAGTCAAAACAAAAAACACCATCAGTCAAAAACAATGTGGTGATCATGCAAAAATAAAGATTTTCCTACATATGTTTGCTCCTATCAACTCTTGCTTATTTAACATTTAGAGCTATAAAAAACCACTTGCTGTGTGTAAGCTGCCTAAGAAATCTTGGGTGACTTTTAAGGGAGCCTACTTTAGGGATGTGTGTCCTGCTGCTACTTGGAAATATGATCACACTTTTCTTTCCCTTCTCAGGAGTGCATCAAGGAAGACCAGGACTCAGAGTAATGAGGATTACAAGTAAGTAAGGGGGCACTGATCTTTTAGTTTTTTTCAGAAGGTTTGTTTTTAAATACAAAATACGGTGATGAGTGGGTGCTATGCTATTTAGATTTTTATAGCTTACTAATCACCTATGTAGTACCCAGGTGCTTGCTGGTGGGAAGTCAGGGGCTTGCCTGGAGTTAATCAAAGAGACAGGTCTGCAGGTTCTTGTGGAATTCAAGAAGTGACATGTAGAACCTAAAGTGGTGGGAGAGGTTCCAACTGCTCTATTGAGTATGCAGGAGATGCACATGAGTGAGACCAGCTGAGCAGAGGCACCTGGCGTGTTGGTAGAAGTGGTTGCATGTGTTGAGATAAGCAGAGGCTATGTTGTGTAGAGCCATGTAGGTATGTGTGAGGAGTCTGAAGTGAGTGTGTTTGTGTATGGGGAGCTAGTGGAGTTTCTTGAAGTGCCGACTGGCGTGTCGAGTTGCAGTGTTCTGGATGGTTTGGAGTCTATTCAGGAGTTGTTTGTTGATTCCAGCATAGAGTGCATTGCCGTAGTCCAGTCTGCTTGTTATGAGGCTTGTGCGAATGTTCTCCTGGTGTTTTCGGGAAGATTTTTCACAGCATCTTCAGCAAGTGGAAGCAGGTAGAGGTAACTGGGTTGACTTTTGCGGTCATATCCAGTTTTTTTCCAGGATGATTCCCAGTTATCTGGCATGGGGGTTAGGGGTTGGAGCAGGCCTAAGATCCACTAACAATCAGGTGGAGTCCCGTCTTAGGGGGTTTTGCTTCCAAAAATCAACACTTCGACTTTTTCAATGTTTAGCCTGAGGCAGGTGGACCTCATCCACATTGCTACTGTGGTCATTCAGGTGTTGAAGTTGATCTTGGTCACAGAAATCTTATCTGAAAGAGAGATTATGAGTTGGGTGTCGTTTGCGTAGGATAGGATGTTGTGGCATCTACCAATGTCGTCCAGTGCTGTCATGTAGTTGTTGAACAGGGTTGGGCTAAGAGATTGACTTTCAGGTACTCCACAGATGATATTTCTGGCTTCTGATGTGTTGGGTGTAATGCTAACTTCCTGTATTCTTCCTGTGAGGAAGGAGCACATCTAATTGAGGGCGGAGGCTTTGATACCTGACTCATGGAGCCTTTTCATCATGGTGGAGTGGGAGACTGTGTTTAAAGTAGCTGAAAAGTGAGGGCTGCTGTTTCTCCTTGGTCGAGGAGCATCCTGACGTCGTCTGTGGCAGCAATGAGTGCAGTTTCTATGCTGTTGCTTAGTTGGTAGCAAACATGGTGCCCACTTGGCAAAGCTTCACTGCCTTCCATGTTGTTAGTGCTTCTACTGCCCCGCTGAAGCAACAAGATTACCATCTGCCTGGCAGGGATCTTGAGGCATGGGGAGCATTCCTATGTATGGAAGTGAGAATCGATGGCTTTCATTGGCCTGGCATACTGGCCATTCCAAAGACCGCAGGCATGAATTTTCTAAATTTTTAATAATTTATTGAGGGATTACATTGTTTCAATGCACTGCCTTGTTACCATTCACTTCCACTTGATTGATTTAAAAATTGTTAGACCTATTTATCTCTAATTTTCCGTTAGGGATATGCTTCTAATTTTTCTGAAAGTTTGAAAAAAAGTGTTCTTTTTTTACAACATTCAAATGGATATTATATTGTTACATCAATACTTCAACTGAATCCTTGAGGTATTAATTGCACTCCACAAACAATACTTCTTTCATAATATGTCTTGACATAGACCTAACCTACCGAAAGGTATTGTAGGGAGGGTTTGGTTATATGTTTTATTTTTATTATTGTGTCTCTTTTCACCATGTTTTTATACTCCAACTGAGGAAGTTCTTAACCTTTTGACTTATGTGGCCCCCACTGAATCATCCTGGAAACAAGAGATCTCCTCTAAATCATAAATGGAAGCCTGGACCCCAGCCTAAGCAATTTCTGCTATTTGAATTTCAAAACAATACCAAAAATACAGGAGCAACTATACATCAAAAAGATCTTTAATTAATGAAATACTGAATTTAATTTACAAATAAATATGTAAAAATAGATGTTTCAATTGTAATGGGAAGGTTAAAACGTTTCTGAATTAATCTTTTAATTCTAAAAGACAAATTGATATGCTAAATTCTAGCATACCACTTTGTCTTTTTGCTCTTATTGCGTGCTCTCCTATTGCGGGTGCTGCCATTGAGGCAACAATTTCATACTTGTGCTTGCTGTACTTGTGCTGCATCAACAAATCAAGGAAGGATACTGACTTAATTTTAGCTTAATTTAGTTTTACAGTTTGATTCTTTACTTATATACACTTTACTAATCTGCTAATGATATCTAATTTTCTATACTGTCGCAGTTCCCCTGGGTAGGCATCCTGGAAATGCCACACTCTACTTTGGTGTCTTCCAGTATCCCCGTCCAACAGCTTCCCTCTTCTCTAGACAGAAGCAAAGGAAACCATGTTTTCACTGAGGAACACTTTTTTCAATTGCAAAATGTTCATTTTTTGTGCACGTTTTGGCTTAAATTAACTATACTTTTTGCTATTATTTCACTTTTTATATTTAATTTCAAGCCAATGTGTTTAAATATTCGTACTTGTAAGAGTGATTTTAGTTTAAAAATGCCATCAATGAGAATGACAAAAATATGTAATTGAACAGTCATACCTTGATGTACTGTAAAAAAATATATATATAAATATATTCAAGGGAACTTTAGGTACTATTTGTAAGAAAGTTCTGACCCAGGTGCTCTGAAAGCATTGCCGTAGCATGCATCAAAATGACCACTCTCTTCCTTCCCCCTGACAGGTCATCTTCTTACACTCTCAGTGAGTCAAAATAATCATGAAAAGATACCTGGGTTTTATCTTATATGAGTTTCTTAGTCTTCGCCCTAGAACAGTATTGGCTTTTGCATTACAGACTATTCTTTCCTAGACATTCGGTGGGGGATTTATAAGATAATTACAATACTTTACCTGGATCATCAACCTGGGGGGATGGGGTAGTTCATTGGGGACTGGACTTAAGGGAGGATGGTGGCAGTGGGGATAAGTTGTTTAATATGGTTATACATGTCTAATTAAAAATGTGTTTACAAAAAAAAAGTAGGGGGGGAGCTAATATAGCTCATTTAAGCGTTGGATGGTTATATTAAATATATTCTGGGAGTTCTGTGCTATTTCAGGCTTTACTTCATGATATAATTACCAGTTGAGCAAACCCTTTCCATCACATGCCTTCACCCATTGTAAAAGCCCTGCCATCCCTGACAACTGTTCTCATCTGGACTAGGCCTGGGTGGCAAATTCCGTTCCGCTCGCGGAATTTGGGTAATTTTGCGTTCCGTGGAGAATGCGAAATTGCCCAAAATTTGCGTTCCGCGACTTCAAGAAATGTTTTGCTTGTTCACATTCTCAAAATGTGTGTTCGTGAGATATTTCCCCCCGAGCATGCAAACAGCAATTGCGAACAGGAAAAAAGCACTGCGAACAAGCGGAGATTTTTTACCGTTTTGCGGAGATTTGCGTAACACGATTACGCAAATTCTGCCCACCCCTAATCTGGACCCAGTGACACGGAAAATCAGCATCTTCAGTTTCTCACCTTGCTTTGGGCAACCTCCCACGTAGTCTGGTAAACAGTGCATCACTTCCTTGCACCTTGTGGCAACAGTGAACGAAGCTAAAATACTAAACAACTGTACCAAGATTTTACAGACGGTATGTAATGTGTAGTGTGTGCCCTATAAACGTGTTTTTGGCTTTATACCACCATGCAGCAGCACCACCAAATAAAAGGTAATAACCACTTACTCACTCTTTGCGTTGAAATGTTCCCTTCCTTCATGACCTCTTGTCCACATCCCTTGCTGAGGATTCTCCTCGGCCAGAGACAAATTAAGTCATAGTGTAAACCTTACAGTAAAACAATAATGTATGACTATATATTTGAAAGTATGAATTTAAAAAACCGATTGCCATAAAAAGTCTATTTGCTCAGAGTGCATCTCTTTAGAATGCCTTAAGCTAGCTAAAGAAAAATAAAGTTAGAAAACGGCCCATTTTAGGACTTAGCCTTTTCTCAGTAATACAATATTTCTATCTTGTCACAGCTCTGCAGGTAATCATCAGATCACTGTAATACATGGTGACATACAATCCCTTGAGATTTCAACCTTCAACTCCAATCGCCAATTTTTATGCTAGCCGCCGCTCTAATAAATCCGCTGTATCTTTGCTTTATCGCGTGGCGCAGAGAAGAAATGTGATATTTTGCACACCTCATCTTGCAGTTTTTAGAAAAATCTGTATCACAATTTCAAAGAGCTAGGTAAAAAAAAAACTAACATTGCACTGAATCTGTCCAGTTTTAGCATCAAGTCAAGTCTGTTTCCACTATAATGTGAGACATTTAAACATAATATTATCCCTGTAGTATAGCACACTAAGTCATACAGTTTGGTTACTGGGTAAGTTGTCTGAGCTTCACACTAAACATGGTGTGCAATGTGGCATCAAAATGCGACCCATGCGGGTGTCATCTCTGCCAGACGTTAATATATCACTATGTAAAGGAGCTTCTGTTGAGAATCATTGTATGTACATTTACAGGTATCGCAATCTTGCAAATGTGACCCACCCCTTCACAGTGGAGAATTAAACATAAGAGTGATTTAGCTTTACGGATTGGATTTTCTGTAACAACAATAGGAACAGAATTTTCTGGAAAAAAATGAGTTTATTGAATGCTCAATCTGTCAATGGGGATTGTGGACATTGTCCATGGAGTGCAGCATCCCTGAAAAACTCCAGTCTCAGCCCATTGAATATCTTATTAATTTATTGCAGGTGAAAAACTTTTTTTATACTATTTGATGTTCATACTGTTGTAAAAACTAGTATCTGCTAATTTTACTTTTCCATCAGCAGCGCAATATCCCCATGCTCTCCTGTACCACCCTCTTTAGATACTTTATCATGAATGGATGGAAGAACTTCATGATCCCAATTCTGTCTGGTTGGATCTGTGCCCACATTGGCGATATTGAACTTTTCCATGTGCCGATCCTAACAGATAGTTTTCACATGATCACCATTAAATATGGTTGGTTGTTATTTTTTTTCACTTATCTTGATATTGTCTTAATTGGTTTTTTGTTTTACATTATGGGTTACAAAAGGTTTTCAAGGTGACAGACCAGGGGGCATTTGCAAAGAGCTGTACTTTCTTTCCTTCTTAGTGTCTCCACAAGGTCACTCAAAGGGATTTGAAAACATGGGCTCTAGAACTGAATATTTTGGCAAGACACAAGCCACCAAACTCCTTAAGGTGAACTCAACAACCATCATTCTTTGTCTGATGCCACTTAGTCAAGTAGATCACATGCATCCCTCGATATTCATCATCCTTTATTTACAGGGCAATAAAATGCATGTGAGTTGACTGGCATGACACATGGTTGGTGAAATAATTAAGTTACTGATATACAACCTTTTGCAACATATGCATGCAATGATTGCTGTATTGTTTTTTCAATTGATTTATTCGCTACTGACAGTAGTGATTTGCCGAGATCATTGCATCTCCTTGGTTTTCATCTTACATCCTGTGTCATATTAAATAAGGCCATATTGACTTGTTCACCTTTACTTTTGTGAATATAATCCCTGATTTTCTTCTAGAAGCTACCATCCATCCTCCGACCCTCCAAGTACACCTCATTCATTTAACCACAATGATTTACCACTTGAACACTTCATGGAGGCATGTCCTTTTTTCCTTTCCATCTATGTTATTTTCCTCCATTTTGGTTTTTCCTTTTACATGATCTCACAAGACCGAGCTTCGCTCCTCGCATTAGCAAGAACAAATCATGCAAGACCTGATTACTGCATTCTACTAATAAACAAGTTGTTCTACATGAGAAGACCATTTTTCTGAAAATGTAGGAGAATACGAGTGCGGATGATTTCATACAACTTATTGCTAAGCAAGCATTTCACATTCTAAAATATCTTTGTCCTGCTAAAGCTCTGTCGATTTTTAAACTCACCACATATATTGCTTCTTGTGGAGAAGGTGGATGGCTCCATCCTGCTGCCCTGGGGCACAGGAGTGACCATGCCATTCCTTTTGCAGTCTGTATAAAAGTCATATTAAACCAACCTATTATTAGGTACCATAGCTGTCAACTGTCTCCATGTCATGTGAGTGATTTTCAGCCAATCCAGATTTTCTGGAATCAGCGGATTCTGGAATTTATAGTTTCATTTTCCACAAGAAAGGAAGTGCCAGTTGGACTAGCTGACAGATAACAAAAAGACTAGAATAAATGGATTCCATGTAAAAAGTATGTTTTCAATCAGAGGCACTTTTTAACTAAGCACTTTTCATTTTATGACTCAAGCTGCCATGCGCAGTTTTGGTGGTATTGATTTTTCGAGATGTATTGCTAACTGTTTCATTTAAGACTTTTGGGAATTTGTTGCCAACACATCCATTCAGGCGACCATACCTATTATCCAAATGTATTCGCTTGTTAGTTGTTTTATCATATCCACTTTTGCAAACGATAGAAACAAATGTTGGGACGGTTACCATACTAATCTTCATCAATAACTAGAAACTGCACCTTAAAGTAACCCCCATTACACAAACAAACCCGTCTGATATCTTAGCTATCATGCAAGTTGCATTAACCCTTAAACTAATCGCCTAAAGCACCTACAGCAGCACTGGTCACATTTGCATCAGAACATATTTTACACTGAAAAATGTAACAAAACACAATTTCTTTTAGTTAGGACCTAGAAATTGAACATGCAGATCAACAAACAATGTGTAACATACTTTATAAATGCAGTTTATGAATGTAATTGATGTGTAACTCAACCACTAAAGCGCTTTCAGAAGCAATTGATAACATAACTGGATAGGCTGTTCCATCCTGCACGTGTGTGCAATATCATTAGGTGCTCCTAGAGCAACCTGGACCATGTCCCCGACTACATAATAAAATCCACTCTCTGCACCTTGTGTACTAACATTCTGAGTGAGCATAAATGCCATAGAGAGTGCTGCAGCAAAACATGAAGCGGTGGTTGAAGCGCATTTCATAAAATAAGCATTGTTTGCCTTTGTAGCATAACCAAAGACACCCGTAAACAAGGATGTAGTCTGTCAATGTAACCCCCCCATAAGATGCTGGAATCTCTGGGGTGGCATTCATGACGGTGGAAGGTAGGAGTATCCCTGGGACCACCCATGACGTACCTAAAAGGCACCCTCATGGGCTCACTGTTGGCTACTATTAGGTTACGTAAAATTAATGCATAGCCTGAAAGCCTCTTTGCTTGTTCACAAGAGTCTGTAATATAGCTGCATGTGCCCCATCAAAGATCTTGCCTCATTTTCAACATGCCATGGCTTCATGCATGTAATCGGCAGCTCAATGCTGTGGACTACGAGCACAGCACTCTGCAGGCAGCGCCTTGCATTAGTACTGCTGCAGCCAGGGGGGGCTGCAGCTGGACACTAACCAGCTGTGGGAGCTGTCCAGGTTAAGGGGTAGATGCATAATTCCAGCCCAAAGTACAGGGACCATAGAGGCCTTAGAAACAATTGTAGAGATTGATTGTGGTAAAGGGGAGCCACTGTAGCTCCTGAGGTCTGCCCATGGGGTTTGCAGAGTCGCTGCTAGGAGCTGTAGAGTGTTTGTGTTAGTGGACAACTACAAGGTACTGCTGACATGGGGCCTTTAATGACTTATGGCAGCTGTCCATGCCGGCGCTCCAGCTGGAGGCTGGATAAGGCATAAGCGGTTGGGAGCTGTGGAGAGCGAGTGGGTAACAATCATCACCAGATTCGAGGCATCCTGGAGCACTTAAAGTTCATAAGAGAAGAAAGAATGTGGCTGTTTCCATGAAAAAGACTCTATTCCGTAGCCCTGAGATAGAACCCAGAACCATAATCACTTCTTCAAGGAAAATCTGCAGACTTCACATATGTAGCAGCCAGAACAGCAGACTCTCATGTTGGCAAACACCCAGACTGCTTACTATGTCCCGGTTGGTTATGAAGGATTGATATGAGTTTAGCTTGGCTATTATAGAGTAATATAAATTAATGCATAACCCTGTTTGTCAATATTAGTTCAAAAAGGCTTCATAATAATTTACTTTTGCAGTTGGCCTCTTACACCCACATAAGACAGAACCCTTATATGTCATGTCTACCACCCAGCAAAGTGCAAGCCCACAGCAACAAACCACCCATCATCATTTGAACAGGCATAAAATAACTGAAGAGTTATGCCACATACTGCCAGGGCTGGAGTGGGAACCAAAATCGGCCCTGGCAAAGTGCTCAGCTGCACATACTTCCCCCCCCCCCCCCCTCCCCCACCGGAGGTTGGGGGTGCTGCCGAGCTCTTTGCCAGGGCCGGTTTTTGACCAATTTAGTTACAGGGCCGATTTTGCAGCTATGCTGCAAAAACGGCCCAGTAACAAAAACGGCCCACAACCGTGCGGCGCACCGGGACATTGCCCGGTGCCCGCTTTGGCCAGTCTGGCCCTGCATACTGCTGCCCACCACAGGACTCTAATTTAGTCCACCACTGCGTGTCCCAACTAACTACTTGCTATGACAGTTTCTTGGCATCTCACAGTGACATTCATACAAGGGATGACCATAACAAAGTCCATCCCATCAGATTTCTTGTTCATCTCTCCCTTAACCCAACCCTATGCCTGTTCAGTATCATAAACACAGGAAAAAAATCTCAGGATCGACAACCCTGTGCATTGACCAGCTGAGTGGATTGTGATTATAAGAAATGCAATAAAAGGAACTGGAGAGCTGATCAAAGCTGCCAGTTTACCAAGAACCATAAACTATACGTCTGCCTCTTACACTTCAAACAGACTACTAAACTCTGTGCCCCATAACAAGAACTTAGAGGTGCGCAAGCCAACAAATTAATGAGGAGAGCCAAGCCAGAGCTGAGCCAAGGGTTGAGACTGGCTCTAAGAGCTCGTGCAAGAGTCGAGCCTTTAAATTATTTGCTATGTAAATCAGGCAAAAACAAAATTATGATAAAGTGAGAGTTTTAGAGCAAGCACTAAGAAACATCTTTCCCCACCCTGCAGATAATGCTATTAGTAAAATAGGAGGCAAGTCAATTATCAGACATATGCTAAATGTGGCCTAGATTCTTATCATAGAGGAGGCAACATTATCGGCAATTACATCAAACACTAAAGAGTTTTTTTTACATCCAGTACATCCTGAACTCAGGTATTTGAAGGTGATCTCATATATGATATTGAACAAAAAGAGGCTCAGTGAAAGAAAGCAGCCTAGGATCACATAATTTGGTCAGATACGGAAGGTGGGATTGATCCCAGATCTTCCAGTTTCACACTGTACATTTCAGCAAGTAGATGGGTATCCCTTCAAGACATCAATGGTTAATCCTTTGTCCAAAATTGCTGAGATAAGATTAGAGCATTGGTGACAGATGGAATCCAGATTTTTTTTTTTTTTATTGTATGTAGCACAAACCTTGCTCAAGCACATAAGAGCACTTGACCACAAACTACGTTAGACCTTTTTTTGGGTAGAGGGAGATTTCCAGAGATTCACAGGGTGCTTAGCTGAGGCCGAAAACCCAAGCTGGCTCCCGATGTTGTATGGTAGGCAACTGTAGCCTATAGGCCACATTGCCGCCAATGAAAGCTCAGCTCGTTTTGGTCTCGAGGTTCCAAGAGGACCTCTGGCTGTGCCAGAGTCAGGCTCACCCACCTATATGGTAACTGCATCTTGGTGGTCACCATTTGCAAACGTTATTCAACATCCAGTACAAGTTGTAGCCTTGTTGGGCATTTCTACTGAAACACCGCCATGTGTTGGAGAATGCCTTTCTCCGTTAGAAGAAACTTTGACATCGTGTTTTAATTGCTAGGCACATTATTGCTGAGATATCAAATAATATTACTGTCGCCGAATTTATGCAAATGATTCAGTAATGGCGTAATGAATATGTTATAAATACCTCAATTTTGCACTGATTTATTAAGGTTTGTATTTGTTTTGTATGATGAAAAGCAGGAAGTAGTATGTGCCTAAATTTTAAAAAAATTGATTACATATGGTATTAAAAGCTGCATTTGATAGTTAAGACGTAATACTAATTACGTTTTCTTAGAACGGTGTTTATCACATGCAATTCAGCTACATTGCGATGACCGTTCATCAGCTTCGGGAGTGGGAGCAGCAGACAGTGTTCAAGCTGTGGCTGCTGAAACAAATAGGCAAAAAGTACCCCCTTCCCAAGTAATTGGCATTTAAAATTCAACAAACGATGAAATAGTTACACATACATCGTGTAAGAGAAGGCCTTTGATGCTATTGAGACATCGTTGTACTGAGTGAGGCTAAACCAGAAATGGACAGGCAGAACGGTAGTAGTGCACGCACCTTGCTAATGCCACGAATAAAATGATTGCAAATTAAACTTAAAGCGCACACAAAGATATTCCACTAATACTACCTGAACTCTCTAAAGAAGTTAACTCACAATTTCTCTCCGAAACAGTATAGCAAAACAATATGGACGCAGTGTTTTTTTTTATTCCTAATAACAAATAGAATGTTTTCGGACTAATGTTCCACAAAATATTTCACCACTTGGATATTGCAGCTTCAGCGCACATCAAGGGAGCGTAGCGAAAACTTGGAAGCGCTCTTACCATCCTTCAAGTCAATGAGCCCGAGGTAGTGCAAAAGTTTCAGAGAGGAGCACACCACCACCACAATCCCTAAGGTCTGCAGCCCCTCCGACTCGCCGTCACTCCACATCCTCCGCGGCCCCTCGCAGACACCCGCCGGCGCTCTGAGGAAACAGCTGGCGCAGCGCTAGGGCGAGAAACCATCTGTCTGCCGCCGTCCTCCGCGCTGCTGCGCCCGCGCGCGGCTCATTTTCAGCGCGCGCCTCTCCAGTCTGTCCTCGCGCTGCTTCCTCCTCGACGCTGCTCACGGTGCCCCCCTGCGCTCCGCTTCCACTCCGCGCCCTTTCTCCCACACGCTCACGTCCATGTCAGCTCTCATTCTCAATTCTTATCCTTGTCTGCGACTTCCGCTCTCCTCAGGGCAGTTCCCAAGTGCCTCCCCCCTCCCCGCCGCAAACAACTGTTCATACACTGCACCTTAGCGGCAACCGCGGGCTCCGAAACACCCCACGTGGTTTCTTGCTTTCCTTCTCTCCAGGAGTGATTTCCTATGTTTAGTCATTTATTTTTCCAAGGCGAAAGCTTTCCCTGATTTCCAATTACCCTGCTACAAAGATTCATGAGAGGGGAAACTCTTCCAAACTCCTTGCATTTTTTTTCTTTTTTTCCAGCTGCCTTTGTGATTTGTAAACGGTGTGTTCCGCACTTTACTAATCGCCTTCTGCTGAAAGAAAACCACCCCAGGTAGTGGGGTGAAATGTATTGGTTTGTTTTTATTACCATATGCAGATGTGCACATTCTGAAGCAGATGTTCTCAAATGCAAGCTCAAGTTGCCGCCTTCTACTACTAATACGCCTATCTAGATCGATGTATTTCTCTTTGAACAGGAGCAATGATTTTTGCATGGAGAACACTTCGGTGGAATTTACCTTTTTATACCCGAGTCTATGCAACAAATAACAGATTAGCACATGTCCCCCATTTGCAATCCAGGACCTACGAAACAGGCCACAAATAATGAAATGTATTTACATAAATAGCGCTCCTTTAATCTTTTTATTAGTGTTGTTTGAAAACTCTTTTTCATATGAGCACTTTGTTCCATGCACTAGAAGCGTCATGAAGCCAAGGCTTTTTGCCATGTTGCACTTTACAAGTACTACCTGGACTACATATATGTGCAAAATGTAAGGTTGTTATGACACACGCTGACAAAACAGACAAAGGATCAAGGCAGGTGGCGCACCTTGGCTCTGTAATTATAACAAGAAATCCCGGTAGTTCTCTCAATTACACTTTTTCATATTTATATAGAAATAGGGCGAAGTGCGTGAGAATATGTAGGAAAGCGATCTGTAAGGCATGTCTGCTTGGGCTTCCTACAGAGCACGTGACACCAATGTTATTCCTTGGTTGCTGGGCTTTACGAAACTTGCCACATTCTCACAAATACATCTTAAAAGTACATCTACCTAAACTATTAAGATAAATATTCGCCATGCTGCCCCAAACTATGTTCCTAATATTAGTGCAGTCAATGCGTGTAATTGGCACACACTCACACTTTGTTAATCAATGACGCATTCACAATAACCTAAAGCTTTATCCTTGGCAACAGGAATAAAAATGTACACCAACTTTAGCGTTTTTTGGACCTATATCGTAACCATAATGTCCCATCAATTGAAGTTTTTTCAAGAAATATTATGCATTTTTCGTACTGTAAATTTTGATTTTAAAGACAACAGGAATCTACCTTTGAAAATTCTCATTCTTCGAATTTATTTGGTTTTATAATGATGTACTTTGACCCCTGCCACAGTACTGCAGGTACACCCTGAATCTCCGCCGCAGCACCAAGCAGATGGAATCTTTGCTCTTGGTCATGCTTTGAGACCAGTACCTTTGCCTGCAGCCCTTGATGGGTACAAGGCAAAGCCCGCAGCTTTGCCTCCAGTACCCATTGGCTAAAGAGTGTGTCCATTCCCGATGGACACTGAATTCATGAAACGGCCTTCCGCCATGTTCTGTGCATAGAACCCAACCCACAGTTATTACAGATCGGTGTACATGGGCCTGGGCATGGTTGAAGGCCAAGCCCTGTCCTGAAAGGATAGTATAGACAGAGGTCTATGGCTGAAGGCATTATCTGCGCAGAATACAGGTTGTACCCAGCTGGTTCTTTAATCAAAAGTGCAGAGAACAAGCCATGATTCAAAGCCATATCTTGTGCTCAGTACCCACAAGGCATGGCCTTACCCCATACACTAGAGGTAATGTTGCTTTGCGTTTTCATTATTGTGAAAAATACGCTATGCCCAACGCTGGATTCATTTATTTTCTTTTGGATGGAGAACACTTGACTGCTCAAGGGAAAACAACTTTTGTAACATGATAGAATTGTTCAGTCTTTAACACTGTATCAATTCATTGGTGAACGATTCAAATTGGTGGAATACTGAAAGCTCTGCTTCGTGGGTTTCCTTTATCTTTTGCATGGGTCTCTGACTTTTAGACGATTCACTGAAATCCCCAGCGCTGTATATTGAAATCCACGTAAAAAGATCTGCATGTGCGCTCGCCATCCACACTTTGTATTGCAAGCGTCAATATGTAAAGCTAGCCTTTAGACATTGTCAATGATTGTTTTGTTATGGTTTTTACTTGGTAAAACTGCTGGACCCTCATCAATCTAAAATAAAATCAATGGCTAGAAGCAAAAATATACTTTGATCTCAAAAAGAATACATTGCCGTAGTAGTCCCTGGTACTGAATGAACTATTTTGTGTGTGGATGTTCACCTGTGAAATGCCTTCACTCACAGTGAAGTTAGCCAATAGTAGAACAACGCTGACTCCAGTGGTGTAGCCAGCCACTCTGCCGCTCGCGGTGGTCCTTGCCCTTCCTGCCTTGAGAGGGGAGGATTGGACTGGTATGATATTCCCGCTATTCCCGCTCTGTGGCAAATGCATGGAAGTGCGTGAGGTACCGTCCCCCCAAACGTGGAGCACCCCACCCGCCCTTGCTACGCCACTAGCTGACCCTCTTCCCCATGATGTAGTGGATAGAAGAAAAATGTGAATGACACTGTAGCACACCAATGGATGATGAGGCTTGACTGAAAGCTCTACAAAATAAATATATTATACATATAATTTTAGTAATATCAGGAGGTCGTGGATAATGCCCACCCTAAAAATGAATAGGGCATCTGCCTATTGATTTTTCTTCAACTGACTGATAGAAAAAAGTCCTTACTTTAAAAACTAATGAAAAAGCTAGAAGTGTTGAGCGCTCTTTGCAGCCTCAAACATGTTCATGCCTAACATTTGTAGGAGTTACTTTACAAGCTTGCGAATAGCCACAGACTTCGGGCTATTTGATGTCAGAAGCATATTGCTTGCCTACCGTTACGAACCCTCTCATAGCCTGCCCTTTTCACACCCATGGCCCTGAAATTAAGACTAAGAGAAAATCTGTCATGCAATCCCCAGTGGTAACTAGAGTTTGTAGGCGGACAAATACTGATTTGTAGAAATCCCAACAGCATTTTGCACACTTGGTGATAATAAACTGAACAAAATGCTTTCTTAATTGGATCCAATGTGACTTATTTACATCGTAGTGATAAAAATTAATAATTCAAACACCACTGCGCAGTTTGTTTGGAATGCCTAAAGGCCCATTCCGACAGAAACGAACCGCTTGAAAAATTCCCTCGCATATCGCTCCAACTTCTCGAACAAGACTACTCTGGCAAATCATTTTTATCAGTTTTAAAATTTAATTTAAATGACATCAAAACACTAGTAGAAGCAAGAGAGAAACTCTTTGAAGACTGGTACCGAATTGACATACTAATGTGCCTTTTCTGCCCCTGAAGGAAGCCTCTAATTGTAGAAAATGCGTAATGATGAACGTGAGATGAAATAATGATGTGACAAAAAGCCACAGAAGTCGCCGCCTCCCTTCCGCCCAGCTCTTGGCTCACAGTGGCGGTTCCCTCCGCACACCACCCGGTCCAGTAATCTGTTTTAGAATGATTTAAAAGTACCTGGCTATAGTAATATATACACTTGGGTGAGCGGTCCATGTATATTGCAGTGGTTTTTGCAAGCGTCGTGTGGCGCCTGAGAATTCGCGAACCGATAAATAAATACACGACTTCCATACTGTGGGGTGTCATGGGACCAAAAGCCAGCACTGCAGACGCTGCCATAGATGGAATGAAGCCAGTATGCTGGTGGAGTGTTGCTCTTTTCTACAAATTTACCTGTGGTGAAGAGTTTCTTTTCCCTAGAGACAAGATCCACAGAGCAGCTCAGTAAAGATAAAAGTATACATTAAGTTAGATGAAATGTGTTAACATGTAACCCTTTCCAATAAATGTATTTCTTTTGCATTTGATTAGAGAGTTTATGAGTTTTTAAAATCAAATAAATATATTTAATTTCCTTAGAAAAAAGTCTGGCATTGTTGTGTGTGTATCCTTAGAGGATCCATTTGTAGATAAGTACTCTCATAGGTTATATTACCCTACCCTTCTAAATAATAAAGAAACAAGGAAGACCACCAAAGAATTATGAACACATTTCTGTTATGCTGAGTCTATTATTGTCAATTATATTTCCAACAGAATCACTAAAATGTATGTCTGAATTCTTAGGGCCGATTCACACGTTAACGTACTTTAAACTAATAGCTGCATCTGGAAGTCCAATTGTGGAATTACCGCTCCCAAATGGATGTGCACACATGTGAAAACATGCTAGGAAGGTGCAATTTGACCTGTGAGCACATCTATTCATATGTGTGTTTTTGGGCTTCTCTTTGCAAAGAATATTAACAACCACAACCTCGCAATTTTATAGATATGACAAAAAGAGGGACCCTGTTTCCTATCTGAATATGTAAATGTACTGCTTTCAAGGGCAGCACTAAGTGTGTATGTGGGATGCAAAATTGGAGAGAACACCCCAAAAAAATGGTAGGGGCATTTTTCCCCGTGTTAGAACAAAAATGCACTTGTATGCAAATGCACTTTTGCTTTTACAGTTATGTATGTGTATAATCACACCATGTACATTTGCACTAGTGTAAATTCTGGCTTCTGTTGTAACCTTTAACTCACAAAGAATTCCACTACTACTCCTTGGAATTCATGACTGTTCCAAATTCCCTGAGATACCAGCAGAATTTTTGATTCCAGTTACTGGAATTGGCCCTTTCCACAGGGTCATCCCTAAACCTTTTGCCTCCTATTTTTCTGACCCTGTTTTCATTGGCTATAGGATTCTGGGCACTTTACCACTGCTTATCAACACTAAAGTGCATATGCTCTCTGTATAAATTATGACAATGATTGGTTATCCATGATTGGCATATTTGCTTTACTGGTAAGTACCTAGTACAGTGCATCATGTGTGCCCAGGGCCTGTAAATCAAATGCTACTTGTGGGCTTGCAGCACTGGTTGTGCCACCCACATGAGTAGCTGTGTAAATGTGTCTCAGACCTGCCACTGTAGTGTCTGTGTGCACAGTTGAAAACTGCCATGCTGCCCTGGCAAGTGCACCCACTTACCAGCCCAAATCTTCCCTTTCCTTACAAGTAAGGCACCCCTAAGGTAGGCTCAAGGTACACCCCTGGGCCTTTTCGGTCCAGAGGCTCCCTGAATAAAATACACAGAAGTGCTTCGGAAAATGACTGTAATTCTGCTAGAAGGAGCACAGAATACCTAAAACACAGAATAGCATATAATAAATGCACAGATGTGCTGTCTCTATGGGTCCCAGCATTTGTACAGGATTTACACTATATGTTTAGGGTGATATGGATATGGTGAGTCCCATGTTTGTGTGCATTAAACAACTGATTTATATGTTGTACCCTGATGTATAATGTACTCATACCTTAGATTGACAGAATAAGGATTACTCTTTTCAGGAGCTACATAATACATACACAGTAATGTTGTTTTCATGATTTTTTGTAACATGTGCAATATATGGGGATTACCTCATTGCCCTAAATGTGGTATGACAAATGCCCGGTTGGCAAAGTGATTTGTGTGATTCATAATCTATGCATTATTAGGACAATTGACTGGTTAGCAAAGTGATTTGTGATCTATATGACACCATGGCAAGTGCCTAGTAGCACAGTGATTTATGTGATTGTGGTCTAATGTGTTTTATGTATAATACAAAGGATATTTTTATATAACCTGGTGTGGAGTCTCTTGTTGTGGTATGCCTAGAGTGTCACTGGTGTGTGTGCGTTGTGCTAATGCTTTACACTTTGCCTCTGGGATAAGCCTGACTGCTCAGCCACACTACCAAGAGGGTGAGCAGGGGTTATCTTGGGTGTGTAACTCCATTACCCTGACTAGAGTGGTGGGTTCTCTTAGTGCATACCCTAGTCAACCAGAAACCCGATTTCTAACACCAATGTAATCTGAACTATTCTCCAAACTGCAATACTTACTCACTACTTTTTGTCTTTTTTAACATTTCTATTTGTAATATTTTATTTGAATTCCTTTCTTACAACTTTTTGTCTTTTTTACCTTTTGGTATACCGGCGCACAAAAACCACAAAGCAAATAATTAGTATAGAAACAGAAATGCACTCCTTAGGCAGAAGGAGCTGGATGCTGCACATGTCGCTGATTTATGTTCCTCTGCCCACTTCTGTAGGCTGGGCGGGTATAGTCTGTAATCTGTAGATGCTAGTTTTACCGACAGAAAGGAACTGGTATCACAAGTGTATTCACTAATGTGCCTTGCAATATTTAGCATTATTTATTGTTGTGTTTAAATTTTTTTTATGTTGAGTTGTGCATGTTTTACAAGACCACACTGTTCAGTGGCACAATGAAATTTAAGAGTGCCCACCTGCAAGGTACATGGAGTGGCCCCTCTCCGGACTTAATCAGGAGCTCTCAGGTCAGGGTACTGTGCTGAGGGGGCCCCAGGGAGCTTGGGTTCCACGCCCACACTGCGGATGCTGAGGGGGCTTATGTTACACCACTGACACTGTTATTACACTGGGCAGGTAGTAAGTAGGCACCTCACAAACAAATATAAACAAGCTGGCAGTACTTAATTTACCAACATAGTTTGCCAACATCTAGTAGTTTAGAGCTTTCTCCAAAACGTATCTCCTGGCGAAAAGATCCCAAAACATTCTAGCTACAAAGATCTTGAGTGCAGTATTTTGTAGTAACGAGCCCTACCTACAAATATATGATACCTTCTCACTGTGGCGGCTGCTGCCAATTCCACTTGGGGGGACAGCATGGGTAAAAAATATTAATTAAAAAAAACACACTTACCATTTGCTGCCGGCCGCCCGATCTTCTGCTCCTTGCCTGCGCCTCGCTGCTCCTCATAACTACAATCTCCAGGAGAACAGGCTCCCAGATTCCCTACGAAATCCCAGCACTTCTCTCATGCAACTACTCCCAGCAGGAGAGAAGCACTGGGATTGGGCGAAGCAGGCCAGTTTAATGTTCCAGCAGGGATGGGGACCTGTGCCCCTAAGCAATGATGATAGCTCATAGGAACAGCCTGGAGATATCAAAGTGCACATGTTGGTGTGACCAGCCGTGGGCGGCCGGCCAAACCGATATGCGCACTTTCAGTGACTAGGACCACTCCTCCCCCTGCTGCTGTAGCCGAGACATGGCCCCACCCACCCCAGACACGCTCCAGGTGAAAAATAAAATGACAATAAAATTGTTTTATTGTCATTTTTTTTCTGTCTGCGGCATTTCACCAGTGGGGCGACACTCCTCCGCCCCTGCGTTATCCTCTCCCAAGTAAATATTATAGACTAAATTTAGTGCATATTTCTCGCTTTTAATTATAAATGATAATCCTATCAGTCGATGAACAAACTGAGGTTTCAAACTCCTGGGCGACTTTTTCATTTCTAGGACTTCCAAAGAATGAAAGAAATGCAGATTTTCCTTTGACATAGGGTCTGCCAGGTAACATTGACTTCCATATAGATGAATATGATTTGGTTGTAATCTGGATTCCATCCAGTGCCTTTGTAAGCAGCATGCAGTAAAGTAATGGGTCCCACCTGCATGTCGTGGAACTTCTTAGATATTCAGATCCATGAGCCCATGGCTGTCGGAGAGTCCTTTGTTTCATGTCAAGTTAACTGGCTCGGACACATTGTGCTTTCCCATTATCCGCGTGGGGAGATACGGTTTGGTGAATAATCTGCTGGTATTTTTCGCAGATTTTCCCCAAATCTGCGGAGTTTAATGTAGCTACTTACTGCCTTCTCTTTGCAGATGATAAATATCTGAGGGGGTGCTGGTGGGAATCAGGGAGTGCGGGCTGGTGGCAGGGGGAAGTCTGATGGTGGGCAGGTTGTAAGCTCTCAGGCGGTACCTTTTTCAGCTCCCCCGTGGTGCTTAAAGTGGTGGGTGCAGGATGGTCCTGTGCCCTGCAGCCTCTGCCCTGTTTTTTCCAACTGCGAAGTTGCACCCAGTAAAATCAGTTTCATGTTTTTCAATCTTAGGACTATCTACATACACCAAATGGACAACAACCATAATCAGATTATTTAATGACTATTCAGTTGGGAAGAAAATACTAGCCACCTATTTCATATGTTATGTGAAAGAAATTCTGTATGTTTTGATACCTTCTTACAGAGTAACATTTTGTACAGATTTATCTCTCTTCATCCAGTCCTCAAGTATCTAAAACACATCCCTTCTGATGAACTCTTGTCCATGCTTTGGTGCTGCTCTTCTTGGTATATGATGACATTGCACTGATGCTACCTACCCTATACGCGAGCTTTGTGTTAGAGAAGCTTACATTGCTGGTGACTGAACTTTACTGGATTTATTTGTGCGATGGAATCTTGGTCCTTTGATGCTCATGTTCTACCATATCTGTGTGGTATGGTGCCTATATACCCAGATATTGCTTTGCTGTGCCTGATCTGTGTGTTTATGTCTGTTTGGGATATGTAGGCACTGATGGTGCTGTGCTGGATCTGTCTCTCTGTGTATGGGAAGCATGCGCTCTGTGTCTTTCTTCTTGCACCCTCTGATCCCTGCTGCTAGAGCCAATTGTTTTGCTGTTTGTATTGATAATTTTGTTTCCCAACACATATTATTATTATTATTATTATTTATTTTTGTAGAGCGCGTAGTCACCCGGAGGTATCCCAGCGCTAAAAGATCCTATCTCCTAAGTTAGGAGGAACAAGGGAGAAAACGAGGGAGAAGAAGAGGAAGGGGAGGGGGGGCAGAGAAGATCAGGGTTAAGGACATACAAGATTCACTGAGGAAAAAGGTGAGTTTTGAGCCGCTTCCTGAAGCGGAGATATTGTGGTTCGAGTCGCAGGTCGCGGGGGAGTTGTGGTAAATATAATTTACCTATGCTGAATTTCTATGCGGTAAAGTTCAATAGGAATAACTCAATCAAAAATGAGAGGCAGAGTCCGTGGCATCTGAGTTTATAAGGGTTTTATTCCTTAAAAAGGAATTGGTTCGAACCAGGTATCATGTTCCATCACCACGAAGGTTCAGGAAGGGAGAGACAACGCTTTATTAACAGAATACAATATATATAGTAAATGCATTTAATGGTGATGGATACAGAAGGCGTAACAGCTGAGAGAAAAGAGATAAGAACACATGTACGTAACAGAAGGCGTGCACGAGGGCGTACACGGAGGTGTGTGCTAGACAACGTCACATGAAAGTGTCACAGGTGGGTGGATCCATAGAGGAATCCTGCAGTGTCAGCAGAAATATATGGCAGAGATGCGCGCGCAGCAGCATGACGTGTGATTGACGTGGAACTGGAGGGTGAAGGGGACTTGACATTTAGCACTATACGTGGAGACAGAAGTTTGGCGTGTCAGAACAACCTAAACCCAAATCATATCTAATATCTTGTGTTTGAGGAACTGTATTATCTAGAAGGAAAGGTCTCTCGGGCAGAGGCTATTCTATACTGACTGCTAGTGCGTGCATATGTGTCTACGTGTCTACGTGAGATGCGAGGGGCCATGGGCCTACCATGGTAACAGGAGCAATGAATTACTTGCACGGAGACAGAAAGGCCGGGCCCTTTGCTCTGCAGCTGGGGAGATGTTTTCCTAAATCACTAGACAGGAATGTATTTTCGAGGAGCGGAGCAGATAACTTGAAGGCAAAATACAGTCTTGGCAGGCAAGCAGGCCGAGCCAGGCACCGCTAGCCGCGCAGGGAGTAGGGTAAGGGTCATGGATGCAGATCCAGGTTGCAGCTTTCAGAGACAGAAGGCATAAAGGGCTCGATGGCAGGAATCAGGGCCTAACTCGCCAGAGCCAGAAAAACGTGAAAGTGCACCATGTAAAGACGGTGGCACGGCATACTTAGGAACGGAATTATCGACCCATTCATGGTGGATCTGAAAGAGGACATGTTAACGTTGGACGCAAATGTATTTGCGTCTTCATAGCGGGTTGTGGAGGGAACATACATGTACTTGAAGCACGTACATGGAGCCGTTGGGGTCTACGTTAGGGGACACAATTGACCATAAAAATTCATATTACCTCAGAGTGAGTTCCAGAGTCGTGCAGTATGGACTGAGAAACGTCTTCCTCCTGATCGGGCTTTCTTGAATCTGGGGATAGTGATGAAGTTTTCCGTGTCCGATCGGAGGGGTCTTGAGGATTTGTAGGATGTGATGAGTTTCGTAAGAACAGGGGGGCCTTGATTTTGTAGTAATTTGTGAGCTAGACACAGGGCCTTGAATTTGACCCGCTCCCTTATGGGAAGCCAGTGGAGGAGTTTAAGGGCCGGTTTGGCCGAAGCTCTGGCAGGGGTCTTTGTGAGAATCCGGGCCGCAGTGTTCTGGATTCTCTGGAGCTTTTTCAGCGTCGCTTCGGGGGCGCCCAGGTAGATCACATTGCTGTAATCAAGCCTCGAGAGTATTAGGCCTTGAATTAGCAGCTTTTGGGAGTTGGTGGGCAAGAGGGGCAGGACTTTCCTTAACGATTTCAGGAGCCCGAAACAAGTCCCGGCTACTTTCTTTGCCTGCACGGTAAACGAGAGGTCGGTGTCGAGCCACACACCCAGACTTTTTACTTCTTCTTTAGGTTCAGGGGGAGGGCCCAGACAGGCTGGCCAGATATTCGGAAAGAGTGTGAGTCCTTTCGGGCCAAAGAGCAAAACCTCCGTTTTCGAACCATTTAATTTTAGGGCTGAGGTGTTCATCCAGCATTGGACCTGCGCCAGGCAGTTATATAAGTCTGCTGGTTGTTGTCTGGGGTGAGATTGTGATACAACTAATTGTGTATCGTCAGCGTAACTGACGACGCTCACTCCGAATGGGATGATGACCTCCTCCAATGTGGACATATAGATATTAAATAATGTGGGGCTCAGGGAGGAGCCCTGGGGCACGCCACATTGGAGGGGAATTTCGGAGGAGCAGGCGTTATTCTCCCAGATCTGGTAGGTCCGTTGAGCCAGGAAAGATGAAAGCCAGGCTAGGGCAGAGCCCTCTACACCAGCTCCCTTGAGTCTTTTAATGAGGAGTTGGTGGTTGACGGTATCGAAGGCCGCACTTAGGTCGAGGAGGATCACTGCCACTGATCCTCCTCCATCCAATAGCGTTCTGGCCTCCTCTACCGCTGCTAGGAGGGCGATGTCCGTGCCCTGCCCTGGACGAAAGCCCGTCTGGGAATTTTTTAGTATGTTGTTGGCCTCCAGTAACTGGGAAAGTTTTTTATTAACCAGTTTTTCAGCAATCTTGCTGATTCCTGGGAGTATGGAAATGGGCCTATAGTTAGCCAGGTTTTCGGGATCGAGGGACTCCTCATTCCATACAACATTTGGAAAAAGAAGCACCCAGTAAAGCTACAAATGTGTTAATGCTTCTATATACTCTAAAGGGCAAAATGATAGTCACTTTCATTGCTTGTTGTAAAATGGGCCTTAATAGGCCTATTATTAAATGGACCAGAATAAAATCAAATTGTCAAGAGCAGCAACTCTGTCTTACTGCAGTTTAAAGTGGCCTGGCCCATTTATAAATGCCTACATTTGACTTGAAACTGTTGAATATTCAATAATATTTAGTACACGGAGTAGATATGTCATCAATTCAGTCACATCCAGCCAGTGTGATATCTATATACAGTTAAAATTATCTCAAAGTATCTAGTGCTTGAAAAATACTTACCGTATTTTCCGGCGTATAAGACGACCCGGCGTATAAGACGACCCCCGACTTTGGCAGAAAAATTTTAGGTTTAGTGCTATACTCGCCGTATAAGACGACCCCCCACTTCCAGCGCAGCATAGCCATTCCGAGTATGTACCGGTATTTTGAACTTACCGTATTAGTCTAGTCCTCCTCCCTGTGGGTGAGCAGTAAGGCTTTATCAGTGGGCAGTGGGTACCTATAAGCGTTTATTTTACAAACTGAAAGACTGAACGCAAAGAAATTGGTTGTAGAAACAATCTTGCTTTACTCGGAAACATTTTATTTAAAACCATATCAAAAACTGTCACTTCTGAATAACGGCAAACATAAATAACGTAGTGCATGAAACAGTGCAAGTGCATTAAACGTTCCATAACTTCCCATAAATCCAAGCGATTTCTACAGGATTTATAACGTTCCCTTTAAAAACCTTCAAAATCCTCCTCTTCGTCATCTGATCTCATAAGTAAGTCTATGAGATCTTGTGGTACATCTGTAAGGCAGTCATCGTATGGATCTTGGACCAATTCCGTATCAGATGATGTGGTCTCTTCTTCGGCATCCTCTTCACCTTCCCACAGATAGTCGTCCTCCATACCATCTAATGAGTTCGATATGCCACACTTCTTGAAAGACTTTATGACTGTTTCTGCATCGATGTCGTTCCAGGCCTTTATGACAAAGTTGCACAAAACATCCAACTGTGGCGCACGCATGTTTCCTCCTTTTGTGAATGTTTTTTCACCGCTAACCATCCACTCATTCCACTGTTCTCGGATGCGATCTTTAAATGGCTTGTTTAGGCACACATCCAGTGGCTGCACCAACGATGTCAGTCCTCCAGGTATAACAGCAGCATCCGTTTTCAGTCTTGCCAGCCTTTGCTTGGTGCTGGGAGTTAAATGAGCCCTGAACATATCCCACACCAGTAGACTACGCCTTTGTAGAAGTCCACCTGGTCGCCTGCTCCATACGTTATCAAGCCATAGCTTTACCCCTTCTTCATCCATCCATCCTTTCTCATTCACATGCACAAAACAACCAGCAGGAAACTTGAGTTTCGGCATTGTTTTCCTTTTAAAAATAACCATTGGCCTCAGTTTGCCACCATCAGCTGTGCATGCAAGTACCACAGTGAAACTGGACTTCTCATGTCCTGTTGTTTTTATTAAAATTGTCTTTTCGCCTTTTTGATGGACAGTTTTGTTGGCGATCATATCAAAATTCATCGGAGTTTCATCCATGTTTCCGATGCTACTTAGCGCATACACATGTTCATTGCGCAGCCTAATGACGTAGCGATGGAAGCTATGCATTTTGGCATCAAGATCCGCTGGTAATTTCTGGGCAATTTTTGTCTTTTGCCGCAATACCAGATTATGCCTTCCCAAGAATCTGGTACACCAGGACACAGTGGCCTTAAATCTGTGGCTGAGATCGGGATTAGATTTGGCCCACTGAAGTGCAACCAAGCGGATTTTATTTCGGGTCACGACATACCCGCTTTGCCGATGCTCGGCCACCATGTCTGCTACATGCTTTTCCAGTTCTGGCCAATGTGGGGTGCCTCTTCTTAGTGCACACTTGCCCCTTGGCATACTCCGCAATGCTTGCTCATTTGCTCTCCAGGCCCGAACCATCTTCTCTGTCACTCCATATTGCCTAGCAGCAGCACAGGTATTATGTTCCGTGGCAAAAGCCACAACTTTGAGTTTGTAGCTGGCTTCATATTTTCTTCTCCTTGCCACTGCTGGAGCCTTGCTGAGTTCTAGACTGCCAGCCATTTGCTCTGGATGCGCTGCTGGAGCCTTGCCGGGTTCTTCGCTGTCTGCCATTTGCACTCGATGTACGGTACTGGTGCTGTACAGAATGGACAGGTGCAGAGACTGTCTTCAACACCACACGTACGGTACGGCAAATACGCTATCTGGTCACGAGACTGTTTTTCCTCTTAGCAACAACCAGCCAATCACGGCAAGTGCTCTACTGCCTTCGGGAACATTCGGGAACATTGTACAGTCCCCTTTCTATGCCACGCCCATGCCAAGGGGAGAGGTGAGCGTGCCAAAACGTGCCAAACGTGTCAACACACTGGGCGCTGCCATCTTCGGCGCTGGCTGCCCATTACCATGTACCGTGTTTCGGACGTCCTGCTGCCTCGTCCTGCTGCCTCGTCTGCCTGGGGATGTGAAAGCGGTTGGAGGCGCGTGTACAGCGGCAGCGGCAGTCGAGGTAAGACTCATGGCGCCATTTGCTCGCTTGTGAAGCGGTTTGACACCTTCGAGTGAAGTCCTTGCTATGAAAAAAACGCTCGCTTTCGATACTTCATGGCGCGGGGCCTGGGTGTGGACGTTGCCAGGGTCGGTGGCTGTATTTTTTGACATAAGGTGTGTTGTTTCTTGTTATTTCCTATTGTGAAGCGGTCTGACACCTTCGAGTGAAGTCCTCGCTATGACAAAAACACGCTCGCTTTTGATACTTGCACAATTCATGGCGCGGGGCCTGGGTGTGGACGTTGCCAGGGTCGGTGGCTGTATTTTTGGACGTTGCCAGGGTCGGTGGCTGTATTTTTTAACATAAGGTGTGTTGTTTCTTGTTATTTCGTATTGTGAAGCGGTCTGACACCTTCGAGTGAAGTCCTCGCTATGAAAAAGCGCATGAAAAAATACCATAAAATTTTGTACCCGGCGTATAAGACGACCCCCGACTTTCCAGAAAATTTTAAGGGGTTAAAAGGTCGTCTTATACGCCGGAAAATACGGTACTCTTGCATTGCATGTGCTGTGAGCAAAGTCCACATCCATCCCAGCATTTATGCCATTCCTGCCACTGGTTTTTGTCCCATGGTGCACCTGCACTTTTTCTCTGTTTAGCAGTTTTTTAGGCCGCTAAACCCCAGCCACCCCTCATACCAAAGATCCGGGACTCCTGAGGGAAAATCCTTAGTGTATCTTAAGCTAGAGAGTGTAGTGGGTACGGTGGTCAGCAGAAGAATCCAGCAAAGTACATTTTCTTTTTTAGTTTTTTTACTCCAGTAGTGATGAACCCACAGCAGCAGGAACATCCAGATCGGGTCAGGATCTGCAGGATTCTGATCTATCTTGACAGTTATTAGGATGTCTTGATTAGTCAATAGAATACAATTACCTCCGTACAAATACATTCTGCATAATCATATCATGCTATTAATTCATTCAATATTCAATTACTTCAATACTACATAGAGAATCTTCATTGGTCTTTCTTAACCAGCAGTAACCAACATAGTAGCCTCTTTGACCACTTCTGCATGGACATTAGATAATTACAGCATATTCATATTTTTGGGCTGTGAAGTTACACCCAGGGCAGCTGCCTGCTGGCCTTTCCATGTACATGAAGTCTAGGGTTTTGTCCAGATCGGGGCCAATGCATGTGCATTATAATTTGTGTGTTTGAGAGCATGAGTATAAGTTGTGCAGTGTAGGTATCAATGATCAGAATGTGTGCCCATGTTAAATGCTTCCCAAACACTACTGGTACACCTCTCTGTGCCGATTGCGTGGAGGGTAGTTTCTTCACCGCGGCTTCTCGTGCCGGTTGGCTGAAGTGAGGGCGTCATCTTGGGAGTAGCCTGAAGTGTGCTTATACAGCAGACAGCGGTCTAGCGGCCCGAGGCTGGTCCCCATAAAGCGGCAAATCACGCAGGGTTCCTGGTGGGCTATACAGGTGGTGGCAGCTCCTGGATCCCATTGGGGGCATTGCAATCTAAAGACAGCATTGTGGCATTGTGGCATATTTTACACGTGCAGTGAGCGATACTGCCAAACTTTTAACTTTTACTTCTATGTTTTACATTTTGCCTCTAGCAGCTAGCACATTGCTACCTCGTTTTTCGTTTTGCTTTTCACTGCTGTAATTGTGTATTTACTCACTGTCTGGCCTTTATACAATGTGAGCCTCATCAATCTTTATTGTATGCGGTGACGAAGACCATCTTTTTACTCGAACAGTTTGTTCATCTTTTAGGTGAAGAATAAATGTATGTCATAAAAATGAATGTTTCTTATGTCTTGCTGGTATTCGTGTAGGAAACCTGTTGATTTCTACAAGTTCTCCCTTTAGGTTATTTTAAGGAAGTAACATACTGCCATATTTTGTATTTGCTAAATAAGAGATTTCCATGCTTGTAACCTGCAGTGATGTTATAGAAGTAGGTCTCTGCGCTATTCAAAACGAAATGTTTACTACCTTCCCAATGATCAATATTACAAACAAAAGAGTTGGGGACCTAACAACCAAAGATTCAATTAAGGATTTTGCAAATGGTCCATGGTGGCCGCTTCCCGCCTGTCTCACAAAAAAGTTCCTGGCCTCTCCATGAACTTCAGTCTTTCTGAGATCATTTTTGCAGGGCATTTCAAGTGTGTAGTATTAAATGAGTCTTCTCTGGAAGATCAAAATATATGTTCTAACCTCTATACATTCGACCAAGGTCAGGCTCCTTGACATCTGAAAGGTGGCAAAACCATCCTCACTTGGCAATAATCCATATATGGCCCAGTTGATCATTCTCCGAAATAAGTATGGCCACACAGCTTCACACCACAGCAAATTCATTGGCTGCCTCTCCCAGCCCATTCCACCTTCAGTCACTCAGTCAAACAAGTCTGTATTCGGCCTAAGCCATAAAAACGAAGCAATAGATGTACAATACATAAAAAAATACATTTAAAATCCAATTTTTGTGTTAAACTCCACAAAGTTTGATTTGTGATACACTTCAAAATAATTTTCACAAACAAATTGAAAGCTGGCCCTTTTTTGATATCACTAGGAACCAGGACCAATGTCATTTTAACAATAAAGGGAAAGCTAACAAGATACATATCTATCAAATAAAAAATCCTCCAGCAAAGTATGTGTTATTGGTGTTCATATATTTTCCTAATGTGAAAGGCTAATTTGATAAAATTACATAACACATTTCTGGGGATCTTAGATACTTTAGAAATATTAATACTTACTTATAATATCTCAGGTTTGAATTACGCAAAATCGTGGCCAAGAAAGAGCATCTAGGCCCTGAGTACAATGTACAAAACAAAATAAAGTGACTAGTGCACTGCTTTGAGGTGTTATACATGGAATGCAATAAATCCTGCTTCCATGACCCTGACATAGGAAAGGCGAATTTAAAGCGCAGCGTGCGCAGTTTAAAAAGAGTTTGCCGGTAGCGATGTGTGGGGTTCATAATTCAACCTAAATAAAGTTTTATAAAAAACGTGTTGTTGAAATTGGGGCATATTTGACAATAGCTTCTTTAGTCTGGGCCTTTTTCCAGACTAATACTCATACAGTATTCTAAGTAGCGTTCTTTAACGCATAGGTTATGTACTGGCCCAATTGGACAGGGATTTTCATACAGTTCAAGTTAAACTAGTTTTTAAAATGATTATTTTTTTCAAATACGAGAGCCACAGAATTTGGTCTGCCCTATCAAGTGGCAGGCAGTCAGTAATGTATGTTCTAGTTTGGCCGGCAACTGGTGACCCCCAGACTTTAACCCAGAGTAGTAAAGGAGGCAAACCAATCAAGTCCTCCAGGTCTGTTCTGCAGATTTCCTCATGGCATAATAAAGTGGCTGTGCCACCCCAATGACAATAATCTACAAGTGAAACGATTTTCTACTCTTTAAAGTATGCTAGTTTTACTGTAGCCCCGTAGCCCGATTCCTTATGTTCCCACTGAAATACATTTACTCCTATATAAAGTCAGAATTTCTACAATCGGTTTGTTTTTTAGCTTTTGTGCAATTTAAAATATTTTTATACTTTATTTGCTCGAGTGCAATTAATGTCAAATACCAAACTACCTTATCTTGATATTTGATATTTAATAACTCTATTTGGGCATTCATGCCATGGACGTTTCCACATTATTTAGCCAAGCAACAAATTAAAAGCCATAAATAATACAAAAATAAGTAACACATGCACAGTGCTCAAAGTGCATTAGACTATTGCTTTCATGTCACAGACAATTACATTATGTAATACAAGACAATGAAAACTATTCTAAAATTCCAGCTGGGATAAAAAGACTTCTACAAGTACCGGCTAGAAGATGAGAAAAACTGTATACATTCAATTATCAACTGCAATTTAAAATGAGTACATCAAAACCTTTGGGGTTTCCTCCTAATGTCCCACATAAGTCCTACATATGAAAACCTTATTAATAAAGTATCTTCAGCCACCTCTAAATCACTGGGAGCAGTGCTCTGGGGAAACTGGAAATCCTAAAAACTCAGAAGGAAGGGAAAAAGTAAGCCTCCTTAGTGCACTTAGCTACTCAGTGAAGCACCGCCCTGTATTGGTAAGGGTCTCCTCATCCTTCCAGTAAAGCAAGAAGAAACTAAGCACCTACCTCTTCAGAAAGTGTCTACCTCAGCTCGGATGAGTGTAGCTTACACCAACCCCCTGACTTACTTTCGCCTCATTTCCCCACCACAACTGCATATATGTGGAATTTGTCACTCTCCCCCGTATCCTGCGCTTGCCTAATGTAAAATGCTTGAATATGCAGTGCATTTGGATTCTATGACTTTATGACTAATTGCATTAATTATTATGCTTATTATAGTCAAACCATGCCATGCTTTGTTCTCCAACCATATTTAGCATTGGTGTGGGGATGTATGGCTCTGTTGAATTCTCATCAAACCTTGAATTCTCAGTTCGCAATTTAGTAATATCTGAATAAACAGAATAAACTATTTCCTAAAAGCACTGGAAATGAATTGCTTTTAGTTTGCAGGATAAAGCTGTAAGCAAACTCATATTTCTCAGTATGAACCCTTCTCTCTATCTCACACTTGTCTATTTTTCCCCCTCAACCTTTAATGTATTATTCGGTATTGTTTGGCATCACAGGTCCTGAATTTTCAGAAAATGGGTAATAAAATGCAACGCTGTAAATTATGTCTTACCAAGGGCCCCTGAAATCCTTAAAATGACACTGTGGCCAGTATTAGTTCTTGCATGCTGAAGTGAGCCCAATGAAGGAGACCTTTATGACAAACTTAGGTTGGCTATGGCTGTTTCCACAGCGTGAAACTGGTTGACTCAGACAATGTCTTTAATTGCAGTCAGGGCTGGACTTGGAACAGAAACCAGCCCTGGCAAACTGCTCAGCCGGCTCCCCCTAGGGTGAAGGGCAGTGCAGCTGAACAGTTTGCGATGTCTGGTTCTGGCCGACTTTGTTACAGGGGGCCGATATTAATGACCCCAGTTTCAAAAACGGCCCCCACCCTAGCGGCCTACCGGGGAAATGCCCAGTGCCCGCTATGGCCAGTCCGGCTTTGATTGCAGTATGTGTAGAGAAGACATCCCTAGTCTCTATTGTGCTATGAGGGCTGTCACTGTGCTAGGAAGACAACCCCATGTCTGGGCTGTGAGGAGATTAGTTTACTGGTTTTCTGTACCGAATACATATACAGTATAAAGCGGTCTGATGAATTTACAAATGCCAAGAAAATAGGGAAACCCTGTGTGTTAACTTGGTCAATGTAACTTGACCAATGAGTTTAAAGTATATGGGCAGTGTATTATTGAGATTTGGGGGTAAGTTCTCATGGATGCTGGGGTTTCTATGCAGTATTTAGGCCTTCATAGTGATAGGTAGCACAGGAAGAAACTGAAAAAACTAAAATATATATAAAAATATAATGCAATTTATTAGGTACCTCCCTTTTCCAGGGTTACATTCTAAAATTAAAAACCATAAAAACAATGTTTATGTAATTTATAAATGACACAATGTACAAAATCATTAGAAGTCAAAAGACAAAAAAGTCACACAATGTACAAAATCATTAGAAGTCAAAAGACAAAAGTCGACGCGGCGTTTCGGTGGTTGCTAGAATGGTTTCACCTTCTTCAGGACGTGTTTTGACTAGGTTTATAACAAAGATCTGGAAACAGAACGACATATTTTAGATACCCTTTCCTGTACATCAACATACAAGTTCATTTGTACTCTCTATGTGCTCTATCCACACTGCATAGCACTATCCCCACCCCTTTATAAAAACAAGGCTCGCATTAATAAGGCCTTTTCCTCTAGAATTTAAGGATACTTGACTTAATTTGCAAGTTCTTTATGTACCTTTTGACTTCTAATGATTTTGTACATTGTGTCATTTATAAATTACATAAACATTGTTTTTATAGTTTTTAATTTTAGAATGTAACCCTGGAAAAGGGAGGTACCTAATAAATTGCATTATATTTTTATATATATTTTAGTTTTTTCAGTTTCTTCCTGTGCTACCTATCACTATGAAGGCCTAAATACTGCATAGAAACCCCAGCATCCATGAGAACTTACCCCCAAGTCTCAATAATACACTGCCCATATACTTTAAACTCATTGGTCAAGTTACATTGACCAAGTTAACACACAGGGTTTCCCTATTTTCTTTGCATCTGCTCCCCTCCCTGTTACTGAACCAGGGGAACCTTCCAACTTACTTTTTGGAATTTACAAATGCCTCCATCAGTGGCGGATGGTGGAATTTGAAAGGCAGAGGAGCGTCACCTCACTGCTCATTGAGCAATGCAAAAAGAAAAGTAAAATCATAATAACAAGAAGTTACTATCATTTTATTGTTCTGTGCCACATAAAACCATGTCTTGTGCTGGGCGGGTCTAGGCTTCCCACCGTCATGGGGAGCAGGATTGGTTTGCATTCCTTAAGTGCGCATGAAGGCTTGGTACAACCTAGTGGATAACATTCCCAGCCTCCCAGGTACTGCCTGAGAAGCCAAACAGGCCGCGGGATTGGATGGCAGAGTTCGGAAGCCTGTGTGCTTCCGGTGCTGCTGATGATGGGGGAGACACGTGTGGCAGCAGTGAAGAAGGTACCTTTATTTTTTATTATTTGCCATCCCCCTTCCAATGTAGCTGCCACTGGCGCCTCTTGTTGTTTGCTTTTAACATGTGGGAGCGTTTCACATTAGCACATCAGTTTGTATCACTATATTGAGAGGCATTTATTAAAACTGTTAAATAAATGCCTCTCAATATTTTAGTGTAGTTCCTATATTCCCAATAGGCTCAGCGCATTGGAATAACATAAACGATAGTTTAGACATAGGACTGAGGTCGACTAGGTCTCTATTGAATATGTTAGACTTAATTGTGAATGCCAGTTAGCTCAGAGGTCACTAGAAACTTTCTCGAATACACAAGAAGGGATTAGTTTCTGACAACCATATAACATGACAACTTTGTTCCCCAAGAATAAGGAATATATCTCCAGAGTCGCGGAAACAATAGATGGCTATTTCACTCAGTCAATCGTGCATGCTTCGATTCACCAGAAGTGCAGAGAAATAGAGAGACGGGTGTTTTCAAATAAAAGGTTATTTATTGAGCAGTCTTCTTTCTCATGCAAGAGAAGTGAATTGCTACAATCGTAATACTTGCTATGAAGTAAAGTGCGTACAGTAAAAAGAGTATTATGAAATAATACTGAAAAATCATTTATATGGTTTCTAAGCCATAAGATACATAAAATAGATAAAATACATACAATGATAAATAATGACTAAAAGTACTCAACTGGTGCATCTAAAATACGCCTACCCCGGTGTACCTAACCTAAGTCTAGTACAAGGGAAGAAGTAAGTGAGGTGTAGCTTGAGTTAAATAGTTTCTGCCAAGAATCTATCCAAGAATTCTCTAAGGGTCTAATCAGCTCCGTACCTTGGTTATAGAATGAAGGAGGTCTTGTATCTCTCTCTGAGGACTCGACTCGTACACCTCTCGTACGCTCATGATGAGCTGAGCTAGTCATGAACCGCGCGATTTTCAAATCTTCAGCGCACAGCGGGAAAACGTGCTGCACCGATGGTGTTAAATCGCCTGCTTTCCTGTTGTTAACCATATTCAGAATGTTGATACCTTATAACATTTGGAAATGTAACATATTTATGAGACTACACATTGATCTGCTTGTGCATAATATTTCAGGAAGGCCCAGCTCTCCTCTGGGCCTGGTTCTATTCAGCCACAAATGATCTGAGCTGTGTGCAGTGTAATAAACAGAATATATAGATCAATGTGGAGCCCTGCCCTGGGAGAATCCTCGCAGCAGAGGGGATGCGCCGGATCTGCTCAGGGTTGTGCTGTGCAGCAGAGGTGATGCGTTCGTTCTGTAGGATCCACAGACAAGCTGGGAAAGTACATTCAGGCCCACATCCAGGGGTCCAGGAATGGGGTGGCACCATTTGGCAGTGTCGAACTCACAGGTCTTGGTTACAGGAGACTAGCCCTCGAAATTACTCTGGTGGTCCTGAGTACAGGTTGCAGGCGCAGTACTTCTCACCCAAGGCAGCAGGAGGCAGGTCAGCACAGAAGGCAGCAGTTCAGCAGAGTGGCAGTGATTTCAGCAGAGTGGCAGTCTTTCAGCAGCACAGCAGTCTATGTTCCTGGCAGAGTCTTCCACAGATCCAGAAGCGTACTGAAGAGTAGGTGTCTGAGATCCAATATTTATACATGGTGCCTCCTTAGACATGAGAGAAGCTTCTAGAAGTTTTCATTTGAGGTGCACAGAATTCCTGCCTCCCCAGCTCCGGGCTAACTACAGGGGGCATGCAATCCTGTATCTGAAGGCAGGACACAGCCAATTCAGGTATAAGTGGGGCTGTGTCTAACTACACCCTGACATACTGCCAGTGATGACCCATCTAGGCACACATAAGGTCTCTTGTGTGTTTGGATGTGTAGGAGAAATACATAAAGTCCAACTGCATCCAGTCATGTGACCCAGACCCAGACAACAGGCACTAAATGGCTAAGGCAAGAAAATGTCAACTTTCTAAAAGTGGCATTTTCACAAATTGCTTTCCTGCTCCCATTTGGAATTTACAACATATTAAATGTAATTAGGTAACCCCAATGTTAACGTATTGGGGGAGTAGGCCTTATAATAGTGAAAAATGAAGTTACAAGTTTTTCCACTACCAGGACGTAAAAGTACATGTTTAACTTTCTGAATACAATGCACCCTGCCCTCTTGGCTATTCATATACAAATGGTTTGGGCCTGGCAAAAGGTTTACTTTGCCAGGTCAAAATGGCATTTAATTTACAGGCCCTGGGCACATATAGTACCACTTTACTAGGGACTTATAAGTACATTTAATATGGCAGTTGGGTGTAAGCCAATTTTACCATTTTAAGGAGCGAATACAAGCACTTTAGCACTGGTAAATTGCACAGAGTTCTGAATTTTTAAAATAATGGGTTCCGAAGCCAAGAGGGTGAAGACAAAAAAGTTGGGTGATGACCCTGCAGAAAGGGTCAAGTCCAACATTTAGCATAATACTCATATTTGTTAATGTGTTAGTTCAGTAACAGAGTTCTTTGTTTATATTAATTAAATTGTATTCCAGTTATATCAGGTTAGTATTAACACTTAGGTTGCATTAAGGTAAATTATGACATTATATTTAAGTTATGTTACAATTACTTATTAAAAATGATTTTTATTTATGATTCACATTAGTATTACGGAAAGATTACTATATAGAATGTATTTTAATTGGTTTTTCTGAATGGAATTCAACTTAGGCCTTGGGTTTGGGTTAGCACTGTAGTTGGGTCCGGTTGAAAGTTTGCTTTTGACGTAGTCTAGTTCTTGGAGAAAATCCTTGGCTGTCAGAAAGTTGAGGTGCCAACTGGATCTGAAGACAAGCTCATGGACGTTGAATGACTGAATTCCAGGACCTAGGTGGCAGCATCAGCATTGGTGGGATGTTTGAGGCTCTCAAGGTCGACGGAGGGAATACTCCCAGTGGGTGAAGTCCAAAGATCCAACCCAGCAAGGTGTCATTAAAGGTGGGGTGCTGCTTTACAATGGTCCCGGGGAAGTCCTCTACATTTGGACTTAAAAATATTTTTGGAGACGTCAGGTCTCTTTCAGTGGGGTAAACCAGCAAGTTGAGTCCGACCAGCAGTTTGATGTCGATGACAGTCCGGTGGTAGCTGTAGTAAACAGAAAGAGGCTTCTTGATGGTTGAATCAGTTTAATCCAAGGAGACAGCTTACACAACCACCACGAACAGATGCAGAGTTGTAACTGATCTTAATAGAACATTACATTCCCAAGGATCCCTAAGAATCCCCAGGCAGTAGGAATCAAAACAATTCTGAATGGAACATAGGAAGGGAAGTACATGGTTAAAGGGAGAGTGAAGCACAGAATGGAATACTACACACCTTCCCCCTTAAAAAAACAAAAAAAACAACAAGAAAAAAAAAAACTTAGAGGTAGTAATCATGTAACTTTACAGGAGTATGTTTTACACGAATGCTTTTCCTAAGAGAAGAAGTATCATCGTTAGAAATCACATGACAAGGTATGGGAACATTTTCCCTAACAGAGTCATTGACATGGCTAGAAGTTGGTTCAGTGGTCAAGTTGCCATTGTCAGGCATAGATGGACTGCAATTACCAGACACAGGAACAACACGATCAACAGACTGGTTCTCAGAGTCAAAAGAGTTAAACAAAGGAGAAAAAGATGTATCATTTTGATCACACAGAGGCTTAGCAGTGGAACAATTCTGAATGGAACATAGGAAGGGAAGTACATGGTTAAAGGGAGAGTGAAGCACAGAATGGAATACTACAGTAGCCTTTGATTCTTTTGGGAAGAAACCTTGAAGAGGTTTCTAAGTCCCAACCTTTAGTGATAGCCTGGAGGTGTAAACTCCATCACTTATCCAATTGCCCGCTGACCTAAGTGACACTGCTTGGAGGTCAGGACTCCAGGGGAAGCCACCAGCAGTGTCCAGGACAAATCCAGTTTATATCTGGTCAGTTGGCTCTTCAGGAATGTGGGCTTCTTGCAGCTTTTGGGTCCCTGCAGCTTAACAGGAGGCTAACCAACTAGCTCTTGGACTTCACTCTTCTGTCCTGGGTTCAAGTGGGAATAGGTCAGGCCCTTGGGGTTTCTCTCCCCAGGTTACAATAGGTGCAGTCCATTTTCTGCAGTTCAAAGGGTTCAGCCTGTGCAGTCCTTCTTCTGTCTTCCTCTGTTTTGAAGAAGGAATCCAGGGGTGCCACTTCTATGCTTGACACTAGATTGAGGGTAGGAGAAACTCCCTGTCCAATAGAAAAGGTTTTGAGGGCCAACCTTGTCCACTTTGACATAATATCCTAGGTGTTTGGCTCTAAGAAATCTCATAGTGCACTGCTTTTCCAAATTCCAACACAGCAGAATGTTTATTACTCTGGTCAGAGCACTCGGCACACCCTAAAGCTGTGGCTAGGGACCAGAGGAACTTTCCATGCAAACCTGGTGGGCAACAGGCTCCCCCCCCCCCACTTGGGTTGGGGCGAGTCTGGTTACTTATACAATGGCAGGGGCAGGGCTAGGTGTGAGTTACATATGCCTGTGACAGGGAATGCCTATTTGAACTATGTGGAGCTGATGGGCACATCCCACAAGCCATCCTGTCTAGAACAGGTCACACCCCCTCCTTCCCCAGCAAAATCCCTTTTGTTCCCTGACTGGGAGCCATTCATATCCCCCAGCAGCCTGCCAGGTGATTAACTCTGAAAAGGCTACTAGAGGGTTCGGGCACGAAAATGGCAACATTCCACTAAGTGGTATTTAAAAAATAGTAATTTAAAATCCAACTAGACAATCAGATTTGATTTTTAATTCCCTTTCATTTGAGTCCTTGCACCATGGTTCTAGCTGATCCTAAACTGGTGAAAAACAAGTTTGGACATTTTCTAGGACATGTAAAACTTAAGAAGACATGTCTTACATTTAAAATATGTGCCCTGCCCTATTGGCATTTAGGGCCTACCTTAGGGGTGACATAACTATTAAAAAGGAAGTCTTAGGCCTAATAAAAGAGTGATTTTAACAGGTTGAATTGGCAGTTTTAAAACTGTGGCAGGCCTAAGGGCATGTTTTACATTGTCACTTTAGTGGTGGCACAATACGTTTTGCAGTCCACTAGTGAAGTTTAACTTACAGACCTTTAGTATGTAAGGCACCGTATACAAAGGATAATAGGTACGATAAATAAACAATTCAGGAATTAGCCACTTGGGCATATGTTTTAAGGGTCAGAGCATATGCACTGAACGGCAGCACCCATTCGTTCAGGGACCATACACCAGCAATAAAATCTAGCAAAAAGTGGGAGCTGGGTTGGATCACACAAAAAGGGCATTTTCTTACAGTGGGAGATGGTATTTCATGGTAAAAGGTATACAACCATCTATGTTCATCCTCCATAAAACCTTTCTATTTTCTTGAAGTGTTTTGGGCCAATGTGCTGGTGCCACATATCTTCAATAGATAGGGCTCACTACTCAACCATGAAAACTATTGAAGGCTTATGTTTGATTAGTAGACTGTGACTACACCACACATTTGGAAATTTTAGCATTTATAAATTGCCCTTTTTGACTGTTTCCCCCTACTCACCCAAATAATTCTGGGTTTCATAATTTCAGATGTATTAATGAAAATAAATAGAATGTTGACTGAAGCCTATTCATCACACGACTGGTGAGATAACTAGATGTGCTAAGCACGGCTTCCCTCCTTAGAAGGAAAGTTAATTGTCTTCTCTTTAGAACCCAGTTCAACAAAAGACATTTAACTTCCCCCAGGGACAAGGCCATCTTGGAGATTTTCAGTGTAAATAAGTGTGTTTGACTCTCCGAGTAGGCTACTTCATAGAAGCCCCATTGTATGCTCTGAAAAAAGTCTCTCTACTTCAGATGAAGTGCATAATCCTTCTGGCAACCATGTATTTTCAACTGAAGGGAAAAATACTTGGGGCCTTATGAGGTTTTACCGTAGGGCAGCGCCACAGGCCTCCCTGCAGTGCTGCCCTACGGTAAAAGAAAAGGGCAGTAATGCACCGTATATATGAGATTCGGCACATTCCTGTCCTTTTCACCTGCACCGGTGCACAATGGGCTGCCGCGTGCCAACGCAGGCACATTTGTACCATGGTGCAAGGGTGCCTAAGTTGAGGGGAGGATTTTTTTTGTGCAGGAAGGTAAACCTTCCTGCACAAAAACAATCATAAGCAGCTTTTTCATTTTTCTATGTGTACTGCAGAATGCTGCTGCTGGGATGTTGCTGGGAACCACCCCCAACAACACCCATCGCATGCCCCTTTAACACAGAAAACTGCTTTAACCTCTTCGATGCTCATGATGGCTCCCGGCCGTCATGAGTCACGGTGGGCGTGTGCTGATGACGGCAGGGAGCCGTCATGACCACGCCCGCGATTGGAATGTTCAGCACTGCAGCGGAATTTGCGCCGCAGTGATGAGGTTAAAGGGAACAATATTTACGAGGTAGCATTAAGCCAAAAAAACTGGCTTAGTGCTGCCTCGTAAATATGGAGCAGGCATCTGTATCATAGAACATCACAAAAAGTGATGTTCCGACTGCGCAAGGAGCCTCATTAATAAGGCCCTTGATCTTTTTTGGTAATTCCTTCCTAGGAATATTCCTGGAATGGTGCACATACGTTAGTGGCTGGCATGTGTCTTGTCTTAAACTACTCTTGTGCCCGCGCTACTGTTTTCAACAACGCTGAGAGTGTCGAGGTCCCAGGAGGCAAAGAGGCAGCCCACTGATCATTCTCACCTGACACAGCTGCAGGGGATTTAAAGGACCTCGCCGCTCCTGCTTTGCGGGAGCCGCAGCGCTACTGTTTTCACCAACGCTGGGAGTATGGAGGAAGCAACAGGGATTCGAGGACCCAGGAGGCAAAGAGGCAGCCCACGGATCGCTCTCACCTGACATAAACGCTGGGGATTTAAAGGACCTCGTCACTCCCGTCCCGCGCATGCGCACGCGCCGGGCGAACCCTGCGCCAAGGGTGGGCCCGTTCGAGCCCGTTCGAGTCTGAAGCAGGCTGGGCTGGGCCCACTTTCTAACGTTTGGTCCGGTACATCAGTGCTCACCAAAGTGCGGTAAAATTCATCGCCTCTGTTCAATCCTCACTATTTGGGGGCCTTAAACCAGTGAATTGCTCAAACAACTACAATGGCGAGTGGTGCTAACAAGGAAAAGATGGGCCCGAAGGGGGGGGGAGCATGATGGGAAAGTTGGACTATTTCATCAGGAGAGCTACGAACGTACTTGCCCAAGAGATAGCAGTCACGGAACGATGGCTATCACTCGATCCACAACCTGCTAAGGGTTCGTCTTTGGGTGGGCTCATGCCGGTTCGCTCTCCTATTCATGGTTGTACTACCAGCACTGATCATCCCTCTATGGTGGACTCCCTTATGGCAACTTAGGACAGTACTCCCGCCCCGGCCGATTCTGTGCCGGAGAGTAGGGTACAAGATCAGTCTTCATGTGCTATAACCAGGTCAAAGTCCGCCCCCTCCGTGAGAAGAAAGTAACTCTCAAAGGACATGTAAGGCGTCAATAAAAAGAAGCGGGAGGGTGGCCATTCGAAGAAAAACTGTCTCAATAAATCAAAGCCAACAAGGCTTGGAGAGGAAGGATGGAAAACCTTGGGACCGAACGAGGATACGGAGCCAGAGATGCCTCTAGTTGTTCCGAAGGTTCCCAACATATTAGAGGTCCCTGTGCCTATACTGAATGATGCATTCTGGGATAAAGTGGGGGTTATAATTGCTGACTGTTTGCTACCACTTACAGACAGATTGGCTGCTATCAAAGAAAATCTATTAACTCTTACCAATGCTTCTGATCGGAACTCTGGGGTTCTAGCCAGGCTAAGTCATCCCGGTAACAAGCAAACCCCTCAACAACAATTCCCCTCCCTAATACCTGACTTTCCTCTTATTCCACCTGACTGAAATTATACGGGTGTATTGAGGTCTGTGGCAGATGACGAAAGCGCAATGGGGGCTGGGAGCTCGGCATTGGCTAAAACAGGGCCAATGTTGAATGTGGTCGGGAAACAGCATTCTCAAAGTGAATTAACACCCAGAAATCTATACGGTGTGTCTGTATTCTCACATCACCAATGCAATAACAAAACACTGCTTATAAGAATTGATTTACCCCCTGGATCTAGCCTATATGTAGTGGTCCTAGCTGGAGTACCTGAGCTGAGGAATGGTAGCGAGGAATCATACCGACATTAAAGAACAAGGTCACGTACTGGCTTAACAAAAACAGACCTCTCCCACCACATGTAACCAGTGAAATTACAGATGTTGGTAGAGTGTCATGGGTGGGTTATAGAGAAAAGGACACAAAGGGAGATTGTATCCAGATAAACTTTAGAGACACACGGACGGTGAATTTTATTTGTGAGTGGTGCCAGCCCAGGCCCGTGTCAGTTATCCAGTCCCATCCCCTGTCGCATTTTTACCCCTCCGGTTCACTGTGCATTAGTCCGGGTACTGAACTAGTTCAAAATGCAGCAGGGAGTTTGGTAGCGGGTGACCACAGTCGGGGCAGGTTCATAGAACCTCTATTTCCTCCGGCCGTCCACCTGCAAAACAGATATAGTTGCCTGGATATGGTGGACTGACTGAATCCTTGGAACTTGCAGTTCACTCTTATGGATAAAAACAGGGCAGACTGTGAGATAGAGCCTGGGAGGCGGATATTGGCATTACAAAAATGTATAGTCCTATAGGGGGAGGGAGTGTTTTAAGAAGCATAGTGGGCACTTCGACCCTAGCTATCATAAGTGGCAGTCCACCCCCTATTGACAGATCTAAGGAGTCCGTAGTAGACCTAGTTCCTGAAGTCCATCCACTGCCCCCTTATTAACCAGTGTGGGCCTAATGGGGAGACACACGATGAGGTATCTAAGAGTATGGATGTGGGTGCATGGGTAGAGAAACTTAGAATTTTATCTTGGAATCTGGCAGGTTTGACTAACATGTTGACTTGTCCTGAATGGGGTTCTTTTGTGGATGGATGTGATGTGTGCCTCTTTCAAGAGACCTGGTCCCGGACGGAGCAACATCGGGCAGGACTTGCTTCGTTCATTGTCCTGGCAGTATGGGGAGGGCGAGGTCGTCCTTCAGGGGGACTTACCATTTGGATTGGCTCCCATTTGGGCTGCACGGTTAAGCTACTAAATACCTGTTCTAAAGACATTCAATGTGTAGGTCTTGCTCTGCCTAATGCTTTTGAGTTAGCATTGATTAATGTTTACTCCCGCCTTGTCAGTATAACCAAAGAGTCCAGTACTATCGAGGATTTGTCCCTTTTTATCTCAACAATCCCGAGTAGTACTTATCTCCTGGTGGGGGGCGATCTGAATTGCCAATACAAGCCCCTTGAGGGTCTGAGTGAAGATGTCCTAGCGGCAGAAGACGATCATTGGTCTATTCCTCTGATCCAGACTCCACCGTCTAGGGCATGGACGCCATTAGCTATACAGATCATGGCACTATTTCTAACTCACTCCCTACGAGCATGTAATGGTCGCACCCGTTCTGATACCCCAGCTAAATTTTCTTTTAACAAACCTGGACAAACGTCCCACCTTGATTATATTCTGGTTGAGACAAGGCTATGGTAGAAGGTAATAGATCTTAACGTTGTTAGAAGAGTTGATAGCGACCATAATGCCCTAATTCTGGAACTGGGTTTGCCTAATACCAGTAAGAGTGGTGTATTACTTTCCGGGACTAATGATGGTGATCTTACCCTATCTAATGACAGGCGTAGAGTAAGATGGCAGAAATTACTGGAACACCCGGAACAAATTGAAAAACTTTACAGCTTGGCTATCCCATCATTTATGGAGGTCGCAGCCCTATCCAACCCACCTGTGCCCCCTGATTACCTCAATAAGATGGAGGATCTCCATGAGGGCCTAGCAATTAAACTGGCAGGTGTACTTAACCCTCGGGTTCTCAAGAAGTGAAATAGGGCCCCCCATTGTTCCTGGTATAATACTACTTGCAAGAAGGCCAAAACGGAACTATTGCAGGCCATAGAAGAAAATAACAGAACTGCAATTAAAGACAGGAGGGCACACTACAAAAGGATAACCAAGTGTGCGAAGGAAGAATGGGATTATGATAAGTGGTCCAGTCTAACACTTGCGCTAGCTGCTAAAGACTTTCGTAGATTTTGGTCTATTATAAATACTGGCTGTAGCGAGCCGAAAGCAGCCATTGAACCTAATATAGCGAAGCACCAGGCCTGGACAAACTCCTGGGTGATCTTTTCAAGCATGAGCCGAAAATCTGGGGTCCTTACCTTCAGACCCTCTTTAATGCTGTCTTGAGGGGTATGGCGGTTCCTTGTACTTGGCTGCGTGCAGAGATTGTGCCTATACATAAAAGGGCTCTCCTCTCCTCCCATCCAACTACAGACCAATAAGCCTTATTGATGTCCCCCAGAAAATCTTTGCGAGACTCATTTTGGATCGCTTGCAAGATTGGATAGAGGAGTTTGCAATTCCAATGCCCACATGCATCAAACTGAATTGCATTTGCAAACGGTGCGAATCGCAAATTTTGGCCGTTTGCGAATGCAATTCATTGATTTAGGATGCATTAAGCTTTTTTGCTTTTTCGCAATTTAAGAAATCGCAATTTATTTGCGATTTCTTAAATTGCGATTGCATTTAAGAAATCGCAATTTTGCGATTTCTTAAATGCAATGCATGAATATTTTAAAATTGCTAAATCACAAATAGGAAGTGGTAAATTAACATGAAGTTAAACTTCATGGTAATTTGCGATAACTTTAAAAAATGCACAAAAGTGCATTTTTGAAAGTTTCATTATACACACACACATGTGGGCATGTGTGTGTGTAAAAAGTACTTAAAGGTACATTTCAGGAGTGCGGGGGGGGTTCTTTGGACCCCCCCTGCACCCTTGAAATTGCATTCTCATTTTGCGATTCCTTAATTGCGAATCGCAAAATGAGAATGCCTTCACATTCATACCTATGGGCCTCTAGGCCCATAGGAATCAATGAAAAGGGATTCCTTAATTGCGATTCACAAATTGTGAATCGCAATTAAGGAAAATGAAGAAATTGCAAAAAGAATTGCGATTTCTTAATGCATAGCCGTTTGCGAATTCTTAATTGCGATTCCTTGATTTTCGTAATTAAGAATTCGCAAACGGAAACATTGATGCATGTGGCCGTAAGTCCCTATCAGGCAGGGTTTAGGAAGAATACTCCCACCGTGGGTCAAATTTTTCGTTTAATACTCTTGCATTGGAAAATGGTGAGAATAGAGGGTGGCAGCCTCTATTTGGTATTCGTGGATCTCCGCTCTGCATTCGATCTTGTTCCCCGGGGGAAGCTCTGGAGTGTTCTTCTTGAGCTGGGTATCCCTACACACCTTCTATCCATCCTGATGAGGCTGCATGAGGCCAATTTTGCCCAGGTCAGATGTGGGAAAAGCGGCACCCTGTCGTCCCGATTCCCTGTTGTGCTTCAACCGACCCTGTTTTGCCTCTATGTCAATGGGATAATTGCGCAACTTAATGGAGTACAGGACAACAAAACTAAGTTTGCCATTATGTTCGCGGATGACACCCTCTTACTTTCTAAGTCTCCGATGGGTATACAGCGAACATTGGATGGCTTTGAAGAATTCTGCACCGCCCGGGGACTGGAGATCAATTATCTCAAAACCAAACTTATGATCTTTAATCCCCCTAGAACAACTCGACCGAATCCAATTCTAGGGATGATGAGACTCGAAAAGGTAGATAACTTCGACTATCTGGGGGTTACCATCAATGAGAACTTGTCGTGGGGTCCTCAGCAAACCAAATCACAACTTAAATTGGCTCAACTATCTGGAGGAATTCTCAAACTATCCAATAAGTCCACCAATAAACCTGTTGGCCCCCCGTTGGAAGTTTATAAATCGCAAGCAAGGGATGTTATTATGTATGGGGGAGAACTCTGGGGAAACTGTAACAGGTCTGAAATTACCAGGATTGAAAACGCATTTTTAAGACAGCTTTTAGGACTCCCACCTAGTACCCCACTCCTTCCTCTAAGGCTGGACCTGGGGATCAGATCAATTGACGAAGAGCTAGCACTAAAACCTCTCAGGTTTTGGCGTAGGCTCTGGGTGACTCCAGAGCTACAAAACTGTAGACAGGAAACATTGACTTATCCTAGTGCTCTGAAAATTCCCTGGCTCACTTTCATCAAGAATGAGTTTATGAGGCTAGGAGTTCTTGCTCTATGGGCTGACCCAGAGAGGGAATGTAAAGCCATTTCACGATCCACGCTTGCAACCATTTACCGTTCTGATAAACTTAATGCAGCACTGTGTAATCCTCAAATTGGCTCTGTTACTGCCTCTTTTTTGTATGTGAAAGACCATTACTCGTTCGAGCCTTTTTATAGATATCATATACCCAATATTAGCAAAAAAATTGTATGTTCAACTGAGGCATGGTGTTCTACCCCTTTGAGTTTTTACCAGTAAGTGGTCACCCCTTGCTTTGAAGAACTGTCCAGCCTGCAATTGTGAGACTGAAACTGAGCTCCATGTCTTCTTTTTTTGCCCAGCATATGACAAACCGAGGAGGTATTGGCTCCTACCCCTGTGTACAAATCTGGGCTTTCGTCATTGTATGCAAGCGCTTAGAGTGTTAAAGTCTGACACAACTGAATTTATTGTATTTGCCGTTTCGCAATTTCTGGCAGCTATGGCAGCTATGTGGCACAAGCACAGAAACTTTGCTGAATGAGTATAAGGGTATATACATATATTCTTGTGCAATGCCCCATGGCATATGACTGGAATGTCAGCCAAAGGCTTTTTACTGTATTTTTTAAAATAATTCTTTTATTCTCATTATTTTAATCGCATGTATGAATTATGCCCAACTGCCCACATGGAAAATGCTATAGAAATTATTTTTGTATTAATTAATTTATAATGTTATCTATGTGTACTGTTTTTATATGTTTTTAGTATACTTTTTATGGTATTTTTACCGAAATAAAGTTTTTTTGATGATGATGATGGTTCTTTCAATTTAGAGATTTTCAAATCGGGTTCTGTGGGGTTTTGCTATGAAGAACTTAATAATGGTAGGTCCCCATTTACAGATACATTTCTACATTTTGAGTTCCTCTTGTCAGAAAGTGCTATTGTTTATTTGAATAAAGAGCTATAGAGTCCTTTTAATGGCAAAGAATACTCTTGGACAAGCCATCCTGTCTCGAAGCCTAGGTTCATTTGAATGCTTGAAAGATTTGGCACTATAAAGAATAGAATAGCATGGAGGATATCAAGAAAATGTCTCCTCAATAGTCCAATTGTGACACAGTCTTTCTTGTTGTCATACCAGGCATAGTGGTTGTGGGGCAAGAAGTCAAAGATAATCTAAATTATTTACTAATATTCCTTTTAGTCAGGACCACATGCTGTTGAGGATATTTTAAGTTGCAACCGCGTTGCAAAATGTAAGATAGCTTAAATCAATAATATTATCTTTCTTTCTCCAGCTGAGTTAGTACTGTTTGTAATTTCAGTTCACTGTTCTCAGTATTTATTTGGTCTATGATCTTGTCACTGTACTTGTGATGTAGGTAGGGAACTAGATTTTTATAGCCAGCATCTAATTGTTGGTTGTGTCCAAATACCTATCGGCCTCAGAAGGCATTCAACACTATCCAACATCTGAATCAGAAATGTATTTAAGGAAAAGAAGACATCATCACTAGCTGCAAAAAAAGTATTTTCTAAGTGGCCTAGATCTGCTCTGGTTGTATAGCAGGATGAGAATGTACAGTTGTCTACATAGTTATACCTATCACATTGAATAGACATTCCACCTCAAGCAATTGCTAAGTGGCATTCAACACTATCCAACATCTGAATCAGAAATGCATTTAAGGGAAAGAAGACATCATCACTTGCTGCAAAAAAGTATTTTCTAAGTGGCCTAGATCTGCTCTGGTTGTATAGCAAGATGAGAATGTACAGTTGTCAACATAGTTATACCTATCACATTGAATAGACACTCCACCTCAAGCAATTGCTAAATGAGTGGTTTATTGTTCTTCCTCTCAAACACTCACCCATACCTGGTCACATTAGGGTACACACACAAAGCCACATGCATCACATACATGCACAGTGCACACCACACAGCCGCACACCTGCACAGTGCACACCACACAGCCGCACACATGAACACATATGCAGGCACACACCCACATAAGCAAAGCGCCAGATAAACAAACTTATAGTATGAAAAACAGACGTTATCAAGTTAAACAGGCTGCTAGTGTTTTGTCAACTTGGACAGAAATCCATTGCCTCCATTTAAAATGCTGGAAACCTTTTGAAGCAGCTCTAGATTTAAGCAGAGGTGCTGGAACAATTTTCAAATCTGGGTGCTGCCATCACTGTTAAATCACAAAAGTCATAGGGATTGTGAAAAATCCAAGCGTCACACACAGCGCAGGTGTAGCAAACGAGTCACACCCATTCAGGAGGAGAGTAGTTAGGGTGTGATGGGCAGCCGGTGGTGCATTTTGGAGCAAACTTTTGCAAATATCTTAATATTGGTGTAGCAGTGGACTATCCTTTACAGGCAGCATATTTTCCATTGAAATAATATCTTAATTTTCACAGTAGTGTAATTTTACTTCTTAAACTATATACTGCACAAATAACAATGCATGAACATCTGGTTTCAGGAACTAATTACCATTTGCACAGCACTCAGTAGAGGACTCTTGATTTGTTTTGATTTTATTCAAAATATTTGCTTCACCACACTTCAGAAATACACAAAGCAGTGCTTCAGTTAGGCTTTCTTAACTGCTGGTACATGTTGAAATATTTGTTCAATACATTTACACGTATGTAAATGCTATTGTTTTAGAAGTAAAATAGCACCCTACATCCTTTCCTTTCACACTCCTTCTACTCCACATAATTAACTTTACAAAACCCTTTCACGTTGCAGTCAGTAAACGAAACGTAAACGGCAATCTCCATGTTAAAAGTAGAAGCATCAATTTGTCAAAAAGCATAGCCTGACAATTGACCTCTGGCTTTGAGAGCACAGCAAATGCAGCAAGATAAAGACAACATCTCAAGGCATTTTCATTGCTGATTCACCTTTCAAACTAAAGCATGGTTATTTCTGTGTGTGGCAACACCCCATTAAGCCACTACTTCAGCGCGTGTGGAGTGAGGGCATCAACTGGGAGGGCATGCTACCTCTGGAGCAGGCTTTCTTAGATTGTTTTGCATCCTCCAATACTGGCTTCCGAAGAAATTTGAGGAAGGCTATGAAAAGTAGTGCAGCAAGAGGTATTGTAGTGTAACATGTTTATCAGTACATAATCTCTTAAATCCGGTTATGAAAGGATATTTTATTCTGGTAAAGTTTGTCTGTGTTTTATGAGATACTTTTCTCTGAAGTCGGATTTAATTTTAGCATTACTCTCCAATTAAACCCGACCAAGATGGAAAATGTATGCAAACCTTCTCTCTGCAAGTTTACATTTCAACAAGGGATCTTATTCACAATGTAACATTTATCTTGAATCTTTAGGAGTTCAGCTTTTGCAATTAAATTGCCACCAAAGTAGCTATTTTCCTGTAAACATGGGGGAAGGCCTAAAAACTATAGTTTGTGAAGTTTCAAATTTTCCAATAAAAATGTGTAAAGGTTGCACTAAAAAGACTTTTCTATTTAGCACATCCCTAATCTTCAACACATCACCTGTCATTCTGGTATCCTACTAGTATAGCATTTCGATTTCATTTTTATTATATAAGATGCAAGGGAACGTAGAATTGCCTTGGTGCAGAAAGCTAGCAAACTATGACATAGTAAGCATTCTTCATCTCAAATTCAAAATATGCTAACCAACATATTTTGTCTGCAGAAAAAGTGAATAATGTGCATTGAGTATCTGTCAAGAGTGGTGGCAAAGGATTTCAGCTTGTAAGCTAAATTAAGATGAAAGTGCGGCGGCCTTTTTGAAAATGTTCTGCTTAGCATTAACTTTTAATCAATCTAAGGAAAGAGTTGATCACAAAATCTTTATCTAGTCATAAGCAATCTATCGACTCGAACAGTTCAGTGGGATACCATGTCCAAGCTAAATCAACTATATAGGAATACGTTGTTTCAACACAAGATGGTGGATGTGTTATTGCAATAACCAGGTTTCCGTGATTTGATGTCAATCTGAAAAAAAAGGTAAAGGACATTTTCTCAAAATGATCCATTTCTTTATAGACAGGTCATCCTTTATCACTAATAAAAGGCAGGCTGAGGAGTCATCAGATATATCCATGTTTTTAGCTTGTCAGCTACAATTAACACGTGAAAGCAATTCCAAATTCCAAATTTGCTCTGTCTTGATCAGAATGACATTTCATTTTGACATTAACAAAGCATAGTATTTTCGTCTACATACATTGCTTTACATATACCTGTTGAAATTAAAGAAAAGAATAAACGACTAATGTATACTCACAAAAAAACTGTGTGTTAGCACTGTAGAAGAACTGGGGATTACTTATCTTACTCAGCAACATATTTTCTACCCAAAAGTACATTACATATTTACAAATCTAATTTAAGACGGCCTGCTAATATAGTCACTGGGAAGCAAGGTGCTTTTTTCTCTCAAGATTAGCATCGGAGTTGGGGCTTTATTTAAATTGAAAATATCACACACATTAACAACACTAAATACATCAAGTCTTCCTAAGTGTAATTGTAAAAGTAAAAAAGACGATGGCAGAAAAAGATATCCATAAGAACTGTCAAAAAATGTACAAGACATAACCCAAGAACATAATAAATGCAAATGATAAAACAAATGGTAACAAATGAAATACCACTGATAGACCACATATGTGGCTGAGTTGACGAAATTATGAGTGTCATTGCCTAGCTATTTTTACATTTTCACATACTGATACAAAAACGGATTTGAGTGCTAAAACTAAATATGGCTTTTTTTAACGAAATCTATGCATATTTAGCAGCTACTATTCAAACTATTATTAATCAACAAATTACCAGTCTTGCATGGACATTATAAATAAGTGAAAATGTAAGTTAAAGCATACTATTTTAAATGAACAAAACCAATGAAACTCACCAGTAATAGTTATCCCAAGTACCTTTAACACATGCCAAGTCCCCTTCATTTAAATATTTTTTTTGCCACTCTGTGGAATCAGTGGATCCATCGCAAGACTCCAGGGGGATGTGCTGAGGGCCACAGCGTATCCACGGATCGTGATTAAAAACAAAATCTAGGACTAGGGAACTGAGTCCTAAGATGGCAGTTGCAACATTTTCCTCAGGTTGTGGCCAGCCAATGGAATTCCGTGGTCAAGCTCGCAGGTCCTTGGATCCATAACAATTAGTCACAGTCAACCAATCAGAGTTTGACTGGATCTGAGAATGCAGCATGAAATACACAAAGTTTTTGAGGCTTAATATGTCAGAAACAACTGAATGGACTTAGACAAAATCACAAAAAGCCTGCTTTCTGGACCAAGATCTAGCTTTCTGGCAAATTTGGTATAATTCACTTCAACCGTTTGGGCTGTAGCTGAGTCCAATTTTCCTATGGAAAAATGTAAAGGGAAAATTCATTCTAAAAACCACCCCTTTTTCTCAGTGCCCCTAATTACAGATGAACCCAAAACAGTCCAGGAAGGAGGTGGAAACGCCTTTTTTTTGTAAAGGTTTGCGAAGACTTGTCAAACGGTGCTAAAGTTATTATCAAACCAATAAATGCTTATTCTATGGAAACGTGGTCTACTGTTTTATATTGGAAGTACCATACATTTGGCCAAAAAGTGAGTTCTTGAGGATATGAGAGTCATTTCCCATCAGGACAAGAAATATCCTGTTGCTAGGCATTATAAGGAACACCATGCTAGCAACAGTAGTATTCTATAGTATTTTGCATTAAATCAGGTTCCCCCAATATCCGAGGTGGTGACAGAGTACTAGCACTCCGCTGGTTGGAATCACGGTATAGCTTTGGATTCAATACCTGCTATCCCACAAGTTTGAATAATAATGAGGAGTTATCAGTCCACGTAGGCTGAATTAATTTTATTATGCTGCTTTTGCTTGATCTCTGACTGAATTGCTTGCCGGACAGTATCTACTTTTCGACAGTTTTATCATTATTTTTTCACACATGTGTAAAGAACACTGAGTGGTGACTGCAGATATGCATCTGATCTTATCTTCTCATCTTATCAGTGGCTTGTAGAACGCTCGTACACCGGTTGGTTTCATGGTGCTGAGAGAACTAGGGGTTGCCAGTCCGGAGCAGATTATTCATAGGCCTGTGTGAATAACCAGGTTTTGAGGGATTTCCTGAAATTGAGCAGGTTGGTGCTGAGTCTGATTTCCAGGGGATGGAGTTAGGGTTGCAAACTTGCAGCCCCCTTGGCGTTTCAGTTTGTAGGTGGGTACCATCAGAATGTGGAGTTGGGCTGAACGAAGGTTCCGAGTGGGGGTATAGCGAGAGATTAGATTGTTGATGAATTTGGGGTTGCGTCTGTTTAGGGACTTGAACACCAGGCAGCCGACTTTAAATAGGCAATGCTGGGGGACAGGAAGCTAGTGTAGTTTCCTGAGGGGGGAAGCGTGTTGCCATACAGGCTGTTTGTGTATTAGTCGAGCCGCTTGGTTCTGTACCAGCTGAAGTCGCTTGGTGAGGCCGAGTGGGAGTCCCAGGTAAGTGGCGTTTGCGTAGTCTAGCCGAGACAGGACTAAAGCTATCACCACCTGGACCAGTGCAGCTTGGGACAGTAGCCTGCCTATTTGTCTGATTTTGCGTAACTGGAGGAAGCAGATCCCATAAGATATACATATGAATTTTCCTAGTGCATGAGTTTGGTTGGTACATGCTGAGTGTAATCTCATTATTTGTCCTCAAATTTCTATTACCTTTTAAACTGTTGCCACATCATGAAATGCATGACAGCTGATGTGTTAATCTTTTGCTTATTTTGCTATTTGTCTTAATTGTTTTTTCAAATACATTTTTGAGTATGCTGCCCATTTGGGTGATTTTATTATGACACACGATATAGTTCTACTGCCCACTTGGGCTTCAAATATCTGTTTTTGGGGATCTTCAGGTTTGCTATCCTTGTGACAATTTATTTACTTAATATGCTTTATTCTCTGTGAGGATTTTTAGAATTCCAAGTGGGATAGCAGAGCGGTAATTAACACTTATCTGTATTATTATTTCCCAGTTTATGATTCCCACTTTGATTTAATATCCTATTCATCTCTAAAGGTCCCACCTGGACTTCTATATGCCTTACTGGACATTGGTTACATTTACTATAAGAAGTTCAGCAGTGGGTAATGCGCACAATATGTTACTTTCACCATGGGCCCCCCATTTGCAGCTCAGGTTTGGGCTATTAACAGCAGCTATAAGTTTCTTACCTGTAATTGTTGGTTGCCTTAATTTAGATGTTAATACACTAGTAATTGTTGAGAAATTGCTTTATTTGGTGAAATGCTGACATTTTATTTATTTATTTATTTATGGTCTTGTATCGCGCCTGAATCAGCCCCGAAGGGGTATCTCCGCGCGTAGCTTGCATGAATTGGGCAGACTGTAGAAGTGGGGTGACAAAGAGAGTGGCCATGTTATTCGTGTGAGAACAGGTGAGTTTTTAATTTTTTCCTAAAGGAAAAGAGATTGGGAATTAGCCTCAGCTGAGGTGGAAGAGAATTCCACAACAAGGGGCCTTTATAGGAGGGTGCACGCCCCCCCTGTCTCGCTCTGGAAACTTTAGGAACATGCAGCAGCATGGTGTTGCTGGAGCGCAGAGTCCGTCCAGGAGAATAGGGAAGAAAAATTTCTCTTAGATATTTGGGGCCAGATCCATATATGCACTTGTGCATAATGCAGCTGATTTTGAAGTTTATACGCTGTTGCACTGGGAGCCAATGGAGGTGGGAAAGAAGAGGGCGGGAAGGGGTACGGGGGGGGCATTCAGGATGAGTCTTGCCGCAGTATTCTGCACCACCTGCAGTCTGCGTAGCTGTTCCTGGTTGGCGGAAATTAGTAGACTATTGCAATAGTCCACTCGTCCAAGGACTAGTGCCTGTACCAGCGTTTTCCTATAGATGTTGGGTAGGAAGGGGAAGATACGCCGTAGAAGACCAATTGTACGGAAACATGTTCCCGTAACCTGACTGATCTTTCATAATCAGAGCTTGGTCTAGGTGTACTCCCAGATTTTTGATGGTCAGTTTGGGCGCTGGGACAGGTCCTAGCTCAAGTGGCCACCAATCTGGCGACCAGAGCAGAGTGGCCCCTCCGAACAACATGACCTCCGTTTTGGACACATTGCACTGGAGGAAGTTCTGAGCCATCCAACCCGCCACTGCTCTCATGCCATCTTGGAAGGATTTCAGGACTGCAGGAGTGATGGTCTGAAAGGGAAACAGCAGCTGAGTGTCGTCAGCGTAGGAGATTGGAGAGAACCCGTAAGATCTTATAATCTCTGCCAAAGGGGCCACATATACGTTAAATAACGTGGGGCTCAAGCATGAGCCCTGTGGCACACCCTTGGTAAGCTTCCTGCAGACAGATTTATGAGAGCCTAGTTTGACCCCTTGTTGTCTGTTTTCAAGAAAGCTTTCAAGCCATGCAAGGGCGGTCCCTTTTACTCCCACTGCCTTCAGACGGTCGAGGAGAATTTCATGCGACACCGTGTCGAAGGCAGCGGACAAATCCAATAGCACCAGAATCACTGAGCTCCCCCTGTCAAGTGACATTCTGATGTTATCTGTCACTGAGAGGAGAGCTGATTCGGTGCTATGGTTAGGCCTGAAACCAGATTGCGAGTGGTCTAGGCCGCCCGCTGCCTCGATGTAACTAGACAGGTGTGCATTGACATGTTTCTCGGCCATCTTGCTGTAATAAGGCAGAAGGGAGATGGGACGGAGGTTGGAAAGCTCTGTCCACGGGAGTGCCGCATTCTTGCGGATGGGGTTCACCACTGCATTTTTCCACTCAGCTGGTACTTTTCCCTCTTTCAAAGACTGATTTATTACATCCTGAATGTGGGGGGCTAGCAAGGTGCGGAGAGAGGTCAGGGTTTTGGCAGGAATGAGGTCGTTCGGTGAACCAGATTTTACTTGGGTCATAATTGTGTAGAGCTCTTCGGTATTGACAGGAGGAAATGTGGTTAGTGTGGAGTTGGTATTGTTATTGGGGGAGGAAGTATTCATGGTATCACTATTCGGTTGGGATGCCAGAATTTTTTCATAGATTGCTTCTATTTTGTTTTCGAAGTATGATGAGACCTCTTCACATAGATTTTGTGAGAAGTCATCTGGACTTGTGCAGGCCATGGGTTTAGCGAAAGTTTCCAAAATCCTATACAATTCTTTAGGGGAATTGCCTGCTTCTAATAGTTGTTGAGCAATAGTGTTTTTGCAGGCAGCTTTAATATGTTTATAATAGTTGTTTTGCGCTGCACGGTGTGCCTTTTCGTTCTCCTCAGAATGTAATTTCCTCATTAAAGGACGGTGCCCTCAGACACAAGCCCAGTATTGTCCTTTGTTTGTATATATGTACCAGTGTTTCTGTTTGTGTCTGTTCTCACTTTTGGATATTCACTTGTGATCAAGAGACACTTTGGGGTTGAAACGTTTTGAGTGTGCTGCTCAATAAACCTTGGAAGCATTTATCTGTGGGGAGTGCACGTCACTTTACTCCTGGACTCTGTTGATATATATTATCTACTGGCAGAAGGCAGTGGTTAGTTCCAGTTAGGGCCTTCTTTCTATTCAAACCAAATTTTTTCTTTTGCCAATATCTTTCGTGCCATTTGACAAATCTTTGCAATATTTTCGAAACAAATGCCCTGCTCAGGTCAACTCCTGTCTTAAAAGTTTTGGGGTGATTCGTGAAGTGGGGGACAAGAAAATAAAGGGGGGCCCAAATCCATTTTCTCCATGTTAATTTCCGTAGGAATCTTTGTTCGTGGCTATAGCGTGAACTGCTAAATGGAATTACACTAAATTTGGCAGTGAAGTAGCTCTTGGTCCAGAGGGAACTCTTTGTTTTACGTGGTGTAGATTCGCTCAGTAGCTCCTGAGAAATAAAAAAATAAAAAAATATTGATATCTGGTCACCGCGGTGGATCCGCAAAACCTCCCGATTGGCTGCCAACACTTCAAACCAAGAAGTGTTGGCAGCCGTCCTGTGACTCAGTTGAACCAAGTCACAGGAAAGAAACAATACAAATAAGAAAAGGGGGCAGGGTAGAAACACCCTGACCCCCTAGGCCAGCTCAGATTGCCCGACAGGGACCCCAAGGCCCAAAAAAGCATTTCTTTAAAACTTTCAGTGGTATTTGCGGAAGGTCCGCAATCCGGCAGAAAATTAAAGGAAAAACAAATCTGGGGGTCCCGTGCTTCGTTTGTTTTAAACCCTCGGGTGGGCCAGGTCCCAAGGGCAACACATGTAGTGGGGCTGAGCCTTGCATTCATACAGTGTTTAGTTAGCATGAGCTTATTAGAAGTTTAAACGCTATTTTACCTTTTGCTTTCATTTGCACACGGCACACACATTAGCTATTGTTTAGAGTTAGGCTGAGTGTGTTGCTTCACATGAGAATAACTTATTTTTCCACATTGCTAGACTTGCTTTGTAAGTTAAGTCTGAAAAGTGAGTTCAGAGGCCTTCAAGGTTATATCAACACTGTTGCTTTTGTTCGAACTGATCAGTGCACGTTCTAGACATAACATATATGCAACTGTGGACAGCTCAGATACTGGTTCCTTTAATAATGTGTAGGCATGATTGAACACACTTGCCGAACATTCGTATGCTGAGAGCTTGTGCAGAACTCAATGTGATTCACTCCTGCTAATCTCTGTGGTATGGGGTCACCTAAGCAAGCCTAAGAGACCTTCTTTAGTTATAAAATAACCTACTAGCAAGGGAGGGCGAAATATAGGTATATATTTAACCTGTTTCCATTTAGCATTCCAACATGCTTTCTCCCTTTGTATTTTATGGAATAGTAACTATGCTGACAATCTTATTTCTTATCATATATCTGCTTGTATTAGCTAAGATGCTGCACCTCGGACCACAGCGTTAAAATAAACATTTTAAACTTGCTAGTGTCTCCATTTACTCCCTGTTTTGGGATGCAAAACATCCTAATTCGATCATCCAATGCCAATACCTGTTCTGTCCTGCTCTATTTATGTTTATGTTGGATCCTCTGCAGCTTCCAAATGGTCCCCAAATATCTTTAGGTTGACATTTAACAGACATTAGTGCATTATAGTTCTTAGAGTGCGTTGAACAGTAGGCCAGATCTGTGTGCCGTTCAGAAAGTTTATGCAAAAAGAACAATTGAAGGACAGAATGCAGAACAATGCCATACATTCACCCCAGTACAGAGATTTGGGCCTAAATCCATTGTTTGTTTATTCACCATGCCATTCCAGTTTGGGCCATATGCAAATCAGTCTTGACCCTGCGCCCAATGGGAACAGTCCAGCCCGAACTGCCAGGCCAGGTCCTCTCTGGACTGGAAACAAGCATCCTAGGACCAGGTTTGGACTTTCAGCCCTAATCAGCCTGGATAGTTTGACTCCAGTGGCATGGAGAGCACAGGACCCACCTCTGAGCATACCCGTACCACTCAGGGTGGCAAATGCAAAAAGAACAATTGATGGACAGAATGCAGAACAATGTCATACATTCACCCTAGTACAGAGATCTGGGCCTAAATCCATTGTTATTTTGCTCACCATGCCATTCCAGTGTGGACCCAGCCATATGCAAATCAGTCTTGACTCTTCGTCCAATGGGAACAGTCCAGCCCGAACTGCCAGGCCAGGTCCTCTCTGGACTGGAAACAAGCATCCTAGGACCGGTTTCGGGCTTTCAGCCAGGATAGCTTGACTCCAGTGGCATGGAGAGCACGGGACCCACGTCTGAGCATACCGATCCCACTCAGGGTGACAAATGCAAAAGAAAGAACAATTGATGGACAGAATGCAGAACAATGTCATACATTCACCCCAGTACAGAGATCTGGGCCCAAATCCATCGTATTTTTTGCTCACCATGCCATTCCAGTTTGGACCCAGCCATAGTGGACCCCGAAATCGGTCCTAGGATGCTTGTTTACGGTCTAGGGAGGACCAGGCTTGGCAGTTTGGGCTGGACTGTTCCCATGAGGCACAGGGCCAAGACTGATTTGCATATGACCAGGTCTAAACTGGGGTGGCATGGTGAGCAAAAGAATGATGGATTTAACCCAGATCTCTTGACTGGGGTGAATGTTTTGATTTGTTCTGCATTCTGCCCATCTATTGTGTGTCTTTTGCATTCAGAAAGTTTAGGCAGGGAGCCACACATCCACCTCATTGCAATCCTACGCTTAGCGGGCAGTAAGCCAATAGAGGCCAGCCTGCACACTGCTTTTGGAATGTTTTTATCGAACCCCAGGAAAGCAACCATTAGTGACTCTGGTATTACCAGATCCAGCATTTCACTCAACGCGGTGAATACCCCGCTCCAAAATGCACGGATAAAGGACACTCCCAGGCCAGGTGTACAAAATTGGAATTCATTACTGTGCCTCTCATGCATCTATCGTCCTCCCGCAGCCCGTATCTGTATAGTCACGCTAGGGTATAGTAAGTTCTACAAAGGTATTTGAAATGAATTAATCTCTGCCTTCTGTTCTGCGAAATAGCTTTAATGTTACTAAAACAATGGGACCATTGCGCAGCTGTAATTTCCATACCTAATTCTTCTTCCCATTCTAACTGAGTTTTTTACTTTGCTTGGGATCCCTGTCTCTTGAGGAGTGTATAGAGTATTGTAATGCTGTGTTGTGGAGAGTCCGATTGCAACAGATACTTCAGTGGTTTCATTTCCTGTGACTCAGGCATATCAGGGCCTAGTGTTGCACGCAATGCCCATCGTACTCTGTAGTTTTGATAAGTACCTAGCGCAGTCAACCTCTGTGTCTGAGAGGATGCCTATTCCCAACTCTTCGCTACTCCGTCCCAAATCAAATCTCCCATGTGTGTTATTTTTAGTTTGTGAAGAGATTGTATTGCTGCACGATTCTTACAAAGTGGAAACGAATCGCACCAGACTATAGTTAGTTTGAAGAGTATACAGTGCTCAGTTGTTGCTTGACTGCAATTTTGATTAGTTGAGACCCTTGACACCCAACCAAATCAATTATTCAGGGCTTATTCTGGGATCTGCCTGTCAATAATCTTGGTAGTGGGGTGGTATTTTGTTCTATGTACAGGTGCACCAGGTTACAAAGACCATGTATCCACCCATATGCATGTAGTGTCTGTGCAGCTCTATAGTATCTCTCTATGTCTGGGGCATTCAGTCCTCCCTCCGAATATGGCCTGATTAGATTTTCCCACTTTAGGCTGGGTTTTTTTCCAGCCCAGGCAAGGCGTGATAGTAGTTTGCGTAAGCTATGAAAAAAGAATGCAGGCAGACTAATGGGAATGTTTTTTAAAAGAAATAGAAAGCGAGGGAGCACTAACATTTTCATTAGTGCAACATGGCCCACAAGCGACAGTGGGAGCTTAATCCATTATTCACTGCTCTGTGTCAATTTGTGTATCACACAGCTATATTTTTTGGATAGAATGACCTCTGGCACTCTTGCTTCTTCCTCTGCCTTTTTGCCTCTTTCTGAACCTATCTTGTTTCTTTCTGAAACTCATTGACCCTTTATCACTTCTGTTGCTTCTTTCTGACCTCTGTTGCTTCTTTAGCACTTTTCTTGCATCTTTCTGCTCTTCTCTTGCCTGCTTCTGCACCTCTCTAGCCTCTCTCTGCACCACTGTTACCTCTTTATGCGCCTCACGTGCTTCTTTTTGCACCCCCTTGCCTCTTTCCACACCCCTCTTCCCTCATGTTGCACCTATCTGGCCTCATTCTGCACCTTCTCTAGCCTCTCTCTGCATTTCTGTTCCTTCTTTCTGCACTTCTCTTGCAGTTTTTGTACATTTCTGTTGCTTTTTTTCTGCACTTCGCTTGCCTCTTTCTGTACCTCTCTTCCTGCACCTCTTGTGCTTCTTTCTGCACCACTCCTGCCTCCTTCTGCAGTTCTTACCTCTTTCTGCACCTCTGTTGCTTCTTTCTGCACTTCTCTTGCCTCTTTCTGCACCTGTTAGTTCTTTCTGCACCCCTCCTGCCTCTATCTGCACCTCGCTTGATTTTTCTGCATCTCTCTTGTCTTTTTCTGCACCTCTTGCCTTTTTATGCACCAGGATTCCTTCATTTTGCACCTCTCTTGCCTGTTTCTGCATATCTCTTGTCTCTTTCTACACTTCTCTTGCCTCTTGCCTCTTTCTGCATTTCTGTTCCTTCTTTCTACAGCCAGTTCTTTTGCCTCTTTCTGCATTTCTGTTGCTTCTTTCTGCACGTCTATAGCCTCTTTCTACATCTCTATTGCTTCTTTCTACACTTCTCGTGCCTCTTTTTGCACCGCTCTTCCCTCTTTCTGCCCCTCTGCTGCTTCTTTATGTTCCCCTTTTGTCTCTTTCTCCACCTCTGTGGTTCTTTCTGCACACCTCCTGTCTCTTTCTGTACTCCTCTTCTACATTTCTGTTGCTTCTTTCTGCACTTCTCTTGCCTGTTTCTGTACCTCTCTTGCCTCTTTCTGCACTTTTCTTGCCTCTTTCTGCAACTCTTTTTGTTCTTTCAGCATTTCTCTTACTTCTTTCTGCAACACTCTTGCTTCTTTCTGCACCCTTTTTCCCACTTTCTGCACCTCTCTTGCATCTGTCTTCACCCTGTTCCCTCTTTCTGCACTTCTCTTGCCTGTTTCTGCAACTCTCTTGCCTCTTTCTGCACCTGTCTTGCCTCTTTCTGCACTTCTCCTGCCTGTTTCTGTACTTTTCTAGCTTCTTTCTGCACTTCTCTTGCCTCTTTCTTCATTTTAGTTGCTTCTTCCACACTTCTCTAGCCTCTTTCTGAATTTCTGTTGCTTCTTTCTGAACTTCTCTTGCGTCTTTCTGCACCCTCTTGCTTCTTTCTGCACACTTCTTCCCACTTTCTGTACCTCTCTTGCGCCTGTCTTCACCCTGTTCCCTCTTTCTGCACTTCTCTTGCCTGTTTCTGCAACTCTCTTGCCTCTTTCTGCACCTGTCTTGCCTATTTCTGTACTTTTCTTGCTTCTTTCTGCACTTCTCTTGCCTCTTTCTGCATTTTAGTTGCTTCTTTCCACACTTCTCTAGCCTCTTTATGAATTACTGTTGCTTCTTTCTGAACTTCTCTTGCGTCTTTCTGCACCCTCTTGCTTCTTTCTGCACTTCTCTTGCCTCTTTCTACATTTCAGTTGCTTCTTTCTGCACTTCGCTTGCCTCTTTCTACACTTCTCTTGCTTCTTTCTACACATTTATTACTCTTTCTGCACTTCCCTCACCTCTTCCTGTACTCAAATGGGAAGTGCAAGCTGTCAAGTTTAAAGGTCTGCATGCTCTTGTGACTGAGGTATATGTCTACTTGTATATGTATTTTCACATGTGTTATGCATCTGAAGATGGTTGCTTAAAAAGTGGGTAGCTTCTCCTATAGGTGGTCAAATCTTCTCAGTTCTGCTCTCTCATTCACTTGCACGAGCAGACATTTCTTACGTATATAGGGGTTATAGAACCCCTCAAATATACTATTGAATACCCATTTACCCTATAGTTAGGAATTAACATTTAGATATTCACAGAAAAGAACACAGGTATGCTTGTATTAGTCACTATATGGGTGAGTGGATGTGTATGCAGACCTGTAAATCAGTGAGTGGGTAAGTGCAAACTTGTATTGGTGTGTCTATGCTTTCGAGAATGGTAGTCTGTATTTTAGAGTAGGTGTATGAAAGGTTATATTAGGGTGTGAGGAGCTGCATCAGATATTAAGTGAATGATGTCATTTGAGGTGTCATCAGTGATGTCACGAGTGATGTAATATGTGATGTTATCAGCAGTGCATCGCAGGGGCGGGTGTTATAGTTAGCTCAGCTAACTATAATGGCTGAATTTCTCTGGTTTTATACGAGTGAAATGTTAGCCTAACTATAAGGTCCCTGAAACCTGTGTTTTTTTTCAGTGAATATATAAGGTTTTTTAAATGTTAATTCTGAACTATAAAGTCTCTGAAACAATCGGCTAGGAATTTTGTAAAGAAGCTCAATAACAATTACCTCAATCTGGTTTTTACTGCTAAAATTAGCAAGACTGAAATTGACTTTCTTGACATTTCCATTACCATCAATGGTCACAGCATTGAAACCAAACTACACCGTAAGGCAACGGCAGGGAACAGTATTCTGAGGGCAGATGGCTCACACCCCGCAACCTAGTACAAAGTATCCCCTCTGGGGAACTACTAAGGGCCAAAAGAAATTGCAGTACCACAGAGACCTTTGAATCAGAGAAAATCACAATGTGTAGAAGATTCAAGGAATGTGGATACAGTACTAAAACCATCTCTGCAGCTTGCAAGAGGGTTGATGAAACTGTCAGAAGTGATCTGCTATATCCAGCCAGGGACGACGACAGTACTGAGACTGTGAATTTCATTACCACCTACTCGGGCCAGGCCAATAAAATACGTGATATTTTCAAAAAACACTGGCATGTCCTACTCACTGATGAACACCTAAAACCTGACCTGGGGAGCAATCCCCAGATCACTTTTAGGAAGAGCCGATCTATAAGATGAATTGAGCCACAATTATGTTACACAAGAAAGACAGGGACACTCTGGTACACAAGCAGGATACAAATGTTGTAACAAATGTAAAGCATGCAGAAGGAGTTTTAACTGTGACAGACTAGTTGTTCCAAACACAGGAAGGAATTTGTGATAAAGAAACATCTAACCTGCAATACCCCATACTGTGTATATATTCTGATATGCCCATGTAACAAGTGGTATGGGGGAAGTACGAAACACCAAGCCAAAAAAAGAATCCTGAAGCACCTCAGAGTGTTAAGGAATAACAACAGATCTTATCCTATAGCTCGGCATTTTCAGTCACAGCACTACAATGATGAAACCAAAGTACGGATGGTGGTGATCGACAATTTCGATCTTGGGGTGAGGGGTGGGAACCAAGAATTATCTCTACGCAGTCGCCCTCATCCTCCTCGACCTCTCCGCTGCCTTCGAGACAGTCTGTCAAAGCACCCTTATTCAGCGCCTCAGAGACGTAGGAATCCAAGGAAAAGCACTGGAATGGATCACCTCGTTCCTCACCGGAAGAACACAGAGAGTCCGCCTCCCACCATTCAAGTCAAAGGCCTCTGAAGTAATCTGCGGCGTGCCACAAGGATCGTCACTCAGCCCCACCCTCTTCAATGTATACATGAGCCCCCTTGCGGCCATCGCTCGCCAACACAATCTCAACATCATCTCCTACGCGGATGACACTCAACTGATCCTATCACTCACCAAAGACCCTAATACCGCCAAAACCAACTTACACGAAGGAATGAAAGAAGTAGCCAAGTGGATGAAGCACAGCCGTCTGAAACTGAACTCAGACAAAACAGAAGTCCTCATCTTAGGCACCCCCACCTCCACCTGGGATGACTCTTGGTGGCCAGAAGCCCTTGGAAAAGCCCCCATCCCGACGGACCACGCACGGAACCTGGGCGTCATCCTGGACTCCTCACTCTCGATGACTAGACAAGTCAACGCCGTTTCATCATCTTGCTTCAACATTCTTCGCATGCTCAAAAAAACATTTTGCTGGATCCCCACCGAAACTAGAAAATCGGTCACCCACGCACTGGTCACGAGCCGCCTGGACTACGGAAACACACTATATGCCGGTACCACCGCAAAACTCCAGAAAAAACTCCAACGCATCCAGAACGCTTCAGCCAGGCTCATACTAGACATCCCGCGTAAAGAACACATCTCTGGTCACCTGAAAAAAATCCACTGGCTCCCCGTAAATAAGAGGATTACTTTCCGCCTCCTAACCCACGCACACAAAGCACTTTACGATCTTGGGCCCTAATGCCTCAACACACGATTGTCCTTCTACACCCCCTCCCGTCAGCTGCGATCCTCCAACCAAGCCCTTGCCACGGTCCTCGCATCAACAAAACCACCATGGGAGGTAGATCCTTCTCCTACCTGGCAGCTAAAACCTGGAACTCACTTCCCACTCACCTTCGCCTTACCCAGAACCACCTAGCATTCAGAAAGCAACTTAAAACTTGGATATTCGACAAGTAATTCCCCACCCTCCCTCTAGCGCCTTGAGACCCTATGGGTATGTAGCGCGCTATATAAATCTCTTGACTTGACTTGACTTGACATTTTGAAAGTATTGTTCCTAATGGTATGAACGTTACTGAAGAATTAGCAGTACATTTACATTGAATATGAATTTGATTTATCTTAGTGTATCGCAGCTGCTGTTTTAGTAATTTTAAATTTTCTATTTTCTAGGTGCTTCTAGCTGTTTAGGACTATGTGGCCATATAAATGTTCATTGTGTATGAAGTTTCTATTGAGAAAGAAATGTATCAAGTAAAGTGCCTTCTTTGCCCACATGGGCTAGAGAACAGTTGAAAGATCGTCATTGATCCCTATGATGCAATGTTATTTGTGATTAGCCCACTTGGGCAGGACTTTCTGGTTTACCCTTTCGTTCCACAACACTGAATGATTGGCATTTTGATCGATACTAAGAAGGGTGTATATCTTGTAAATACTAATGGTATTCATCATGATACTTCAATTTGCACTGTGTACATAACTTTATGAACTGACCACTCGGTCCATAGTTTTCTGACCTTACAATATGGCTGACATGATTACTGTCATTTCCGTGCCACCTCCAAAATAGTCCAATGTTTATGTTTATGTCTTTACGTATGGATTTAAATGGCATTTGTTTGTTAAGACTTTCAAGCATGATCAAGGCTTAATCGCCGAAACGCGTTGTTTTTGCCAATTAATCAATATTTTACCTGCACAAGGAAGGTGTCCGAGTAGTCTGTCTTGGAAACGAAGGTGACTGTGGAAAGCATTGTTGGGACTTCCGGTGTCCCTGCTCGGACCGCCCGCTGACAGCAAACCTGACGTTACCGGAGATTCGTGAGAGAATATATATATATATATATATATATATATATATATATATATATATATATATATATATATATATATTACCTACTGGCGGTCGCCAGTAGGTATATATAGTTAGGATTTTTTCTCTATGGGATTTTTGAAAATTCTATGTCTAATAACTTTGGCGTTTGTGGACGGAATTGGCTGAAATTTTCAGGAAAATGGAACATTTTGTTTCTGAGCAGCCCCTGACAATTTGGGGGGGTTTCATCAAGGGGGGGCCGAGAAAAAAGGGGGGTCCCAAAACGCATTTTTCCCATGTTAATTTCCATAGGGCGGTTGGCCTCACTTTTAGCTCGAACGGCTGAATGGATTTGCACGAAACTTGGCAAAATTGTAGGGACTGTTAGCCTGATGTGCCTTTGCTAGGTCTCAATATATGTGCTCCAGTGGATTTTGAGTAATTTAGGTTCAAAAAAATATATATATCTGGGCGGAGCCTAACCACACATCTGATCTGATTGGCTGTCAGCACTTCATCCAAGAAGTGTTGGCAGCCATCTTGGGACCAATATACATGATAGCACCTCATTAAAAAGCATTGTAGTTAATAGAGGGTTTTAGGACTTTAGTTACATAATAAATCATTTGTTGATGGTACCATACTCGTTTTAGGAATTGTGGTGGGTTCTAAGGTGATTTTACCATGTGAAAAAACCTTCTGCTGTGATATCATGAATATTGTTTGAAAGAAAACTAATATCTCATGATTTTCCCACAGTGGTTTGGAAGGGGATCTATAAGCTAAACTGAAAGCATATTTTCTGTAAATTCACATTATCTTTCTCAGTCATGTGAAAATGAAGTCTGACATTCTCAGTAAAACATGTACATCCAACAAGGACAGAGACTGTCAGTTGATTCCTTTGTGTTCTACTGCAGCCTCCTAGAGTGTTCTAAAGAACAACTAGAGCGCTAACAGTCCTACTTATTACAAAGGTATGGCACACCTGAAGCCATCTTGATTGGAATAAAGTGGTAACTCTTAAAACATTTAATTTAAAAAGAAACAACATGAGGGGGTATATTTTGCCATAGAAAGTATGATTAGTGCTGCAGAATGAAAAATTAGGGCACATTTTGAGTGACTTCTCAAATCCTTTTCTATTTCATTAAAACATTCTGACATGCAGTCTCCCAAAATGGCCACCAGAGACAAAAGAGCCCAAATGTAGCCCAAATATCACCCAGATGTAGCCCAAGTATAGCCCAATGACAGAATGTCCCAGAGTGTTCTAAAGAACAACTAGAGCGCTAACAGTCCTACTTATTACAAAGGTATGGCACACCTGAAGCCATCTTGATTGGAATAAAGTGGTAACTCTTAAAACATTTAATTTAAAAAGAAACAACATGAGGGGGTATATTTTGCCATAGAAAGTATGATTAGTGCTGCAGAATGAAAAATTAGGGCACATTTTGAGTGACTTCTCAAATCCTTTTCTATTTCATTAAAACATTCTGACATGCAGTCTCCCAAAATGGCCACCAGAGACAAAAGATCCCAAATGTAGCCCAAATATCACCCAGATGTAGCCCAAGTATAGCCCAATGACAGAATGTCCCAGAGTGTTCTAAAGAACAACTAGAGCGCTAACAGTCCTACTTATTACAAAGGTATAGCACACCTGGAGCCATCGTGATGGGAATAAAGTGGTAACTCTTAAGACATTTAATTTAAAAAGGAACAAAATGAGGGGGTATATTATGCAATAGAAGGTATTATTAGTGCTGCAGAAAGAAAAATTAGGGCACATTTTGAGTGACTTTTCAAATCCTCTTCTATTTCATTAAAAAATTCTGACATGCAGTCTCCCAAAATGGCCACCAGAGACAAAAGAGCCCAAATGTAGCCCAAATATCACCCAGATGTAGCCCAAGTATAGCCCAATGACAGAATGTCCCAGAGTGTTCTAAAGAACAACTAGAGCGCTAACAGTCCTACTTATTACAAAGGTATGGCACACCTGAAGCCATCTTGATTGGAATAAAGTGGTAACTCTTAAAACATTTAATTTAAAAAGGAACAAAATGAGGGGGTATATTTTGCCATATGAATTATGATTAGTGCTGCAGAAAGAAAAATTAGGGCACATTTTGAGTGACTTCTCAAACCCTCTTCAATTTCATTAAAAAATTCTGACATAGTCTCGCAAGATGGCCACCAGAGACAAAAGAGCCTAAATGTAGCCCAAATATCACCCAGATGTACCCCAAGTATAGCCCAATGACAGAATGTCCCAGAGTGTTCTAAAGAACAACTAGAGCGCTAACAGTCTTACTTATGACAAAAGTATGGCACACCAGAAGCCATCTTGATTGGAATGAAGTGGTAAGTCTGAAAACACTCAATTTAAAAAGGAACAACATGAGGGGGTTAATTTTGCCATAGAAAGTATGATTAGTGCTTCAGAAAGAAAAATTAGGGATCATTTTGAGTGACTTCTCAAATCCTCTTCTATTTCATTAAAAAAATTCTGACATGCAGACTGAAACATGCACTTTGAATACCAGCAGCAGACGTCCCTGGTGAGCAGTAGCTTTACTACAGTGATCTAATGTGCAACTAGAGTGCTAACATTCAGAATTTATGGCAAATGTGTGACACATCTGAATGCCTTCTTGATGGAACCAAAGTAAACAAGCATTGAAAATGCAATAGATCTCGCCCTCGTTTAAGTTAAAGCCATTCTGTTTGTAATGAGGTGGCTTTTTAGCTTTGCTTTTATTAGTGTTTTTTCAACTTTCATGTAAATAACGCACCGTTTTCACCAAATCGACTTTGCCCAAGCACACCCTTCCCTTCGGCCAACAAATCCAAAAAATTCGGCACACCTGCCGATCCACTCTCCCTACAGCTCACCCAAGCCCCGTCCCTCTAGCGCAACTGGAACACCCCAAATTCACCTTCTCCATGCGCACCAAAAACTCCCATTGAATAACATGACAATTCGCTACTCCGCACAAAAATTGCTCTTTAAAGCACTTCCACTGCTCCGATCCGCTTCAAACTTGGCTGGACACTAGGTCCAGCGATTCCCTAACATCTCACCAAAATTCAGCCCAATCCATCCACTGGAACGGGGACGAATTTCAACCAGAATACGCGCCCCCCGCAAACACAAAAAAAAGCCATATAACGGCCAAATCTCGACCAAAAACCGCCAAAATCCCTCAAAACCTTGCCAACACCAATACGCACGAAACTGAACCGGCCCCTCAGCCCTAGGCTCCGGGAACCCTACTTAATTGACCCAAAAGCCCTAAAAAAGCAACATAATACACACGAAAACGCCCTAACAACCCTAAAATGCATATAAGTATATGTATGCATGCATTTATGTTTGTATTTATATAGATATACAGATGATATATGTTTATATATGTATGTATATATATATATTCACTGAAAAAACCATAGGCTATAGACCATATATAGTTAGGAATTAGCATTTACAAAACCTTGAAAATTCACTGAAAAAACCATAGGTTATAGACCATATATAGTTAGGAATTAGCATTTACAAAACCTTGAAAATTCACTGAAAAAACCATAGGTTATAGACCATATATAGTTAGGAATTCGCATTTACAAAACCTTATTTTACTCACACAAAACCATTGAAATTCCATATATAGTTAGTTGCACTAACTATATATCGCGCACCCGCAATCCACTGCTGATGATGTCACATATTACATCATTCATGACATGGTCAGTGACATCACTGATGACATCACTGATGACATCTCAAATGACATCACTGATGACATCACTGATGACAACATCCAGTGACTGTATGTTTCTGTAAAGTTAAAATATGTCTTACATATTGAAGAATGAGTGGATGTATAAGTGTCTGGATGAAGGATTTAGTAGGTGCATGACTGACTGTATGAGTGAGTGATTAAATGTGTCTCACTGAGTGCATGGGTTAGTGACTAAACTGTCTTAATTTGTGCATCATTATGTCTGTTGTTCTGTAAACTGTTGCATGTGTTGATAAGTAGCTATATGAGTAACTATATGGGTTATTGATTGGTTGCCCAAGTATTTGTATGGGAGACTGAGTGTGTGTGTGGGTGGCTTGGAGGTGTATGACTCTTTGCATAGATGTGTGAGCAGTTGATTCACTAGATGTATGGTTTCAAAAGTGCATGTGGAAACAGCTGTATGGGCGGTTGACTGTGTGCATGAGTGTATTGGTGAGTGAATGGATATCTCAGTGCTACATGTCAAAGTAAGTACATATGTAAAACACAGTACATGTGAGAGTTGACATATATAAATAACTGTGCATAAGAGCCAGTGAATGTGTGAGTGGCTGTATGGATCATTGTGAACTTGTATCAGGGATTGTATAAGAGAGTTAATATGTGTTAGTATATGTTTGAATAAGTAAAGTTTGTATAACTGTATAGTTGAGGAAATGGAAGTGTGATTGATTCTTTGATTGACTGACTAGGTGTGTGAGTAACTCCATGGATGAGTGACAGTCTGTGAGTGTCTGTTTACACTGATTGTATCTAAGGTTATATTAGAGTCTGAAGAGGTTCATCGTATTATCACATGAATGATATCATCAGTGATGTGATCAGTAATGTCAAATGAGATGTCATCAGTGATGTCATCAGTGATGTCATTTGAGATGTCATCAGTGATGTCATCAGTGATGTCATCAGTGATGTCATCAGTGATGTCATCAGTGATGTCATCAGTGATGTCACTGACCATGTCATGAATGATGTAATATGTGACATCATCAGCAGTGGATTGCGGGTGCGCGATATATAGTTAGTGCAACTAACTATATATGGAATTTCAATGGTTTTGTGTGAGTAAAATAAGGTTTTGTAAATGCGAATTCCTAACTATATATGGTCTATAACCTATGGTTTTTTCAGTGAATATATATATATATATATATATATATATATATATATATATATATATATATATATATGTATGTATATATATATATATATATATATATATATATGTATATATATATATATATATATATATATATATATATATATATATATATATATATATATATATATATATATATATATATATATATATATATATCTATACTACTATTATAAAGAGAGAACTGTGTCCTTTGAGCCAGGTAAGCTCGAAAAGTACACCACCAATAAAAACACCCAAGACATCTTTGAAAACCTCAGGGCAATCAGAAGGACATAGGCTATTAAAAATAAAAAATATACGTTGTTTAAAAAATTTAGAAATAAAAATAAAGTAGTCCCTTGCAAGTAGCGCCGGCCGCGACGTGTGCGTGATGACATCATTTGCGCTCCCAACACTTCCTGAACACTTCCTGAAATGGCGGCGAAGATCGCGACCTGCTGGGAGGAGTGCCGCGGCCCTGCTTGCTGCTGGGGGAAGTGGCGGCCTGTGCGGTGTGCCGCCTGGATCGGGACCGGCGGCTGCGGTAAGGATCAGGCTCTCCGGGACACGGGCGGGAGGGGGCCGGGTGGTTGGCCCTGAACAACGCCGGCTGAGGTAAGGCGCAGGCTACGGGACACAGCCAATGTTGTGGCGGGCGGGCTAGGGCGGGAGTGCACGCAAGCGTCAAATGCTGCCCCCAGCCCCTTTCTGGCCCAGGCAACACTGGGGCGGGCTGCTAGTTTATATATATATATATATATATCTATATATATATATATTCACTGAAAAAACCATAGGTTTCAGGCCTTATATAGTTTGGAATTAGCATTTAAAAACCTTTGAAATCCACTCAAAAAACTATAACTTTTAGGGGTGTTATAGTTAGCTGGACAATTCAGTCATACAAAACCATTGAAATTGCTCCTATATAGTTAGTTGTACTAACTATATTTCGCACACCCGCAATCCACTGCTGATGATGTCACATATTAGATCATTCATGACATGGTCAGTGACATGGCTACACGTTAGCCGAAACGCGTCATCCTGTCTGACAACATCTCGCACCAACTTTAATAAAAGTCACTGCAGCCAGCAGTGAGCAAGTCAATTTTTGAGTTTGTGTCTTTCTCCGTTTGGTGGATTCAAGCGCAGGAGCGGTAATTGGATATATATATATATATCTATATATATATATATATATATATATATATATATATATATATATATAATTCTGGGCCTCACAGTCCTGCTGTTTAGAGCGATGTTCCAGAGGCTGATATTAGGGTTGAAATTACACTTAGTTGATGCAATCCGAGTCCTGTTGATGTTGTTATGAGCCCCAATTCTCTTTAATGTGTTCCAGGTGTCTATCACAAAGTCTGCTTTCCATGTCTATTGAAGCCTATGTGAGGTGGGAGGGCTATATATAGTTGAAATTATATGGCGCCAAACAGATTGATAAAGCCTGCTGCGCAAGTGAAACACGTCTCTCTTTCTTTGCAGGGGTCGTGGGAGACCTGAATTTAATAAACAAGCCTTATTCATTCCTACCTCGGGTACGTGCCTCTTCCTTGTAGAGTTGGATGGACTTTTATTTTTTTATATATATATATATATATATATATATATATATATATATATATATATATATATACGGGTATATATATATATACATATATATATATATATACATATATATATATATATATATATATATATATATATATATAAATACACACACACACACATATATATATACATATAAGATATTTATATATTTTTCAACTAATAAAGGGTGTCCTTCCTCCAGTTGATGCATCTTGTTTATGTTCTAAATCTAGTGACTGCAGACGCACCACTTTTTATTACGAGATGGTGATAGCTAACTCAGGTTTTTTTTATTCTAGTGCTCACTTCATTAAGAGTGAATGAGCAGTGTATGGTGAAAGTTCATTTTCTGGTTCACAGCGCATACCATAATAGGAACATTTGGTGAATTTTTGTGTAATCCTGTTTACAAAAACTGCTCTTAAATGGAATTAGTGGAAACAAAAAGGGGAGAAAATGTCTACAATTATCATATTTGATGGTGTATTTTCAAAAATGTGGATACTTTCAGCCACTACATGTTACTCTCTTAGCACACAGGCTTAAAACCCCACATGTGAGACTGTTATCTTAAGTACCTTGTCAGCAGAACCTTGATTTGAGCTGGCAAAAATAAGGATATGCATTAAGTATATCCAATTCCTGTATTTGTTTGAAAGGTATTGCAATTACTGCTCCCTCTTGGCAGTTTGATGTGCTCCAATAAATTATGAAACAGTGGATTCCTGATACTTAAGGAACACAGCTGGTAGCCAGCAACGTAGTGTCATCAAATTGAAAAACACAGCGTGAGAAAGATTATCACTGTGAGGGAATTTATTCTGTCTGCCACACTTAGCAGCAGGTGTGTTTGGTCATGAATGTTATGTCAATTTACATGAAAACTTCATTAATGAGCTAAGAAAATCTGCAGAGCGTTTGCAAACATTATTATCTTCCTTCTTGATAAAAGTCTTATACATGCTCCTGATTACCTCTGCCGCTATGCTCCCCATCCTATGCATAGTGTTTGTAGATGCATCCATCCATTCATTGTCTATACCATACATGAATGTATCTATGCAAACCAAGGTAGATGCACTCAGTGCTCAGGTTCAGGCTCTAGCAACCAAGAAAAAGTGTGGTTAGTGTTGATAAATTCTTCAATTTTAATATTGTTATGTTACTGGAAGGCCCTGTGGCATAAAAGCTACTTTAAATTTCTCAATGTACATTTATGAATTGAGTCAAAAGATGAATGCTTATTTATTTGTAGGGATCAGTAGCAATTATTTCTTTCTTTCACGGGGACTGTCAATCAATAACCACATTATCTGCACAATGGATAACAGAAATGGTGTTTTATTTAATATCATGATATAATGGATGGTGTTGAGAACTACAAGAACAAGTCTGTGTTTGTGCATCAAAGTTGTCAAGGGTGAAAGGTACTGCTGTGCATAGAGCATTACCTGTCATGCTTGAGCGGATCAAGGACTACATTTATATCTGAGTCTAGGTCTCAACAGTATATTCACAAATCCAATATGCTCAAAGCATGCATCCAAGGGACCCTTTGTAGTGTAGCCACAAATGGTGTATGCTTGTCTTGTATCAAGATTTTAATGAATATTTAAATTGAGCTAATTTCCTGTTAGCATTCTATGGGAAACAGCCTGAACAATGTGAGCAGAGCAACACATGCCGTTCCAACGTAAGTACAACAACGCTTGCCTTAATCACACATATGCATGGTTAAGGCAATGCGGGGTCTAGATGCTGAGATGGGTGAGCCCATGACCAGGAAGGATCAGGAGAGGACGCTGCGAGGTAAGTTGTGCTGGGGCGGGTTTTGGGGGTGGGGCTGGTTTTTAAGGGTCAGAGTAGTTTTTAGGGCTCAGGGTTAGGGATGGGTCGAGGTTGCTTTTAGGGCTCATGGGGGCTTGGCGTCATTATTTTGGTTTGGGGGTCAGGGTAGTTTTTAGGATTCAGGGGGGTCAGAGAAGTTTTTAGAACTTGGGGTGTCGGGGTAGTTGTTAGGACTAAGGGCATAGTGTGTGATCTTTACCACACACCCCTATTGCTGTAATGAAATTGTACATTAAAGGCATGCGTGGTAAAGGAATGCATTGTTCAGATGCTTTCATGGTTTAGGCGCATGTGGTTTAGCCATGCATGCCTGTCATACAACTGTATTCTATGCTTCATAGTATGAGACAAAGCTATGCCGAAGTCAGATACAAGAAAAACAAGTAAAAACTGATTTTAATGCTCAGCTGAGTTTCTCCGACCTAGGTGTAGTTGTCTGCGTTATAATGCACTCATTTTCTTTCTCATTTGAAAACCTTTGATATTTTGAGGTGTTTGTGGGTATTGCAGAGTACACAAAAAGCAAAGCTTTTTGCATAATAGTGAATACAAATGCCAATTATAACAAAACACAAAATGTTAACATAATGATGATGTACTCTATAAGTTTATAAAAACATCTTTATAGACCAAAACTAAAAAACGTAATCTATCCATACATTGATCTAAATCCGAGGTGATCAACACTGCGTTCATGTAAGCAGATTGTGCAATACTTGTATAGGTGTAACAAAAGCATGCCTATTCCAACATGTGTATAATGAGGTAGCAAGCGCTGGCCTGTATCCTGGAGTAGGACCATTTGAAGCTTCTCTTTATTGTGTCATGAAATGGTCATATTGCAGAGTGACTTAGAAAACTTTGAGTTCATTATACAACATTCCAGAAATAAATGCGAATGTGCAAAAGGTGCCATGTGTGCCAGAAAGTGAATAATCCTAAATCACAAAATCAGGATTTTTGAAAAGTGGAGGGTAAGTAAGGGATCATCTTTTGAAATGCTGGGAACAAACACACTTCTGCATTTGGGATTATTAACAACCATTTCTAATGGTTTTTCATGCCCTAATTGCTCACCTAAATTTAGTTGTGAAATAAGATTAGCTATGTTTATAATTATGGTAGAGCTCCCCAGAGCATCCCACATTTGCAGTGAGTGTTTGGAACTGATTTCCATTTGTAAACAAATAGATGAAAAACATGTCCAGTTGCACATTTCCCCCAAACTTGAAACATCCTGGTTGTGTTGCCAGCAAATAACGTAAAGTAGCACAGCCAGGTAGGATAGGAGAATTGGCATAAAGCTGTGATTTTCATTGATTTCCGATGTTAACCCTAGCAATTTTGTGTACATTCCCAAAATTCAGTACATTTATGTAATCATAAGAAGTCTACAACTTGCATATATACTCATTTTTGGAAAACAGTCTCAAAGTTTATAGACAGGTTTATCCACGTGCAAAGGATCTTGCAGAATGTTTTACTTATTTGAATAATAATGACATCACGTATGAAATAGCAAAGAGTGGGAGCCTAAGTCCTGGGAATGTCAGGGACTAGGGTCATTGTTGTTAGAGAGTCCCCTGGCTCCCTCCAGTGCAGCTCAGAGTTCACATAGGAGGATCAGTGTATGCCAATCATCCTGTATCCAAAGAACTACTGCAACCTCAGTGATGGTAGTGGGGCACTTCTTCCAGTAACTGAAGCTTAGTAAACTACCAACAATCAGTGTCCATGCTTAACACCACTAACTCCAGGATCGGTACCTCTACTTGAGGACACCACTATCTCCCTTTGGCACTATAGGATCATGTCAGTATTTCCAGCTCCGATGTGTAATTATACAATTTCATTTCATGCCCAGTCTGTAGACCACCCACTAAAACACATCACGCGAAGGGCACACTCATTTAACAGCTAGCAATAAACTGCATTAAAAATATTAGGGTTTTTGATGATGCACTGTTTGCTCTACAATGAATTTGGACTTTATTTCTCAATACCTATACTTATTAAGCAATAAACATACAGTTTTGGGATGTAAGACATTAGGGGTAACTACTCGACCATTCCTGCCAATGTCGGTTTATAGCCGAGTCATTAAACCATGGCTCAGATGTCACATATCTAACCCCTTCGCTGCTGATGACGAGCTCAGCTCGTCATCAGCTACGGCGCTCGTATGCTGATGACGAGCTGAGCTCGTCATGTAAAGTGGGTTTTTAAAATCTTCAGCGCACCGCGGTAAATCGTACCGTGGTTAAGGTGTTAAACACATAAATTCATAGACATCATTAGCTAAGTCTCTCTTACTCCGCAGATACTGTTCTGCTCCTAAAAGTGTGAATCTGCATACTATAAAATTGTAACATGTCAGATGAGATCCACACGGCCAGCATTGTGTTAGTGTTACTGATTGCCTATGAACACGCACAAAATATGCACTGAGCAAGTATAGCCTGAACCTATAGGGTTGAAGTAGTAGATCTACGCTGAAAAATCAATAACTACATATACAACTCCTCACTCAATTCTATATACAAATGTTGGCGAATGAAGATTTTGAAACAAATTAGTGCTCAGTTTATCTCCAATCCTATTCCAATGTACATCTCACAAAACTAAAACTACCATATCACAAGCTATACACAAGCCATAAAGACCCCCCTAATAGCCCACTGACTTTACCACACTGATCCCTCAGTAAGAAAGACATAACACACAATTATCTACATCCTCCTCATCAACAGAAAAATTCTGTGAACATTAATTGCACCTACAGTACCATTCTTAGCACAAATGGCCTAGAATTTGCGAGAAAGTCAAGAATGTCTACGTGGGGCACTGACTAATTTGATCCTACTGGTAATATACAAGAACCAGAATCAAACAGTGTATATGTGGGATTCATGGTGAGAATCATGGTGTATGCCTGCATGTGGGCAAAGTGCCAGTTTATAGGTCGCGAGGAGAGTCTTGCATCAAGTGTGATGCAGTAGAGTGGTTTGAGACACAGGGGACATGAAAGTGAATTGTTTACTTTTGGATTTCTTTTATGGTAAGTGGCAGTGTTCTGGATACCACAATTGTGCAGTGTGCCTATTGTATATTCTTCCTGTACACTCTTGATAACTCTTCTGAAGACCTTGAGTGTGCATGCTTGGGGAAGTAGTGCTCCTACATCAGCACTTCTGTTACTGTTCGTGCTCTTTAGTATAATGCTTGTGGCTTTATTCGTAAAGGTGGGCCTAATCCGATCTGGTTGAACCTATCATGAATCTACTGACCATCAGAATATCGCTCTTGATTTTTGCACACAAGTAACACTGCAGACTGCTCAAAATGTCTATATTTAGGACCTGATTACAGAGGATTGCACCACTGGCAGTGCACTTTACAGTGACATGTTCATGTTACAAGGTATTACACTAATGCTACTGCACCACTATTTACACCAATCAAGCAGTGCAAAAACAACATTTTAACTGCTTGCAAAAAAATTAAAAAAAGATACATTTTGCAATCGGATTTAGCAAATGTGTTGCTGCCAGTATTCTGGAGATGTCAGCTCATTATTGCACCGGAAACATTCCGGAGCATGCCAAACGATTATAGTTATATATTTGAATTCTGCAGAAAACAACATGGCTATAAAATAAAGAAATGGGCCACACATTCGTGTTTCAGATAAAAAGACAATTTTTGCTAATTTTCTGTTGACTAAGCACGCAGTAAATAGACCCAGCGAGGCCACTAACGATAGCGTTATTATTGAGGGAAAAGTTAAAGATCGCAAAAAACAGTTCAACAAAATATGCAGAACCACCAAATCTACTCACTTAAGTACCCTTTTGCAGCTCGAGGGAGCTTGTAAAACCACATCTCCAAAAACATGTAATATTTAATGATCCATCGAGGGTGTACAAGAGACCGCACACCCCCAACAGAGAAAAATATATAGTATATCCCAGTATTTGAAGCGGAAAACAAGAAAAATATTACTATACCCTCAACACAGTCCACTAATCATCCACCAGAACATCACAAGAAGCCCACGTCTCACACCTCCTAAAGTGCTTCATATCATTCTGGGAAGATATTCTAAAAAATACCTGTATGAAAACACCTTTCAGTATTCTGAACATTTGTCCCATACCTAAAAACTCCAGTTAATTAGCCCTAGTACTTCAGGGACAAGCTCACCTCTCCCAGGCATTTTTGTAATTGACGGCAGATACAATCTCCAGTTTCTGGTAACACTAGTGAGGTAGTTATCTTGGCCCTGGCGCGGCGCCCCTGGAATATTCTCCCTGTTGTCATTAGGTGGGCGATAAATGTTCTTACTGAAGTCATTTCAACACAATCATCTTTCTTCCGTAGTAAGATAGTTCACAAAGTCAATTATTTAGTTATGGATGGAAATGCACGAGTTCCTGCCTATTGGTCACTTCACATTCCTTTGGTTATCATTCCATCATTCCATGCCATTGTTTTTCAGCTCATCCCTGCCTTTACAGATGGAAATTAAGCATGTGCAGATCAGTTCCCTAAAGGATCAGCTTGAAAGCCAGGTCAATTCCCATCTGCACAGGAACACCAGTCTGCCAGACACGCTACTGTCTTATTGGGCGCAAATCTGTTTGAGTGACTATTCACATCAAACTTGGAACAGATGTTTTGCTTTAAAATTCCACTTGGAGGGTAAGTAATTGATTATATGAAGTAAGATAGGTATTTTCATGCATCACATTTTTTGAAGCACTGCACTTCAGAGATATAGCCTTCCAAGTTCTGCAAAGCTATGCAGGGTTGGCCGAATATTGTCGCCTAAAAGTTCTCTGACAAAAATGTTGCACACGGAGTGTCGTCTTAAAAAATATATTGCCTCATTGTAGTTCTGAAATGCAAATCTACAACCAGTGGACTAATACTTTTATAATGGATATTTGTGTCAATATTAATTTGTTTTTGATATTTTGACATGCAATCTTATTTTAAACACTCTTGAATTGCCATAAAGTGTTTTCATTGTTTTTTGTCTATGTTCGTGGTTGCCCATTCCACAGCCTTTAATTGTCTTTTTATAATTTCCCCCTAGGATTTTTATTGAATTTCTCGGCTTTTCTTACCTTCCTCTTGTCAGAGAGCTATAGCTTTTTGTGCGAAGAGGTACATTTGGCTTTGTGGTTTGAAAATGACTGTCTGACAAGAAGCAGCTGCAGCGCTCAGTTCAACATTAATAAGTGTTTCAAGGTCTCAATGGATGGATGAACATAGCAAGTTCAGTTCAGTTCAGTTATGCCGGTCAACACACTATTATTCAGGAGGAGGGGCGATGACTCAAGAAATATCTGTATTAAATATTTGTGTAGGGTGGACCTCTCCATAAAGAAATATAATATGTGACAAGAAGGTCATGCAGAGTTTGTCAGCTGGACTATTAGTGAGACAGGCGTCACTAGAGGGGTGCAGGGGGTGCGGACCGCACCGGGTGACACCATCACATGGGATGACACTAGAGGGTGCGGACGTATGCGACACAGAGGGTGCGGGTGAGTGCGGACAGGGCTTTAAGTAGGATGAAAATACTTGGGGGTCTCTCAAAGGGGCGTGGTCAATGTAATGAAGGGCGTGGCTTAAAACATGTAGGCTAAAAGTCTGTGCTCAGCATAGTGTGCCCCCCGACTTGTATTTTTCTGTTTCTATAATTGCATCCAGATATATGATACAACAAGTAACATCATACCTACAACAAGTCGGTACTATTGACTTTGTCAGTGGTTGTTAGTAGCATAAGATAAATAAGAAGCAACTATGGCTTGTTGTTATATTCATTATTGAAAAAACTTCCACTTAAAGCCCTGGTGACACCACACCAATGTTTCTGCTCCTGCGTTTCAAAAAGAGAATGGAAATCAGAGAGAAAATGACTCTTTAGGCAAGGCTCACCTGGCATGACGTCATGCCATAACTTCTCCACTAGTGAGAAGTGAGCAGTGTGGGCACACGCACATCTGAGTGCCTGCTGTCACTGCAGTCTGGAAAAAACGGACCGCCAGTGCCAGGGCACAAAACAGAGCCCGATAGAAACCTGTTTCGAGGCACCCTTTAAAAAACTGCCGGTGCTCAGCACTGGTGAGATCCGGTCCACTTAAAGCCCGGAGTGCGGAGGTATCTATCTGAGAGGCATTGCTTTCTATACTACCTCAAAGTCGTAAAACAAAAAAACATACAGATGTAAAGATGCAGCAAAGACGAATCTTTGTGCTGCGCATATTGCTTTAATGTCGTGGCCGTGAGGTTGTCCAGATGCCTAGACTCGGCATGCCTTGATCTCGGCACTTGCGCGGCTGCTCCAACCGCTGCCTGCTTGCAGCCCCTCAGCAGCAGCGATTCCATGATGCACGTGAGCAATATTGATAAATAGAAAATAACAGAAATCTACCAGAGGTATAGAATTGAAATATTGCCCAGTTTGCAAATAAGGACAAGAAACGCAAGTTGTCGGCGGTCTTTCCGAATGCAGAGGTGAAATAATCATACATTTTCAAATCTTGGTTCTAATTTCAGTAACATGGTAGGTTATCATTGCACAGTTAATTCTAAAGCTCAAGGCAGACATACAGCATAGAGAAAATTTGATGACAAAAAATAAAGCATTTATTTATCTTCTCCAAAGAAAATACTTTGAGATATATTTATTTTCGGATAGGGACCACGTTCAAGAAGATGAATGTCATCCCTAAAGAACCCGGCTCACCGAGTTACCGCACTGGGTGACACCAACCCTAGTGACGGCGCTGGGTAGATGCTTTTTGAGGAGCTCAGATCTAAAAAGAAAATCAGAGCACAAGAACATAGCGCAAGTAACTGCCTGGTACTAAGACTCGTTTATATTTCTCTATGTTCTTAGTGTCTATAAACACTGCTCCCTGATTCACGAATCCTGCCCTTTTGATATTAGCAAACAGCCATGCATTTTCCTTGTACATATTATGCATAACGCATCTATTATTTCCAGCTGTTCCTGTAGTAGTTGCAGCAGTGGCAGGAATGGGAGCAGCACCACAACAGTAAGAATAACATTAAAAAGAATTATTGCTAATATGACCATCAATAACCAAAGACTCATAGCATATCCACCGCTGACCGCATATTTATCTCAGCGCAACACACTACCTCAATTCAGCGGTGTCGCGTACTCATATTTCGTTCACAATAAAATGGCAGGAAAGGAGCTATGCGCTTCTAATTAACTTGATTTGTGAATCACCCGAGATTCGCAAATCATGTGACATTCAAGTTAGCCAGCAATATCTCTGTAGCGATATATAAAAGCAAAATGTCTTCCCAAAGATATCTATGGAGGATGCAATTAATGAACATCCTTGCTAATGTGGACGAGCAGGAACTTCTTAATGACGCTGGGATCTGAAAGCTCGGGCCGCCTCAACAGCTTTATAGGCTCCCTGTGCAAAGCAGTACACTGGGCCCTGGCTACTCAACCAAATGCAAGTTATCAATAAAATAGACTTGTATTTATTGGGTCCTCCCACAAAAATCAGTGTTTTGACCTAAAAAACATGCTGTACAGCAAAGACTAATCAATACAAAGGTTTCAACAATATAACATGAGACTTTACCTTGATAAACAAAAATTTCAACATAAAATGGTACCTAGTAGGTAAATCACACTGACGCCATCTTAGGTGAGCCGCCCGCTGGTTACATTCTGCTCTGTGCATAAATTAGACAGTGGGGCCCCTATACATGCGGGCCCACTGGGCTACTGCCCAGCGTGCCCATGGGTTAAGACAGCACTGCTGAAATCCCCCTTACATTTAACTCTTTCTTGATCTTCTCCTGCCTCGTTGCTCCGAGCAATGCCCACTGATCTAGCATGCAAAAAAGAGGCTTTACCACAACTGGTTCATGCTATGTAAAACCGTCACAGAACAGAACACCTAAAAATACGTAACACCTACCACTTTATGACAGAATATGCTGATGCAGGATGAGCATTTGAAGCAGAAATAACTTAACACCCAAGAGCCAACCAATATGAACACTGTACTCTTTGCCACTAAATCCAATTTCGTTTCGATTAGATTTTACCTTTAGATTACTTCAGATTTTAGAATTATGGTCTGCAATAGGAAAAAAATATACAGAATGACCGTATAATTTAAATAAAACCATGGTAGGCACATGGCCCACAAAATATTTTCTTCACTTAATGCATGAAGATGTGTACTGCAACATCTGCCTCCTTCCTTATTTTGAAATGGGCAGGTGGGAAGCGTCTGACTGCACAGTAACTGAGAATGGTCCCCCATTTACACAGGGGTATTATCAACAGTCTTTAAGAAGTTCCAACTCTCTATAACATGTCCTTTTGTGCAGACGGTAGAATACTATGAAAGGGTCTACATTTGCACTTTTTGAGTTCATCTTTAATGTAGGTGAAGAGAATCCCATAGGTACCACTTTAAGGGTGGAGGTGGGGAGAATTCTCGTGCAGTAATACTTAGATTTCAACTGAGACTGAAGGGTGGATACGTATACTGCCAGTTTCACCAGTAGGGAAAACTGTGTGTGGTACTGATTTATGAAGACATTTATCTAGCTATACAGCAGGTGTTAAAACTGCTACTCCTAAATCATCAATCACCCGACCACCAACCAACCACCCTTTTAGAGAATGATTAGCTTGCATTGCAAATAGAACAACTGCCAATGACACACATAATAACCTAAAAATGGAGGTCACAAATCTCTTGGAATCAAGCCAAAAGGAAAAAGTAGGACCATAAATAAAACTAAATATAAAAGAAAGATGTACCTTTCCTTCTTCCATTTGCATCTTCACAGAACGCTCCCACTGACCTTTGCCATGATATTGTTTTTTTATATTTGACCACTGGCTGCCCATAGTAAATTCGCAAAACTTCAGATTTCCTCTCAGTGATAAATACATTTTGATTGCATTGTTCTTATGTCTCTGATTTCAGCTCCTAATTGATCGAACTGGGATTTTGAAGTCATCGTGATTAGATGTGTGATTACATTAACGTCTCTGTCTAATGCAATGAGCTGTTCAGCACTTAGTCTTTCTGAAAGTCTTCCTGTTTCTCACTGTCAGCCTTGCATAGCTAATGACCACAGGATTAATTGAAAACATTGTCCTTATCCAGGTGAATATGATCTACAAAGTTCCTGCAGCTTACAAAAATGATTGAAATAATTTCATATTAAACATTCGGTTGGAGACAAAACACTTACAATTGTAAATATTGCTTAGATTTTCAGTTCCATAAATATTAAACACATCTTGTGGAAACACAAACAACATTTTCTATTTTTATTTACAGAGTTCCAAAATCAAAACATATTATATTTACAGTATTGTTCCTGATTCAGAGTACTACATACCTTGTTTGGAGTATAAACAACCACACTATCAATTGGTTTGATCTCATTGTCTAAATCACAGGGAGTTAAGGAGGGCATTATGACAAAATACAGGATGGACGCAACAATAGAACTGACAAAGATAGAATACATTTACAAAATCCAGAATATAGCTAACTAAAGACTACAAGTTGTTGTTTAAAAGGAGAAAGAATTATACTGTATTTTTGTGCCAGAAGATGAATGAGGTAATTGTGGAAAAAGGCTAAAACGCTACTTTGGAGACTAGTAGGTGAAGGCTTTACAATGCCATGAAACAATAGTTCCTCACAAGTTGAATTCATTGTGGGAATCAGTGGGAATTGAGTACTCCATTGACTGTGTTGCCAAATGGACTAGAATATCCAGTAATGTCTGGTGAAGAATTCGACTAGGAACTGATTAGCCCCAATGAAATTAACTCATCTGCTTATTTAAGGTACATAGGGTGGAAAGCTCCTGCAGAATTATTTTGTCACTTTAATCATTTAAAGAAAACAGAGACGCATTCGCACAACTGTCATGGTTCTTTGATAATGCCAATTTAAAAGGAGGGAACACTGATGGCCCAGTTTTATATGCCTAATTTAACTGCTCAATACATATTTTTGAAATATTTGATGGTTTATATTTGTGAGAAGTTGAGTATTAGGCAACTACAAATTTTTACTGCCCACGTCTCAGCCAAGGTTCAGATCAGACTGTAAGCTATTCACCAAATGTTTGCACTGAGCTACATCTCTCACAAAGCAGCTTTTCAAAACAGTATATTGTTGGAACTGGCCCTCCTTGCATGGTTATCCCCAAACGTTTTGCTTCTTCCTCCCATATTTTTCCTGACCTGTGGCTGTTGGCAATAGGACTCTGGGCACTTTACCACTGCTGATCAGTGCTAAAGTGCATATGCTCTCTGTGTAAATTATTATTGTGATTGGATATACATGATTGGCATATTTGTATCACCACGAAGTCCCTAGTAAAGTGCACTGAGTGTGCCAGGGCTGGTGATGGCAAATACTACTAGTGGGCCTGCAGCACTGATTGTGCCACCCACATGAGTAGCCCTAAAATGGTGTCTCAGGCCTGCCACCACAGTTCCTGCGTGCAGTCTGTGAACTGCCATGTCCTCCTGGTCAGTGTACCCCCTAACCAGGCCTATCCCTTCCCTTTCTGTGCACATTGGTCACCCCTATGGAAGGCCCAAGGTACCCCATTGGGCAGTGTGCAGTGTATGTGAAAGGTAGAGCATGTACTTGTGCAGGTGACATGCTCTGGTAGTGAATTACAGCCATTTTCGTTTTTCACTGCTGCAAGGCTATCTTGCTCTACAGCCTATCATGGGGGATGCTGGCTTCAGTGGCTACCAGCATCTCTTCCCTGAGGGGCAAGATTGGACATAAAAGTCTGGTATCCCTGAACTCAGAATTTAATAACACATCTTTTAGGAAAGGTGGTTTTTAACTCCTGTGTTTGAGAACAGCACTTTTAGAAAGTTGCTGTTCTCTTGTCTGGCCTTTCTGTGCGCCTTGGCCTGTTTGTGGATTGATTGTCTGGTTTGAGGGTGACAGGGGCTGAGGATTTCCCAGGAGGCTGGCTGAGTCAGCCCTAGGCTGAATGACTGCATTTGCAACTTGAGTGGTGGGAAGAGATAGCACCTGGGCCTGAATAGGGCTGTGCCTGTCTTCCAGAATGCTGGCTCCACCTCCTGCTGGGCGGCTGACGACCCTACCCCTCACTCTGAAAGGAAAGGAGAAGCCAGGGAAACAAAGTGCTCAAGGGACACCCAGTACTGGTTCAGACCGGGCTCAGAGCCCTCCTGCACAAAGGGAACAAAGACTTTTAGGGGTATAAGTACAGGACCCCTGACAACAGAAAATTAGATCATCCTGGAATCAAGAAGGAACCTCTGCCAAGGAAAAAGCTGAATCTGAAGAAGGAAGACTGTCCTGCTGTTGCTTTGCTGCCAAAGAGAGGGGAAGGACTTTGCTTTTGTGCTGTGTCCCCTGTCTTGAACGAATCTCCAAGGGCCTGAAAAGAGCTGGCTCCCTGTTTTTGAAGTCCCAGGAACAAAAGGACTTCACCCCCAGCTTCCCTGAGCTCTGCTGAAGAGCTCTGTCCTTCCTGGAGTGCTTGGCCCATGTGTGGCGCCTCTGGAAGTTGTACCTGTGAAGGGGAGTTGGAAATCACGCTTTTAAAAACTGTGCTACAGAAAATCTATCGCAAACCCGGCCGAGCGTGAAAATGCCCGGCGCTACGAAGATCGAGATCGTCACAGCACCTGCCGCGCTGCCCAAAGATGCCGCATCCTTTGTTAGCGGGAAGATTTCCACCGCTGCGAACATCATCGCAGAGCCTGCTGCTGCTGGGTGAAACCATCGCATCACGTCGCTGCGAGAATCATCGCAGAGCCATTGCAACGAGGAGCTGCGAGAAAAAGATCGCCGCCGGACTGCGCATCATCGTTCCGGAGATCGTCGCAACACCAGAGAATCGTCACATCGGGCCTTTGCGGGAGAAAACTTCCTACAGAACCTATGCACCGGAATCCATGTAAGTGGCCTTCCTCCCCATATAGACCTGATTTGTCGAAACACGCCCACTGCTGCAGCGGGACTGTCGCTAAAGCCTCCCCAGGGTCTCAGGAGCAATGCATCGCTTGTTTTTCACCGCTACAGCTTCTGTGCTCGAAACTTTTTAACGCTAACAAAGGTACTGTGGCTAAAACGTGACGCAACTGTGGATTAAGTTATTGCTAACATTAAGAACTCTTTTGCAACCATATTCTTGAACTGTGTATGCTGGATTTTTGTCGTTTTGGTCTTGTGTAGTTTAGATTAAATACCTTTATTTTTCTAAACTGTTGTGGAGTCAGTTTGTAGTGTTTTCACTGTGTTACTGTGAGTGTTGGTACAAATACTTTACACATTGCCTTTTGTTAGCCCTGACTGCCTGTGCCAAGCTACCTAGAGGGTGAGCAGGGGTTATCTTAGAGGGTTTCCTCCTTACCCTGACTAGAAGCAAGGGTCCCAATGTTTGCTTTTGTGGATTTTGAAAACCCCCTTAGATGTAGTGATCAGAGTAAGTTTTTGAGCTAAAATTGCAAGTTTAAATATCTCATGTGCCCTAATCAACCCTCTAGGCGCAGTACACACAAAACCTGGGCTTAAGTTATACTAGGACCACAAACATATTAACACACAATGAACTTACAAGGGGATGTGTTTTGGGACCCAGTCTGTTTTCCTTGTTTCTTCTTGATGTACCTTCTTTTCTAAAGAAAGTTATCTACAAACTGTCTGTCACTAACAGTGTCTAAGCCAGAGCCATTTTATTCTGATGACTTTGTTATTCTTGACCATATGCCCAATCACCATGAAATTTTCATTATAAAGGCAGTCACATGCTCTGTATACTAATTATGAAAAAACATATTAATTACAAATATGTCTAAAACACAGGTAAATGGCATTAGGTAAGAAGCAATGTCATTTTTCGTGGTCTATTTAAAATGTTAAACTAGAAAGGGTGCAAACTTACAATTACTTTAGGGTCACTTGTGCCAACTTTGTATCTGACCTATCTCACATAAGTAGGTTCAATCAGAAATATAGGGATTCTCCAGTCCTACCACATTTGAAGGCATACCTTGCAAATGTGGTAGCTATTGTAATCTCTGGCCATTCTACATTGTCCTCCTTTTGCTTTTAAAACATTTGAAGGTGGGTATTTTGGAAAGTCTTACATATGGTTTGTTCCACTGTAGTAGTAGTACTGCATCTTGAACTTGCTTTATACTCCCTATATATTAGAGTAAAGGTAGTGTAACCAAGTACATTTCAGCACAAATCCAGAGCATCAGTCACTTGCTGCAGACAGTTTTTTAGATGTATGTAAAAGTGAATTGCTGTTCACGTGGAAATAAGAGTGTATTTGGCTGAACTGTGTCTTAAGAATACAGTAACAATCAAATTTAAGCAACAGCTAAATGGAACCCAAATAAAAGTAACTAAAGAGTTGCCGAAGTCCATTGTAAAGGAATTTTCATTTAAGGATGACCTTGCAAATGTATAGAAAACAAGAAGATGCTTAACTATCTGTAATGAGTAATGAATACTTTTGGATTTTTTTCCTACGTGACTTTGTTCGTAACCATACCTGGGGCTTGAGTTTCTGTTCCTTATATTGGGCGCTCAACAATATCGACCCACTGAGTGACTTTTTAGCTAAGTGTCATGTTCACCTCAGAAACCAGATGCCTTAGAGCATTTTATGTTTCTCTTTAGGTTTTTAAACCTTTGAGGGTCACCTATAATAACCTTTGCACAGCAGCAGCTTTTAGATTTATAATTTAACTAAGTTCATTTAGGACAGCAATAGTGGTTGTCCTATTTCTAAACAGATGCAAGAAGATTATATGAGTTTAAAGTGCATTTTAATCTTTTTATGGAGACAAATAATGTATAGCAATTGCTTTATGCACTAATAATTCTAAATACACCTAACTGAATTGAAGTGAATTATATAGAGCAGACATGCTTGGTGCTAAAGTAGCAGAATAGCAGACCTGGAAAGATCAAATGGAACAACTAGATATAATAAGAGAAGAGAAATGTTTTCAATGTATTCTTAAATTTACAAGAACACTTTTCTGCCCCCCTCCCCTTTACTCATACCCCCCTTTACAGATCACCCCAAAACTTTCTAGGAAGAAGAAGCTTTTGTAAATATTCATCAGGTGTCAAAATTATAAACAAACCAAAAATTGCTTTTCCTATGGAAACATGGTCTGAACTATAAATACCAAGTGGTGACTGCCACTGATATATATATATATATATATATATATATATATATATATATATATATATACGCAGAACACTCCTTTAAAAAAAAGAAGCAGAGGCCAAGTAGGGGGGAGACAGGAAAAACCTTTAATGAAGCTTAGTGACTCTCAATGGCGTATGCATTTCGGCATTGTCCAGCCTTCCTCAGCGCCCAGAGTCTATGAACAGGGTGTGGGCCAAAATGAAAGTTTTTAAACACAGTCCTGCCGCACACGGATAGGTTAGTCACTGGTCCCTCCTCCCGAATGTTCAAACTACTGCAACTGAAGCAGGGTGACTGCAGCGAAACTACAGATCCCAGGATGCAGCGCTTCATGAAGGTGAGTGATGCGGGGGGGTTTAGGGTGCTAGTTGCGGCGGAGGCTCATCATCTTGGCATCCACTGGTGTCCTGTTGAGTTGCTCCTTACAAAGTGTCCCCTCCGGTCCCCTGACCCGCACAAACCTCCGAAGAAATGACAGGAACATGGCGTGGATTCGTCTGGAAAACCAGCTCGTCCATCGTGGTGCACAGGTGCCTCCAACTCCGCCAGAATCCAAGTGTCGAACTTCGATGGTGAGCCTGGTTAAGTTTCAGTAACCTGAAGAGATGCAGCGCCGAAGCGTTTACCAGTGAAGTCCAGGCCTGCTTAAAGTGCGGTGACCCCTGTAACGCGATACTGGCAATCGCGTGGAACATGCAGAACACTCCTTTAAAAAAAGAAGCAGAGGCCAAGTAGGGGGGAGACAGGAAACACCTTTAATGAAGCTTAGTGACTCTCAATGGCGTATGCATTTCGGCATTGTCCAGCCTTCCTCAGCGCCCAGAGTCTATGAACAGGTTGTGGGCCAAAATGAAAGTTTTTAAACACAGTCCTGCCGCACACGGATAGGTTAGTCACTGGTCCCTCCTCCCGAATGTTTAAACTACTGCACCTGAAGCAGGGTGACTGCAGCGAAACTACAGATCCCAGGTATATATATATATATATATATATATATATAGATATAGATATATATATATATATATATATATATCCATCCCACTGGTAGTTATAGTTAGGACACAGTTTCCATAGGAAATGCGTGGCTAAGTGAGCCCGTGGGTGGGTGGGTGAATATATATTTATTTATTTTTGAGGCGATATTCATGAATATATATATATATATATATATATATATATATATATATATATATGCTTGCGGGGTCCATACAGGACTTGATTGTGTGCCTCCGCACCACACTTCCCATAATACACAGTCTCATTTGAGCCTCCCATTGGTGGGTGTGTCATATGGAAAATGGAGACGTGGGTTAGCGGTTGCGCAGGCCGCTTCAGTTAAAGCCCCTGAAGAGAAGCATATGGAGCTTCGAAACGCGTCGGGCAGATCCATTACGGAGCGGCATCTACAAGCGGATCCCCGTCCTCACCTACACATAAATCAAGCTGCTGCTCGTGTGCTACTCAAAGGTGGGCAACCTTGAAGTGATAATTTATATGCGGCCGTCCAGTATGCACCACCCCGTTATCCTTGTGGGTCACGGCAGTGAAGCAGCAGCCGTACGTGGAATCGAGGACGGGCCCACTTGCGGGGTCCATACAGGACTTGATTGTGTGACTCCGCACCACACTTCCCATATTACACAGTCTCATTTGAGCCTCCCATTGGTGGGTGTGTCATATGGAAAATGGAGAAGTGGGTTAGCGGTTGCGCACGAGCGATAATAATATGTATATATATGTGTATATATATATAAATATATATATATATATATATATATATATATATATATATATATATATATATATATATATATATATATATATATTATCCACAAAGTGATCCTTCTTTCAGCACGCTCTAGCAGTGGGTGCTTGGCGTGGGAGCCGGACGGATCCTGGCTCCGAAATTCAATTTTGCGAGCAAAAATGCAAAGCACTCCAGAGTGAAAGTCTTTAACTTGTGTATTCAAAAACAAACCCAACCAATGCGTTTCAGCCTCCTCGGCTTTGCTCACGGTTAACAGCAACCCTTTGCTTTTATTCATTTCAGGTTGGCTTGGTTGGTATTTTACCAAATCAATGCTGTAATACTGTGCCTGGAGTGATAAATGGCTTTTGTCATTGTACAGCTTAGCAGGGACAACACTGAGCTAGTCCTATGCTTAAAAACTTTGCTGTAGGAATAGCAAAAATACTTTGTCCATTTCTATCTCAGCGTGGATAGCACTGTGCTAATACTATGCTTAAAAACTTTGATAGAAAAGCAGACATTTGAGGCGAGCAGATCTAGAGTGTCGCTGGTTATGAGAGTGCTCTAACAGGAGCTGCTTTCCACCTAAACTGAGAACTACCCAGAGTTCTCTTCTCTATATATATATATATACTATGTAAGGCAGCAGACAAAGCCAATGTAAGACCCAGAGAATCTCTGCTTCCAAATGATCATGAAAATACATTAGATGAAGACAATGAGATGGGGACCCCGAGATTAGTGACCACCTACAGTATGCAGGAACGCAAGATCAAGGCAATTCTAACTAAAAATTGGCCCATAGTGCTAACAGATAATGTCTTAAAATATAGATTACCGGACAAACCTACTGTAACATTTCGAAGATGTAAAACCATGGAAGCACATTTATCCAAATCCACAGGAGAAGGGGCCTCGGTTAAAACTTGGTTACCTGAAAAACAAGGATTTTTCAAGTGTGCAACCTGTAGAGCATGCAATTTTGGGGTCAACACTTCGAAATACAGTACCCCATTCAGGGAACAAGAACTCAAAATTAGAGGAAACTTCAATTGTCGCGCAAATTATGCTGTGTATGTTCTCACGTGTACTTGTGGGCTCAGGTATGTGGGCAGTACGATAAAACAAGTGCACGTGAGAATCCTGCAACACATAAGAGCTATTATCAATTGTGATCCGGCTTATCCGGTAGCACGGCATTTTAAGTCCGTGCATACTGTTTAAAATACTTTGTAATTGATCACGTCCCGATGCCCAGGAAGGGAGGTGACAGGGAAACTCTCTTGCGACAACTAGAGACCAAATATATTCTGAATCTTAATTCTAAGTTTCCCCAGGGCCTCAATAATACAGAGGACTTACATTCATTTCTGTAAAACAAATTGTCTTTTCAGTCCGGTACTTTTGATTTTTCTGTTTCTGAATCTATAACCATGTGGCTACTACCCTCTCTTCATGCTTACATTTTTTTCCCTTTTTCGTAGAAATTTTGGAAAATTCATAGTAAAGGAATATTAAGAGAGAAGAGAGGATAAGACAGTAAATAACATCAAGTACCAATATATCCATATAAACTACACGAGTTGTTTAGTAGGATTGCAGAACTTTGATTTATCTGGAAAAAACTGAGGAAATAAGCCACACTTCCTCTTGATCACTTTTATAAAGAATGTGTTTTTGATTATATGTTTATATTAATTAATTATAGTTAAGGCATAGAAAATCGCACAATTAGTTACATTTTATACATGTATACATTTTTTTAATACTGTATATTTTAGCATCAACTCACTTTTATTTGTACAGCACCTAGCACTTTATTTTTTGACATAGGAATTGGAGTGAGCTGTTTACAAACAACTGGGACCAGTTGTTAGGAACATTATTGAATCTGGTGTCATTTTGCACATGGATATATGTACTTGGAGATTTTTGCACTTTTTGCTTATTTGCACATATGTAACTGCATTACGCAGAAGATTTGCACAAATGGTAGTACTGGGCTAAGCACTATAGAACATCATATAGTGAAGCTTACAAGATGGCATAATTTTGCACATATTTATAATAGCATTTATGCTGTTAGAATTCACATTTACTTAAAATTGCATATTTACGTAAAAATTGTGTGTAAATGGATGGACATATTTATTTTGGAAATAGTATAAATTTTGTATTTATATATATATATATATATTTATACAGTTTTTAATATGTACATAATCAATGGTTTTAGAACCCCATTTTAGAAATGTAATAACATGTGCCATATCAATTGATTCTTGTAAACTGTTATACATATTGAGTCCAGATTTACCACTAATGTATTTATGCTGCTAGTATGTGTTTAAGCTTGAAACAACAAAAGCGTTTTAAAAATAAGAAAGAGATTACATAAATGTGCTTTGAAATGTATGAAAGAGCCACTTCTCCTATATATACTGTTTAGAAGTGTGTTTTCAATTTCCATTAATCACGTGATGTGCTTAGCAAAAAAATGTAAAAAAATGAGTATTTAAAGGTTCTCTAAACCAAAGTACCGTTATGTGATCAAGGGTAGTTTCTACCCGAAACGCGTCATGCCAGAGAGAATGAGAGGAGATAATAAACTGACCCTTTAAACTGGATAAGCTGCGTGGTGGTCCTTGTGTCCTGCATGCCGAGCTGGGAGAAGCAGGAAGGAGTGATATATATATATATATATATATATATATATTCCAGCCAAATACTCTCCTTGTCACGAAAAGAAATCCGGGCCACTTTAAGTTTGCAAAGCGTGTTTATTTCACAACGGCTTTTCTCGACGCGTTTCGCAGGTGAAACCTGCTTTTTCACGAGAACGAACAAACTGAATGGTGTGCAATAGATACATGGTCACATGGTATTAGCGTCATACCAAAGGTAATAGACAACAGACTTGCCGGTTTACATGCGGGCTGTGTTCAGACTAAGTTAAACATGTTAAATGAAATAAAACATTCACATTGCGTTTTAGAGCATGACTGGTACATTCGTAATGTTTTCAAAATAATACAGTCGTAGGCAACGGGAAAGGAGATCCCCACTGTGTGATAGAAACAAATGACGTGTCAGTCAGAAAACAATGTGGATAGCTAAATCCGCGAATCAAACTCCAATTCTGGCAGCCAAACTCTTATATAATGGGAGACAGGTCAGCTACCTCCAAGTGGGAAATACAATAGATCACTTGTTAATGGCAACCTCCTTTTGCTCGAGGTATTAAGCAATTCATGGATTGCCAAACAAGGTGCAGTCAAGCCCAAGTGGGCACAAAATAAAACGAAGGCTACCAACGCCAATCAGAAGAGCAGCAGACCGAGTAAACAAGGACTTTGGAATACTCTCTGGAAACTCCTAGTTACCGAACAGAACAAATGGTGGGAAGCTACCACCCTTCAAAAATACATTGAAGTTAACAGGGTGCCTAGAGGACTGCGTATCTATACAACCCCGACATTCGCGGATCCAGACCCAGACATGGTTGAAGAATGGGCTGGAAACAGCCATGATTGCTCAATGAGAATGCTGAAAATTCTTGTAAAATATGCCACCAAGCACTGCGAAAAACTGGCTGAAGAAATTGAAGCCGTAACCAACCAACTCAAAGCTCTTTATGACAATGAAAAGGATTTTGATAATGAAATGTCCAAATATGACGCCAGACTGGAGAAACTAGAAAAAGAAATTTGAGATAAAAAGGAAAGCAAATTCACCAGAGACCGCAACGATTATGAGCGCGGTCAAGTATTAACATTTGTTAAAAGATATGACCATTTGCGGACAACAACTATTCTACCTGGATCAGCGACACCCCAAACCACAGGTGAGACAATTACAACAACTACAAATGATCCTAGTGAAAAGGCTGCTGCAACAGCGGGAACCAGTGCACATAGAGTACCGAATCCGGAGCTCATGAACCCAAAAGACAAAATTTTAATGGAATTTGCAATGGTGGCCCAAGGGAGATTAACCGGGCAAAACAAATCCAACGCAGGAGGAACACAAGGACGAGTTCAAGGCGGGAGAGGCACCGGAAAAACCAGCTCAATAAACATCAGCAGTATTTCAAGCCCAGTGGGACCCAGGACGAGGGGCCAAAAGAAAGGGAAATAATGGATACTTGGACCATTATTAATTTATCGACCAGGGAATTGAACACAGCGGAAAAAGAGGTATTGTCTCTTGGATTATCTTTTTGCCCCACTTCTTCCTTTGATTACACCCAAAGTCGAATTGACCTTTTTTATTTTACCAGAAAACTACGTTTAAAAAAATGGTATGCAACCAAACCTAACACTGAGACTCGCGAGTTGGCTCAGGAACCCACCAGCATCACAGGAGATGTCGAAACCCTACATCTACTTCATGAGCTGAGGGGAGACTTGAACACACTTGACAATCCCATGCTTAATTTAATCAATGATGACTTACCAATTGATTTTAACTATCGCAGTGGCTTTAGGCCCAAATCTGTCTTTTTACCACAGATTGTGAATGAACCAATTGATAGTTTTGAGAAGGCAATGGTGTAAGAATTTGATAAACTGTCTAAACGCAGGAATTTTGTTAAATGTAATTTGACCGATTTACAGTTTAAAGCTATTAAGACCGAGAGCAATGATAAAAGTATTGTCATTAAGAAAGCAGACAAAGGAGGGAATATGGTGGTGTTACCACGCAGTATGTACATAAATGAAGGATTATCCCAGCTTAGTGATGGCACTAAATATGAGAAAAGCAACAAAGCCAGTTACAACATGAGTATTTCTAGATATTCAGAACAACTTAATGATTGGAGGGAGAGAGGTCTTATCAGTCGGGAAGAATTTAATTTTCTCCTCAACAGATATCCCAAAATACCTGCCCTCTACTTATTGGCCAAAGTACACAAGAGCATGACAGACCCTCCTGGGAGACCTATTGTATCCGCTAGAGGTAGCTGCTGGGAAAATACCTCCAGGTATGTTGATTTTTTCTTGCAGCCGCTGGTACAAAATTTGCCCTCTTATTTGAGGGATTCTGGTGACTTTTTGCAAAAAATCAAGGGCATGACCTGGAACCCCACCTGGCTATTCATGACCTTAGATGTCAATAGCCTGTATACCTGTATCCCACATCAACAGGGAATTGAGGCTTGTAGACATTTCCTGAGAGCACGTTCTATTTCTTATCTACTACACACTGAAATGCTTCTTGATATGGCATTTTCGTGTCTTACCAAGAACTTCTTTCTCTTTAATGACAACATCTACCACCAACTGTTGGGGACCGCGATGGGGACCTGTTTTGCCCCCAGCTTTGCTGGCCTCTACCTGGGGTGGTGGGAGGAGAGGGTGGTCCGCCAGTCCCCAACATACTTCAACAAAGTTGTCAGTTGGCTCCGCTACATTGACGATATTTTTATCACATGGAGCGGGAGCCAACAAGAGGCAACAGATTTTGTTGAAACCCTCAACAAGAACGACTTCAATATTTCCTTCACTTGCCACATCAGCCCAACACCTATAGAATTTTTAGATGTTAAGGTTGAAAATAGGAACAACGTTTTGACTACCACGTTATTCAGAAAGGACACGGCGGGAAACAGCCTGCTGCATGCCCACAGCTGTCATCCAGCTAATCTCATCAATTCTATTCCCATGGGAGAATTTTTGAGAGCCAAACGTAATTGTTCTAATGAGGTCGACTACACCAAAGAGACACTCATTATGGCAGAACGTTTCAGACAAAGAGGCTATAGCAGCAAGTGCATATCTAAAGCCCTGACTAAAGTAAAGGAAAGAGAACGGTCTAGTCTACTTAAACCCAAGGAGAAAGAATGTGAGTTAGAATCTAGTACAACCAGTAGATTCATCACAGATTACCATTCCGAATCTGGGGAAGTGAGAAAAGCCTTAAGCAAATATTGGAATGTACTTAAACTGGACAAGGATTTAGCACCTGAACTTTCAGAATACCCCCAGTTGACCTTTAGGAGACCGAAGTCCCTTAAAGATCTCCTCTGCTCCACACTCATACCTGAAATTTCTAAGCAGAAGAACCCTTTGCAAGGATTTTACATTTGTGGCAGATGTAAAGCCTGCCGCAACAGTAAAAATCTGAAAGAAGTCCAGCTGTCCAAAGACACAGACAAATACAAGATCACAAAACATGTCACATGTCTTACTGACCATGTGATTTATGCCCTAAGATGCCCTTGTCAGTTGTATTATATTTGCAGTACCAAACACCCAGCCAAGAAGAAAGTCCTTGAGCATATGCGAGCGATCACCCATGCGGATAAACAATACCCCATTGCGAGGCACTTTGCAGTACACCACAAAGGTAATGCTAACTTGCTTTCCTTTTGTGTGCTGGAAACTGTTCCCAGTAGGGAAAGAGGAGGAGACAGAATTAAGGAAATGAGAAGACTCGAATCGAGACTCATAATAAAATACAGGACCACACAACCAGGTGGCCACAATTTACACGAAGAACTTATCGTGCATTTAGGCTAGCCTGAGAAACTTCCATTGATTGTTGCTGCATATCTGTCGTTTTTTAACAATGTTTTAACTTACTGAATTGTTTTGTATTTGCACCACAGTCACAAATTGACTTTATTTCTTTTTACGTTCACAGAACTTGGTGGTGACAAAATAAGGGAATCTGTTCAGCACTTAAGGAGCACCTGCACGTGTAAAAGAACTGTATGACTGGACCTTGTATCACCCGGCGTTGGTAGCCTTTGATTTAATTTGTGCCCAATTGGGCTTGATTGAACTGTGTTTGATAATCTACGAATCCAGGCGCTGGTAGCCTTCGTTTTATTTTGTGCCCACTTGGGCTTGACTGCACCTTGTTTGGCAATCCATGAATTGCTTAGTACCTCGAGCAAAAGGAGGTTGCCATTAACAAGTGATCTATTGTATTCCCCACTTGGAGGTAGCTGACCTGTCTCCCATTATATAAGAGTTTGGCTGCCAGAATTGGAGTTTGATTAGCGGATTTAGCTATCCACATTGTTTTCTGACTGACACGTCATTTGTTTCTATCACACAGTGGGGATCTCCTTTCCCGTTGCCTACGACTGTATTATTTTGAAAACATTACGAATGTACCAGTCATGCTCTAAAACGCAATGTGAATGTTTTATTTCATTTAACATGTTAACTTAGTCTGAACACAGCCCGCATGTAAACCGGCAAGTCTGTGGTCTATTACCTTTGGTATGACGCTAATACCATGTGACCATGTATATAGTGCACACCATTCAGTTTGTTCGTTCTCGTGAAAAAGCAGGTTTCACCTGCGAAACGCGTCGAGAAAAGCGGTTGTGAAATAAACACGCTTTGCAAACTTAAAGTGGCCCGGATTTCTTTTCGTGACAAGGAGAGTATTTTGCTGGAATAATTGGGATTCGCTATCCCGTCTGGAAGCGGCAGGGATCCGAAGCGACTTGTTTTGGCTGGAGATATATATATATATATATATATATATATATATATATATATGTCTTCCGCTTGGCTCCCTTCCTCCTCGTTAGGCGCTACTTTTCCCTGGTCGCGTTGTTCCTGCGGTTGAGCCAACCGCTAAGAATTACAGCAGGTTTCCCCGGTCCCGGGGATATGTGGAGTCGCAGACAAAAACGGACATCAGTCGCTTGCTTCAGTTAATTTAATTTAATTTTGGTGTTTATTTCACAAATCCATAGGGGGTCAAACAAAAAACAACCGACGCGTTTCGACAGCGTCCGCTGTCTTGGTCACGGTCAGTTTAGTGAAGGGAACTCACAGATTTAAAAGGACAACACATATTTTGGGCTACACCTCCATGTTTACCCGGGCCCTCCCATTTTGGCTAGGCATTCTGGGACCCGTAGTTTCTTAGACATCCTAGTTTGTCTGCATTAACAGGTCTAATTATTTTATACAATTGACTCGAACAGTTTGAGAGGTGTGCAGTTGTTCCCAATAATGATACAATTTGTCATTTTCAAAATGGAATCAAGGCAATCAAATTTACATTTGAAATTATAATTAGAATTTGGGTCACCGCCCTCCGGTGGGCTGGTCGCTGATATCCCTGCAAAGGTTATACATATTTGTATATCTTAGTACTGCCCCCTGGTGGGCCATCTTAGGAATTCCAACATTTTAAACAGTAAATTGATTTCTGTGAGTTATTTACAAGGGCGAGAAAAATGTGAGGTAGTGGAAATTAAGGGGACAAAATTATTTCAAGTAAATCATGGTAGGCAGAATGCTGTAGGAAGGTTCAATAGTTCATCGTTGCAGTGATTTTTACAAGTGTATATACAATTCCTCCGACTGGTTCAGCCCGAAAGGTGTCATTGTTCTGAAACTCAAGATGTGTTTTGATTCCTTTTGTCGAAGGGATTTTTCATAGTGGCCACCCCTTGCTGAAAGGTTCATGGTTTCAATGCCCCAAAAGCGAAGTTGTTTCCAGTCCCCATTGTGACTCAGTTCCATGTGTTTTGCAACTGCATTAGCCCTGTCCTTGTGGATAGTGGCCCGAACATGTTCCAATATTCGCTTTTTTAGTTCACAAATTGTGCTGCCTATGTTCCTTAGCTTGCAAGGGCACTCGATCATGTATACGGTATATTTACTGTTACATGTGATGCATTCCTTAATTTTCCAGGTTTTGTTGTTTGGCATGATTATTTCAGTGGTTGGTTTTGCAATTTCGCAGACCTTACAGTTATAACATTTTATAAAGCCCTTAGTTTGCAGCCATTGCTTCTTTTTTACACTTGGTTGAAAATGACTGTGGACCAACTGGTCCTGGAGGTTTCTTGCCCTTCTGTATGTTATAGTAGGGTGGTTTCCCATTTTTTCACCTATCACCGGGTCCAATTGTAGAAGCTTCCAATTTCTTTTCAGAATTTGATTTACCTGTTTGGTTTCCCTACTGTAGTCTGTAATGAATCTGATTGGCTCATCCCCCGTTGGAGTGCGGGAATCTTTCGGTGTCAGGCAGTCTGCTCTTGTGGTTTGGTTGGCTCTTTCCCAGCATTTCTTTGTGGATTGCTGATTGTATTGCCTTTTATGAAAGCGTTGCATGGCGCTTTTGCTCTGTTTTTGCCACTCTTGCTCCTCACTACATATCCTTCTTAGGCGCAAAAATTCCCCATATGGGATACTTGATATGAGTGATTGCTGATGGAAACTGGTAGCCTCCAATGTTGCATTTGTTGCAGTGCTTTTGCGATGAAGGGTCGTTTCAATCCGGTTGTTTTTGATATATACCTCAGTATCCAGGAAGACCGCTTTGGCCTGACTGATGTGATGGGTGAATTTTATGCCCGGCGTGCTGCTGTTTAGTATTTGGAAATATTCCAAGAATTTTTCCTCTCCGCCATTCCACACTATGAACAAATCGTCTATGAATCTTTTCCAGACCATGATATGATGTGTGAATGGTTGAAGGCTCACATCCCATGCAATTTTTTCCTCCCACCATCCCATGGCGGTACAAGCATAGTTCGGGCTAAAAGAAAATCCCATTGCGGCTCCATTTTTTTGTTTGTACAGTGTGTCACCAAACATGAAAATGTTATTGCATAGCAGGTACTGAATCATTTCTAGCAGCATGCTGTTATGATGTTGATAGTGAATATTCCGTTCCATGAAAATGTGTTTGCATGCATTAATGCCCATATCATTGTCAATGTTTGTGTACAATGAAATTACATCCATTGTAATCATAATGAAATCTGGTTGCCACTCAATTTGTTTCAGGTTGCATAGAAAGTCGGTGGTGTCCTTTATGTATGATTTTAGACGCTTCACATGGGGATTCAGGTAAAAATCAATGAAATTTGATAGAGGTTCCAGTAAGGAGCCATTGGCCGAGACAATTGGCCTCCCCGGTGGTTTGGTGGCACTTTTGTGGATCTTGGGCAGAAAGTACACCGTGGCTGTTTTGGGGAAGTCCACTGTTAGATACTTTTTCTCATCAAAGTCCAAGAGCTCATCTTTTTCCCATTGGTTTATTTTCCTGTCCAGTTCTCTTTTTATATTATCAATGGGATTTCCGTTCAGTTTTTCATAATACTGTGGATTGTTCAATTGGTCCATAGCTTCCGTGATATATAGTTTTCGATCCCATAGGACTATGTTTCCGCCCTTGTCCGCTGTTTTGATTTCAAAGGTTTCATTCTTGCGCAATGCAATAAGGGCGTCCTTTTCATTTTTGGATAGATTATTCCTGGTGTTGTTTTTGATGTTGATTTTATATAGGTCATGAATGACTGCTTCCTGAAACATGTCTATTTTGTTTCCAGGTGCTAGCTGGGGATAGAACTTGGATTTCGCTTTTAAGCCACTGGTTCCCGCTCCTAATTGTGGTATCGCTGTCTCCAAATTGATTTCATGACCCTCCTGTGCATTCAAATTCAATACTGTTAAATAGGCTTCGGACTCCCTTGCTAACAGAGTGGATGTAGGTCTAGGTTGATTTTTTGAGATCTGAGGTTTGTTTTTTCTCTCAGCAAAGAATTTTGCAAGCTTTATTTTCCGAATATAGAGATATAAATCAATTCGTGTTTGTGCCAAGTCTATGCACGCTGTGGGGCAAAAGTTGATTCCTTTCTTGAGTAGTGATATTTCTGCTTCAGAGATTTCCTTCCCAGAAAGATTAATTATTTGCAGTTCTTCATTTACTTCCCCCTCTTTTGTTTCATTAGCCTTGTCTCCGTGCCAACTTTTTCGTTTGTAGCCGTTTCGCCTTGTACCTCTCCTTGTGTGGGCTTTGTAAACCTTGGCTGCCAGGATCTCCCCCTTCCCCTTGCTCGACCACGTGCATTTCTTTGCGCCCCGTGATTTTGTTCCCATTTCTGTTGTGATAGGACCAGGCGCATATCCCCTAAAAAAACTTTTTGTTGTGGATCTAAATTGGCGTCATCCTCGCTTAAATCCGCTGATGTCAAGGACGCCATGCTAGAAGATGAGCTGGCTGTGTTAGCTTTAGGTGGTCTGAAAGGGTCGTATTTGCGGACGAACGTGAAAATGCGTCCTTGCGCATAATCATTGGCATCCCTCTCGAATTTAGTTTGCTTTCTTACTCTCACTTCCTCCTCATGTTTTTCTATTTGTTTATTCAAGTCCTCTTTGAACTTTGTCATTTCAGCATTGAGTTTGAGCCCATCAATTTCTTTTTCCAGTGTTCGTAACTGTTCCTTTATTTTCTCGAGAGCTATTTCAATATGTTTTACAAGTATCTTTAACAGCCCCAAAGAGGAATTAATTGTATGTTCACCCCACTACTGGAGCAACTCATTCGTGACATCCTGCTGGCTTGGCATTATTAAGATTCTTAAGCCACGAGGCACCCTCTCAACTTCCAAATATTTTTGTAAGGAAATTGACTCCCAGGATTTGTTTATTTCCTTTTTGTTTAGTTTCTCCCAGAGGCGCAGTTTGTCCTTGATGTCATTTTTTTCTGGTTCCTTATTGCTTTCCGTGGGCCTGTTCATATCACGTTTGTTAAACATAGTCACAATGAATTCCTTCCTTTTGGCATCCCGCCTGTCCATGATTTTTCTCTTCCTTGTGCGACCCCCCAACAGTGGATATGCACTCTTTGGTTTTGGATTACAAGAGCGAGTCCGTTTTGGTTTCGTTCCTCTGTGTCTACAGATTATGCCTTAAGTTTTGTGGAGTGTTACTGATTTCTTCAATCGGGTTTGTGTAACGTTTTGTAGACTTAGCAGGCAATTAATCACAGACCAGAAGATGTAAAACCCAAGCAGCGGCTAGCATGTCATTGCGTTCTGTTATTTGTTAGTTCATTCAACAAATGCATCCAGATAACGTTTCAATCAGCATACTCCAGCGGACAACCACTCTTACCTTAGAGTCTCCCTCCGCGGTAGGTAACTGTCCGCCTTCTTCCGTTGATCGCCCGTCACTGGGTGAGCCACAATAGTCTCAGATAGTATGCCGGCGAGCACCTCGAGGAGTAAAACAATGTCCTCCGCTTGGCTCCCTTCCTCCTCGTTAGGCGCTACTTTTCCCTGGTCGCGTTGCTCCTGCTGTTGAGCCAACCGCTAAGAATTACAGCAGGTTTCCCCGGTCCCGGGGATATGTGGAGTCGCAGACAAAAACGGACATCAGTCGCTTGCTTCAGTTAATTTTGGTGTTTATTTCACAAATCCATAGGGGGTCAAACAAAAAACAACCGACGCGTTTCGACAGCGTCCGCTGTCTTGGTCACGGTCAGTTTAGTGAAGGGAACTCACAGATTTAAAAGGACAACACATATTTTGGGCTACACCTCCATGTTTACCCGGGCCCTCCCATTTTGGCTAGGCATTCTGGGACCCGTAGTCCCAAAAAGTCCCAGTGAAATAAACACCAAAATTAACTGAAGCAAGCGACTGATGTCCGTTTTTGTCTGCGACTCCACATATCCCCGGGAAAACCTGCTGTTATATATATATATATATATAACCATCCTACTGGAGGTCGCCAGTGGATAGTTAGAGTTAGGCCTAGTTTCCATAGGAAAAACGTTTTTTGACTTGCCTATAACTTTGGCGCCATTTAATGAATATTCATGAAATAATATTTTTTTTAAATGGCCTGCTTTGTCTAGTTCTGCACGGAATGTTTAGGAATCATCTGATAAGCAGAGGCCCAGAAAAAGAGGGGGGTTACAAATATGTGTTTCCAATGCAATTTCCCATAGGGATATTGAACACGACTACAGCCCAAACTGCTGGACTGCATTACACCAAATCTGGCAGAGAGGTAGCTCTTGGTCCAAAAAGACCCATTTTTGTAATTTGGTGTAAATCCGTTCAGTAGGTGCATAGTTATTAAAGGAAAAAAAAATGATATCTAAATATGCGGACACGCAGCAGTTCCTCAAAGTCACCCACAACTAGCAATGCCATGTTTGGCTGACCACAACCTGACTGGAGGTTGCCATTGTAAGTATTGGGAAAAAGTCTTGGGTCTTAAAACATATGGCAAAATGATTAAAACGGGTCATGATTAAGGTATCCTGACCCCATGGGTGTTTTAGAAGAGTGTCAGAAGGACCTATGTTGTGTACAAAATTGAGTAATTTAGTTTTTTTTCCACTTCGGGAATCCGCTGACCCCCTGAGAGGCACAGCACGGCTCCTGTGTAAATCAACAATGGAGCTGCAAAGCTTGATGCAGTTTGAAGGAATAAAGCAACAACTTCAGGCCCACTTAGAAATTCACACAGGTACTCTCACACCCATTTACAGAGCAGTCACACACCCACTCACAAATCTACACAGGAATTCACACACCAACTCACATAGCTATGCTGACACTTTCAGACCCACATAGGTATTCACCAACCCAATCACAGACCTATGCAGGCATTAACACACCCACTCACAGACCCACTCCCATACCCTACCCACATAGGCACTCACAACCTGTACATGCACACTCACAGACCCACACAAACACTCACAGACCCACACAGACACTCACACATCCACTGAGACACTCACAGAGCCACTCACAAACCCACACAGACACACTCACACCCATTAACAGTCCCACTCACTGACCCACAACAACACTCACAGGTCCACACAGGCCCTCACACACCTAGTCACTGACCCACTCAGGCACTCACACATCCACTCACAGACCTACATTGGCAATCTCACACCTACTCACAAACATACACAGGCATTGACACATCCACTCACAGAACCATGCAGACACTCAAAGTTCCACTCACATACCCACAATGGCACTCACACACCAACTCACAGACCCACACAGGCACTCATACACTAACAGTTCCATGCTGTTACTTTCACACCCATACAGAGTCCCACACAGGCAATCACAGACTCATGAAGCCACCCATAGACCCTCTCACAGACCCAAGCAGACACTCACACACCTACTGACTGACCCACACATGCACTCTTACACCCACAAACTCACACACCCTCATAGTCATTCACATGCCCACTTACAGACCCATATAACCACTCATGCACAGACCCATATATGCACTCTCACACCCACTAACGGAACCACGCAGGCACTCACAGACCCACAGACAGAGCTATGCAGGCACTAACACAGCCACTCAGAAATCCATGCTCACACACCCACACAGGTACTCACACACCCACTGACAGACCTATGCAGGTACTCACACAGCCACTCACAGACCCATACATCCACTTACACAGCCACAGAGATACTCACACAGGCAGTCACATACCCACTCACAGATCCCTGCAGCCACTCATAGACCCATTCACAGACCCACTCAGGCACCTACACATCTACTGCCGGACACACACAACCACTCACACCCCCATTCACAGAACCACACAGGCACACTCACAGACAGACACCCACACACCCACTGAGACACTCCCAGAGCCACTTACAAACCCACACAGACATACTCACACCCATTAACAGGCCCGCACAGAACCACTCACAGACCCACAAAAACACTCACAGATCGACCACAGTCACTAGTCACTGACCCACTCAGGCACTCACACATCCACTCACAAACCTACATAGGCACCCACACACCCGCTCACAGACATACCCAGCCATTAACACACCCACTCATATACCCATGTAGGCACTCATAGATCCACTCACATACCCATATTGGAACTCACACCCACACTCACAGACCCACACAGGCACTCACACACTAACAGTTCCATTCTGGCACTTTCACACCCACCCAGAGTCTCACACAGGCAATCACAGACCCATGAAGCCACTCATAGACCCCCTCACAGATCTAAGCAGGCACTCACACACCTACTGACAGACCCACACAGGCACTCTTACACCCACATACTCATACACCCACATAGTCATTCACACACCTACTTACAGACCCATACAACCACTCATGCACAGACCCATACATGCATTCTCACACCCACTAACAGAACCACACAGGTACTCACAGACCCACTGACAGACCTATGCAGGTACTCACACAGCCACTCATAGACCCATACACCCACGTACACACCCACAGAGACACTCTCACACCCACTGACAGACTCACACAGGCAGTCACACACCCACTCACAGATCCATGCAGTCACTCATAGTCCTATTCACAGACCCACACAGCCACTCACACACTCGCTCACAGAACCACACAGGCACTCCTATACCCACCTACTCACAGACCCACAAACTCACTTACAGACCCATACAGCTACTCAAACACCCATTCACAGACCCATACAGGCACTCAAAGACCCACTGGCAGACCACACAGGCCCTCACAAACCTACTCAGAGATCCATACACACACTGGTAGACCAAGTCACACATCCACACGGGTACTCACAGACCCACTCACTAGCCTATACAGTCACTCACACACCCACTCTCAAAGGTTACAGGTTACAGTTAGGAAATAACATTTAATTTTTTTTTAATTAACCAAAAATTCCAAAGGTTACATGGACATCATTGCTAGGAAATAACATTGAAAAAAATATAAAAAAAATCACTGAAAAAAATAAAGGTTACAGGGACGTTATTGTTAGGAAATAGAATGTAAAAACCTTAGAAATTCACAAAAAACCCACATGTTATAGGGACATTATAGTTAGGTACACATTTTACATGCACAAAACCATACAAATTCAGCAGTTACATTTACCTGAGCTAATTATAATGTACACCCGTAATGCACTGCTTAAGACTTCACATATTACATCACTCATGACATGGTCAGCGAAATCACTTAGAACATCACCCAGCGATTGTGAGTAGTTTCTAAAGGTTTATGAGTGTTAAACATATAGAGGATGACTTCTTATCATATTATGAATAGCCAGCGCATAATGCCACTTTTTGAAACTCTGCATGTCTATAGCACAAACCCTGAACTAAGAATTTCTTCACTCAGAGTTTTCAAGTTATTGCATGAGCTGCAGACAGCACAGTTTGGAAACAAGAAGAGGCAACCACTGATCTCAGTTTCTGAACTGTGGCTATCAGCAGCTCATTCACTAATTCAGAATTTCTGAGTTAAATGTATATGCTATGAACAGCGCAATGGCTTGATAGATTCCCAGACCATGAGGGATGGCAGCTCACAGTTTTGTAATGCAGACCTTTTTGTTATCATAATAGATTACCTTTAGTTTGCACATCAGCAGAGAGTAACTGCTTCAGTGTATGGATAACACATCAGGAGAGATGCATTTCACTGCTTCAGACATTCACATTGGCAGTTTTTACTGCACAGAGAAAATTCGCTCACAATAATACTGACTATAAACAAGGGACCAGGACCCAGCTAAATGTGATGAGAAATCTAAGACCAGACATAAGAAGGATTTTTAAGGTCACAAATGGCTGTTGCAACCGTAAAACATTTCTTTTATGTACAAACATCAAACTGCAATTTTACAGAATTGCAATTTGGGCTTGCGATTTGGTATTTAGACAGGATGTGTTTTAGGCGTCCCTTCTCAATACAGAATCGCAGTGGTATGTATTAATGCTTTGCAACTGAATTCAGATTTCAACACATTATTATTTTGCCACCAATTAAAAATTAGTGATAGCCCATTCACAAATGGTGAGGGGTCTCCATTTGAGAATGTTAAAATATTTTTAAGAGCAGGAAATAGTCCCACCACTTCCTGCTCTTGAAAAATAAAAGTTCAACATTTCTTTTTTTTAAACACATCCTGTTTTTCTTTAAGTAGAACAAGCTGCATTAAAAATAATAATTGCTTTACTTAAAAGCAATCACAGAGATGATGGTCTGCTGACCCCACCAGGCCACTATCCCTGTGAGCACTATCATTCCTAAACGGTTGCAAGCTGCGATCTACCTCATCAATATTCATGAGGTAGGGCAATTTGCAAACCACTAGAAATCTGTAATTTGAAAATAAAAGTTTCATACATTAGAAAAGTGATTCAAAGAAATTTTCAATTTGGAAATCGCTGTTCCCATTGTTAGCACATTTAGCTTTTAGTTCGGTAACTGGCCAACAGAAATAAATTTGAATGGAAATCAAACGTTTATCACAATAATACAGCCTATTAAGGAAAATAAGCTCTGATTGGTGATAGTTTCTAGAGTAACTTTTTTAAAGCTTGTCATATTCTCAAACAAATACAAAGCATCTCCACAATTGAAATAAAAACAGAATCTTAAAACCACCTGGATAATTCAAAATGTATTTAAAGGCTCCCAAGAATATCAAAAACGAATCACATAAAGTTGTTGATGGTTTTAACTACATAAAGAGCTCTCGTTGACGCCTTAGAATCAATTGTCTTGATGACAACATCAAGTGATAAGCATGTGACCTGGACTGCCAGTACAGCACCCTAGAATTTAATGAAGCCAACTGTTTAAATTTTTCAGGAAACTAATTAACAGTAGTACCATTTTCCACATGGAATGCATTCGAACAAGCCAGAACCCTTTGTCCAACACTGTTTTTGTACAACGAATGAAAAGAAATTATTGATGAGCATCAGTATGTGCATTTCAAGGAATAGTGTATTTTCAAACAAGATTCACACTCGGTCTTCAACAAAGATTAAAAGCATAGGTACAGGAGTGATGCCCTAAAGACCCAATAAACAACAAAAATAGTCTTTGATAAATACGTGCCTCTGGACACCTTTTCCTTTCTGGCAGATGCAAGAGAGCATAACTTTTTTAAAGCTTTGTATAAGGAGGCAGACCTGAAGCATTCTGTTAGAAGTTTGAGGGCTTGGAGAAACTGGCAACAACTGGACAGTATTCAATTGCATCAACAAATCTCCTACAAAGACTTACAGAAATGAAAGTTACAAAAAAGGAAAAGTTGCAAACCTATCTAATCCAAGTTAGTACCAAGTTTAAATATGGCAGCTAGTTAATGAAATGTTACTGAACTATGACTGTACCGCCATTTGATAGTACGATGATTACATATGTATCATGGTCAATTGAGCACTTGAAGCTCCGGCGCGTAGAGTGAAAATGTTATGAATACTGCACAAATAGTGTCTTTGCACAAGAGTGAATTGTATTTACACACATTCGATGTGTCTAAGAAAATACAAATGTATTGCTTCTCAAGGAATATGTTAATTATTAGATTTCAATACTTGTTCACCTTCCGAATTCCTTAATTCTTTTGTTAAATGGGATGTACAAAGCCTTCCTCCCACGAAAGTCTTGAAATGTTTGTGAATATTATGATTAACGCCCCCATGTGGATTTTCACATTACGGTTGGAGCTCAAGTGCCCATTTTATGTTGATTTGAGAAAAAAAGATCACCACAATCCATTTGGTTTCAATGTTGTCAGGAAAAAAGTTTCACAGTTAATATTTTGAGAAAAAGATTTGTGTTTTGTGCCAAATAGCAGTCATGGGGAAATATTGCATGCTTGCATACAAAAATCATGCAGGGGAGTAGACAGAATAATAGTGACGAATTCTGTGATAGCACTAAATCTTAGTGGATATCTGCTAGAAGGATGTAAAAAATGCGATTTTGAAGACAAAAAATAATGCATTTAACTAATTAAACAAAGGCACCCATTAAATATGTTAATAGGAATAGCTAATTCCAAAGTTTCTGATGTTCATTTCTGAATTCCATGAAGACAGGTGTAATAATGTGCAGGGTTATTTTCAAGAGAAAATGTGCCAGATTAGGAGCTTAATCATCACTTTTAAAGGAAGTCCAGAACCCAATCTGGATATGGTATCTTTTTATCAATGGAGAAACAGCATCACTTGAAGGAGATTTCACTAACTGAAGCCATACAATGTCTAAAGTCGGCTTTCACTACTGTAAAACCAATCTCACTCATTTTCTAACTCCGGTTTACCTTGTTACATTTAGTAAATGCTAACTGTGAATTGGAAGCGGGTAGAGAGGTCATGTTTATACTCAAATGAAATGTAATTTAAAATCATCCTTAAGGTTAGAGTCGGATTTTAAGTCTTAATCTTCAAAATGCCACGTTTAGAAAGTTTGCGTGTTCTTGTCCAAACCATTTGTGCCTTCTGCCAGTGTCCTGGGTCACATAACTGTGAAGGGCTTTGCGTTTGGGGTTTGTGTATTCCTTTCATCACAGATTGGAAGGTGGGGATCTGAGGATATTTAAAAACCTGCAAAGGTTAGCTCCATGACCTACAAATATACCATAATCAAGATACTCTGGGATCTAAAATATAATAAAATACTGTCAAAACAATGACCTAGCCACAAAGGGATATCCCTTTAAAAGGACAAATTCCCTCACCCACCAAAGGTGGCATGCTTCCTCATTGGGACTCTCCTCATGCCATGATGCCTGTTCACTTTTTTTTTTTGCGTGTTCACAGCATGGGCTATGACCCGCTCTCTAAGAGGGAGGAGGTCAAGGATGTTTTTTGGAAAGGGGTATACTAAATACAACTGTGATGAGCTCAAGGTAATGAAGGAAACAGAAAAAATGAAAAAGCGATGATAAAACTAGCTCTAAGGTACAAAATAATACTTTATTTGTGCATCCCAGGGCCATGATTAAAAACAGGGTACTCTTGGGAGAAACTTATACTTGCAGTTCGTGTCAAAATGGGGTCGACGTGTTTCAGCCTAGTCACCCTTACGCAGAGGTGTAGGGGCTTTCTTCAGGACCAACTTGTTAGTGCTGCTGCTCAATGTGCATGAATATCAAGACAATAGTGAAAAAAGGTATCAAATATAGGAAACCATCCAGTGATCCTGTAAGGTCGTCCAACATTGGTGGATTCATTGATGGTACCTAGAAAAATGCTTACATGAAAAAAATATATGGTTGGAAAAGCTGGGTCGAGCAATTAAACATCTGTGCTGGCTTCAAGCTTTGAAGCTAAACAAACAAGGATTACAGATGGAAGAATCTCACCGTGCTATGTCTAACTACTGTGTACATTATAATTAATCATTAATACGTTAGATAAATGTAAAAAACAACAAAAGGTCAATCGTGGCAAAGGAATTTACAATGAGGCTTACTTGCTGCTGTTAGGTACGTGCCTCACCTCACCCTGGCGTGTGGCTCAGGGGACTCACAGCCCTAAATGTCATATTACAGGACACATTGTGAAGAAATACATCACCTAATGGTCTTCTGGGAATTCCACACAGATAGGATGATAGACAAGGCAAAACAAAACAGACAGGTAAACCCAATCCATGCACAAAGACCAAAACTTGGCCTAGTGTGCAAAAAGGGAGCCTTGTATGCCAAGAAAATAAGAGAAACACATAAGGGAGCTAGGTCTCTCAATTCAAGAGAGCTAAATTGGAGAAATGTAAACTCAAACAGTCTGCTAACTTAGTGTGTGTTTATGGAGAGGCAGACGCATATAATATATTCCAAGGGGTGCCTAGCTGTAAGGGGCCCAAAGACATTCAGTCATATCTCATACCAGATGAGCATATGTGTTATTTAAGGAAGGGTAGCAACTTCCAAAGTTATTGTAAAATTATCCTAAAAATTATAGAACGAAGTCTTTATAAAAATTCTCATTTACAAATGCAGGCTCCAGCATGGGATACCACCTCAGTCAGTAAATAAACTGGGGAGCATCTATTAAGAAAATAAACATCGCAAACCAGCCCGCCCAAGCCTATCAAAGACGGGACCCACGGTGAACAAGACAGAATGGGGGAAGTAACACCGAATCGATTGTAGGCGGGAAAAATAGGACCTGATAGTAGCGAGTCCGACGCCCTTTGCACCATAGCGGAAAGTTGAAATGCCCCATGATGTAGGTGCCGTTTAAATACTGGTCTGGCATTGCCTCAAGCCAGAACCAGTATATGGACAAGCAGTCATTTTCAATGTGGCCTCATCACGTCTTGTGGCCCAATGCACTTGGGATTTGTGGTCTTCAGTTCAATTTTGGTGTAGTTGTGTGAGTGTGGCCGCATTGCACATGCAGTTACATGACCAAGTCGCTTAGGAACTGTAGTTGCAATAGAAATGGAGATACAATCAAGTGTGTTAAAAGGGTAGAATGCACCATAAATTTGAAAAAAAGATTTTTTATTTTAAGGACACATTAATTGACATTGGGCCATGAGTAGGGTTCTCCCTGGCGCACCATAGCACCAAAATATGTGGGCTCTCTCCTTCCCTTTTTCACCCTTTAGCCTCTTAAATGTTAAAAAAAGTTCCATCTGTTTTAGCATTTTGCAATATCCACTATGACCACCGGAGGGCGTTTGTCACCACGGTTCTATTACATGTTTGTATGCTTGAGAGCTCTTAGCTGAGCTAGGTTAGGGTGACCAGGAGTACCGGATTTGCCAGGACGGTCTCCGTTTTTCACCATCATGTCCTCATGTCCCGGTTTTTGGAGAGGGTCGACTTAAAATGGGGGAAGGTGTTTTTTATGTTTATGTTATACAAAGCGCACTATTGACTCAAATACTATTCCTTCTGCGCTACTCTCTCATTCTGTCTTGTTCACCGGGGGTCCCGTCTCTGATAGGTATGGGCAAGCTGGTTTGCAATGTTTATTTTCATAAGAGGCACTCCCCGGTTTATTTACTGACTGAGGTGGTATCCAACACTGGGACCTACATTTGTACATGAGAATTTTTATTAAAATGTCTGACTATAATTTGTATGATAATTTTACAATACATTTGGGAGTTGCTCCCCTTGCTTAAAAAGCACATACTGTCCATCTGGTATAAGATGGGAATACATGATATTCGTCTGCCTCTCCATATATACATACATGGGGTCCATTAGGATGGCGGATGGACAAAGTCCGTCCGCCATCCTGGTGGGGGCCGGTATTGTCCGCCACAAGGGTGGAGGAACAGTTCCCCCAATTAGGATGCACCCGCGACAGTGGCGGGTGCCTCCTGCATATTTAACATTGCGGCGGACGGTGCTTAAAGCACCGGCTGTCGCAATGTGAAAAATGCTTGTTGTGCGTTTCACAGCACAACATGACAGGCATCGCATGGTGCCTGCCATGTTGTGCTGTGAAACGCAGGGGGGGTACCATAGGTACCCCCCATGAGCACCCCCCACCCCCACTTCCCCCTGGGGGCCCGCAACGGGCCCCCAAAGCAAAAACCGTATGCTTTTTCGTGGCGGCATTGCCGCCACGGAAAGGCATTCCTCCCAGGCCATCCTAATATGGCTGGCGGTGTCTGATAGACACCGCCACCATATCAGGCCTTTTCCTTGTGACCGCGGTGGAAAAGCGGCGGACGGTCTTCCCCTCTGCCGCGGTCCCCCGCCATTGTAATATAGTGGGGGGAAGAAAGGTGGTGAACGGGCAAGGATGGCGGACGGATCGCCACCGCCTGCATGGCGGTGGCGATCCGTCCGCAATCCTAATGGACCCCTAAGTTAGCAGACTGTTTGAATTTACATTTCTCCAAAATCGCTCCCTTGGACTGAGAGGCCTAGCTCCCTGATGTTTTTCTTTTCTTGCCAAACAAGGCTCCATTTTTGCACACTAGACCAACTTTTGATCATTGTGCGTAGATTGGGCTTACCTGTCTGTTTTGTTTTGCCTTGTCTATTATCCTACCTGTGTGGAAATCAAAGAAGGCCATTATGTGCTGTATTTCTTCACAATGTGTCCCTTCTTATGAATTTTAGGATAGTGACTCCCCTGTGCCACATGCCAGGGTGAGGTGAGGCATGTTCTCAGACATCAGGTAATCCTCTTTTATTTGTACATTCTTGTGCCAGGATTGGCCTTCTGTTGTGTTTTACATTTCATAATCTAATGAGTTAGGTAGTAATGAGAATGTACACGGCAGATAGATAGGGCACCATGAGATTTTGCCATCTTTTGTCCTTGATGGTTTAGCTTCACAGGTTGAAGCCAGCGCAATGCTTGACCCAGCTTTTTCAACTATTTTTTTCTCATCTATGCATTTTTCTAGGTACCACTAGTGAATCTGCCAATCTTAGATGGCTTTACAAAATCACTTGATGATTTTGCATATTTGATACCTTTTTCACTATTGTTTTGATATTCATACACATGGAGCAGCAGCACTAACAAGTTGATCCTGAAGAAAGCCACTACATTTCTACGTGAGGGTGACTAGGCTGAAACAAGTCGACTACATTTTGACAATAACTGCAGGCATATGTTTCTCCCGCGAGCGCTCTGTTTTTAATCCTAGCCCAGGTATGCATAAATAAAGGGTTATTGCCCATACCTTGGAGCTAGTTTTATCATCACGTTTTCATTTGCTCTGCTACCTTCACTACCTTGAGCTCATAATGTGGTATTAAGTATACCATTCATTACAAAAAACATCCTTGAGCTCCTCCCTCTCAGAAAGGGGGTTATAGTACATGCTGTGACTAGGCATCTTGGTACAAGGAGAATCCCAATGATGAAGCATGCCACCTTTGGTAGGTGAGGGAATTTTACTTTTAAAAAGATATCCCTTTGTTTTGACAATTGTTTATCATCTTTTAGACCAAAGGGTTTCTTGATTATGGTATGTTTTTGTATTCCTGCCAGACAGTGATACAAAAGAGGCTTAGGTTTGGACAGGATGGTTGGGTGCAAAGCTGTACTCTGCCCCATTTACACTTCAAAGGGCTTGTGCCCTCGCCATGCACTGCTATTCGCCTCCCATATTACATCACTCATGACAAGATTCTTTACATCACTGCAGCATCTGAAATGAGATAATTGATTATAACACTGTGTATTGCTGGGGAGCGAGTAACAGTTACTTTAGGACATGAGTTATCGATACTTCAGATAAATATAACTGGTGAATTTCAGTGGTATTGTTCATTTAACATCTTCACCTAACTACATAGTCTCATTAACCTTTGTTTTTTCCAGTAAGAGATATATATATATATATATATATATAGATATATATAGATATATACACACACACATATACATACATATGTGTGAGTGTGTGCATGTAAAGAGAGGGAGGATATATATGCAAATGGGCAGACTGTAATATGACATTTATTGCCATTATTGAGTGGGGGAGGGGCTACGACTCATAAAAGGCAATGCCTCCACTGGCTCCTGATGCCCATTCCCTTCCTCAACAATAGTAGTAAACACTATATTACACCACATGCATCTGCAAAAATGGTTTACGTCATGGAATATTTTCATGTATATTTCTTTTAAGAAAAGATACTTCATTAAAACTGGGATGAAAGGGCTTAAATTCTGGAGAAACATAAATTTGCATCAAAGATGCCTTTGACTATTAGGAGAGTTATATTCAGCTGTAAGGTAATTGTAATATGTAATCTGTGAGGCGGTAAACAGTATTATTCAAATTACACTTTTGTCTAATTTGATAATAAACTAGAATGTTACCTTTGCAAAGTAGTAATACATGTGTGACTGTGTGTTTATTAGGACAGTAGCGATAAAGCACTTGTTTTGGGCCACATTTATGTTTACTGGCATGGTATAAATACTCATAATACGTACTTGCAAGTTTACTTATGGTAAGGTCAGAGTTTCCGTTAAAAAGACTCCAATTCATTTTCTTAATACATTTGGAACCATTTATCAAACCTGGATGAAACTTTAAAAAAATAAGTTCATCCAATTTGTGTCTTTCATGCAGGGGTGGCACCTCCACTAGGGCTTTCTTGCAGTGAAAGAAAGCCAAAACATAAAATGGTAATAACTAAAGTTATTACCATTTTATGTTTCCTTTGCGCATTGTGGGGGCAGGTCCACTCTGCTCTTGAAGCAGGGCAGGAGTGGTTTGCCCACTCCTAAGTGTGCAAAGACTGTTTGGTCAGCCCTCTTTGGCCGACCAAACCAATCATGTGTACTCTGCCCTTCTGCATAGCAGCCTGCATGGAGAACATGGCCGCCCCATTATCCCCTGACTTGGCCGCGTCCCGACTAATCACAACACTGTCGGAGACAGGAGAGCAGGCCCTGAGAAGATGCAAGACCCGGCATAAAGGTAAGCTGAATTGTTTTTTTTTAATTTCCCCACAATCCCCTGCGACACCCCCTGTGATCCCCTCACGCCCAGCCACCTACCCACAAGCAATGCAAGCGGCTACTGCTTTCATGGTGCAGCTAAATGAAGTGAAGGCTAAAACAAAAGTGGGGTCCCAAAAAGACATTTTCCACTCAACTCGAATAGGAGTATTTGGTCTTAAATACTGAAACAAGCATTGGCAAAGCCGATAGGTTTCGCCTATGCGAGGATCTATTGTCATTGGCAATTTCTTTTAGCGATGTAGTACAGCATGCCTAAAAATTAAAAATAAAGTGCTATGATGTGGTAACTGCTGACAACATCATAGCTGCTTTTTTCGTTACTTTTGGCCAAATTGCACAGCAGCTGTGCAGTTGTACTACATGTGTATAAAACATTGAAGGTGCCAAAAGCCCTCGCATATGTGAGAGTTATGCAGTTTTGTAAAAAATATTTTGCCACTGGAGGGGCAAGCAAGTGAGACAGGGCCAGAGGGTTAAATGGCACACTGACAACAAATGTACACTCGGAGGCTAATTAGAGAGTCGTGCAGTGTACCCCAAGCTACAATGTGTGTTTAGGTTTTGCTCAAGCTTTATAAAATTGCAACAAATTGTGTGTAATATGTGAGCTTAGTGCCTTTGTGTTTGATATGCATTCGATGTGTGGGCCTATGCCTTTTGCTTTTGATGTGTGTACTTTGTGACATCATCGCTTTATCATCAATGTGCGATTTTGTGTGTGATATGCCAAGATGTCTTTATGTGATGTATGTGTTATTTGATGTGTCATGCTAAGTATTTATGCTGTGCCATATTTTTACATTGGATTTATTTTTTTGTGAGCAATTGTATATAGCACAAACTCGACCCGACGGTATTGGATCTCTTTATGTGAGCACCTATTTCATTACACAAGTGATGTGTGTGTAAGTCTAGTTTGATGTGCATGCATGTGCATAATATCTTTGTGAAAAGAGGTATGTATATAGTTTGTGATTAGTGAAAACCTGTTCAGTGTGCATATTCCTGATTACGTGTGTTTGATAGGCATGTATATCTGTTGGGAGATTATTAAGCTCTTTGTAGCTGTGTGATATCTGTGAATGTTTGGTGTGTATACCATTGCGTGTGTAGTTCTTTATGCTCATGGAGCAGATGGTGTTTGCAGATGTTGCTGCTCGGTTTATGACCCCTTCCAGCGCTTCCCCCTATCGTTTCTTGCATCTCACATATGGGTGCCACGCTGGTCTGAGCTGTATTCCCAGTGCTCGGTTTCCCTGTCACCCTCAGCAATAGCACCCCGGGAAGTCATTAGGATGCGCAGAGTGGGGGTGGCATACTGTAAACAGATGCACTCTTATGTAGTGCAACAAAAAAAATAAACAACCTTTGGGAGACCAAGGGGTTGTCTTTAAGGAAAAGAATAGCGTGTTTTTCATCAACTTCTTTTACATTTTAGTGCATACATGCACTCTTATGTAGTGCAACAAAGGAAATAAACATGCTTCTGGAGACCCAGGGGTTTATTTTAAGGAAACAAATAGCGTTTTTTTGACCGACATCTTTCATATTTTAACAGCATACACGGCTAGGGCGCTCGACCTGGGACCTGATGAACTGGGAAAAACCAAAGGAAATGATGGACGGAGCGTTGACAATACAAGCACTCACCCCCAGTCAACTGATCTGGGTTTAATCCTGATGAACTGGGTTCGAGTCTCAGTAATGACGCTAAAACATTCTGTGACTCTGGGCAAATCACTTAATCTCCTCATGTAACATAACTGGTGCTATGTAAAACGTTCTAACACCCGATTTGGGTCAAGTTCGCGCTATATAAAAAAAAAAACCTCTGCAACGTAAGAGGTTGCTGAGTTCTCTGGAAGCAGACTACACTTGCTTGATGACCCACAGGGCTTCCCTCCCTCTTTGACCCATAGTAACTTTTGCCCAGTGTCGGAGGTCAGCTGAATGTGTCCTTGTATAAAGTAAATGGTGCTCATGTAAAGCGCTCAAATACCTTTGGGTGGTGTTCATGCCATGGAAGAAATTGGGAAGAGCAGGGTGAGATCTGGGGATGAGAAGATCTTTCCCAATTTTCCCCCCTTCCTTTTCTTCCCTACCCACTTTCCCCCTCTCCTTGTACCCTGAGTTCATCACAAACCCCTTTCTTCTCTCTTCATCCTCCCATTCCTCCAATAATGCTGCTCAACCCTTTATCCCCCATTAGTAATCCCCTCCTTTGGACCTAGCAGAACCATATACTTTCTTCAACTACCCTCTAGCCCAATCCCGCCCTCTCTGCCTGGTGCCTATCCCCTTACATTCACCTCTCCTAGCTAACAGGACCTTTCCAGCTCTTTCTCCTCTCTACTTCCCAAACCTCCTGCCATTCTATGACTCCCCTCTTTCCCCTCCCCGCATTCCGCCCTCCCTCCTTGTTCCTCACCTGTCGCTTCCTAAATATGATCTCAATTCTTCTCTGTTTAACATCAAAAAAGATAACTCTCTTTCCACCTCAGTTGCATCAGCAACCTCTCTCAAACACAATCCATCTCCAGCTTTTACTCTTTCACCCCAAACTCCCACCCTGACTCCCACCTCTCCGTGCTCTCCCTCGCCAATTGCACTCCCTCCTGTATCCATCAAGCCACCTAACATTCCGTGCTCAGCCCTACTCATAGAAAGATGTGTAGCAAAACAACTTTCCCTACATATTAAGGATAATAATCTTCTCGACAATTTCCAGTCTGGTTTCATTCAAAATTGCAGCACTCAAACAGGTCTGCTGCAAGTGATCGATGATGCGCTGCGTATACTCGATTCAGGGGAGTCTTGTCTTCTGATTCTTCTAGACCTTTCAGCAGTCTTTGACAATGTTAATCATGACACTCTCCTTAACACTCTTCAACGGGGAATGGGTTTGGAAGGCACAGTGCTTAAATGGTTTGCCTCATTCCTCCCAGACAGATCCCGAATGATCTGGTGAATAAACTGAAAATCTCTGGAGCCTCTACACTGTCTTGTAATGCGGAAAAGTTACAGCTTGAGCCCCCCCACCTTCAAAAGGGAAAGATTGATGGCTCAATCCTTCTCTGCTCTTGCTGCCAGACATTGGATCGCACTCTTGCACTGCTGCCCTTGGGAAAAGTACGCCTCCCCACCGAAGCGCTTCTGCTGGTGTGAGCGCGTTCTGCAATCGGCAGAACTTGACATCGCTCCCAGCTGGAAGCCTTGTGGGTTGAGGTATGCGGGGAGACCCAGAGAAGGGTACCGACGGCCCAGCATTCCTCAGTCAGCGCAGCTGGTGCCTCTTCCCCCGGCGGCCACGCCCACCGCCTCCCGCCTCCATTACCTTTCGCAACACCCGCTCCGCGGGTGCCGCTCACAGACTGCTCTTGCTGCCTGACATTGGATCGCACTCTTGCACTGCTGCCCTTGGGAAAAGTACGCCTCCTTCTCTGGCAATGTGGTGAGATTCTGGAACTCGCTTCATTCACTACTCCATATGACCACCTCTACCTGGGCCTTCAAAATTTACCTCAAATCTCTTCTTTTCCAAAGACACTTCCAGAACTAATTCTCCCCTTTTTATGTCCCACAAGGAAGTTCTTTCATTATTGTAAATTTGTAATCTTTGTCTGTACAATCTTCACCCTATAGTGTTTTTAGTGTTTTTGTGTGACTGCCACCTATTGTTTTATTTTACCTGTTCTTGTTTCGCGTTTGTTTCTGTAATGTGCAAATATGTATTATTATCCTCATGTAACATACTCGGTTCTATTGTGAAGCGCTCTGACACCTTTGAGTAAAGTCTGCGCTATATGAAATTGCATTAAATAAATAAATATAAACCTGTAGGGAGGAGGGGATCTGGAGGGAGGAGGGGATCTGTCTACTGTAACTGGATTTAGGCAGGGGGAAGCAGTCATGTGCCTGAGGTGGTGGCGGTGGGGAGATTGGCACACACCAATAAAGGCAGGCTGGCACAGGAAGATTAAGTGATTTGTCTGTAATTTCCAGTTGACTTTACTGAAGATCCAATAAAATAAAAGTAAAAAACAGTACCTCTGCAGGCGCATGGGTGAGGAGGGCGACAACATACTGGGAGGAGAGACGGCCTGCAAATGCATGAGTATAGAGTGCTGGTCGAAAGTAGAAAAAAGCTTCAGAGCAAAAGCCTTTGGAAGGTCACTGGCCAGTAGCCAGTGGTCAGTGACGGGAAGCTGTACTCGGTCCAGGTTCCACACGACGGCATGGGTGGCAAATTAGAGCAGGAAGTGAAAGCAGACGATGTGCTTGCCAATCAGAAGCACGTAAACTAGAGCGACGTTGGAATAAACGAATGGTATGTTCAGTTAAGTATCTAAACCCTTTTAAGATTTTCTTTCTAAATACAAGAGACTGTGCGAGCAAACGCTGTGAAGGGGAAACCTAAAAACAGCTCAACAGAATTAAATCAACCTTGGCAAGTAAGTAGAACTGCTTATACTTGATTTGGTTTGAATCATCTACTCAGTAGTTTCAGAAATTAGTGTTAAAACAATGTTCCACTCTGGGCATTTTTAAAGGTAGATATACCATTAATCCTTGAGCCATCTGTAGATTCACAAATCTATGGAGGACTTTCTAAATCCAATTACAAAAATAAAAGCACACCATTGAGCTAAGGAGCTTTTTCTCACATCGTCCATTGTGGGCTCGTGAATCCAGCACTCTGATTGGTCGGCTCTCGGAGAGAGAGAAAAAGAACTCCAGTCGCTCATGGGCTTCGGTTGTGTGCAGTGGGGGTTGGCTGCTTTGATGTGTTGAGTGCAAGGCCTGACAGAAGTCCTCAGTACACAGCCAGAGGGTGTCCACTGCAGAAGTTAACCATCCATGGTGGATGGGCACATGGCCTGTCCAAAAGGCATTCACTGCAGGCAACCCTCCAATTGTGGTGTGGAGGGTTGGGGTAGAGCTTGACTGAAGGTCAGGTGTTGCGGTGAACTACTACTAAACACACCCTCCAGCCATGTGCAGTATTTGTTGGCTGCACAAACCAAATTTTCCTAATTCTCATCGCCGAAAGCTTGTGCTGCAGAGGTTAGCCTATATAGAACATTAGGTTCCGGTAAAAGGTGGATTGCATGAAAGTTATTGTTAGCTTTAATTAGGAGACATTAATGTAAATTTACTAAACATCAGAAATTCCCTGAAAAAACTGTTAAGGTTCAATTATGCTTACCAATCAAAACCTAAAAACCTTTGAAATTTGCAGTTACAGCTAGGTAAAACTAACTGCTGCCCCTGCCATGCCCTGCTTATGACTTCATATATCACATAATTCATGACATGTTAAATAGACATAGGACAGGCTCTGTGCTTAACCTCTGCTGCATATTCAAAGGCCTTGCAGAGCGGGCAGGGTAAATGACTTCAAATAAATTGTATGTAGTACATCATAAAAGCCCATGTAAAAACTACACTTAAAGTCACTAGTGCCTATACCTATAATTAACAACTTCTAGGAGCACAGCATCATTACCCCCAGGTCCCTCCTGTCCTCGTCCCCTTCATACAAACAAATAAGATTAACCATCTCCCAGACAGAAAAAAGAAAGCAGGAATGCTGGTACACCCCTCCCTCTCCCTATAGGGAGTACATAAGGGTACAGTACCCAGCATGCCTCCTGCTCTTTTTTCTGTCTGTCAACAGTTTTTTCTGTGCATGGATCCAGCAGCCGAGGGGCTCCTGGGGCTTACCTGCTGCTGGGCTTCGGGTAGGGCAGGTCTTCCCGGGTCTCTCCTCCTGCCGGGCTTGGGGAGTTTCCTGCGGCGCTTCCAGGTTGTTCTTTGCAGTTGGCTGCTATTTTCAGTTGCCGTGATGGATCCGGTTGGCCCTGGAGGTGTTCGTGCCGCGTCTCCGTTCAGCCGGGCTTTTCGGAGACGCGGTGCTCTGGGAAGGATTTCTGCAGTGTTACGGCGGCCCCGGTGTGGCTGGAGCGCTTCCTTCCTGTTTCTGCCTGACTTCCTTTGGTTGGGGCAGGAAGTCAGGCGTTCTTGTTTATCGGCTGGCGGCAGAGTCTTGGAGGTGTTGCCGGTCTTTCTTGTAAGTACCGCGTAGCGGTTTCCTTTTCCCCTTATAAAACGGCTGTGGGATTCTTGGTCCCTGCATTCGTTTTTTTTGCTGGTGCTGGTGCGTGGTGCTGCTGTTTGGCTCGGTGCATTGCTTATCTTCCTGTGTGCCTCGCTCCCTGGATTGCTTTCTGGCTTGGCTTGCTGGCTTGGTTGGGGTGCGACTACGCTGTTGCTTTGCTCTGTGTTTCCTGCTGGACTTTAACATGGGGAAGCATTCTAGGGACGAGTAGGCATGTTGCTGTGTCCTCTTCTCCCTCTTCATCTTCGGCCTCTTCTCCTGCCCGTTCTATGCATCGTTCTAGGGCTGATGATGCTAGGTTGAAGGCTCTCATTAAGGAGACTCTTTTGGAGATGGGGGGTCCCAGGCCCAAGGGATCCTCGCCAGGTCAAAGTCACGGTCCAGATGTGTTCCGCCTCCGTCTTCTTCTTCTTCAGCTTCTGGCTCTGAGGAGGGGGGTTTGTACGCAGATTCTGTTAAAGGCAAATGTGTTGATAAGGATATGATGCTGGACTTGTTGAGCCACGTTAAGGCTAATATGGGGTTCCCTGCGGATGATGTCCCTAGCACTTCTGGGGGTTCCTTGCTTCGCCAGTTCCAGTATTCTGTGCCTGTGGTGATGCCTGTTCATCCATGTGTGAAGGAGGTTTTGGATCGGGAGTGGAAGGATCCGGATCGTATCCTGCTTCCTCGCTTCATGACCAAGCTGTATCCTCTCCAGGATATGGCTAAGTATTTGCCGGACTCTGTTCCTGTGGATTCTCTTGTGGCGAGTCTGGTGGGGCGCACCTCCTTGGCCGAGGATGCTGTGGTGCGTGATCCTGTTGATAAGAGGGTGGACGCCTCTCTTCGGGGTCCCATTTGGCGCTGCGGGCTGGCATTTACGGGACTTATGTGGCGCAGTCTTTGCTTTCTGACTTGAAGACTTTGTATGGTTCCATGGATAATTCCACGGACTGTTCTGACGTTCTGGCTCACATTGAGCGTCAGGTGGAATTTCTTTTGGACATTTCCTTCGATGTAGTGCTTGCCTCTGCTCTGTCGAGGGGTGCTTGCATTGCTGCTCGTAGGAACGTGGTCCTCAAGTCCCTATCCCCGCTTCTTTTTAATTTGTATTTGCGCCCCCTGCTTTACTCTTTAAGAGATTACAAGGTCAAAATGTTTAACTACGCCGATGACCTGCAATTGGTGTTTCCTCTGAACTCCCCTGAGACAGTATCAGAATTCCAACAGGTCATGTGCCATATCCAGAGATGGATGAACCTAAATCACCTGAAGCTTAACCCAGGCAAGACAGAGTTGGTCCTGCCTGGGAAAAGCGAAATCAGCTGGGGCCCACACTTCTGGCCTTCTAACCTGGGACTCCCCCCGACCAAATCCAATACTGTTAAGAGCCTCGGGGTCACCCTCTGCAGCGATTTATCCCTCAAAGCTCAGATTGGAACGGTCGTATCTTCCAGCTTCTTCCAGCTATGGAAGATTAAGAAAATCTCCCATGTGCTGACTCATTCTGCCCTTATTCTAGCAGTGACTGCTCTAGTCTTATCTTGCCTCGACTATTCCAACAGTCTTTATCTGGGTCTTCCTGTGGGCCAATTAAAGAGGCTTCAATACGTTCAAAACCAGGCTGCTAGACTCATCCTTAATCTACCTAAATGGCACTCTATCAGATCTGGAATGGCCGAACTCCATTGGCTACCTATAGATCAAAGGGCCATTTTTAAAACGGGCTGCATTGTATTTAAGGCTTTACAAGGGAAAGGCCCGAAATTCAACACCAACATGCTGTGAAAACACAATCCGTCACGTAACCTCAGATCTGCACACACAAATCTGCTGACTATCCCCTCAGTCAAGAGGAAACGCCAAGGGGGCAGCTCTTTCCAGTACTTGGCTGCATCCTTATGGAACTCCTTGCCTTCTTCTCTGAGACACAGTGACAATCTGCTTACATTCAGACATGCCTTTAAGACCCTGCTATTTAGACAGGCATACCCGTAGACTGGCTTTCTCTCTCTGGTCATTCTGTGTTGTGTTATGGTTTCCAAAAGTTCTAGTAGCGCCAAGAAGCCCATGGGCGTACGTGCGCTGTATAAATAAAAATGTAACATAACATAACATCAAGGACTGGAAGACCGATTTGGCACAAAAGTCTGCTGCCCTTCGTTTGCCCTTTCAGGGTTCCATGTTGTTTGGGACGGAGTTGGAAGGCAAGCTTCATCGGCTTTTCAAGGAGAAGAAACATTCCTCTTCTTTTAAGTTGCCCTCGGCTACTCCTGCTTTTTCTAAGCCTAAGCCCTTCTTTCGGCCCTCTTCTCACAGGCAGTTTACCAGGGGTCGTGGCCGTTTTCAGCCTGGTCGGGGACGGGACAAGAAGGCGAAGTCCCCTCCTGCGAAGCCTCGTTCCTGACTATCTGGGGTCCGAGGTCGGATCCTTGGTTGGAGGTTGGCTTCGGTTGTTTCTTCAGGCCTGGATGTCCTCCTGTTCAGACTTGTGGGTCCTGGACGTGATCCGTTTGGGGTACCGGGTGGAGTTCTCCAGCCCGCCTCCTGACTCGGGGGCCGTCCAACTCCTTGGCCGTCTTGCCAATCCAAACATGCGGAACTGTCCCGGAGGGTTCAGTCTCTGTTGGACAAAGGGACTATTCAGGTTTTTCCTCCGGGGGAGATGGGTCGGGGGTTTTACTCCATCATCTTTCTGGTGCCCAAGGTGACTGGGGGGTTTCGCCTTGTTCTGGATCTCAAGGCCCTGAACAAATTTGTGTTGAGGATTCCGTTCGAGATGGAGACTCTTCAGCGGGTGATTCCCCTGGTTCTCCAGGGTCATTACATGTGCACTCTGGACCTTCAGGATGCCTATTATCACGTGCCTGTCCATCCTCTCTCCAGTCCCTTCCTGCGCTTTTGTCTTCTGGGGGTCCATTACCAGTTTGTAGTTCTTCCATTTGGCCTGAGGTCGGCTCCCAGGGTCTTTAGGAAGGTGGTCGCCCCCTTGGTGGCTTTCTTGCATCTCCAGGGGATGATGGTTTATCCGTATCTGGACGACTGGCTCCTGCATGCTCCCTCAGAGGAGCGGTTGTTGGAGGATCAAGGGTTGGTGTGTGCATCGTTGAGAGACCATGGGTTCCTGTTGAATCTCCCCAAGTGCCGGCTCCCTCCGTCTCAGGACTTGCAGTTCATAGGGCCCCGTTTCCGCACGGATTTGAATCGGGTGTTCCTGCCGGTGGATCGGGCTGTGACCCTGTGTTCTCTGGCTCATCGGTTTCTTGTGGGGAGGTCCTTTCGGGTCCAACTTTGGTTGCGCCTTCTGGGGTTGATGGCGGCCACGGTGTTCACTGTGCCTTGGGCGCATTTCCATCTTCGTCCTCTGTGGTCATACCTCTGTGGTCATACCTGCTGGCTCGGTGGGATCCCTTGTCGGGGGACTTGTCCCTCCTTGTTCTGGTGTCCTTGTCGATCCTTCCTGCCCTGTGTTGAGGGTCTCTGTCTTCCATTCTGGACAAGGGCTTGCCTCTGCAGTCTCCTCCTCCGGTGGTCCTTACGACAGATGCCAGCGCTATGGGTTGGGGGGCGACTTTGGGGTCGGAGTGCCTTCAGGGTCGTTGGTCCCTTCTGGAAGGTCGTCGGTCTTCGAACTGGCGGGAGTTGTCTGCTGTGCATCGGGCTGTCTGTGGGGTTTCTGCTCCGTCTGGTGGGCCACCATGTGTTGGTTCGGTCAGACAATTCTGTGACAGTGGCCTACTTGAATCACCAGGGCGGTATCCGTTCTCGGTCCCTGAACGCGGTGGTGTTCCTGTTGTTTTGCTGGGTGGAGTGCCATCTTTTGTCCCTGGTGGCTGTACATGTTCGCGGGGTGGACAATGGGGTGGTGGATGCCCTCAGTCATTTTTTTCCTGCCTCCCTGGAGTTGGCCTTGACTCCGGTGGCCTTTCGTCTGGTGTGCGTGAGGTTTGGTCTGCCCTTTCTGGACCTCTTTGCTTCCCGGCACAATGCGCAGCTTCCCCGTTTCTTCTCCCGGATTCCTCAGGAGGGGTCTTGGGGGGTGGATGCTCTGTCCCTTCCCTGGCCGTCTCGCCTGCAGTACGCCTTTCCTCCTCTGGTTCGGATCCCTCGATTTCTGTCCCGGCTGTTGAGGGAGGATCGGGAAGTGGTGGTGCCTTTCTGGCCCCGCAGGTCTTGATTTCCCACGCTGATGCTGTTGGCTGTTCAGGGTCCGTGGTTCTTCCCCTTCCCTCCGTCTCCATTACGGTCCTCTCCGATGTTGCCCCTGCAACGGCTTCGGCTGTCGGTTTGGCGGCTGAGAGGCAGGGGTGGAGGAATAGGGGTCTCCCGGAACATTTAGCCTTGGCTATTCAGCAGTCTCGGAAGCCTTCTACTCTTCAGTCCTATTGTAGGCATTGGGGCAACTTTGAGCGTTGGTGTCTTGGCCTGGCTTTGTCGCCCTTGGTTTGTCATTTGCCGGATGTTCTCCAGTTCCTTTGGGATGGGTTCGAGAAGCGTTTGTCCGTTTCTACTTTGCGGGCTCAGTGGGCTGCTATCAGGGCTTTTCGGGCTCCTTGGGGGAATCTGCCGGATGTGGATGGTCTGGTTTCCTGTCTGTTGCGTAGCTTTTCTAATTTCCGCCCTGTGGTGCGTCCTTCTTTTCCCTCTGGGATCTTCCCTTGGTTTTGAGGGTTCTTGTTGCCGCTCCCTTTGGAGGAGGTCGATATGAAGTTTGTCACCCTGAAAGTTGTTTTTTTGGTGGCTATCACTTCTGCTCGTCGCCTGGGGGAGCTGGGTGCTTTGATGGCTCGGGAGCCTTTTCTGTCCTTTTCTGCTGACGGGGTGGTTCTTCGTTTGGATTCCTCTTCGTTCCTAAGGTTTCCTCCCAATTCCATCGCTCTCAGGAGCTGGTCCTGCCTGCTTTGCTTTCGGCTCCTGTGGACGGGGACGACCTTCCTTGGTCCTTGTTGGATGTTTGCCGGGCTTTGCGGGTTTATTTGGATCGGACCAGTGCCTTTCGGCTTTCTGACTCCCTGTTTGTTTCTTTTGGGGCTGTCTCTAGGGGTTGCCATGCTTCTTCTTCTTCCATTGGGCGTTGGTTGAAGCAGGTTATTGTTCTGGCCTATTCCCTTTCGGGTTCTCCCCCCCCGCTTGGGGTTCAGGGACGTCCACTCGGGGGATGGCTGCTTCCTGGGCGGAGGTTCGTGTGGTGTCCCTTTCTGAAATTTGTAGGGCCGCCACTTGGGCTTCTGCTAATACCTTTGTTAGGCATTACCGTATCCAGAATGTTCTGGGGGATGACACTAACTTTGGTTTTGGGGGTTCTTCGGGCTGTGTGTTCCTGATTCCCCTTGTTTTCCTTCTGCTGTGCTGTTGTTTTCAATAAATTGCTGGGTTTTGCTGTCCTGCTGTGTCCTAGTGGTTTGTTGTTTGATGATGGCCGGTTGCTGCTTGGGTATTCTCATTTGTTTGTATGAAGGGGACAAGGACAGGAGGGACCTGGGGGTAATGTCCTATTACTTACCGGTAATCTTCATTACTCGGGGTCCCGTTGTCCTCGTCCCCTTCATACCATCCCTCCCTCCCTCCCTCCCGGGCTTTCTGGCCCTCATCTTGGGCTTGGTGGTTCAGGAGGTATGCTGGGTACTGTACCCTTATGTACTCCCTATAGGGAGAGGGAGGGGCGTACCAGCATTCCTGCTTTCTTTTTTCTGTCTGGGAGAATGTTAATCTCATTTGTTTGTATGAAGGGGACGAGGACAACGGGACCCGGAGTAATGAAGATTACCGGTAAGTAATAGGACATTAACGAGCATATTAGTAAACCATTAAATAACACTATATTTATTGTTAACCCATTAGTAATGTTAATGGCAATGTGATGCACACATCTCATCTAAAGATCGTTAATGCCATCTATAATTGCTCCTGCCACATCTTCATGGCATTTCGTGTATGTGTTATGGTTTGTATGGCAGATGTTCTGGTTATGGGCTGTAAAGTTAACCATAACTGGCAAAAACAGTATTTTTGGTTTTGTTCTGTAACATTTGTTGTACTTTAACTGTGTTTTTTAAGGGGTTTTCATAATTTTTGTTTTTAAAACAACCATATTTTAAGGTGATTCAACAAATCCTACCATTATTTCAGTTCATCCGTAGTTTTTCAATGAATATATACATGTATTAGTGTGTGTTTATACATATCACTCAGTGTGTTGTACCCATAAAATCCATTTAGAAAAAATCTAGGCTCTCAAATGCGAATCACTGCAGATGGCAAGATAATCAAATTACTGGACTAAATAACATATCCGTGTGTTAGAATACGGGCATTTCATAATCAGCGAGGATTAAAATATGAATGGAGGAAACATTCTTGATATAAAGAAATAGCACAATGACAAATTGAAATGGTTTCTGCTGAGAAATTGATCAACTTGGAAGCACATCCCGGTGGAGCCGCTGTACTGCTGAGATATAAATGAAAGTGAAGATATGGAATACTAATGCTTTCAGAAACCAAATCAAGCCTTCAAAACTCAGACTAAGGGAATGTGTTGCATTAAGGATTTGACAACGAATTCATTTAAATCGGATTTGTCGATTTTTAAGGTGACAAGTAATTGTGCTTGGGGTACAGAAGGACTTTGTATTTGGAGAGCATTCTCTGGCACACACCACTCATACATCTGCATTCGTATCACAAAGCTCAGCGCAGACGAGGCGAAATACTTCACATTATTTTTTTTCACATTGGTCTGGCACAATCTTCTTGTGCTCCACAGTCGATTTTATTTTCTATTTTAAATCTCTCCTCGGACCAGTGTCCAAGCACATGGGAGGAACTCGCTAGACATTTATTGAAGGAGAAAAATCTTAAAAACAGGTGTGCGTCATTCTACAAGAATGACCTGGAGAGAAAGGTGGTGAAAATATTGCTTCACGAGGTGATAAGTGATTGGAGATGATCGTAATATGTGAGTAGATGATGGTGCGGGAGAAGGCTATTGGCCATAAGTCTAAAGAGTGAGGGATAGGAGTTGTCAGTGTGTGTGATGGCTTGTGAAGGGCTGCATTAAGATAAAATGGATTTGTGAATGAATGAATATGTTTATTTGCATAAGTTAACTAAAACCATTGCAATACAGATTAAAAAAGAAAAACATTTTCTTGTAGAATAAAGAAGTTGTAAAATACGGTTCTTAAGTGCCAGCAATTGTCTCAGGTCTTATTTTCAAATTTGGGTTTGACCATAGCACTGTGGCTCCTCCCATAGGAGATTATCGCCACCCAGAGTGTTCGGGGCTCCAGTGCTGCTTTTAATGCTGTACCTCTCGTTTAGAGATATTTCTCGTGTAAGGTGCTATTACATTGCTAATTCATGACCTGCTAAGCCAGGTTTGTGTATGATCACGTACGACTTATGAGAGCCATCTGGGGACGCAGCCCCATGGACTCGTAGTTTAGATTGTCCGGTGTGTGAGGCACGGGTGTTTGGAGATTTCCTTTCTATACCACGTGTGCATAACTGTGGGCTTAAATGTCGGTAGGAACAATTATTCGGGAATCAATTTGATCCATTGAAGACACTTAGAGTAATGGAAAATATGGGTGGTGGTGTGGGGTGTAGGCGGGCCAGAATGACACATTTGTAGCTGAAAGAAAAAGGGCAAATGTTGTGTGGACAAGAACAGCAAAATTTGCGGAGCTTGGTAGCATCTCTAAGAAGAATAAAGCTCAAGTGATTGGACAATAAATGAAGAGTTTATTGTGTTGTTGCTAAAATAGTGAGTTTTAGTTTAATCTGATGCCATCAGCACATTTTTGAAGGCCTATCTGTTTTAATGATGTCTTTTTACTGACTGTACTTCTTTGTTAGTTGCTCCTATTTCATTAAGCTCTACGGCTGCATCTAAGATTACTTGGTGCCAATTGCTGAGAACAGTCCTACCCATGCAACAATGTAGTGAACAAGCTGCATCTCCCACTGCCCTCCGTAGCAATATCTGTACCGTTCATGGCCAGTCCCAGAACTGTTCTGGTAGTCCTCCATCTTTAGATGGGAATGTTTCAATAGTTCAAGCTTAGCGTTCTGTATCACTGCTTGAGAAAGACCATTTTGCTTAGTTCAGGTCCCAGGATTGACCGGCTCCAGTACCAAAAATACATTTCGCTGATCTATTTACAGGGAATTTGTGAAAGAGTTGGAGTTTAAGTAAGAAGATGGTAGTTTAGATCTTAGTTAATAATACATAATATTCTTTTAGATGACTACTTTCTTCGTTATATACAGATAATGGGTAACATAGCTATTTCAACATCTTGTTTCTGCTCCTTGCCTGTTGCCTTGTACATGAACAAGGCCACTGCACTCATGCCAACCTCCTAAGAACGCAAATCTATGACAATAAAATGCTGTCTTTGCGGGGAGCCTTCATTCATCGATGTAGGGTTATGAATTAATATTATTGCTTGTATTATAGTCGGATAAGGTGTCAATTCGTCCTCTGGCATCAGAGAAAGGGATCAAAACTGTCTAAAGAAGCCAGAAACCTGATTGAAAGCCTTTCTTAGAAGATGGTAAGTCTTGAACGGTGCATGGAATGGAAGCAACACATTTCAGAGATGAAGTTGGAAAAGGAATATGCTGTGTTGCCAGCTGTATTATTTGCAGGTGTTTGAAAAACAGAAACTCGTGTGGTTCTCTGTTCTTGGGATATGTAGAGAAACAAACTCTCGTGGCCTTTGTGCAAAGTTCCAGCAAGAGCCTTTGTACGCCAGGGTAAGCCGTGCAAACCTCGAATGAATCTGCACAGCTCCCTATAGTCACCTCCAGACAGGTGCCAGGTGTTTTTATTGAGCCAGGTGCCGGGCCTCGAGAACTGCTTAAAGTGGAGCAATGGCATCTAGGTGGTCACGGTCCTCGAATTCCGACTATCGTGTGGTAATACGGTATTCAGACATGCCCACCTGTTTGATGTGGCCAAGTAGTTAAAGCAACCTACTCAGGCCTACATTCCCAACAGAATATGTTTAAAGATCTATGAATTGGTTCAGCAATGTAGATTGTTAACGGGTATACACTGGCATAACCCAGGTCAGTTATGAGGTAAAACTGCAAAGCTGTGAGTTAAATAATGCGGTTGCCAAATATTGAAGTTAATATTATTGGAAGCTCAGTATCACACTCGTGTCTCTCTGAGTGCTCACTTTGCAAGGCCGTTTTCCCTTGATACGAAATTTCGTGCACCTTTCCTTGTGGAAGTAAGTTCCCAAAGTATTTAACAATCACTGGAGAGAACAATCTTACATGACACAAAGCAAGAGCACTGAGTAGTGTATTCTAGAAGCAATGCCAGAGCCTAATAAATCCGTCATTGTGCTCCTGTCATTGCAGTTATAAAGGCGGTCTAATTGCGTGCTGTGTGTGAAAGGAAAGGGATGAGCGCCGAGACTGCATGTAAATGCCATCTCTCAGTTCCTTGTTAAGAATATCTGCGCGCCAAACGAGGTAAAAACAGTATCTGGGCCAAATATCCTCAGGTGTCTGTTCTGCTTGTCGCCAACTGGGAAAAAAGGGATTTGACCTTCATCAGATCAGCGACAGCAATGCAAATTATGAGGATGTAGACAAGGAATCCTATTATCATAGGAGGCGACCCTGAAGCAGTGAGGGTCTCCCAGCCAGGACCACGCAACAAACTCAACCGAGAACATGATTTGGTTTCTTAGAATACATTTCAGAATACACCTCTTACTGCAACACATATAGCACAATTGTCATTTTTACATCAAAAACAATAATGTGTGTACATCACCTATTTATAGTGTAGTCTAGGTTTTCAACGCCTAAATCTGAATGGTCATTAAAGATAAAAACTAGACTCATGATTGACCTCTCAACAGGCCTTTCCCACACTGAATTCTCCAGCTCTGAAACATCAGCTGTCCTACCAAAAAGCAAGGTCAGCTCTGACGCATACCTAATAACCATGACACCTTTCTGTGACACACACCATGGCAACAGTGCATTAACTCAGGTATCTAGCAGAAGCTTTTTCCACCTGTCTCCTGGGTGTTATGTAGTACCCGTCAAAGCGCTATAAACAGTTGTGAAAGTGAACCCCAAACTCTCTGGCACCACTAGATGGTCCACACTTGGGTAAAAACAATTCTTTATTAATTACATTTGATGCGGGTGGAAACGTCTTCATACATATCCTTGTCAAACATGATCCTACCCTGCCAGAGGCTGATCATTCAGCCTCCTCTACATGAGGCTAGGAGTTGAGCTGCAAAAGAAATGAGCTGGTATATAAATACCGTTTTGCTTAGCTGGGATAATTAGACATCACCAGCAAAACTGCTCTGCCCTTAAGCAACCATCGGAGATGTACTTCAGACATCCCTTATTAAGAGTTTTAGTGCACAACATCAAGCAAAATACCGGTCGCAAACAGGCCAATTCTTAGAAATGGCCCCTTTATGACCGGTATTTTGGCATTTGGGATGCATTAACCCAAAAGCAATTTGCTAAATAGGTAATCACCCTTTTTGTGAATGCAGTTAGGGCATCGCAAATTGCGATTCCCTAAATGCGATGCATTATGCATTCGCAAATTGCGTTTTCACAATTTGGAATCACAAATAACCATCAACTCCAAGTTGATGGTAATTTGCAATTCCTTTGAAAAATGCAAAAACATGAATTTTTCAAAGTGTGTTGTGGTGCATACACATGCTGTTAGGGCATGTGTGTGCACCACATGTGCATACTTACCTTTTTTGGGGGGTGCATCAGGGTAGCCATTTGGCTCCCTTGCACCCTTGACTTTTCATGCTCAATTTGCAAGTACCTATTTGGTACTCGCAAATTGCGATTCCAATCCCATTCATTCCTATTGGCCTCTGGGCCCATAGGAATTAAGGGAAGCAATTCCTTAATAGCGAATCACAATTTGTGATTCGCTATTGAGGAATATGTTTGGAAAACCTACATGCATAAGTAATTGTGACTCCTTAATAGCGGTTCCTTAATAATCTCTATTAAGGACTCGCAATTCCTCCCTTTGATGCATGTGCCCCTTAGTCACGTAGATGTTAAAATGCTTAGCGATTATAGAGCCCCTTTATAGAAGATACTGGCCTCCAGACTCTGCTCAAACAATATGGGACCAGGCAATAACTGCCTCCAGAACTACCTTAGCTAGCCAAGAAATGCATGCCCTCATAAGCTCAATGAGTTCCCTTCTGGCTTAGTGGAACCAAATCATTCCTTCAAAAGTATAACACTATAATGCAGGAGGTGTACGCCACCTCCCCAAGTCATTTCAACAATGTGTCCCAACGGACACTCAGAGATTACCAACGGCAAACAACTTTATCTTAAAACCAGCCAACAATTTTCGATGCTTAAAATTACCAGCCTGGGAAACAGTTTGCTAACTGAATAAAAAGAATAACCGAAGATCAGAACAATGACTAGGACTATGACACCAAATGCACAGACTATAAGGAAAAACAACATTATTGGCACCATGCCCTTCAGCTAAAGCAGGCACCCTGCTAAATCAGGCGTGGGTGCACACATCATTTATAATAAAGAGACCTCCATTGCTCAAACCTTTTTACTTGTCTGGTTCTAAGCTCCACCCCTCAGCAGAAGTGGCATCCCAATTCATAAAAGGGTGAGAACTGAATATAGTAGGCTCAGTCTCCACTGAAATGGAATTTGGGAATGGGACTCGGTTGGCATGAACAAATAGTGTACTGGCCTGTCAATTTGGGTGCAAGTTAATATACTCCCATATCACTACCATAAGGCAGCATGGCCGATCTACCACCTTTCCTAGAACTATATACTTCTCCCTCCCAACATGACCTGTCTTAGAGAAGGGAAGCGAGACAGATATAAAGTCATCATGTCAGAATACATTGGCAATGAGCAAATCCATCAACAAACAAGTCAGTCTTGGAACTAGCTACCAGTTCACCAATTCTAAGTGGTCCATAATACGCCACACAAAATGTCAAATGCACACATTTGTATGTGGGGATGCATTTGGTTGGGAGTGACTTCTCTATCTTATGTAATTTGTGTATACTGATACACCTCCTTACACCCTTCCTGGAGTCTTCAAGTCTCCCAACCTTTCAATGCTTTCCCGGCAAATAAAGCCATTGCTGTGATATGTCTTCTATCATAAGCTGCCGACCTCCCTTTCCACCTGAAGGTAGCCCAGAAAGATGACTCATAACTCAAGTGAAAATAATCCCACATCGTCGGCCTCATCCATGAAGCCCAAATAGAACTGGAATGTGACCTGAAAGGTCCGCTTGGTCTTTGGTGCTAGACTGGCTGGAACGAGATCTGTCAGTATTGTGCACCATGTTTCCAAAGCTGTATAGGGAATAGAGTGGCTTTGTCTGATGCCCAAGAGTGAAAGCATCCGAAATCTAATATCTGGGCATTAGCAGCATTTTTCAGTGCACCAGGAATATGTTTTGACTTGAACAAGCAAGTGATCACTATCTCCTTCATCAGGTTTAGCACCAACTCCTTCAGTAACATTATCACAATCTGGAACTTATCGTGTTGCATATTAATTGACTGAACCACTGATAATCTATCAGGCCAGAAAACCATGGACCAGTTGCAGAAGTGGTTGTCAAGTAACTGAAAAGCCACAAGGAAGGGGAATATCTCCAAGAAAGTTGCATTTATAACCAGACTTGAAGCAAACTATGAAAAAAAGTCACGTTTCTGCACACCTCTCACACCATAAAATAGAACCGAAACCTACACTACCAGGTGCATTAGTACATAATCCCATTTCCCAGCTTGACACTTTGGAGCATTCTACATTATGCTGCCATGAGAAGTGTCTAATGAGTAGGACCAAATGAATACGTCCGCTTGAGCTCTGCAGATTGCCTGGTAGCATGATATTTTTCCTTCAACCTGTCATGGTTTGTGATGTTGGTTTTGAAAAGGCGCATTCCATTGTGATAATGTGGAGAGCAACATTTATATGCCCAAGTAATACATGGAGATGATGCAATGTGATCTTGGGGGCCTCAAAGTAGGTCCCCATTGATCCCTTGAATAGTGCTACCCCTCATAGGGCCCACACCATCATCCAGTAACATTGCCAAGCTCAATGCCAAGGAGAACTAAAGTTGTGACCATTCTAGGAGTCTTGTCCCCTGCCAAGGGCACCCTAAACCTTGCTGTCAGTTCAGTAAAGAGTAGCAATGAGTCCCTATACGGTTGGGGGTTCCTGTTTGAACACTCATTCTAGGAATGCACTGAAACATTTCAAATAAGCACAAGACAAAGCACAACATATGGGCATGAATCTTTCAAAGAAGAAAAAGCCTTCAAACTGAAAACCCACGCGGCAGAGGCTCTCAGGGAAGACAGGAAACAGATGAAAAGCTGACTCTATATTTCCCTCCATGAGGAGGACAACTTTGCTGAGACCTAAGCATGGTGTGGGCACCAATAAATAAATCATTTTTGACCGATCAAAGCACTATTGCTTCGTTCATTGATTTACCTTTGCATGATGACAAATTGTGTATCAGTCTGAAATCACCTGGCTCCTTCTTGTGCACGCTCCCAAAGGAGGAGAAGACAAACTTTTTAAAAGGTTGAGCTGCAACAGGACCGTTAAACCTGTCCAAGCGTGTCTCTTTCTCAGTATATCTCCCATAATATATAAGCTTCTAGAGGACTGGAGGGAAGGCTGCCTTGGGTGGAACATCAGTCCGCCTAGGACGCTGCGCACCAAGAACCTTTTCGATATTACTTATGGGAGTCGAGGCAGGCATGATGTCTTGAAGCGGCTGAAACTGCACTAACAACTACTTAGAACAACCTAGCTTCCCCATCACCCGGGCAATGTCAGCATCCCTCTTCCTCCCCGGCACATTTCTCTTCATGTGTTTTGGTCCCAGTGTCCCAGCTAATTAATATTCTGGGGTTCTAGAACAATTACCAAGGGGTGTGTGCTCAGGACTTAAGTACCAATAAAGTAATTAAAATAGCAAGCAATAAAGCTTTGTCTCTTTTTTTCTGTAAAAACGTGCTTATTCAAAACTGCAAACAATTAGTGAAAATACATTTTACAAGAGACGTTCACACTTATATAATAACAAATGCCCCACAATATTGTTAAACTTAGGAAAATCGTAAAATGTTTAGGGGTCATATGTATAAATGCATTTTTGCAGTCAGAAACTGTCCCAATCACAGAATAGGACTGTTTCTGACCTCAAAAATGCTTTTATGATAAGCATAAAACACAAAGTGTGATTTGGTAACGTATTACCGAATCACAATTTGTATTTAGCAATTCAGTATTTGGAAGGGACATGTTTATGGCGTCCCTTCCAAATACTGAATTGCAATGGTATGTATGACTGTTTCACGACCAGATTGCATTTGCAAAACATTAATTTTTTACCAATACCTCAAGGGTGGGGGTAACCATTCGTAAATGGAAAAGGGTCCCCACAGAACTCCTTCCTCTTTGTGAATATTGAAACAATTGTTTTTAAGAGCAGGCAGTGGATCAAGAGACCACTGCCTACTCTTAAAAAATTAAACGTACACGTTTTATTTTATTTTTTTAAGCACATCCCATTTCCCTATTGGGAAAACGGGCTGCATTTAAAAAAACATAGATTGCTTTATCAGCAAGTATTTGCAATGCAATAGGTCTCGTATTTACGAGACTTTAAGCTATAAATGTCAATAGCTGAAATTCTCGCAAATGCAAAGACCTATTGTACTGCAAATATTGTTTGTTTCCAAGCTCCATATGCCCCGTTTGCACTTAATAGAGGCCTCACCCCTTTCTTGGCCTCTAATAATTGTAAGTGCGGCATGCAGCGCTTGAAACCAACAAGCCACAAAAAAAATAGTTCAAAAGCAATAGTTGTCGCATTTGCGAGAGCTTAAGCTATTGTCATTTACAATGCCAATAGCTCAAACTCTCCTAAATGCGAGACCTATGGGATACCAAAGAAGTGGCCGCCATTGTCCCGGCTGCTTGGAACGTGAAAGAGCACATGGCCTGCTGAATGTTGCTGCAAAGTACGTCATGCCTGCAGTAAGACAAAACTAACTAAAGAAATAGTTCTTACAGACTAAATAGCACAGACGGTCTAACAACAGAAGTAAAAGGGCCAGTCCTTATGGGAGAATACAAATGAAGACAAGGCAGTACTAAGGAGGGACTATTACGCCAGCATTTACAAATGACAAAGACACAAGCCAATGAAAAATGTGGGTGAAGCTTCAAGTGCAATACAGCATGCCTCACAGAGCAGCGCATGCGCTGTCCAGGTTCAACCTAAAAAACAATCACAGACATGGTGGTCTGCTGACCCAAAAAGGTCTCTGTGATGGCTGCAATTCTTACCTTCCAAACTGCAACCTACCTCATTAATATTCATGAGGTAGGTCTATTTGCAACCCTTTCAGGAATTGTTAAATGAAACCCAAAGTGGTTCATAAATTATGAATAGCAAACTCTTAATTTCGATTTAAATAAAATCGCAATTAGGTATTCGACATACCTACATTTTGTATACATGGCGCCTAAATTCTTTCAACAATCAATATAAAACAAAACCATCTTCTACTACTTGCGCTTACTGCCCCCGCATAATAAATAATAATAATAATGCAACATTTATAGAGCGCCTGGTTACACATAGAACAGTGTGTCCCCGCGCTAATCACTGATAAATTCAACAGAGGACCTGAGAGAACGGGATTATGAGATGGGGAAGAGGAATGTTTTTAATTTCCTCCGGAATCCTATTTCGGATGGCTCCATCCTCAAATTCAGTGGTAGAGCATTCCAGTATTTGGGGGCTAAGTTCCTAAATGAGCATCCGCCCATTCTGGCCCTATGAATACGAGGTGTTTTAAACAACATCGCACCAGAAGATCTTAAATTGCGAGTAGGGCGATGTATGGTCAGGAGGTTCTTGAGGTAATCCGGACCTTTGTTCTGGGCTATGCGATGTGCATAGCAGAGGGCTTTAAATTTAATACGCTCCCTGACGGGGAGCCAGTGGAGTTTAGCCAATGCAGACTTTCCTGATGCTCTGCGCGGGAGGCCAAGCACTAGACGTGCAGCAGCATTTTGCACGCATTGAAGTTGATGAAGTGCTTTTTGGCTTAGCCCTAACAGCATGGCGTTGCCGTAATCAAGGTGAGGAGTCACTAAGGCGTGAACAATGGTTTTTCTGGCTACTGCAGGTAGAAGGTCTAAGACCTTACGAAGAACTTTGAGTAGGCCAAAACATCTCCCTGTAACTTTATTAACGTGGATCTTGTACGAGAGGTTGGTGTCTAACATAACACCAAGGTTACGTACCGACTCCCTCGGAATCGGGGGGTCCCCAAGTTCACTGGGCCACCATAGCCTTGACCATGAGGATGTTGCTCTCCCGACCACCAACAACTCTGTCTTTTCGCCATTAAGGCGTAGGCAGTTGTCATTCATCCATACCGCCACTGCTGACATACAGTTCGAGAAGTTGATGGCATCTTGACTACGGTCGGGTGTGAGTTTAAACACCAACTGGGTATCGTCAGTGTAGCTAACAATGTCCACCCCAAACGCCTCCACCACGCGAGCCAGGGGTTCCATGTAGATGTTAAACAAGGTGGGGCTCAAACTTGAGCCCTGGGGAACCCCATGGCTTACCTTGCGTGGGGATGATCTGAAGGGAGGACAATGTAGCTGAAAGCTTCTATCAGCTAGATAGGACTTCAGCCAGGCTAACGCTGACCCCGTCACCCCCATCTCCATCAGGCGAGACAACAGCGTGGAGTGCAGCACGGTGTCAAACACTGCACTCAGATCTAATAAAATTAATGCTGCTGTCTCGCCTTCATCCGCTATCTGCCTTATGCGCTCAGTGGAATATAGAACGGCTGACTCCGTCGAGTAGCCAGTTCTGAATCCAGATTGGGATGAGTGGAGATGGGTTTCTTCTTCTAGATGTTTCATAAGCTGTCTATTAGTAATTTTCTCCACAATCTTTGCACAGAAGGGAAGAAGGGAGATGGGGCGAAGGTTTTGCAGTTGTGAAATGGGGATGTTAGGTTTTTTCTTTAGGGGAATGACCTGGGCAGTCTTCCATGCTTCCAGTACATGACACTCTTGAAAGGACAGAGTGATCATGTGGCTAATATGGTCGATTAGCATGCTTTCCATAACACCTTTACACCGCGCCACTGGGCATGAGTCAGATGGAGAGCCGGATTGTATGCTTTTAACAATACCTAGAAGTTCGTTTCTTTCTGGCGTTGTAAAGCATGATAGCCGCGATTTTTGTGTGGAAACAGCTACATTGGTCCCAAGACTGGTTGGCAGGTTGTTACCAGCTGTAAAGGTGTCATGAATTTTGTCCACCTTGTCCACAAAATAATCGGCTACAAGATCGCATAATTCATTAGAGTAGACGTCTTGAGCCTCAAGCCTGGATGGGGTCGTGAGTTCTCTGTAGATACCAAAAAGTTCTTTGGTGGGGTTGTCTGCTGATTCGATTCTATTTTTAAAATAGATGCCCTTTTCTGACCTTAATAGCTTGTGGTATTTTTTTATCTCTGTTTTATATTCTTCTTTGAGTTCAGGGGCATAATTCAGCCTCCACCTCCGCTCTAGCGTTTTGCATTTGGCTTTAGCCAATCTAAGTTTTTCAGAGAACCACGCAGCTGTTTTAGATTGCCTGGTCGGGGGTTTAGACACCCATGGAGCTACTTCATCCAGAGCCATGGCCATCCAATTCTCATAACTGTTCCATGTTTCCTGAAGTGTGTTACATTGAGGCATGGAATGGTTAAGTAAGGCACGTTCGAATAGTTCATAAGAGAATTTCTTCCAGACCCTGCGCTTAATAGGTAAGGCTGTATTAGATTTAATTGGCGGGGGGTAGCTTCTATTTCGAACGGGACAATACAGTGGTCTGAACATAAGCACCCTCTTTTTCAGTGTTGGAGGACCCACGGTCTGGCCAGTCAGCAATCCATCAGATCACCTCGATTAGTGATTTCTGCTCTACATATGGCCACTGCAGGACCAGACATTTGCTGGCAATTGTCTGGCCACCAGGACCCACTCCTACATTAAATGCCCCTCATAATCGGGATTATTGTTTATAGCCGACTTCATGAAATAAAACAACATAAACATATATCTATCTATGCATAACTATATACATATATGTATCTATACATATATGCACTTAATACTGCAAATCTTTCCATCTCTAATCACCTCTGCAAATATTAGGTAAAGGGATGAAAGGCGGAGTTGCTCAAAACAGACGACTGCAGCAGACACTTGATTCACAGTCCCATCTTGCCAGTTGTTAGTGGATTTGTTAAAATGTGTTCTCTTAGTTCGGGTCTGTGAATCCTTTATTTTCTGCACACATTTTGAGTTATATGCTTTAAACCTAAAAAGTATACTACTTTTAAATTCTTAGTATTTACATTTTTAAATGGGAAATAATTGTGATTACTTAGACATTTGCTTTCAATTGATAAAAGCACTGCAATGTAATACTCTTTTAATACACTGGCATTTTTAAAATGTCAGCCAGAGCAAAACGGAAGCATTCACTGTAAGTTAATTGTTTTAGGTTTTCAGACAAAACAATTAAGAGCCTTAAATAAAAAAAAATCTTCCCTGCTTTTGAAAAACAATTTCTGCAGGTAAAGGAGACCTATTGTTCAGGTATGTGTATTAACACAATAACTAAAAATGATACCAGCTGGTTTGGAGTTTGAGCGGCATCTTGGCCGGCACCATGCAGGGTTTCATCCTGCCTGCTTTTCATTCTTTTTGTGGAGTTTGCAGACTTTGGAGGGTCAAAGGTAAACCCTTCACTCTGGACAGTGCGTAGGGACTGCTATCCCTAACTAAGCACTTCTTGCACAGGGCCTGACCTCTGAGAATATGAGAGTTGAACTGGGGCAGAATAAAAGTGGAATCCATTACTGAATTAGAAAGTTCTAAAAGAGGCCTGTGCACATATCGGGACAGTTTTGAGCTTGTAAAGACGCGCTGTATAAGTATTTTGCTGGCTATTGACTGCAATGGATTTGAGCTTGCTGCAAGCAATGCTTGTCCTAATATCGGGGAACTCAACAGTAAAAATCGGTCCGGCAGACCATGCGCTGAGTGTTTCGACTCTTGTGCAAGCTCACATTTAGAGCATCTAGATTGGAACAACGAAGTTGGGCTAAGTTCTGGGCCAGCAGTGATCGGCTCACCTAAGGGAGGTGGAATCAGACTCCCCAAGTAAAGTAAGACCTTGCACACTAAAGTGAATAGCACTATGATTGAGCACTGAACTATGTCTGGCTTAGACATGACTGCTTCTAAAGCACTGTAGGTAGATTTTTAAAAAGCGCCCTCTGAGATGTGCTTCATCTATTGCTCTGAAAAGTTAATGTGCCATGTGCGGTGTCTGGAGCTTTTCTTTGGTTTCTGTGCCTTAGTAGTTTTTTGGGGGTATGGAGAGAGGATACTGACAGATTGATGGTCGTCAGGGGTGTAACTGTCAATACATCACAGCAGGTTCAGTGGCACCTGGACCCGGGGTGAAGGGGCAATTGATAGAGGCCCATTTTCCATATTTGCACTAGAGACCTTTGCAGCATTTATTGCTACAGTGAGGTTGTCACTATAGAGTTGGCTGTCTTTATATATTTAAGCTGTATTTCACAAGGAAAAGAGGGCTCGCTATAGTCTGTTGTTTAGCATCTCGCCTATTTTGTGCGTCTCATGTAAATGTAAAATGTAAATTGATACTTGTATAGCGCACTACTCACCCGCAAGGGTCTCAAGGCGCTTGTACGAATACCGCTGTGGAACCCATCCTGGCTTTCCCTGTGAGGCGTCCACTCCTGGGCACCCAGGCCAGGCATCCAGGAGTGGACGCCTCACAGCGGGCCGTTGTGGAGATTAAGCAAGCTATTGCCCAGAGTTGCAGAGTGGGACTCCATGATTGGAATAGGCACCAAGGCAAGAATGATCAGGTCCGTGGAATTTTTGAGCCCAAGACCCGCCGAGGCAGGGAATTGAACCCTGGTCCCGGGCTAGACCTCTGCATCAGGGTCTGCCGCTCTAACCATTGAGCCACACTTCTCCACTCCACTCCACTCCACTCATGAGAAGTATCTGTGTTGTGTTAGATGACATCTCCCTCTTTATAAGTTGTCTCCTCCAGATTTCATACAATGTTAAATCCTCCATGCACTTGCCCTGAGCTTTCAGCTGTATTCCAAAGATTTAGTTATTTAGTAAGAGTAATCTAAAAACTTGCTGTTCACCTTTTTTACGTTCCATTTCAAGAAATGCTTTGCCAGGTCTGGTTGATCAGTGGGCTAATATATCCACTCCAGGAATCTGTGTTTAACCCCTTGCGTGCGGCGGAAATTCCCTGCCCATGCTGACTCCGCCTTGCGCGGGCGGAGTCATGACGGAACGGTTCCGTCATCAGCACAGCTCACCCGTAGCTGATGACGGAACCGCTCCATCATCAGCATGCAAGGGGTTAATCTCAGGGTCATAAATTTAACTCTTGATGTGGTGACTCAGTTTTTCATGGTTCTCAGGTCAATAACATTAGTGCCATTGAGTTGGATAACAACAATCTTAATTCTGTGTCAATGCTCCCTGCGGTTAATATCTGCTTTACTAATATACGGGGTGTGTTAAGAACACAGAAATATATTTTAATGTTTAGTATTTCAATTTATTTGCAACACAACACTGACACCATCCCCTCTGTCCCTCCTTGACCCAGTGCCTTTCCTGCTCTTATCCATTCCCCTGACTCCCTTTCTTTACTTCATCCCATCTTTTTCCTTTCCTATTTCTCTTCCGCAAGACCGCCAGCCATACCTCATTTCTTCTTTCCATTCTTACTTCCTTACATCTCCATTCATTCACCAAGCTTCCTCCTTTGGTGCATTTCTTCCTTATTCCTCCATTCATTCCTTATTTTCTTTTTTCTAATCCCTTCCTTCATCCCTTCTTTAATTTTTTCCTTTCTTATCCTCCGCCATTCCTTCTGTTTGTCTTCCTCTTTTCCTTTATTCTATTTTTCCATCACACATTGTCCACTTCCTTTCTCCCTCTATCCCTTCATTTTTCCTTTCACATTTTCTTATTTTCTCCTCCTTTCAACCATTACTTCTTTCCTCACTCCAGTAACACCCTTCCTGTCTGCATTTGTTGCTGCCTTCTTTAACCCCTTCGCTGCGGCGGCAATTCCGCCGCAGCGCTAGGGGGGGGGCCCGAGCGGCGCCCGCATGCTCGTGACGGAGCCGCTCAGTCACGAGCCGCGGTTGGGCTGTGCTCATGACGGAGCAGTTCCGTTATGGCCCCACCCGCTTAATAGAACGCGCCGCGCAGGCACAATCAGAATCTGCTACAAGGGACTTGTTTGAGGAAGGTTGGAAATCTAATGAGTTGTACTTATGTATCACACTCAAGGGTATCCACAGGATGACCGTCTTAATTCAACATAGCAAATGTATTAGTGGAAGGAGGGAATACATAGAGCACAAAATTGTGTTTGAAAAAATTTTTTACTTCAACAAAAGACGGGAGATCAATACAGACAAATTAATTAGTGCAAGAGGTCATGAACAGAGATCGACGTTTCGTTTCCGACGCACTGACGAGGATACTGTTTTGCCGTCTGAATATTCTTTTGAAAACATCCGAATGCTATCTACTCGATTTTTAAATAATTTGGAACACTGCTGACCATAGTGGTTTAATCTCCACATATCCCTGCAAGTGCCCTGTGGTTGACTTCTTGCTCCACGTCACTGCTGTCCCCGTGTTTGTTTGGCATTCAGATGGAAATTCAAGGGAGTTTTCTTCTGCATAGAAAAACATCGTCCTGATGATGGTCTATTAGACGTCAGCCCTTTAGACCGAAACGTCGACCTTCCATCATCTCCTTCACAGTTGCTTTATCACCAATTCACAACCATTTTTTATTAATTAATTTTGGTTGTGTAATCTATCATTTGGAGTTGATGTGTCTAGTTGTGAACTGCAGAGCAAATATAATCTATCTCTGTTCATGACCTCTTGCACTAATTAATTTGTCTGTATTGATCTCCCGTCTTTTGTTGAAGTAAAAAAATTTTTCAAACACAATTTTGTGCTCTATGTATTCCCTCCTTCCACTAATACATTTGCTATGTTGAATTAAGACGGTCATCCTGTGGATACCCTTGAGTGTGATACATAAGTACAACTCATTAGATTTCCAACCTTCCTCAAACAAGTCCCTTGTAGCAGATTCTGACTTTAACTACACAGTGCCCAAGCCTACAAGGGTTTATTGGGTTTCCCCTGCCTTGAACAGCGCAGGCACAATGGCATGGCCATGACGGAACCGCTCCGTCATGAGCACAGCTCAGCCGATGCTCATGACGGAGCGGCTCCGTCATGAGCATGGGAGGGGTTAATGTATTCCTTCCTTCACCCCTTCCTTTCTTTTAAACAGCACAGTAGAAGCACATGCTCTTTAGCTTGCAAAGCTGCCTCAAGTCCTAAAATGACCTTTCCTAAAGCTGCCTTTTGAGATGTACACATATTCTCTAAATTGAATTCACTTACAATCCCCACTGTTACCCATCCCTGACCCTTACAACCCCTTACTCCCTTTAGTTCCCTTATTTGAATGTAATTGAGAAAACACTTTCCACTTTGGTAAAGTCCTACGAAACAGAAATGGTGTGTGTGGTGTTTATCACCATGGTAATGGCTGCATTGTAAATGTAATGTGTGGTACTGCCTCCCCCTTGTAAAGACTGTATACCTCCTGACACACACCTCTACAATAATCCTTTCATGCACAGATTATAATAGTAGCTTTGCATGAGAAAGGTCTGCAGAAAGCACTCAGAGGCTCATTATGACTCCCTTGTAAACTAGAATGTCCGCTTAATTCACGTTGAATAGTTTTTAATAAAAACCAGTGAAACCAGTAATTTCAGCACACACATTTCGCCGGGGAAGACATGTCGGACAGTATGTGGATGGAGAAAATTGAAGAATAAACTAATTTCAATGGTCAAAACCGATACCAGGAAGGATACCCAGCATAGGAGTAAATCATACGTTGCACCCTTCACAGAGTGAGAACTTTGCCACTCTACTATAATTCTTGAGCACACTGATTATGGTCAATTTACTCCAAAAATGCATGCAACCCAGCTCAGGGTGTTCATTTGTGGAATTGTTCAATGTACAGAGAATTAAGACAACCAGCTGGAATAAGAGCCTTCCGACCACGGACCACTGTGAGTGCAGACTACTGGAATGGACATCAGAGGGTCTGTTGAAAGATATGGGAGAATGAATCCCAGTTCAAATCTACAAGAATGCTGCAGGGATTGGTTTTGGTTGCTACTGATTGCTGCGAAAGGCCCAGCCTCCTATGTCGGTGGGGATTTGGTGTGCCGGGGCGTGTATTCGGAATCTTTTTAACTTCCTGGGGAATGGGGCATAGTGCGGAGATCTTTTTTGCACTGGTCAGTTGGCGTTTTGTAATGTCTTTTACATATTCAAGTGTTATTCCCAAAGAAGGGAAAGCCACGCCCACGTTTCATTCTTTATATTTGAGGCCATTTTGTTGGGCTCCTGCAACGTTTACGTTTGTACATCAGTGCATCTTTTAAAGCAATGAAACAGATTCAATTTATAAATATGGTGGACCCTTGAAAATAAAGTGATATACTTTAAGTTTTACATCTACGTCTATCTGTATGAGTTTGTGTTGGGTATTTAATTTCGTTTTTTTATATTTGTCATTTTTTTTATTTGATCGACGCAAGTATATTTCAATTGCATCACATCTTGCTCAGCGTTATGTGTTCTCTGTTACCCAGGAGCAGCATAATTAAAAGATAATTAAATGTCAGCTCTCAAATGCCACTGAGTGGAGAGGCCGTTTAATTGAATTCTTTGCCTCATGTTGCAGGGTGGAAGCTTTCACGAAATCAATCGCCGATGCTTCCACAAGCAAGAGAAGGATTTAGTTTAATCATAAATAAACTTATCATTTTTTTAAATACGCCCAATAGGTGAACATAATGTTTATATTTAAAAGATTTCGAGGACACACCACACCACTGGGAGACATGCGTGAGCCCGCTGAAGAGGATTGGCTTAGGGTTTGTGTGTAAATGAATTTTAACGCAACATTCAAAGCTAATGCTTCACACCCCCCCCCCCCGCAGTTTTATGTAGCGCGAACTCGACTCTAAGGTATTGTAGCGCTTTACACCAGCATCAGTTACAATACACAAGGACACATTCATTTTTGGTAGGCACTAGGAGCTTAAGGGACAGATGTATCAGCATTGCATTTTGCGAGTCCATAATAGCCAATTTTACTGATTCGCTATTATGGACTTGCAGAATGCAATGTATGCAGGTTTTGAAAAATAAATTGTGATTCCTACCCATTTCTTATTTGCTAATCGCAATTTGTGAGTCGCAAATAAGGAATGGCGCAATTTACAAGTACCCAATAGGTAGAGGCAAATTGTGCATGCAATTTCAAGGCTGCCAAATGGAAACCCTGTTGCACCCCTGAAATATGCATGTGTGCACATCTGGCACACATACATGCCCTAAGGGCATGTATGTACACCACATGGCACCTAGAAAAATGCAAAAAAAACGTGCATTTTTCTTTGAATTTTCATATTGCCTACCAACTTGTAGTTGGTGGTAATTTGCAATTCCTTAAAACCAGGTCACACATTTTTTTTGCTATCTACATTTCATTTAAGGAATTGCAAACTGCTATTCCTTAAATACATTCGCAAAATAGGGAATCACAATTTTTGCGATCCCCTATTTTATGTGTGCCTTTTGAGACGATACATCCCAAAAGGCTTTTTCCCGTTTGCAAACGGGCCGAAAAACTCTTGATACATCTGGCCCTAAGTGATTTGCACAGAATTAAAGGATGTTGAGCCAGCGCCGAGACTTGAACTTGGTTCTCCAGTTCCAAAGGCGGCAGCTCTGGCCGTTACACCACATTGGCACTACAAATCACATGTGTAATAGTACTTAGTTCCGAGTTGAGTCAGCGTCAAAAATGCATTTGAAGCCGATGGACACATTGTGATTGCAGGGCAGAGCTTTGCTTCCACATTGTAACCATCAAACCTGTGCTCTGAGGGAATGTAACCTGTTTCCATTGAAGCTAGTGAGGCATTTGTGCCAAAGGTAAATGAGGGTCAATGAAACATGTAGGGGGAAAGGGAACTTCGTAGCACATTCCTCAACTCCTCCACTCTCTCGGGGTGTCTCATTGTTTCTTTCTTACTTTTGGCCCTTCTCATGCTGATTTGTAAGAATGTCCCATTTAACTGCTTCTTTGTGTCACGCTCCTGCCCACGCGCTCATATTCAAGTCTGCGATTAATACCCATGGTATTGCTTTAAACATTTATAGAGCACATGGCTGCCCAAACTGGGCTTCTTTTAGCACCGACAGAACCAACAACTTGAGGTCAATGAATACGCTCATCTGAAAAGCCAGGTCTTAAGTAACTTTTTTACCGATGGTTTTATCCAAGATGTACACCCTACACGAGCCTCACTATATAACAGTTTTTTACATAACTGCCTTATTTGCAAGATCTCTAACTTTGCATCTCCCCAGGACAAAATCCCCTGCTATTTGTCAGTCTACTTATGGCTCATTCCTTCCCTCGCACATGCCCATGTCCTTCTAGCGCCGTCACTATCTGATAATCTCCTTCAATGCTCTATCCACAATAACATAGCCAATGTGTAGAGCTTTTACTTGACTCTGCGTATGCCAGTTCCATTCCCATTTTAGAGTAATTACCTCCTTTTATTTATAAGTCACTGTTGATTTACACTCCAGACTCTTTACCAGGCTTGAAGGAGAAGTGTGAACGATACTTAGGGTAACTGGAGGAAGTAGAGCACCTAATCAGGGGCGGCACCTTCTTTATGGTGGAGGAACCTCGCAGCACCTGCTGCGAGCACAGCACGCACACACATTACTAAAATGGCAAGAAATACCATTTTAATATGTGTTGCAGGCTGCGAGGGCAGAGGGTGGGGCTGATTAGCGCAATTGCACTATTACTTCAGCCCCCTGCCAGGGCGCATGTCAGATTGGCAGGCTGCCAATAGCCAGTCAATCTGACCTGTGCACTTCAGAGCCTGCAATCCCAGGGCTGAGAAACAGCAGAGGGATTGCAGCCAAACGCCCCCAGCCTACGAATGAGCGTGGGTCAGCCTGCTCCAACCAATTATGGAGTGATTGGTTGGTTTCAGATTGTACAAGGGAGGAAGTCGTTCCCTTTCTACCTGAGTCTATGCAAAGGAGAGAAGAGAGAGATGACAACTGCCCCTCCAGCAAATGCAACATGTATATGTTGAGTTTTTTGGGCATCGCGCCTCATCATATTTAAATGTTGCCAGTCGCTACTGCACCCAAGATGTTGGCAATTACAACACATCTGTAATTAGTGCAGTTCAAATACCTACACAGACTATATTTTACACCAGAGAGATTGGATAGGATGTGGGGTGGATGGAGAAAGAACTACCCCAGATGTAGAAAAGGGATAGGCACACTTATAAACATTATTTGGGAATGCCCGATTATAAAGACCTGTTGATCACTAATCCATGGGATACTAGACAAATTGACCCTGAGACCTGTGGCTATGAACCATAAAAGGGATCCCCCTTCAATAGCGGAGCCCCTGAGGGACACAAACATATGTGCTCAAGCTGAAAAGGCAATGTATGCGAGCAGGGGGTGTCTACATAAAAACACAAAAATATAGGGGCCCTGGTTGGACTATTCCAGTGGACAGTGTATCTAACTTAAGAGTTTCGGGTGGTGGTGAAGGGTGGAATTCATGGGACAGACAAATCATCTGTATTTGAATTGTCATATGGTGTACTCAGATGTCCATGTGCTTTAGTTTGCATTTTTTCAAGCATAATAATAATAATAAAAAAGATTTGCAAAAAAAGATTAGAGCTTGTCAGCAGTGATTAATGCCAACGGTTCAGCCTAATTATTGTTTGACCTGACAAACTCACCTAAAGTCATGTTCTGATCATCTGGTTCATTTTCCACATTATTAGATTCGGAATAGTGTAGTAGGCAACAGCCAGCCAATAGTGAAGTGATGAGGCATTCACACTCATATGCTGGTCAGCAGATGAAATTAGCAAATACAATTGGCTTTGTTGACATTTCGTCATTGCTCCCAGTTCAACTGCTTCCTACACAGAGGGAAAGCTATAGTGGAGCACTCAGAGAACATAGGTGTTGCTCCCATAAATGCACTGCTATGACCTTTTACTATTCACCTTGAGGTCCCTCCAGGACCTGGGGTTCCCCTCCATGTAGGTGGTCGTCACATGGCTACTTAATAATTAAAATTAGTAACAGGTTTCCATGGGGTGTATCTGGCAAAAAGAAGAGACTTCTCTCTCACTTAATAATTCTACCATGTGGCCTTTCTACTGATAATGACTCTTTTATATGAAAATAAATTGCTTTTCCAGATGAGTAATCATATCATGGAAAAAGGCAGTATAGAGATATTTAAAAGACTGCACCTGTGACGCCTACAAATACAAACTAAATATTGTTTAAGAATTTACACTTGGTCCATTCAAACATCAAAATAAATACCTAGGAATCAAGCAGACAAGAAAGCTTTCCTGCTCACTGTGTTGTAAATGATCCCTGCTAACTACTAAATTAATATTGGAGCCTGCTATTTTTTCCAGCTTGTATCTTTTTCTTTCAGGACTTGTTTCAAAAGTAGGTTCCCTAATCAGATATATAGGATTATGTTGATGTTTTCCAGGATGAAAATGTTCTGCATCAGCGAACTTGCTTCACCAGTTCAAGAAACTCCAGTGAACTTGTGTACTACTTTGAGGACTCTGAAAACCACCAAGAGATGTGGAGTGACCAACGTCTGAGGGACTAGTTAGTACTGACATGGGGTTGGTGATTCATTCCGCCAGAAGAATTGCCAGAATTTGGCGACTCGGCATTGCTCTTGTAATACAGAGTTCTGGCTCAATTCCGTCAATCACCAGTGGCAGTATTTTTCCCCTGAGGCTCCAGAAACGTGAGCATGATTTGACGTCCCCTGGAGCCATTTTCTAATGCAGGTAGTCAGAGGGTTGCTTCTTGACTCGACTTGCTGCCACTTGAGTATATGTTCTTCTCGAACAGCAGCAAAAATTGATTCAAATAGCTCTGTGCTCCTGCATGGTGCCTTTTGCTCTTTGTTTTCATCACTGCTCACGCTATTGGCACTAAATACCTGTGCAACATACATATTTACGTCCATTGGTGTCTTTCAGAATCTTCCAGTTTTATGTAACTCTGAGGAAATCCACAGCATGAGACTCCAGGAGTTCGCCAAACCCCAGTACTGACTCGGTTCCCCAAAACTGCTTATAACTAGGCCTTTCCTGTATTTTTAGTAGGAGAATCGCTCTACTTTATGAGTCTCCACAGTCCTGTTGAAGGAAGTTAATTCATCTTGAGGCTTTACTGCATTGTCTCATTACACTCAGAATTTCATGTGCAGCAGGACGTGATCTCTTATGCAGGCTATAAAGTTAATCAACTTCATGAAGTGTTTATTGGAAAACACATTAGTCCAGGTTGATCGGATTTATTTATTTTTGCACTAAAAATAAAGTGCAAAGTTGGAATTCTTGATCAGGTCCTGTCACCAACTTAAATCCCTTGGCATTCATAGGGTGTTCATCCACTTGAAGTGCTGTGGTCAATGATGGACTTGCAAATTAGAATTGGATATTTTGGTCTCTTTTTACATTTTCTATTTGCCTACAAATCAACATTATTTTGCATCTGTTTTTAATCTGATATTTTTACTTTTACCTAACCTCCAAATCCCTTTTCCAATTTTTTCAATTTATATTTATTTTGTTCTTTAGTTCTAAACTATGTTACTTTTGTATAGACAACAACTGATACATTTTCTCTGAGAATTGCCTTGTTTCACCTGCCAAGTTACAAACTTTGAGAAAGGGTTACTATCATGAGTTAAACATGTATTCCTGTACACATTTTACTGTCCAAAATGTGTGGTAGCTCCGCCACAGGCCACAAAAAAAATATTGCCCACTTGTTAAATCTGGTTTTAGACAAGGATGTTAGACGGTTGATAACATCATTGCATTAAAATTTCAGGCAAATACAACCTTGCAAAGGATTCTCAGTTTATATGTGTGCTATGTTGACAATTCGTCAGCATTCACCAAAGTAAATCGGAAAAAATAAGGGAAAATTGTCTAAATGTGGAATCAAACATACTGTTTTGTATTTTTAAATTTCTCTGCATGATGATACCTGGCTTCAATTTAAGTTGACAAAAAAATACCATTAGCAAAAATTCTAAAAGTAGATGAACTAAAATGGGGCTGTATTTTAGGGCAGTGTGCTTTGTTATCATTATACATTGCGGAATTCTAAAAATAAACCATCCTGAGGCAGGGTTTCAAAAGCTAGGTGGTAAACGAATAAGCTACTTTTCATATGCTGATATTCTTATTCAATTTCTCACTGAACCTGTCAAATCTCCAATTACAGCTATCAAACTTATAAAAAGAAAAATTGGAAAATGATCCTAAAGTGATTTCTAGTAAAACAAGTTATGGTCTTCAGCAAACCTCAGAACCATGTTAAACTATAAATTGGTGCTCACGTTCTGGAAAAAGTGTCAATGTACATTTATTTGGAACTTATGAGAGATAATAAGTTAGATGGTCAAATCATTTTTTTAATTTGCAAATTACGCCTCATACTGTTGCACAATCGGGTAAAAGATTAATGAGTTCCTGGAGGATATGTGATTTGTCAATCTTTAAAGGTATTCAAATCTAAATTAGCCCCCGCCTTACTATATGGAGGAATAGTGCTTCCTGAAAAATGTAATAATGATTTGGATAACATTTATATAACAGCACTTGGATTTTTAATGAATATCTGTTCATCAATCATATATTGTCAAGAGAGACTGGAACTATCTCTGATTTCACAAACTTCAAGACATCTTTCAGCAATGTTAAATTATTACTGGAATTGCAACCAAAGAATCACTGGAATCGCTGAGCTACAATGAGGTCACACACAAGAGTAAAATGGCCCATGTTGAACCTAGCAGCCATTAATACAGTAATTGGGGAAAAGAATCTACCACTGTTATTAGACCTTAACAAATTGCCTTGCTAGGTGCGCAATAGGCTAATGAGGCAAGATTTGAGAAGGAATGCCAGGGCTGCTGACTTGTCAACATTACAGAAATATAGACAATTTAATTATATAACAGTCATATTTTAGTGTAAAACAAAGTATATTTAATTATAACCTATACCCAAGATGTAAATTAAAATATTTGAGATTCCTTTTTATGTTGATTTTGATATTTCAGTTTGGAAGGTCATGGAACACTACTTGATCACCCTCAAAGGTTTGTCGCCTATGTAATTATAGGAAGGACTTGATAAAGCACTGTTGGAAAGTCATCCTGTGCCCTGGGCACCCCCCACCCTTTTGCTGACTGGTGTTGGAGGTAACTGACTCCGACTGACCCTGGGCTCTACCCAACCAGCCCCTAACACATTTAGAATACAGTGAAAACACCTACATACTCTAGGGTACGCTATTGGTTGGGGTACCCCTGTGATTGGCATTCCCTACCCTATAAGGCCCTAGTACTAATAGGGCAGGGGGGTTGAAACTACCTTTCAGTCCCTAGTATATAGCAGGATGTGGCAGTTTAGAGGCCAGTAGCCCATTCTGCACTTGCATGTGTACACTGCTGAATCCTTAGGTCAGTGTAAAAGTGGCTCTGTGTTGCAGGACTGCTTTTAAAAAGAAATTGTGGCCAAACTTGACTTTGGTGTGTGGGGCACTTACAAATCGATAACCTGCAATGTGTGGGCATATAAGGTACCCTCAGGGTCTCCCCTACGTGCCCCAAGGGTGGGGATCAGGTATTTATCAGGAGAACCCTTACAAAACGAGTTTTATATGCCCAGGGTTTAGTGAAATTGCACATTTCACTCCCCACATTGTGATAAAGTGCTGCCCAAAATAGACTATGATGATATGGTCACTGTGAAGGGAGTATATGCAATATTTGTACATATCCAGAACCTCTAAAGTCTCTCCAGGTGTTCCAGGGGTGGGGGTCCTGTAGATATATGAAGAGTACTTATAAAACATGTTTTTATAAGCCCTGGTGCTTGAAAAATGTCCCAAGACATTTTCCCATTGCAAATCCCCTGACACATAGGTTAACATAGCAAGCAGTGGCGGTTTGTCCATTGGGGCGTTGGGGCGTTGCCTCACTAGCCATGGACGACCGTCACTGTCTGTCACGCATTCGTACAACAGTCAAAAAGTAAAATCACAGTCTACAATATAACAGCCTGACACTGCCCGACAGAATCATGATTGGAGTTACAGACTCACAGCAGTGGTGACGTCATCGCGATCGCGGACGGGAGTGGGGTGCGGGCCTGCGGCACTGAGTGGCAGCGTTTGCACACCCAGCTGAGCAGAGAAATAGCGGCAGGCAGGGCAGCAGCAGTGTGCGCATTTTGGACAAGTTTTATGACTTGCCCATGCATGCGCACACACACAGTAGACCCCTCCCTCCTCCTCCTCCTCCTCCCCTAGCACCGAGACAGGCAGAGACCCGGGTCCCCCGGGTCTTATTATGGGCAGTATTAGCCAGGGCCGGACTGGGAACAGAAACCGGCCCTGGCACACTGCTCAGCCAGACCCCCCTGAGGTGAGGGGGAGTGCAGCAAAGGAGTGTGCGCGGGCCGGTTTCGGCCGATTTTGTTACTGGGGACCGAAATTGCCGACCCCCGGGTCTAAAATCGGCCCCCACCCTAGCGGCCCACTGGGGAAATGCCCAGTGCCCGCTATGGCCAGTCCGGCCCTGGTATTAGCCCTGCTCTTAGCAAATCCTGGCGCAGTGGCGCTGCTAATGCTGCACCAGGATTGGCTGAGTTAAGGCGCAGACTGAGTTCAGGATGGTATTGCCGCCGCGCGTGGGTGGGTGGGTGGGTGGGTGGCTGTGCTCAACGCTGCCGCACTGTATGGCCAATCACATGAGGCCATTGGCAAGCCATGTAGTGTGATTGGCCGCTTTGGGGAGTTGGAAGTCACCGCGCCTGGCGTGCACACTGCCACAACAACAACATCAGTGTCACGAGGAGAGTGAGCGTAGATCTCACGACTCAGACCTCGTGACTCGTGCCTATGCTGCTGCAGTGTCTTCTTCTTTCTTGTGTCTATCGAGTGACGAGTCTGACACAATAGGTTATAAAACGTACGTTTTTTACAGTGAGTGTGACTGATCGATGACAGTGTGTAGTGTGTGTACAGACAGTACAGTTAGAATGCGTATGCTTGTGCGGAGTGGACGGTCACGGTGTGCGTGTGTGGTATGTCATGTCCTTGTAGTCGGACTGCCGAGACACCAGACACAGGACACAGGTGAGGGTATGTAATCTTCTTTATTGGATTAGCAGCAGCGAACCTCTGCACGTCCTGTCCCCTTGGTCAGTCCTCTTCGTGTGTGTCCCCTTCCTGTCCCCTAGCAGGATGTGGTGTCCGGTGACCTGGTCACCTCCCTCATGACCCACAGGGTCCTAGTGTCCCCTCCTGTCCAGTCGCCCATCTGTCAGGTCACTACACCTCCCCCCTTGTCGCAAACAAATCTTTGGTACATATAAACAAATCTTTAGTACATTACGCTAGACATTGTCACCCCCTTTTATGTTGACAGTATTTGCTGATGATTTTTTTTTTTTTTTTTTTTTTTAGGAGAGGTATAGAGAGAGAGAGAGAGAGAGAGAGAGAGAGAGAGAGAGAGAGAGAGAGAGAGAGAGAGAGAGAGAGAGAGAGAGAGAGAGAGAGAGAGAGAGAGAGATAGAGACATTGATATGCGGAAAAATGTGTCCACAGGTCTCCGTTTCTGCATCTCCTCAATCAATTTCTTGTACTTCTTGCCTTCTCTTTTTGGTCCTTGTTCTGTTAAGTCTTCTTGTGTTGCTTCCCTTTGGGCGTCTTTCTTCAGCCTATCTTTCAGCCGCTCCTCTTCTTTTGTCTTCAATTCTCTGTAGTACGACTCATTTCTGGTGAAGTGGTATTGTCCTGCTGACGCCGTTATCATTTGTCCTCCCACTTTCGTTATGGTCAGTGTGTCTTTTGCGAAAGTGCTCTCTACCTTCCGTTGTTGTCTTTGTTGAGCTAGCGCAGTGTCTCCTTTCGCTTTCGCATCTGTTGCATGTCTCTTCCGATCGGCATCCGCCTTCATTCTTGTTTTCGCTTCTTTGTCTCTTTCAGCTATGTCTTTTTGTTCCACCCTTTCCACTTCTTTCACTTGGTGCAGACTCGTTCTACTTGATCGCCCCAACATCAGCTCCGCAGGGCATCTTCTTGTGGGGCTGTGAGCGGTGTTTCGCCAGTCTCTCAGCACCTGCCACGGTGCTTGTCCAATTGAGATTTGTGTTTGCTTGTTGCTCTGTATTGCCTTTTTGATCATTCCCATAGATTGTTCAGCCATTCTGTCTTCTTGCGGCCACAGAGACGCTATTCGTCGATCGTTGATCTCGAGATACTCCATGAACCTTTTGTATTCGTCACTAGAGAATGGTGGTCCATTGTCTGTTTGTTGTGTCTGCTGTGACGCCCATGCTGCCAATATGTCATCCAGAGCTGGCAAAGTTTTGTTGGCTGATGTTGACACTACTACTCTCACTATGGGGAATCTGGAGAGCTCCTCTATTACTACCAGTAGGTAATTTTTTTCTTTCAACTGCCCGTAGAGATCAGCTGCCAGCTCTGTCCATGCTTCTCTTGGAAATGCGGACATTTGCAGCAGCTCCTGCTTTGATGCGGGCCCCTTTATTTGGCAGATGTGACAGTGCATCGCACTTTCTTCTCCCATGTCCTCACGTCCTGGGAACCATACTTTTTTCCGCACTATTTTTTTTGTTGTCACAGTCCCTCTGGGTGACTCCTGTGCCAATTTTGCTGTCTTTCTTCTCAGCGTCCGTGTTATTATTATCCTGGTGCCTCTCATTACTGTTCTGTTCTCGCTTTCTGATAGTTCTTCGCTAATCTTTCTGAACACCAGCATCTCTTCCTTCAATGCTTTTTTTTTCCAGCTGCTGTTGTTGTTAGCGTGCCTCCACCTTCGCTGTTTGGTCACCTTCATTATGGTCTGCATGGTGATGTCTTGTTTTTTCTCTTGTTCTAGTTCTTTCATTTTTATTGTTGCCGGTGTGTTATGTTTCAATGCACTGTTTAGATGTTCCTCCGCCATGGTTGCTGTATCGTGTTCCTGTTCCTTCCCCGGCTTGTGTATCATTTCACACGCCCACACTGCCGCCAAACTCTCTTTTTCCGGCTGGTAGTATCCTGACTGGGAGTGTCCTTCTTCTACGTTTGATATACTTTTGCTCCCATATGCCACCATGTGTCTTTGGTAATCTTTTCCTTTTTTGTGTTGTGCCAATATTGCTCCCAGTCCCGCTGGGCTGGCATTTACAGTCAGTTCAATGCGCGGCTTGCGGTATTCTTTTAGGATGCTTCTTTTCTCTGTCGTGTTGTAAGTCATGGCCATGAGACCCATTGTCTGAGCTGTGATGATGCTCAGCAAACATGGCGCTGAGATGTCGCCCTTCAGCACATAAATGTCCTCTTTGCTCTTTTGGTCGTCGTGTGTCGGCTCTTCTGTAAATTTCGATACCCACATGTTACGTGTTGTACCGCTGTCCAAAGCAAACTTTGTTTTGTGTGATCCTGCTCCTACCGTCACGTATTCTGTCTTTTTCATTTTGCTTTTGCCCACCAGGTACCTTCTTTTTCTTTTTCTATCTTCATTCATTGACTCTGTGGTAACATCCGTCATAAGATAGAGTCGTCCAGTCCTTTCTTTTTCTTCTTCTTCTTCTTCTTCTTCTTCTTCTTCTTCTCCCCATTCTGGTGATGAGCTCCTTATTCCTTTTTCACCATGTCTGCTTGTTGACACTTGCGGTCTCTGTCGTCTTCCTCTGTCATTTCTGAACTGCATTCCTTGGCGTGCGCTGGCATCGTCATTTCTCTTGTTCGATTTCTTGCGCCTCTGGCCGCGCGTTAGGCATGGGCCTCGATGTGGACATTCAAGTCCACCCCTGTAGCATGTTCCTTCATCATGGTACTTCCTTGTGGCCTGTTCATTCCTGCCTTTTTTCCAGCTGCCAGCGCGATCTTGTTCCACTCTATTCTCTTTCCCTTGCGACGTGATATTCTCTAGTGACGCCAGTTTTCTAGTTCTTACTTGTGGCTCAAACAACTTGAAGGGTGGCGGTCTTCTGCCTTGTGCGCTTTGTCTTTCTTGTTTCGTTTCTGCCATCTCTTCTATTCTCCGTGCTCTTCCTGGCACTCTTTCGTGTGCTCTTCCTGGCACTTTTTTGTTCTTTCCCGTGCTCTTCCCGGCACTCTTCTGTTCTCCGTGCTCTTCCTGGCACTCTTTTGTTGTTTCCGGTGCTCTTCCTGGCACTCGTTTCTTCTCCGTGCTCTTCCGGCACTCTTCCATTCTCTGTGCTTTTCCATGCACTCTTTTGTTGTTTCTTGTGCTCTTCCTGGCACTCTTCTGTTCTCGGTGCTCTTTCTGGCACTCTTTGTTTGTTTCCTGTGCTATCTCTTCTTTCCTGTGCTCTTTTGTTATTTCCGGTGCTCTTCCTGGCACTCGTCTCTTCTCCGTGCTCTTCCGGCACTCTTCCATTCTCTGTGCTTTTCTATGCACTCTTTTGTTGTTTCTTGTGCTCTTCCTGGCACTCTTCTGTTCTAGGTGCTCTTTCTGGCACTCTTTGTTTGTTTCCTGTGCTATCTCTTCTTTTCTGTGCTCTTTTGTTGTTTCCGGTGCTCTTCCTGGCACTCGTTTCTTCTCCGTGCTCTTCCGGCACTCTTCCATTCTCTGTGCTTTTCCCGGCACTCTTTTGTTGTTTCTTGTCTTTCCTTTTTCTTTTGACCTTTTCTTTTTCTTTTTATTTATTTATTTATTTATTTCTTTATTTATTTCCTTGTTTATTTATTTGCATTTGCATTTGCTTGTGCTTTACTGCACCATTACTTCTTAAATCAGCACTTTTTCCACTTTCCTCTGACCCTTTCTTTACCTTCTCTTTCTCTTATTTCAGTCTTTTACCACCTTTCCTTATCATATTCTTCCTTTGCCTGACTCTGTGATGGCTGCTCTGTTGTTTCCAATGCCTTTTTCTTTGATGTCCTCTTTAAAATGGCCGCCGCTCTTCTCGCGAGATTTCGCGCTCGAAATCTCGCTCTCGCCTGACCTTGAAATGGCCGCCCACCACACTCTCGCCTCCTATTGGTCCAGCCGCCTGGATCTAAGATGGCCGCCGAGACTCTCAGCCTCTCGCGAGAGCTCGCGCGTCCAATTTCGAAGCTTCGCGCTTACCGCGGATGTTTCTTTTCTTGCTTCAGAGGCGGTCGGGTGGGCTCCGATGTCGCTTCTCCCCTCGTTTCTTCTTCCCACCACTTATCCAGGGTGGGCACCTGGTTACTCCTGATGCGTGTGAGAGTCGATCCACGCGTCGATCTACGCGTCGATCTGCGCGTCGGCTCGTTTCCCTTCGTCGCCAGATGTCATGTCCTTGTAGTCGGACTGCCGAGACACCAGACACAGGACACAGGTGAGGGTATGTAATCTTCTTTATTGGATTAGCAGCAGCGAACCTCTGCACGTCCTGTCCCCTTGGTCAGTCCTCTTCGTGTGTGTCCCCTTCCTGTCCCCTAGCAGGATGTGGTGTCCGGTGACCTGGTCACCTCCCTCATGACCCACAGGGTCCTAGTGTCCCCTCCTGTCCAGTCGCCCATCTGTCAGGTCACTACATGGTAAACCCTCGGCTCTTGCAAATTATGGTGAGCTGCAGTCCCTGGACGATCCTGACTACAATAATATACCCAAATCAATCAAATAAATATATGAATGTCGAATAAATAGTTTTGGAATGTGTTATTTTAACCTTCATGTACCCACACAGCAGCGTATTGCATACTTGGGTGCAAGATTATCGCCAGACGCCAGCAACATTTAAGTTACTGTCTGTTAGGCGTTTAGGATTCTTCAGGAAAAGTCACGACCCTATCTGGCTTTGATCTATAAGAAATAACCATGTACGTAAGCATCTGGCCAGACCATCTCATGCCGGACAGTACCGGCCCTTAAAGCACTGGGTGGTGTAACGTACTGCTAGTAGGACGCCGTCGCCTCTTCAGACGTATAAGCGCTAGGCGACATCTCAGCCACAGCTGGAAAGTGAAACCAGTCGCCGTGTTGTTCCGGCGGCCGCGCCGCCTCGCCTCCCCATTCTTGTCCAATTGCACTTAAAATGGAATTTGATGTGACAGGCCAGGCGCACAACAAGGAGATTCTAACTGCACACATACTAATTGCTAAAGTTACTAATTCTCATTTCAAGAATCCCGCTTCCAGCGCAACGTTGTACATTCTAGTTTTCATTCGACTGCACACCACCCACCAGTCGAGATAGTATACAAGAATTCAAAACAGGAATCGGGACATTGCTTGTTTTCCATTGAAATAAAGGACTAGGTGCAAAAAGCGATCTAGCTGCAAATCCGTGAAACAGAATCATGCAGCGAGCAAAGTGGACAGCGAACCTCGCACTCTCTGAATCAGATCCTGGGCAGTGACTGGCAAAACTGGGGTCTAAGGGCGCGCATTACAGGAGTGCCTGCTACATTACTTAAGGTCATGTTTTTTCAGGCAACAGGAGGCTAAGTGATTTGCCCAGAATCACAGGATATACTTGGGCCGGGCGCTGGGAGTGAACTCACAGTCTCAAGGAGGCCGTTCCTCTGTTCCCTGTCAGTACAATCTCGCTCTCTCCGTTTGGCTGTTTTGATATCAGGCATTCATAATAATTCGATTATTCTGCTGTGTGCATATTGTGTTCCTATTTCGTTGCTGTGCACATGTTTTTCGCAAAATATTTCGTCCAGAGATCAGCCTTTATTTTATTTTCATACCTACCCAGCCGTGGCTCTCTTCATCCTCCTCCATTTCTATCGACCCTGCAGTTGCACATTTATATTTTTGGGATTTTTCATGTAGATTACGGCCACAGCAATCTTGCATTAAAAAAGGCAACTCGCAGCACAATTTCCTTCAAGCCGCCACTGAAACAAGGTGCGAGGGCACACTTAGAGCAGAACACATTTAATATATGCTAATACATATCTTTGTGGCTGCAAACTTCAAAAATGGGCCGGTTGGAGGGAGTGAGTTAAGGAGCTTTCTTTACAAGTAGGTTCCATTGTTTCCTAGCAGGGTAACTAATATTGACTTAATTTACAGCTGTAGGCACACTGTGATTGCCATTTATTACGGGGCAATGGAGTGAAGTTATTTTATTGAGTATTTGCCGGGTCACTGGAATTGTGTTGCAATGTAGACCCAAATTATGCGGTAGGGTTGGCTAAATTATGTGGCCTGTGAGGCATATTTTGCAGCATAATTTAGTAAAAGTCTTGCTTCATGATTTTTACTTGTTGGCGCTCTGTGGGCAAGGGCTTCACCACTTTAGTATCAGTTTCACACTTACATGAAGAAAGTTGACAAGTCAAATTTTCCACTGCGCAGCAACACATGTTGCTGTGCTTTCTGTAACTTTTGAGCTACAAATAATGTGTTTTTGTTAAAATCTGCAAATTTTGCATCAAATGACTGATTATGTGGCTAATAAGGCTAATCCGTTTTACCACTTTAGGGCCGACTAGTGCCTTAAGTGGTTGATGAGCTGCAGCAGCACTATTTTACTACCTTAGACACTGGTACATAGCTGTTTATGGCTGTAAATTTGAAGGAATGTGCTGCTCTCGGCTGCGAATATAGCAGCGTTTGTTGACCTATCTATAGTAAGCCACTAAATATATAACACAGTAACATACACAAAGCAACATAACACCACAATTAAAACATGATATCGCACATCACAACGACAGTCAAAACAGAACACAGCGCAAAAACTACAATACAACAAAATAAAAATCACATTTAAATAATGCAGCACAAGACAGCGGCATGAATAAAACAGTAGATGTCACCAGCACAACAAAATGCTGCAAAGCAAATGTGAAATCATTCAAATTTGCAGTAACATGTACCATTTTGTCCACTGTTTCAAAGTTTGGTCAGCGAGGGGCTCCCATGACCACCTATTACAGTCATGCTCGCTCATTTCGCCTCACCACTTTACCACTTTCAAAAGTCACCAGCCGCCACTGATGGCAAAACGTTATTAATTACTAACTTTTGATAGGTGAAGGCTAAAAATAAAATTCAAAGACTTCCCAGAATGGTATTAATAAATCCAACCATATGATATGGTTGAATTTCTCCTAAAATGTACAGACAAAAAAGTTACAGACTTTCTTGTTTGTAAGCCCAGATTCAGCCTTTCACTGGTATGTCCTGATTGGTCAGAGTTAAGTGGATTAGCCGGGCTTCTTTGAAGAGAGGATAAAGAGCCTGGGGTTGGCCAGTGCTCTGTTACACAGGAATGCCAGAGTAGGGGAGGAGCTAAACAATGGACTTCAAGGGAAGGGGAAGACACCAGTATCATTTACAACTCTACTCTTTTGAACCCAGCCAGATGCTAGGTTTAAGAAAGAAATAAGCAGATGCTAGGGGGAGAGACTATGGAGATTAACCATCCTAGCTTGTGTTTAGCCAGCTCTTCACTCCCTGCTGGAAAATCAGCCATTATGTTGGAAGAATTGGTGCACTCTGGGACAAAATAGTTCCACAATCTGCAGGAAGAGGTCATACCTTGGGACAGTACCCACCCCATTGGACTGGAGGGACCTCCTGATTGACCTAGAGAACTTGGAATAAGTATCTGAGAGGCGCAGAGCCTCTCAGATCTGCAGCTTGAAACTTAAGAAAGCAAGACAGGCCATGGTGAGAAGTATGATGTGCATTTCCTAAGGCACACACTTTGAAGATTGCACCTTCTGCACTATCTAGATCTACAGCCTTTTGGACTACCTTGCTGTAAAAGGTCTTAAGAGTGAACTCCCTGCAAGCTACAGGTTAACAGAGCTCACCTGGAACATCGCCACCAAGGATCCTCAACCTGGAGAACTACCAGTGGATTTGTAAGGGTTTTGTCCAAGTGGATTGTGGGAGCTGAAGTCCTCACATTTCAAGGACAATCTTGGAGTGAGTTTGAGACACTTTAGGACCCTTTGGGGAACTTCACGAAGAAATTCCAGAAGCTTGGAGAACTTTGGAGCAACTTTGGAGAAAAGCTCCATAAGGAGACTGACTCAACCTGGCCAGCCAAGCGGCCTTCCTTCAACCGCGTGTCGGCCTGCCGCCCAGGTTTGTCCCACCGTAGGTCTTACTTACAGAATTTGACCAGGCGTAGTCGAGGCCGGCGAACGCTCACCGAATCCGGCTTAGTGAAGAGCATCCAGGGACCCCGTGAGAAAAAGCTCCATAAAAGTTTCTACATTGGAACGAAGAAAAGGTGACCGGGAGCAACCGCAATATCAAAGCCGCCTGCCTTCAACCGCTTGTCGCCCTGGATTCTTGGTTTGTGCTGCAAGAACGCTCCCGAGGTAGAACTTCCATAAATTTGACCGGGAGCTTGTCACAAGGCAATTCGGCGAACCCTCAGTGAATCCGGACTGACTGAGAGCTTCGAGAGACCCCGGGAAGAAAAGCTCCAGAAAAGTGTCTAAGTCAGAAGGTAAAAACTTTGACCGAGACCTACCGCAACTTTGACTTTGACCCAGCCTATCGCAACCAGATGTTCCAATAAGGTGTTATAGGTTTCTATGTGCCGAATAATGCGAAATCTTTGAAAATTCATAACTCGTATTCTCTACATTGGCTTTTTGTCCTTTTGGTTTAATTTTAAAGATAAAAATATTTCATATTTTTATAAATTGGTGTTGGACTTTTATTGTGCATTATGTCTTAATTATTTACAGAATTAGGGTTTTTAAATGCTTTACATACCTGTCTTTGAAGTTAAGCGCTGCCTGCTCGCAGCCAAGCCGCCAAGGGTTGGGCATAGGAATATTTTTCTAAGACCTATTCTGAGCCCGATACTGTGTTAGTGGCCTTAATGGCAGATATACATTTGCCCCAACTAACAAGCACTTAATCTGTTTGTGTCACAGTTTATTAGCCTTGAGAAAGAAATATTTGAAAAATGCATTTGTTTGCATACATTTTCGATCTATCAAGAAGGCTGTTGTGCAGTTTATTTACACAATAGACTGTTAATTCGTTGGGAAAGTAACAACATTTCTAGATCTTGCCTACCATTGCCTTAGGGAAATATATAAGAAATGTGGATTTTATTTAAGTTTTAATTTCATTTTCATAAATAAAGATGTATTAATTCACTAGTTAAATATCTGACAATGCTGACCTGCTCATCTCCATCTGAGGATTCTCAATTTCACCTGATATACACCCCCTTCTTTCTCACCTAGAGAGGGGTTTTAAGAAAGGGAATCAATTTATAGGCACCCACCAATTTTTTTCCTGTCTGGTATTGGTGGCTACAGATCTCTGTAAACAATGGCACTGTCAAGTAATGGCACAACATGTATGCTTTTTCCCTAAAACAAACATAAATTGGTCTCAGTAAATTTTCTTATGTAACTCGCCAGTCTGGCTGGGTAGGTTGCCTTAGAAATTGCACCAGTGGTATGGAAGTTAAATGTCTTATGTGGGCTGCAGCATGTATTTACATCAACCACATACATCATCAATGTGTGTGGCTCTAGAGAACACCATTGCACTGTGTGTACTGTATTGAAGGAAAAGTGCTTTGCTGTGTAGGAAAACCTACTTTTATATATTATCCAAATCGCCTCTAGGTGCCCTTAGCAGGTCAAAGGGACATCATACCTATTAAGTTAAAGTATGCTTGTCAATATGTAGGTAAAGTCACTTTTCCTATGAGCTGGCCTAGTTCTGAATAAAAACTCTGTGCTTTGCTTCCGAAAAAGGTTTGCAATGTATTTTCCACTAGTTATTACAAATATCACTAAGTCATGAAAGTACATTTGTGATACCTTTAGAGGAAAAAGCAACTTTTTTTATGCTTCCTGAAGGCATACTGGTTTAGAACTAGTTTGGCCAGTTAGCCTTCCCCATAGACTGGAATATACACTGGTTGGCTAGTATGGTAATACTAATCATCATACATTGTGTTTCTGTATAGCGCCTAGTGCCTGTGCCGCACTTCCGCCCGTGCCAAGCGCTCTAAATAAGGAGAGACAATAAGTGGTATGAGGATTCACTGCACAAACCCCGAGCCCTTCCAGGACGCCGTCAACCCTTCAGAGGAAGCCTGCTCCAGCCGCCACGCCTCGCCGGACCCGCTCCGAGGGTCCCGCGTTGCGGTTTATAGCGGACTTCAGGCCAGATAAGGGGGGCTTTCTTGGACTGACCGGCAGGGCTTCGAGCGACTGCGGAGGACTCCGAGGACCAGGAGTCCCCGCGCGCCCTTACTCCAGCTGGGCTGCTCTCCCTGCCGGCCCCGCCCTCACCCCAGCCGCGTCAAAAAGCGCTGTCACCTGGCTTCCTGCGGATTCACTGCACAAACGCCGAGCCCTTCCAGGACGCCGTCAACCCTTCAGAGGAAGCCTGCTCCAGCCGCCACGCCTCGCCGACCCGCTCCGCGGGTCCCGCTTTGCGGTTTGTAGCGGACTTCAGGCCAGATAAGGGGGGCTTTCTTGGACTGACCGGCAGGGCTGCGAGCGACTGCGGAGGACTCCGAGGACCAGGAGTCCCCGCGCGCCCTTACTCCAGCTGGGCTGCTCTCCCTGCCGGCCCCGCCCTCACCCCAGCAGCGCCAAAAAGCGCTGTCACCTGGCTTCCTGCGGATTCACTGCACAAACGCCGAGCCCTTCCAGGACGCCGTCAACCCTTCAGAGGAAGCCTGCTCCAGCCGCCACGCCTCGCCGACCCGCTCCGCGGGTCCCGCTTTGCGGTTTGTAGCGGACTTCAGGCCAGATAAGGGGGGCTTTCTTGGACTGACCGGCAGGGCTGCGAGCGACTGCGGAGGACTCCGAGGACCAGGAGTCCCCGCGCGCCCTTACTCCAGCTGGGCTGCTCTCCCTGCCGGCCCCGCCCTCACCCCAGCAGCGCCAAAAAGCGCTGTCACCTGGCTTCCTGCGGATTCACTGCACAAACGCCGAGCCCTTCCAGGACGCCGTCAACCCTTCAGAGGAAGCCTGCTCCAGCCGCCACGCCTCGCCGGACCCGCTCCGCGGGTCCCGCTTTGCGGTTTGTAGCGGACTTCAGGCCAGATAAGGGGGGCTTTCTTGGACTGACCGGCAGGGCTACGAGCGACTGCGGAGGACTCCGAGGACCAGGAGTCCCCGCGTGCCCTTACTCCAGCTGGGCTGCTCTCCCTGCCGGCCCCGCCCTCACCCCAGCAGCGCCAAAAACCGCTGTCACCTGGCTTCCTGCGGATTCACTGCACAAACGCCGAGCCCTTCCAGGACGCCGTCAATCCTTCAGAGGAAGCCTGCTCCAGCCGCCACGCCTCGCCGGACCCGCTCCGCGGGTCCTGCTTTGCGGTTTGTAGCGGACTTCAGGCCAGATAAGGGGGGCTTTCTTGGACTGACCGGCAGGGCTGCGAGCGACTGCGGAGGACTCTGAGGACCAGGAGTCCCCGCGCGCCCTTACTCCAGCTGGGCTGCTCTCCCTGCCGGCCCCGCCCTCCCGGTGGCCAATTGGACAGCTACATAGAGGAAAGACTGGTCCCGCTGCGCTTGAGCGCGCGGGAGGGCGCCGGGAGAAGCCCGGGACAAGGGCGGGACCGTCTGTGGCCGGCCGGGTCCACTCTCTTCGCCCTTGCAGCCTTAAATCTAGACCTCTCGCCTGTCCTTGTTTTGCTATACCTCCTGGTATTTGTCTTTCCTGGTAGCACTGTGTTTTTATTATCTCAGTGCCCTTTATCTGTCCATTAAATTAGTGTTTCCCACTCCCGCCCCGTGCCTTACACGTCCCCATACATTCTTAGTGATGTCTACCTCGGAGGCAACCCAGGTGCAAGCCATGCAAGGGTCTCCGTTGCTAGGTCCTTTGGATAAATTTTTCGCCAAAATCAAGACCGATGTAGACCTGGAGCTCACTCTGGCAGAGAAACGAGCTGGACGTCGTCTCTCCGTTGAAAAGTTAAAACTAAGACCTCTCCAGCCCATTGATGCAACCATAACACCTCTATCGTCCCCAATGGATCTAACCACACCACCAGACTACGCTAATACCTCCCCTTTTATAGAAGACATCCCCCTCATTTTCAGACAAACCCCCCTGACCAGAAGGACATTATCACTATTTCTGACTCCATTCACTCCCAGGTACTTGACACTCAGACCGTAGACCTAAGCACTCCCTTGGCGGAACCACCACTCCTTTATGATATAAGCATACCTTCTCCCGTCTTTACCCCAATTGGACCTGACCATCTCACCATGAGCATTCCTGATGGGCAGCCTCTAATATCATCGCCTAGGGATTCCACCAAGAGTCTTAAAACCCCCTCTGGCTCCCCACCAACGAAGAGAAGAAAGAAGCTTATAATTAAAAAGAGAACCGCTCCTCCTAAACAAGCGCTACTCACTCCGTTTACCATTCCTGACAAGGTTGGGATTGTAGATCCCGCGAAAGAGATTACTTCCAACACAATCTCGGTACCTAGCTACGCAGGGTTACTGAATGACATCGACCGCCTTATTAAGGCGTTGATCCTCCCCCTTACTGAAAGGATCAAAAGACTAGGGGAGAATATCGATAAAATCTTACAAGAACAAAAGGGGATATCTTGCCCTAAACCGAACGCCTCTAGAGACTTACCACAGCCTATTAAAGAATTCAAACCACCCAAGCCGGTGACCGGCACTCCTAAGGCAAATGCACCATCTATAGCTGGGCCACCAAAACCCTTGCAGAATAGTAATCCCAATGTTAAAAATAGTAAAAATAGTAATAATAATATCACTGTATCGAAAAATTCCACGACCTCAGAAAAACCTCATTCGACCACAAGGCCCCATAGTACGCATTCCATCAATAATATTAATCCAAACCCCCCTTCTACTGTATCATATCAGTCCTATAGAAGATCAAGGAATACCGTTGACTTACCACCTGAGTGCATAAACTATGTTATTGTACTCACAGGAGTTCCGCCTCCGCCAGAAGGTAACCCTGAACATCAGGCCAATTTAAAAAATAAGGTTTTCTATTGGTTGAGGAGAAACAGACCCCTTCTGCCACACCTAAATGGTGATATCGTCTCGGCCAGGCGATGCCACTGGGTAGGTACTAGACCCAAGGACATTGAAGGCGATGTGATCTTAGTTAACTTCAAAGATCACAGACTGGTCACATACATCAGTGACTGGTACCCCGGAACGGGAGAGGGGGGAATCTCAACCCATAACCTAAGCTACTTTTATCCCGAGGCCATGTTGAGACAACCACCAGCCCGGTCCAGACCCTACCATCCTGGTAGCAATCGTCGCCCAAAAGCCCCTTGTGGCCCTCCCATACCTACATCTCATAAATACCATACGGGCCCTAACACTCCTCTCCCCTATCCTTGGCACACCTCTGCTCCAATGGCGCACAGACTTTCTGCCCCTGACAGATTAGATCGTACGGGGACACCAAGGGGTCAGAATCACTTTGACAACACTAATGATTTCTGGTTTCATCCCAGCCAGATACCCCTACCACTGAGAAATTTTCATAACTCTAGTGTGCACTGGGGCGATTCATACCATCATAATCCCAAAGATTCCTGGAATATACCCCTGTCCAACTTTTACCACCCGCTCTCAGGTCTAGATGACAATGAATGACTTTATAAGTCTGCCAACACAGATAAGCCGGCTGTGGGCTCTCAGTATAGTCAGTGTGCCTCTGCCCACTACTTGTCATCTAGCCCGTCTAAAAAGCCGTCTAAAAGTCATCAGGGCAATATGTAGGAGGGGATAGATTCTCCCCCAACTGTCTCCGCACAATTGTTCCACCTCCGACCCTTTGATCCTTTCCCCTACCTTAATCACTTCAACTCAGCAATCATATATACCCCGAGTGAATGCAGGCCACACACGTGTGGTCACTAGTAATGTACCCGTCTTTAATTCACTTCTCTCATGGAATGTTGCGGGGCTAGCCAGTAAAGTCCCCAACAAAGCCTGGATAGACGTCATTCACATGCACGACATCCTATGTTTCCAAGAAACTTGGTGTTGTGAAGAAATTCATCTCCTTGGGTACCAAACCTTTCACTCCTCGGCCACGCTGTCAGCTCAGGGCCATAATAAAGGGGGTCTCTGTGTTTACGTCTCAACAACAGCAAAGGTTAAGATCCACACATTTTTCTCTAGTACCCACTTTCAAATGTTATCCTTTAATTGGGGCATGAAAGAGAATATTGTACTGGTGAACTTTTACAATAATATGACTGATAGTGACCTGGAGCCCACCATGTCCAATATGTTGCGCCAGATGTCGCTTACTGTGGATCACTTTAAGGGGGCAATAATAATTTGGGCAGGGGACTTTAACTGTACGATTTGTCCACTTTCCGATTCTCCCTTGTGTGGTCTTGCAGATTTTGGGGAGGACAATCCAACCCATTTGTTCATACAAAGACGGGGATGCTGTTAAATGCTCTTGTTTTTAATTTTGATCTCTGTTTCGCCAACCAGATTTGTCCCTCACCCGTGCAGTTTGAGCCAACCTTCTTTGGTAGAGGTTGTAATTCAACTATTGATTTTATATTGATAACCACTGCCAATCCTGGGTTTCTGACATCGTGGGCGGTTGGCAAGGACGTATTCAGCGACCACTACCCCCTCTACATCGTTGTAAATGTAAAGGGGCGGAATGTTAAAAATGTTACCCATCTTATGTATCCTTATAGGATTGAGTTATCTAAAACTAATGGCTATGTGGTGAAATGGGAGAAGATTGTCCCTAGTGTGTTCCTAAAAAAAGCTGCTTTCTGATTCTGTCAATGATGTCAATGTTTGCCTGGAGGAATATGCGGACCCTTAAAAATATGCTGACTCGTGTAGCGAATAATAATAACACAGCTAGAGAAGGGTGGTTCGATGGGAAGTGCACGAGAGCACTTAAAGCCTCTAAAAAAGTTCTGGCCCATAAACCAAGGGACCCCCACACAATTCGCAGCGCTAGGCAAACATATAAACGCGTATTAAAAGAAAGAACCTTGGCTTTAAAAAAGCATGCCTGGGCCACACTTAGAGAAGCATCCTCCCAGAAAAACACCACTAAGTTTTGGAGATTGGTCAAATCCTTCTACCAACCGAACAATAGTGGTAATAAAATAGATCTGGCAATAACGGGCGAAAGATGGCTCACACATTTTAGGCAATTATATAAGCACACAAAGCCAGCGGACACCACTACCTCGATAGGGCTGACCCCAACCGTTCCCCAAACCACAGAAAGCAGCAGGGACATTCATCCCCCAGCCTGCTCATTCCCGATTGACTTAACTTTTTCAGTAGGTGAAGTTCAGGAAGCAATCAGGGAGAGTGCATCAGGCAAAGCAGCAGGGCCAGACTGTACCCCGGTAGACGTGTACAAAGCTGAACCAGATTTCTGGGCCCCTCTGCTTACAAATGTGCTGAATAAGGGCAATCAAAAGGGGTTTATTGAAACTTGGTTGGACGCAATAGTGGTCCCCATTTTTAAAAAGGGCAGTCGAGATGACCCGACCTGCTACAGGCCAATATCTCTTTTGGATGGCCTTATGAAACTAGCAGGTAGGATCATTTTAAAGACACTTCAGGAGTGGGAGGAAGAGCGTAATGCTGTGTCACACTTTCAATATGGTTTTAGGAAGGGCTTAGGGACTGCCGAGCAGTGTCTAAACTTGTCCCTTTTATGTGCTAAATACACTCAGGCTAGAGGTGGATCGCTTTTTATAACTTACGTTGATTTAAGTTCTGCTTTTGATTGCGTGGACCATATCCTTTTATGGTCGACGCTGGCCGAGATGGGCATTGACGCACGCATAATCATCTTCATCAGAGAGCTGTACCATAACTGCGGGGCAAGAGTAAGATATGGCAAGCAGGGTGAATGTACTGATAAATTTGCCCTGTCAAGAGGGGTTAGACAAGGGTGTATCCTGGCCCCAAGGTTATTCACTTATTATATAAACTCAGTGGGTCAGTACCTCTCTCTCTTCCAAAATGATTACCCTACCGTGAAAGGTTCACCGGTGCCAATCCTCCTGTACGCCGATGATGCGGCCATAATGTCCCAGACTCAAGTGGGACTGCAGAGGGCGGTGACTAAATTTGCAGGGTTTATGCAGGATAGAGGGCTGAAAGTGAACATTTCAAAAACATACACCATGCCATGCACCAACAAGCGTAGGAGGGCGCCCTGTAACGTATCCCTGGACAAACAGAATATAGCCACTGTAGACAAGTTCTGCTACTTGGGCATACTGTTTGACAGGCGATGCCGTTGGAAACAGGCGATCGAAGCTAGGAAACTGGATTTCATTCACACCATAGGCGCTCTTCGCGCTTTTTCTAACAGAGTGGGTGGTAAACCCATCAAAGAGCTGACACAGATATACCGGGCAAAGTGTGTGTCCACAGCCACCCACGGGGCGGGACTTTGGGGCATCGAGAAGGATCAATCCCTGCAGAGCTGTGAGAATCAATTCATCAGTTACCTTCTAGGCGTACCAAAAACCTCATCTTCATTTATGACGCACATCGAGACAGGAGTCGAGTACCTGAGCGACATAATTAAGATGGCCCCTATCCTTTTATGGCATAAGGTATGGACCACAAGTGAAGCCAGTTTCAACAGGGACCTCTTGGAAGACTGCCTGGCCCTAGATGGGGTTGCAAACTTCAGATGGTTGTCGTATGTAAGAACTTTACTTAATGAGATAGGCCTTCCAGAATATTACGTAAAACCTAGAACCTTGGAGGGTGTATCTAGATCAGTTCTTAAAAAAACACTAACCACCCATCTGGAAACTTTGAGATGGAATGCTGAAAAGAACAAACAAACCATCTTAAACTTTCAGGAAATCACCCCCAACGAAGGCATGCAAATGTACCTAAACGTTGATCCTAGTCCGTACCACAGAATGCTTTTGTCCCGTCTTCGCCTTGGGACTTTTTATCGCATGGTAACTGTACCGGAGATGAATAATTGGTCAACCTCTAAACTGTCCTGCACATGCAACAATACCGCAGTGCAATCTAATTTGCATATACTGTTCTTTTGCACTTTCTATTCCATCCCCAGAAAACTTTATCTAAAACCTCCTTTAAATCGATGGGGTATAAGAAATTGTAGGCCAGCCTTCTCAAGATTGTTAAAACTTGAAGACGAGCATGTGATCTTTGCGGTAACTTGTTTTTTAAGAACTGTCATGATGTTGCGGAAAACTATGCGGTAAAACATTCTTTGCTTGGGTTCCACCCTGTTCATTGTGTTGGACAGCACATATTGCACTTTAAATTGTGTAGTATCTGAATTTCTTTTATTTGCTTGATCATCACATTTGCTGTTTTTAATTGTTAATGCATACGTAAACATTGATTAAGTGTGATTACATTTTGATGTATGTGTTGTGCTTTTATGATTTTACGAAACCGAATAAAGCTATATATATATATATATATATATATATACATTCCAGACTGGTGCTAGCAATAGCCTTGAGGCTTTTATCTGAGAGCTGGGAAACTGGAGTAACAGTGGGTAAAGAACGACGATGGATTCAACCCAGATCTGTGACTGGGGGTGAGTGTCTGAAAAGTTTCAGCGCTCCATCCATCGTCTCCTTGTGTTTACAGCCAAGAGTGCCCATTTAGCAGGGATTAGCAATCTGAGAGGGGGCGGAAACTGTTAGGAAACTAAAGTGCAGTTTTAATACAGGTTACTTTTGAAGTATGTATTCCAAATGGGTGAGGTCTCAGGTTCCTAAACAGTTCATGTCCAAAGCCACGCTAGCCTTGATTGCACTTCCAACAGGAAGGAAATTAGTTCTATCTCTGCCAGAGGAGAGGAAAGATCTTCTCTCTTTTGCAGTTGCCAAAAAGAGGGATCAGGCTCCTGCAGCTGGAGGAAGGCTATGGCAATTTTAGCAGAGAGACTCTGGGAAGGTTTGCAGTGCATTGAGAAAGTGCCTAAGAGCAGGGCTTAATTTGAGCCGGAGCCTGCCGGTGCTCAGCACCGGCACTTAATTATGGGGGCCGGGTCTATCACAGGGCATTAAGTGCACCTGTCCTCCTGCCTTAGAATTTAATTTTTTTTAAAGTCGTGACTCGTGCGTGTCACTGCGCACTGACTGATGACTCTGGCACACACAGAGAGCGTGGCGCTGCTGTGCTACTGCTGTCAGTGTTGTGCCAAACTTGTTGATTCACTTCGATGATGCATGCACTGGCAGTACTTACTGCTGTGTCGGTGACGTCACGTGCCTGCTGCTCCCAGTTTACTCTCAGTCTCTCGCTTTAAGAGTTCCCGGCCGCGGCGCGGATCAGGGCCCCAGTGGGCGGGACACTGTTCAGTGTTGTTGCAGGGGCCAGGGCAGGGCACTGGGCAGGGCTTTGCTGCGGGGGTTGGGGCTGTGCGCGCCAGAGGAAGCGACGCGTGCGCAGATTGCATGCAATTGAATGCCATGCACGCGCATTTTCTCTGCCCGCCCCAGCATACCCGCACCTCTCCCTGGCCCTCGCCCAGTATCGGGTATTCGCCGCCCAAAGTTGCTGTTACTGTTTGTAGCACACCATGGGATAATCCGGATCGTTAGTGCTGCTGTCACGTCTGGAGAAGAGAAGGTGAGGCAGAAGCGGCGTGGGACTCAGACTGTGTCGACTAGTCCTCGGGTGCACTGCTGACTGTCTGTGGTGAGCAGGGCCTCATTCACGTTGCCAGACCTGTGGCGAGCCGAGGCCCAGGCCCAGGCCAGTGTGTGAATAATTATTTTTCACTGACTGACTTGCTTCAGGCACGGATTGGAGCGTGTCTGCAGCTATAAGCTGTTAAAGTGTTACAGAAATTCACGCTCTGCAACATAAATAAGTAACATCATTATGCCGTGACTAGTGAGCAGCCAGCTACTATTCAAAAATAGTGATCCTTATTACTGCTCCTCTGGTGAGATTAATTGTGCCTGCTATAGTGCGCAGCGTATGGTATGTATTGCTTTCATTATCGAAATGTTGTCAGTGGCAAGCAAGGGTAGAGGATTCATACTTTCAGTTAGTACTTTCTCCTTGCAGGAGGATCGGTGTCCGGACAATACTATTGAGAACGCTGCAAGCTCGTCTATAATTGCTCTTTGCACTGCAGAGACATTAATCTGCTACTGATGACATGTGGTACAACCTTTATTTTCCCAGTGCAGAGAGACTTGCTATGTCAGAGATGAGGCAGACTGGTGATTAATGTTGTTCCTGCTGGAGAGAGGTCAGAGTTTTATCTAGTGGCAGTTTCAGTTTTTACTTTAACCATTAGGTATCCCAGAGGGTTAATATGCTTACTGCAAAGAAAGTCTACTAGCATATTGTATTGAACTGTATTATATGTGGATAGCTCAGTGGGTTGCAGCTTTTGTCACAGAGATCCCTTTGTTACATGTGGTTCAGCCGCAACTGAAGCAGAGTTTGTGGTGGAGGGTGCTGATTTTTAGAAATTAAATAATCGCTTTAAAAACACCTGCTGCAGAGTTCGAATTTCTTGTTGCTCAAATGTGTGATTTCTGATATTTGTCTATTTCCATTGACTTCATTGCATGATTTTGGTCGCAAGAAAGTGCCACACATTTAGTCATTGAATGACTCATAAATCCACTGAATGTATGAAAATGTCACACATAAGCAATCTGAAACATTACCAGCTATACTCAAATGGGTGTAATTTCTGCTATCTATATGATTCCCTCGTCATCATTGCTTGATTTTGCTCATGAGAAAGTGTCACTCATAGTCCTTGAAATGTCACTCATAATTGCACAGAAATTACGAAAATGTCACACATATCAATCTGAAACATTGGCAGCAATGAGTGTGGTAGCAAACCGCAGCAGTGCACCAGGCTGCCTAATCTTATAAAACCAGTTCACTGAGCAAAGACAGTACAGCCAGCCAGTCCAGCCGGTGTGTGTCCTGCCGGCCGGCCGGACCGCCCAAGCCGCAGTGTGTGGGTGAGGGCGGCTAAGGTGCCACAGAGGGGTCTTAGGTCACAGTCACAGACAGTAAGAGACTCCGGGGTCAGAGAGCGGCGGCGTAGTTGGAGAGAACGCGCTCCCTGCAGCGGTGTCTGTTCCCACTTCCCAGGCTCCTGTTGAAAGATTCATGGCGGCTGAGGCCAGCCCTTACCAGGCTGAGCCCCGTGGCCCAGCTGGTGGTAACTCAGGCAGCAGGCCAAGGGAAGAAGTGCTGGCACCGGCCCTGGCCATAGAGGTTTGCCTCAAACTTCTGGCAGCGAGCAGGAGGGTCCTCGGAGGGGTGCAGAAGGCTCCAGAGGGTCTAAAGTAGAAGAGAGGCTCTTAGCAGACAATGCTTCAACAGAAGAGGCAGCATGGGACTGTGGAGAGAGGTTCCTAGAACAGGGACAGCAGGCGACAGGCTGGGGCTATGGAAAGATGCTCCTATGCCAGGAATATTCAGAGAGAGCCTGGGCTTGTGGAGAGAGCAGTACTGGGAGAGAGGTTCTTATCTTAAGAACCTTCAGCTCAGGGAGGGACAGGGCCAGGCTGTGGCTGTGGATGACTTGTGCAAATTCTTCATTAGGTATGTTTAACTGCAATTTCTCATGATGTAGAGTTAATTACTTGAGCTAAATGCACTCAGTGCATTTTACACCGCCTGGGTGCTGCTTCAGGACTAAGGAGGAATACTTCTGTGATATCTCTTTTAGTGAGTTTCTTGCGGCTGTAAAATCCCATTTAGAGCGCTGTATTATCAGAACATTGTGCTTGTCTAACCTGCCTGCAGTTAGACAGTAATGTTTTTTTGAGACAGACTGCATGTGTGATTTGAGGTTGATAAAATATTGAGTGCCGAACACTAACCTGGATGTACCTAGAAGTAGAAGTAGTAGGTGAACCTCCTATCAAACCTTACTATGAATAAGGCTCCCTTGCTGAAATTCATCTGTCTTTTTGCAGTGCCAGTTGAGGAAGTGGAGCTAATAGAGAAAGTGGGTGGAGCCAATGAAGGAAGTGGGTGGGGCCAGAAAAAAGTGGGTGTGGCCTCCGACAAAGATTTGAGCACCTGCACTTCATATTTTACAAATTAAGCACTGCCTAAGAGGTTGTTGGGATTTTTGTGAATGTTGCCAGGAGTGGGTGTAGAACATTCTCCAATCATTGACTAGTGTGAAGGATTAGACTGGCTCCTCATCCAGCTGCAGGTAAAATCAGTTCCATTACTAGAAGTGGAGAGGATACATCATATCCAAATGAAAATCGTTACTAGGGAGGGCAGGGCACCAGCGGATGACGGAAAGCTAGGATCACTTTGAAGGTGTGACTCTGCACATGTGCAGGAAAGAGAGAGGGGACATGATGAAAAAGTAAGGTGAAGTTTGTGGGAAATTGAGAAGATTGAATAGAGGAAATTCTGACTCAAAATTCACCTCCTTCTTAGAACATTTTTAGATCTTAAAAAAAAAAAGCTTCAAAAAGGAGGAAAGTCCTTCCTGTCTGGTGACGAAAAGTAAACTGAGGGGCCAGTGACTCATTTGGGTACTCAAGGAACTGCTCTCTAAGGGTCAAGTGCTTAGCTACCTGTTGCTGCTAGAGGGACATGAACTGCAAAAGCGCTATCTGATCTGAAGATGCCCCGGCTGAACATTGGAATATGGAACCTGAAAGAGCCCTGACTTAAGAGATTCTAGGGGCCATAAACGAACAGTGCAGTAACTGCCGAGCAGAGCATCTGTTTTTTGAATTTGCAGTATCTAAAGCTCATACATATAACCCCATTATGCAGATCGAGCGTCTTGTTTGCACACAACTCTGTCAACTACACGTTAACGTTGGGGCAGGCGGCACTATAAATAGCGATTCTGCCCACAGCATACTGCCGCTTATTCCTAGATTGCAACAAGTTGGAGAGAGACTCTGTTAGCATTTCGGCTGGTGTAGTAAGGGTGTTCTTGCACCGATTACCTTTTGTTCTGCACAGTTCTGACTCGTACTGAGGTTGTGAAGTTTGGCGTGCACAATGTGACGCCTCTTGTAAGATTGCATGTGCTTTCCCCTCCATTCAGAGCCTGATGACAATTTAAGGACATATGCTGTGTAGAAGAATCTACACATCAGTTGTAAAATTTCACCTTACATTTTGTACGTTCGCTGATTGAAGGTGGGACATAAACTCTGTGAGCAGTAAAATGTATCTTTAGTGTTTACGATGTTTTTGATACTTTGTCTGTTATCGACATTGCACTCCGCACGCTATGATGGAAAATAGTGCTGTTGTCAATTGGAAGGAAAATGACATAGCAGGCAGCACAAAATGATGCAAAATAAGCGCTGCTGCCATTAGGAAGTGTGTTGATATTGCACTCAGTCGGCTATGGTGGAGAACAGCGCTGCTAACATTTGTGAAGTGAAACAACTTTGCATTTACATGCGCTATGCTGGAAAATAAATGCTGCTGTCAGATGGAGTGAAATGGAGTGTAATCTCATTGTACTTTTATTTGTCACTTTAACAGGGGCTCTTCAAAGACTCCTTGGTTATTGCTCTCCCCCTGTAAAGCAAGGCTTTATATCTTCAATGGTGGGTTTAGTGTATGATCACAGAATAAAAGTTTTCTGTGTAGAGATGCTGTTTATTGTGTATGAAAGGAGGGAAGAATAGCACGCTCTGACATTTTGCAATATTGCAGAAAAGCATCATTAGGAGATTACTAGGACAGGAAATACCTTTATATACACCCTACTCCAAACTAAATTCAGGGCTTTTACTTTGCTTGTAAAGTGCTTAAATGTGATGTTTTGAGTAGATGTGATGAGGCAAGCAGCAGGAATGCTAATGTAGTATTGTCCCCTTCAGGTCTCCTTCCCAGCTGTTCCCATCCTATCCCCTTCCCTTGCTTGATCATCTGAATATTCTGCGCTTTTATAGCATTCAGAATTTAAGCTGTCGAGAGGTGGTCCTTATTGAGCACTTAACTGATCCTAAAGAATTTGTCTGTCTGACACTAGCTTGTGCTGTCTGCAGTTCATGCTCATGCATACATCAGTTACATTCAGAGTTATATGTTTGCACTTCAGACAAGCAAACACAAAATACATGCTTACGTCTGCACCGATCCATCACCACTGTTCAGGATATGGTCTCAAGTGCTTAGAAGTCTGTCCTGAGGACAAGAGGCTAGAGGAGAGACAAGTAGGCACTTTTCAACAAGAACTTTGTTGGGCTTAGTCATTGTTTTATTTTTTTATGGACTGGGACATTGGATTTAGTCATAGTTTTTTTCTTTCAGGGACTGGGACAAGATGCTGAGGGGTCCCTAGAAAGGAAATTCCCTCAGTGGACAAGATATTCTGGGCTGCCCACTCCAAGGACTTTTGCTGCAAAGTAAATGACTTCAGGATGACCTAACGAGGAAGGGGATCAGGATCATGGAGCTAGCTTCAGCCTTACCCTAGTGGAGGATTAGAATACAAAAAATCAAGTATATCAAAAGGTAAAGCTAGAAAGGGTTCCTATCTTATTCTGTCCAGACCATGTCCTGGGATCCAGAAGAAACAATGAAGCTGCAATGTGTTATGAACCATTGCTCTATGAATGCTATTCCTTTCACGTGTCCTAGTGTGAAAAATGACCATGAACTCAGTCTGACAAAGGGTGTTGTATCTACTGTGGATCTGCATTTATCTTTTCCTTTTCCATACATTGGATGTTCATTTAATATTTTGAAGAAGTGTACGGTGTATAATTACCATTAATTCTGAAATTGAAAGAGGAAAGTAAATGGCCACCAAAATTGCTGTCCAACTTAATGGAGCAGGAATACACAGGGCTTGATTAACCCCTTCGATGCTATTGACGGAACGGTTCCGTCATGAACGTCGGTTGGCCTTTGCTCATGACGGAACCGTTCCGTCATGAGCCTGTTGAGAACGTTCAGCACAGCGCAGGAATCTGCGCAGCGCTGAAGATGTTAAGAATGTAGATGTCTATGATCTTAATTTGGAATTCCTTCCGAAAATAGTACCTGAGTAAGGCAGAGAGGCACTTGGGCTCCTTCAAGGGGCCAGGACCTCTGTATACATTTGATTATGTGCCAGTAGTAAAATAGTGTGTGGGTACTAAACAAATGCCCTTTGGCTCTCTACAAAAGCTTCTTTGTTACATGAGTGCACTCAGTATTTGTTTGAGGTCATCCTACTTTCTAATGAACCCCCAGGTTTTTTTTCCTTGACCTTACGTTATTTATGACACCAGCTGAGGCTTTAACGCTATGGTTTTGCCAAATGCTCGTGTTTTTTAATGAAAAGAGCAGTCTTACAATGGAACAGCAAGCACAAAGTTTACCAGAACAGCATCTACCTAGCTTCAGTGTGCCACTAAAAGTATGAAAAGTTAAATGAAGATTTCTCTTGCACTTAATCAAGTATATCTGGGCTCTTTTACAAGCAGTACACATTTACCCTTGAGTTTTCTGGACATGCTAGCCAACTTTTACCATAATGAAAACTTGCAAATAGGTATTTATAAAGGCAACGACAACTAACTGTGGCATTTTGTGCAGCACACCCATGTCAGTTAATACAACTTTTAGTTGTTCTAATTCCAGTTTAAAAAGAAATTTAATATGCGAAAGTTGGGTGAAGTTAAACATTGTCAGGCTATAAACGTAGGGAGATTTACAGAGGTCAGTGGCACGATCGAAGCTAATCTCTTTGTAATTCATCTCTACTAGAATAGTTAACAACTGCAACTGGAGGTTTCCTTATTACTCTCAGGTTTCTCAACAGAGCCAATAGCAAGATGCCCTGGACATAAAGCTGTTTGCAATAGAGCTCTCATTAGCTGCCCTAGTTTGGCAGGGAATGCCACTCTACGATCAATCCTGTGAGCTTCCGTTAATCTCACGCTATAGGGAAGGTGGGAAAGTTAAGAACTTTTTAAGTAAGTTCGTTAAGGCTTGAATACTGTTTTATGATGCCTGTGGAGCCCCACAAGCCCTCTTGTTGGTCGAAGAGTTGGCTTCTTGTTGTGCTTGCCTATGTTTTATAAGAGTGAGTGCTACTTCATGACTAGTAATATTTATTCCCAAAAAAGCATCCTTAGCATCAATGAAATCTCCTGATGTAAGTACCCAGGTTCCCATAATCCCTTCGGACCAGTACTTGGTAGATGCAGTGCCCTGCCTTCCAAGTCAAGAAGGAAAGAAGATGTTGGGTGCAGAACCAAAGTGGTCTCGTGGCAAGACCAGTGAACACGTTCATTAAACCCAGGACCATTAACTCTAGGGGATGTGCACATGTACAGACATTGTGCAATGCTTTCATTTGACACCATCCTCTAGTAAAATAATAACTCTTGACATGCATAGAAATTATGATGTGCAACGCAACCTAGTGACAAAACACACTGTGCTAAAGACAGCATGAAATGTTCATATACCATGTGCACCAATTTGTTCTAAGCCTCTTGGAACTCAAAAAAGGAACTCAAAAGGACAGTAACCACCACATCAATCAAAAGTCCACCAATCCTGCTTTGCCTTCAAGCAGCATCTATCCTTGGTCAGAGTTTGTAATTTACAATCAAAACTCTTCGCAGTGAGCACTTACTATTTAGATTTAACATCATGCTCACTATTTACTCAATGCAACCCAGTCACTCCGATGAGAGCTTTTCTGCAGAGTTGCATTTAGAAAATAACTAATTGATGCACAAAAATGTAACAAATGTATAGAATAAGAGCTCACTTCGATTATTCCTTCCCTCTGATATGGTGCGCTCACATTCTGCTCCTCCTTCAAGTGAATTTGTCAAGTAAATAAAGATTTTTCTTGAATCAAGGCTGCTTCATGACTGTCCTGGTGAATTGATCCCAGAGTGAGTGGGTACTGCTTCCGATATAACACACATTCTCACCCCACCTTAGTTAATTTAGTGTGATAATTAATTTAAGAAATGAAACTAAGTTGTTCAAAATGCCACTCTTCCTCCTACACATGGACCGGTTCATGTGCATCCGGAATCTCCCTTAACTTTAATCTGACTACAAAGACACCTTCCACAATTGTAGCTGCCCCAAGACCTTGATGGGTTCCATAACAACTGCTTAGTATGGGTCCTTTTTTTCCTAAGACTATATCAGTTTTAAGAGTCTGGTTTAGAGGTGAAGGACTCTAATTCTGTCACCTACCTTTACTCTGCTCACCAAATTTAGAATTAATCTCTGGCCTTGTGGTGAACTCAGTGGGTTTGTATGAACTGCTGTCATAACAGTTCATACAAAGTCAATTGGAAGGTTTGGTGTGCGCTCGTCATTGGTGATAGACTCTTATAGCAAAACTTAAAAATGTTTAACTTTCCAAAAACAGACTCCCAATATGGGAGTTTGATTTTGGAAAAGTAAAAACTAATGGCCCCAACACCAACCAACTTGCACCATGATATAAGTGCCATTTTTATTTTTTGCCTACACAGTACTTGCGCTGTGCTTGTGAAATCTTTTTCTATTTAATATAAATCTTAAAAGGGGCTTACTCCCCCCCTTCCTTTTCATTTATTTATGTGCTCGCTGTTTACTTTTTGTCAGTTTCGATTGGTTGTAGCATACCATGTCCTGTTGTTCTCTGTGTCTTCTTCTTATCAGTGTCCCAAGATCGAAGTACTCCTTTCCATCCAGTTGAACTTTTTTTGCTATTTTAATTGCTACCGAGCATGCCACTTTTTTTTACCTACTTCTTGGTGACTGTGCTGTCTTGTGTATTGGTTTCACCTTTGCCCTGTGTTAATTTAGCCTGGGCTGGTTAGAAGTTTAAACACAACTTTTCCTTTTCTGCTGCCACTGCACACAACATATTTTATTATTACAGCTTTTTGCCTAGTTAGTATTTTGCTTTACACGAGAATAACATGTTTGCCTATAATATCAGCTTTGCTTGATAAGCTGTGTCTGTACAGTGAGTGCCGAGGCTTTCCAGGTTGTATCAACACAGCGCTTATTGTTTGGATTGATCAGCGCACAGAGTAGACATAATATGGATGCAGCTGTGGCCAACTTTGGGTTTAGGCGCGATTAATAATGCACTGCGCAAGGCAGGAGACACGCACTTGATAAATATCCGTATGCAGAGAGTTGGTGCAGGAGATGATGTGATCCATTTTTTCTGAACCAAAAGGTATGGGCCCGCCCCTCTAAACCCAAATGGACCTTCTGTAGATATAATATAATATAATATACTAGCTAGGGAGGGTAAACCGAGGTTCTATTTAGACTGTTTCCTTTAGCATTTGAACATGCTTTCACCCTTTGTTTTTTATGGAATAGTAACCATGCTGTTAACCTTGTTCCTTATAATATGTTTGCTTGTACTAGCTAAGATACTGCGTTTGAGAACACTGCATTAGAAATAAACATTTCAAACTTGCACGTGTCCTCATTGACTCCTCGTTCTGGATTGATATGTTAGTATAACGAAAGAGTGTTCATGTGTTCCACGTTACCTGAGGTGTTCTAAGTCCATGTTCTGGGTTGTCTAAATCATTGGGGTTTTGTAAGTACCAATGAGACACTGATAGCTAGTCTGGTAGAGGATTTTGGATACAAAGGTGAGTTTTGGCACACCCTAATTCACTGAGGTTACAAGTCTCTATGCACAGTTCTGTATATGAGCAGAAATCCCTGCTACTGTGCTGCTTACAGAATCTGAATATAACATTTCTTTGGTACAAGTTCTTTACATATTTTTATATTTGTAGGCACAGGAAGATAACGCGATTTGCTTACAGGATGTTGAGCGAATGCCAAGATTTGAACCTCTTTCCCCAGCTTAAAATTTGGCAGCTCTGGCCACAATGCCACATCTTCTCTCTTTCTGAGCCTTGCTCTCTTGAGCTGACTGAATAGAGGGCGCTTTAAACAAATCAAGCAGAGGCATAGCAAGAATGTTATATGTCCTAAATACACTGCATTCCACTAGATTGTAGGACGCCCTTTCATTTCAGTGGATTTGCAAATTACCAAGCCATTTGCAAAAAAGTAAATATTATTTTATTTTTAATTATAGCATAAGGCATTTATCATATTTATCCCCAAGACAAGACTTCTACAATGGCTAAAGATGACAACTTTTAGAACTTGAAAACAACTTGGAGTTTTGGCGTCATGTGAATTTGGGAAAAAGAGTTTCCAGCGTTGTCCCCTTTCGAAATGCACTTTGTGCAGGCAGCATCCATCAGCCAGGGCTTTTTCATCTTGCTCCCCCTGTCGTCTTTGCTTCCTCTTGTTGGTACCTGTACTCCCCTCTCCCTGACCCCTCCATGGCCTCTACTCCTCCTCCTTCCAAGACAAAACTCAAACCTTTTGGCAGATTTGTTTTCAGCAGTGGCAGGATCTTCCTGTGAGTGCCAAGGAAGGCTGCTTTTACACCTGTATTATGCAGCTTTACGTATTTTGTTTCATTTCTATTGTATTAAGAGTTTCTGTGTAGCACCAGTCTGGTGCCTCAGTGTGCTCAGGAAACTGCCATTAGCATTTTGAGATGTAATTCACCAAACAAACAGCTATTAACATGTAGTGAGTAAATGGGTTCTCTGTAGGGTTGTCTGGTGATACCCTGGCAAAGTTTGAAATCTGATGCATGCACTAGGAGAATTTACAAAATATTAGGATCGATATCTGTCGGATAAAAAAGGGAAGTTTTTCATTAAATTTGCATGTGATGTAATAGCAGAGACGCCTGACACCATTCTTGAGTGGTTGACAAAGAGCATGGAAGAGATGGTGCACTGACTCATTTGAAAAACATGGCCTCCGTTCCCCCTCCTTCCGGAAGGATCTTGCTGGGAGTGCCAAGGAAGGTTGCTTAAAACCTTTATTATGCAACACTCCTTCGAATACATCACACCTCTTTCATAGTGTTTACCTAGTCCACCTGAGCTGGTACACAGTGCCAAAAACCAAGAGATACTGGTGCAAAACTCCACAAATAGCCTGTCCTTGTTTAAAAAAACACAATTTACAGCCTGCATCAGGTAGTTTTCTTTCACCACATTTTCTGTGGTTTGTCATGTGAGGAAGGGGTAATTGTTATGCATATATAATAGTTTAAATTCTCAAACTGGCAGTTTAGTAAAATGTACTTTGCACTTTACATGAGCACCAGTTACATTACACATTAATTTTTTTGCAGTCGCAGGGAGAGGAAATGATTTTCCCAGAATCACAGGATGTTGAGCATTCGGTGAGACTTGAACTGCGGTTCCTAGGTCCAAAGTCGGCAGCTCTGACTGCTACACCACATCATCTTCTCATCTCTTTATTGTGTTTTCTTGGACAAAGTAAAGAGAGCTGAATTCCCTCAAAGTTCACCTAGCTTCTTCAATTGTGTTGCTTGCTTGCATTTCCTTACAAGAATACCTTAAGACTGAATCTGCAGGCTGTTGCTCTCCTCCCCGTATCTTGCAGCCTCCTCCTGGGTCACACTTCATTGCTTCCCCCCTCATTTTATTTATTCCTGTTTCCACAGATACAGCCCCCATCTTTTTGACATCATTCACTCCCATCCAATAAACTAATCTCCGGGTCTTTTAAATCGTTTCCCTTTAAAGTACAGGGATGAACATTAAGTCCTCTGTGCAGAGGCACACAAGGGACCCTCCATGGCACAACTCAACATTTATCGCTGCGAGATGTCTTTCCAGTCAGAGCAAGGTGCAGCTAGCAACATGCGGTGCAGACTCACCTAATCCTTGTTCCCAGCCTCATCTGCATTCACACTGTACTTATTGGGTGCACTTTTTCCCCTTTGTCCCCCCCCCCCATTTACCCAATCTCCCAGCTTTATAATACCACTAGTGCAATATATTGACTTTCTCAATTTACACGTCATAACACTTTAACAGAGTTTCAGTAACTTGTATTGCACAATTACTCACCAAGCTACAACTTACAACAACAAAAAGCTTATTATTAATCACATTGGTTGCTTGTTTAATGTTTACTGTCCTGCACCAGCAGGATATTTGTAACAGTGATTCACAATAAATTTTAAAAAAGCTATCTAACTGCACACTCCAAAGAGGGAGGGCAGTCAGATGACTTAACTTCCAGCCCGTACTTTCTGAGGCAGTGAGGAATAAATGCACGCTGATGGAGAAAATGTACTTTGTCAGTGTACACCTGGCTTTCCGCCCCAACTCAAAATTGGGTGGAAAGACTGAGAGTTTGATAGACATGTCCATGTACTCTGCTCATCAAAATTTAAATTGGACTCTTAGTCTATTTTACATTGATTGCCCCCATTTAGCCCTTAAACTTTTGTTTTTTAAATTTACCATTAGTTTTCTTTACTATTTTTACATCTGTCTTTCTTTTTGGTCTTATGTTCTCACTCTCTTTGATCAATTGCAGTGTGCTTGCTATTTTTATATCTCTCTGTAATTCTTGTGCAGGTCAGTCATTCAGTTTGGTGAAAGAGAGCAAAGGGAAATATTATCATAGACTCTTTCGAAACTGAGAGATGGCTAGATTTAGGTTATTGTGCAGGTTCCATTGATAACCGTGTGTAAAGACCCAGGTTCAGATCAGCCTATTCAGTTGGTTGGTTTTTAAGAGGGGGATCCACTTTTGAAACATGGGAAACTGAAGATCAGTTCACTTTGTTCCCTTATTGGTCATGAGGAGGAATTTCAGCTTGAATAAAATGATATACCTAGGGCTGGTCCTGGAGGACAATACCATTTATTTAGTAAGCTTCATTGGCCATTGAATAGAGCAAATGTTTGTTTGTTTTAACACGATTTTTACATTCAAAAAGTTCATCTCTTAGGTAATTTGTTTTAGAATTGAAGGGAAACGTGCATCTTCCCATCAAATGTTGCCCCTCTGCAGATTGAATGGACAGTTTTTGTCACTAGAACACCAGCATTTATATTCTGTTTATACGTACAATTACCTGATGGAATGGATCGATTATATCAAAATGCAGAGGAAGCAGAGGATTATGGTGATAGACTAGCTGTCTTCAAAATATATTACTATGTATGAAAGCAGCTCTAAAGCCATATACAATTTTGATACGGCACAAAGTAAGTTTTCTACTAGCAGCTACAGCAAAGAGGATCAACGACAAACTGCTTCCTTTAACGATGAATTAAATTATCATGTGTTGGATGTGTTTAAATATAGGAATATGCTCTCGTTTAAAGTGTACAAATTGTTCCAGGTCGCACGGAATAATAAGAGAAAGTATAATGCAGTTTTGTGATCTATTCACATCATTAATGGAAGCATATTCATTGGAATTCGATTTCATGCAGAGAGCCCATTCTCCCTGGTGCAATTGACCCAAATACCGATCTGTGCATCAATACAACACCTTATTGGAGGGATGGTAAGGTATGTGGGCGGAATGACAATAGAATCATTTATTTATGCAGATGACTGGAAGTGGCTCAACAGACACAGAGAAGCTGGTTAACATGTGTCTTTTCTTTAAACAGTTGCGAAGCTATGCAACACAGTGCAAAGTAAAGCATAACAAAAAATATAAAACATTTCTGAGGCTCTCAGATAGTATGAAACGGAAGAATTATCTCCTAAATGGCACACTGCGCTATTTATAATGGTCATGGTGCAAGAGGCAAACAATAGTTCTTGTATCAAAGCTCTTTTACCTGGAGTTCATTTCTGACTTTTAGGGGAATTATCAACGAATTCATAGACCAATTGTTTAAGTGGGTTGGGGTGACTTATTTGTGGATGTTCAGAACTGAGTTGTAGCCTTGTTTGGAGTAAGTAAACTTACCCACAATAGAAACTCAAAACGACAAAAAAAACAGAGAGAAATGAGATCCACCAGAAGAATTCATAGACAACGACACCATTCACGTTTCCGGGAGTACTTGCTTAAAAGAGCATCAGTTCCACCAAATGGAAAATTCTGCAAACAGAAATGTAAGCCAAAAGTACACCAACAATTAACCGTTTGTTTCCGTTCAGGCATGAGTAAAACAATAAAATACACATATAAGAGAGCTATATGGATACCAAGCTGTATATTCAAATAACGGACAAAGTGAAATCAATGTCTGAGTCATTGATCAATCAATTCTGTCTTTCCCTACCTCTGCGTGATGGTCTATAGTCTTTGTATATAAAGTATGAGGCATGCTGATTTTATCAACCTCATCTTTTTTGTCAAAAGCGGGGTAATAATTACGCACATGCTTCTACACTCTTCCACCCCTACCCACTCAGGTTCTGTGCGATTCATTAAACACTTATTTTCTGGACAAAATTATCACTATCAAAAACAATATCCCCCTGCCTTCATCCTCTTCTCTTCTCCTCTTCCCTTACCCCCCAATAATCCCCATTATCTGAATGCCTTCCCCCCTATTTCTATCACTGAGTTCCACAGGTTACAGCACAAAGTTAGTTCCGGCTCTCCCAATGACTGTTGCCCTCCCCAGATCCTTAAAGAAATCTTCTTGGCCTGCCCTGACCCTGCATTGGCACTACTCAACAACTCGCTGTCTACTGGAGTGGTTCCGGACTCCTTCAAACAGGCAGTTGTGATACCAATCTTAAAAAAATCCAACGCTGACCCTACGGTCCTAAGTAATTACAGGCCCATCTCCCTTCTCCCCTATCTAGGAAAGATTTTGGAGACCTACGTCACGCGCTGTCTGAGTGCCTTTATCGAGAGCTCGTCCTTCCTAGATCCCCAACAGGCCGGTTTCCGCCCTCTTCATTCTACTGAGGCGGTCATCGTGGCTGTTATGGACACTTTAAGAAAAGGTGCCGATAATAACATCTCTCAAGCCCTTGTCCTGTTGGATTTGTCGGCGGCTTTTGACACGGTCAATCATGCTATACTGATCGACTGTGTCAATAATGCCGGCATCCAGAGCGTAGCTCTCGACTGGGTCAGATCTTTTCTGGACAAGCGATCCCAGGCCGTACACTTGTCTACTTTTTCTGCTTCTTATTCTCCCCTCTCCTGCGGAGTCCCTCAGGGCTCCGCCCTATCTCCTTTGCTTATTAATCTGTATATGCAGCCCCTAATAGTCTCCCTTCGCAAATCCTCTGCCACAATTTTCAACTATGCGGATGATTTGCAGTTAATATTCCCCATTGACACTTCTCTTTCCTCCCGTACTAGTTTTCAAACCACCATGCTAGACATTTCAGAATGGATGTCTCACAGCCAGCTCAAATTAAACCCCACAAAGACTGAGCTTGTGCTGGTGGGTGGATCTGCCAACCCATGGAATGACAGCTTTTGGCCCCTATCACTTGGGATTCCCTCTCGTCCTGTCAATTCTGTGAAGAGTCTTGGTGTATTCATCTCTGGTGATTTATCTATGAGGCATCAGATTAGTGCTGTAACATCATCCTGCTTCTTCCACCTGCGTAGGATACGCAAAATCAGTAGATTCCTCACCTGAGATGCACTCATCCTTGTCATCTTGGCTCTTGTAATGTCTAGAATTGACTTTGCTAACACTCTGTATGCAGGAATTCCCGCTTACCACCTTCACAGGCTGCAGCTGGTGCAAAACCAAGCTGCTCGCTTAGTATAACATCAGCCTAAGCATCAGCACGTCTCCCCGCTATTGCGGAGCCTGCATTGGCTCCCGGTGGCCAAACGTTGCCCCTTCAAACTCGGCTGTACGATATTCAAAGCCCTCTCCAACCTTGCGCCTGCTTTCATTTCTTCTAGTTTGAAGCGATATACACCCACAAGAGACCTTTGCTCCACCTCACATAACCTTCTGCTTATCCCTAAAATCAAACGTAAAAAACATGATGGCCTTTGCTTCTCTTTTCTGGCCTCCAAACTTTGGAACTCCCTCCTGCCCTCCTTCCGTCACTGCCCTACCTATGACTGCTTCCGTAGGACATTGAAGACGTTTCTTTTTCAGTTAGCATTTGAGTAAACCCCTGCCCTTGCCCTCCACATTTGTTATGAGCGCCATGAAACCGTTCCGGTGAACGTGCGCGGTATAAAGTATTTTAACATAACATAACATCTTTTTTGTCAAAAGCGGGGTAATAATTCTTCATCTGGTAGAAATGGCACGCAGTTTCTTATATTACAGTGTCATGTTTACAGCACAATATATAAGTGACATCACTCACCTTTTGAGAGGTTCTGGCTCCCAAAATAAGGATTCCTTGTCTAAGCAGAACTTAGAACCTTTCTAAATGACTAAGGTGTGTCTCCCTCAAGGTCTGCCTCCGGAGACCAGCCAGAAAGGCCTGCAGAATACAGACTAGTGATACGGTCTCCAAACTATAAACTAAGACCCGAATTGCATGATTTCCATTACCCCCCTTCAGAATGAGCCTATTACATGGAGCAAGCCACTCTTGTGTGTCACACAAATAGGCCAGGTTTGGGCCACTGAAACACACCATAGCAGCCTACAAGAGAGATGCAACATCCTTCCTCATTTTCATAACTCTAGCCGTAAAACCTGCCCAAAAGCAAAACTCTGAACACATTAGACTGATACTAGATGATTTCTCCTATGCAGCCCCAGAGTCTCTCAACAATAAAATACACCCCTTATGTTTTGTATGGTGTAGTCAGGTAAATATACTCAACGAATATGATGCAAACTGCACTGAAATAGAAATTGACATCTTGGAGACCTTGCTAGTTGAAAGACAACTATAATATAAAAAAATAGCATAAAAATAGAAAAGATATGTTTTTAAAAAGTAAACCATTCTTTACAGATGAAACGTGTAATGAAATGTAACATTTATTTTAGATATCAAGCCACATGGATAACTGTATTTCCAAACTACTGTGCACATGAACCTTGTATTTGAACCCATGAAATTTACAGTGTTCTAAAACCTGCATGTGTTATGTATGAACTTTATGAAATAACAATAAATAAAAGAGAAACCAATAGGTCTCGTGTTGGCCACCAGCCCTTGGCTTTTTCTTGCTTTGTTCTGTCATGGTTTTTTCAAAACTTTATTTTTGGGGAGGCCGCCGGACCTCATCAAGCGAATAAATGAGATTGACTAAATCCCAAAATATTTTTTAGTTGTAAAAATCACCCATTTCAATAGTAGACCCTAGCACTGAAAAGAACTACTTTCTATGTGGATGTGCTCCTTGTGAAAGTGCACCTTTTCCTAATTTATAGTGAAGTCAGCCAGTGGCTTAAGTAGGCTGACCCATTGCCTCATGATGCATGCTGAAGTGTGAATGACACAACAGACTAATTGATGAAGTCTGGTGAAATCCCCTACAAGTAACTACGTTATACACATATTTTTTTTTTTTTAAAAAGGTCTTGGCTACCACCAGACCTAAAAATGTCAATCAGGCTATCATTAGATGCCAGCTTCCTTCCATTGCAAAAACTTTGTTTGGAGTTTTTGTCAATTATTATTACAAACTGCGGGGGTCTTTAGATGAGTGTTCCCCAGGGAGTGGTCTTGGGGCTGGTGTGGATCTGGAAATGCTGGTGTTCGGAGGAGGGGAAGGTTTAGCTGGAGGTGGTGAGGCAAAGAGTGCTTTTGTGAACAATGGCAAGGCCTCCTCCCGGGTGGTTGAGGCAGTCCTTCCTCTGGATCTTGTAGCCATCCAGGATGGCATTGTGGATGTCAGGGGCAGAGGCGGCATTGATCCAGGTCTCTATGAAGAAGGCAATGTTGGGCGAAAGAGAGTTGAGTAGGTCCCAGATTTCCATGGCATGCATGTGTATGGAGCGTACGTTGAGGAGGATGCACTGGAGGGCGTCGTTGGTGCTGGCGTTGGCAGCGTTGCAGGTTGGGGGGGGTCATGAAGGTCCAGCAGCAGGACAACTGGCCCTGGGTCTGTGCGGTGCAGCCATTTGGCACTCTGTGGGTCTTCTGGGATTGAGAGCATGGAGGGCGGCGGGGTCGTAGCGATGGAAGATCGTAGGCCCAGGGTCAACCATTTTACTTGTTGTTTTAAGTGTGTACCATTTTTTGCTCAAAACTTATGTGTCATTTATGTTTTAAGTGTGTTTTAGGGACAGCATCTGAAGTAATTTGTGTTTCAAATTCGAAATATGAAAGTGTTTGAGTAAAAAATGTTTACTTTCATTTTTATCGTGTGGTCAGTGTATTTGATCGTATTGATATAAATATTGTTATCTCTGTACCCTGGTTAGGGACGAGTTACACAAAAAATAACATTGAAATACTAAATCACTGGGTATTTCGGTCTGACAGAACCATTATTATTCAGCCCTTGTAATGACCAGCCATATTTAGGAGCGGGGTTGTAGCACATTTAAGACTATGGTTGTGGGAAAAAAGTAAGGAAGGAGTAAGGAAACAGTAGTCTCTGATACATTATTGCAGGTGGTATGCCCCATGTTGCCTCCCTCCGCTGAATCACCATCGGACAGCTCCCTTGCTGCCCATTTGTGCCTGATAGAGCAATGATGGCTGATGTTTTCCACAGCTTCGTGATCAGAGGACTGACAGTGCGTTGTACTGAGCTTGGGAGCCACAACCTCCCCTCTCCTACAGTGCCTCCAGGGAGTCATGGAAGTGTAAAGCATCAGTTTGACAGCAGGCTGACTGTGAGGAGGCCTTTTGTCTGTCTGCTCTACACTGAAAGAAGCCCGCATGGCTGAGCGTTTCATGTAGGATCACAACAGCGACAAAGCATTTCATTGACAACAGTGTCAAAACAAACCATATCCTAGGAGCACCAATTCATCGTCACCCAGCGCCTCATTTGGAATACTTTCATGGGAAATTGTTTAAATTTAACATGGGTTCTATTTTTACTTTATTTGAGTGTGTCCTTATGAAATTGAGAATAGCGACTTTTTTTTTTTACTTAAACCAAAAAATGAGGTCTGAGAGGTTCACAGCGACAACTTTTAGGATTTTCCTCGGATTATTGAATCTTAATGTAAATTAAATTACATTTTTAAATTAACATGGTAACGTACTAAACTAATGCTTGTCCAAGCAAAACAGAGACTTCTGAGCCCTCCCCGCGTTTGAATACCTAAAGCAAAAATAAATGTATTACTTTTGTACTTTAGAGTGTTCTACTTTATAAAATAACGTCAAATAACTTTATAATTCAAATAATTCAATAGCGGTTCACATTTGTACAATTAATACAGCTCCACCAAAATCTATAGTGCTCGGTATTCTTGACTCGATTGTTTGGCAGATCTAAGAATCAAGTTAAAGTGGTTGTACTAAGAATAGGACGCCTTCATCGGTGGAACTGCTACTGCTATAAAGTAATTAAAACACTCAGCGCAAAAAGCAAGATGAAAACCGACGGGGAGATGGGCAAAGAGAATCCAAGAGGGAGAAGTTCGGGCGAGGGAGGGAGAAGTTCGGGCGAGGGATAAAGAGAGAGTTGGAAGTTGGTGTGATAAGTGTGCGCGAGACAGTTCTGTTAGGAAAAACACTAATGAACGCAAACTATTCTTCTGGCACGTCAATGAATTTAAAGCTTATGTTTACATCTGTGTGTCTATCTATCTATCTATCTATCTATCTATCTATCTATCTATCTATCTATCTATCTATCTATCTATCTATCTATCTATCTCTCTCTCTCTCTCTCTCTCTCTCTATCTATCTATCTATCTATCTATCTATCTATCTATCTATCTATCTATCTATCTACCTACCTACCTACCTACCTACCTATCTATCTATCTATCTATCTATCTATCTATCTATCTATCTATCGTCCTCACTCTATCTATCTATCTATCTATCTATCTATCTATCTATCTATCTATCTATCTATCTATCTATCTATCTATCTATCTATCTATCTATCTATCGTCCTCAATCTATCTATCTATCTATCTATCTATCTATCTATCTATCTATCTATCTATCTATCTATCTATCTATCTATCTATCTATCTATCTATCTATCTATCTATTTATTTATCTATCTATCGTCCTCACTCTATCTATCTGTCCCGAACGAACTGGACATTTTCTGAAGCACCCGAAAGCTGCTGGGGATGTTGTCCCCCTAGGTGAGGGGTAATGTGCGCTAATCCCACTCTGGCGAACAAGAGTGGTCTTCTGAGGGCACCTCAGCTAATAGGACGGTTCATGTTTTTTCATTTTTACTGTGGCTGCAAGAAAAGGGGCACGCTGAGGTACAAAGGGCCATGTTTTCTAATGAAGTGAAACCCTGGTTCATGTAGGCAACCTCAGAGGCCATTGAATGTTCTTCAGCCTTTATTACTGTTGATCTGGACTACTCTCATGATTCAATTCTCTGTGATCCTGTTCCTTCCTTTCTCGTTCTCAATCACCACACCATCGTGTCACGCAGAAATAGATGGCAATTAAAATAAATATCAATTGATGAAGCTGAATTGTGCTCATTTTATCCCACAGTTGCAATAGCCACGGCCTGTCTGTTACCGAGATGCCACGGAATGCTCTCGTAAATAGAGATTTCCTCCCATCTGTCCACTCTATTTTGTACCTGTCACTGTCATACTTTACATCGCGGTCTCCTTTGGCTGTGGGCTTAGAGACGCACAAGCGATCAAACCACAATCCCTCTCCTGTGTTTAAAGGAAACTGATCGTGAATGCTCAGATGACATACTTCCATGCTACAACTACAAAAACAGAAACTATGTCATGCTGCTTGCAGCATACACACTGCAACATCTCAAGCAAAGCGTGTGAATCAGTGCTAATATGTCTAGCCGTTCTAGGCATCCCATGTCTGTCCTTTTTTCAGGCGGTGCATGAGGAGGATTTGAGGGCCTTCCTGACTGAGATGAGGGTTTGGAGTGATAGGATATGGAGGGGCAGGCTGTTAAAGAGTTTCTGAGTGTACACTACATTCTCACATTACTGTATGCTTAGGTGTGCTAGCACAGAGTTGGAAATGGTTAGTGTGAAGCAGTTATTGCTCAGGAAATAAACCTTTTTGTGCTGTTGGTCCTGGAGTGTAAGGTGTGCTGCTTTTAAAATGAAGCAGAGTGCTTTGAATGGGTTGTATGATAGAGGCTCAACTGGATAAATCACGCATGCTTCTGTCACGCAGCCTAAACCACAAATGCGTCTTAACCACGCATTCCTTTACCATGCATGCTTCTACCACGTAATTTTGTGGTAAAGACATGAATGGTAAAGGGGTATGTGTGGCTAAGGTCCCAACCCCCACACTCTAAGCTACAACCACACCGACCCCCCCTCCCCACCCTGAGGTCCAAATACCATGAAGTCCTCCCAACACCCATGCTTTACCTAACTCTTAAACACTACCTCTACCCCATCCTACACCCTTTCGCTGTCACTACAACTACCCCAACCCCTTCCACTACTGTTACGCCTAAAACCCAAACCCCTTTTTTGAAAAACTACCCCAACCCACCGCCCTGAAAACTACTTCAGACCCCCCTCCAGCCCTGAAAACTAGCCCCAAACCCCTAGCTCAGAAAACTAACCCTGACCCCCAGCCCAGAAAATGAACCCCAACCCCAACCCAGAAAACTAACCCGACCCCCCCAGACCAGAAACTTACCCTCACCCAGCCCAGAAAACTACCCCAACCCAGGCCAGAAAACTACTCCTGACCCCCCAGCCCAGAAAATGACCCTGCCCCCCCAGCCCAGAAAACTACCTGACCCCCCGAGCCCTGAAAACTACAGCCCAGCCCCAGTTACATCATTGCAGATCACTTCCTGGCGAGGTCTTCCTGCTTCTGTCCCTAGCAGTCAGCAGCTAGACCACGCATATGCCTGGTTAAGGCATATGCGTGGCACGCATGGTTTGGCTTTCGTAGTCTGAACACGCATGGTTAAGACTTCGGTGTTCTGACTGTTTACCCATTGAATGGTATGCTAGATCTAACAGGGAGCCAGAACAATCCTTTTAAACCAGAGCCCTTTTATTTTATTTTATTTTCAATAAATCAAACATCAGCCATGGTTAAATTATTTAGTTACTATACAGTCTATCTGCAGCTGTCTAGCTTTTTAGAATCTAGATCACTGGTACTCATATTAAGGTCCGCGGGCTGCCAGCGGCACGACACGCCTTCACTGGCGGCCCGCGGACCTTGCCTTGCAGTTTCCATGGCCTTCAGTAAACACAGAAGATGACCGCAGGAGCATAGGTAATGAATACGTATTAAATAGGTATTCACTACGTATGTCCCTGCGGCGATATTCTGTTTTTACTCCTGGCCTATGTGATGTCACAGCACCTTCCCAAAAGGCCCTTTAAATGTCAGCTGTAAGCGCTTTCCCAGCTGACTTTTAAGGGCGTTTTGGGAAGCTTCCTGTTTGGACAGAGACATATAGAGAGACAGATAGTAACAAGGAGAGACATAGATAGAGACAGACAGAGACAGGGACAGCTATGGACAGAGCCAGATAGAGACAGACAGAGACAGGGACAGCTAGAGACAGGGACAGATTGAGAGAGATAGAGGCATCGATAGATAGAGGCAGAGGGAGACAGAGGCAGATAGAGACAGAGACAGGGACAGACAGACAGAGACACGGACAGAGACAGGGACAGAGAGACAGATAGAGGCAGAGACGGAGGCAGATAGAGGCAGGGATAGATAGATGCATAGACAGACAGAGGCAGAGAGAGCCAGAGATAGAGACTGAGACAGATAGACAGGGACAGAGAGACAGAGACAGATGGCAGACTGAGGCAGGGACAGATAGAGGCAGGGACAGACAGAGGCAGTACAGATAGAGGCAGAGACAGACAGAGACAGCTAGAGCTTGTGATTCGTGGGAAACCCACTTTGGGAATATTTTTAATCCTCATAAAATCCAACCAAATGTGATATCGACAGGAGATGTAAGGGTATCTGTGGTTCCCCAATCTTCCCTTTCCCTGAGTTTATCGTTGACTCTGCAAGAAGTGGAGGATGCGTTATTAAAAGGTACATCACTAAAAGCACCTGGCCCCGACCGAGTACCTTTGGACTTTTTTAAGCACAATGTTAAAGTCTGGGCACCTGTGTTGTTGAATGTTTTTAAAGCAGTTGTCACTAGCCATATTCCGGCATCCTGGAAGGAGGCAGTGGTGGTGCCAATTTTTAAGAAGGGCGATAGATCTGATCCCCGATGCTATCGCCCAATCTCTTTAATTGACGCATCATGTAAAATTTTGGGCAGGGTTATTTTAGCACGATTAGAATCATGGGCGGATTCGGTGGGCCTTATTGTAAATTCCCAATATGGATTTAGAAAAGGCAAAGGCACTGTTGAACAGTGCCTTAATTTGGCCCTAATTATTGGGAAATACACAAAGGCAAGAAAATCTTCAATCCATCTTGCTTTTATGGACCTATCAAGTGCATTTGACACTGTGTGTCGTAGTAAGTTGTGGCAAATGATGGAGGAAATGGGTTTCGAGGAACCCCTGGTCACTCTCCTTCGCAGACTCCATGAATCTACCACGGTGGCCATAAGGTTTGGACCAGGGGGAGAGAAAACCAAGTCCATTCCCTCGACCGAGGGTGTCCGACAAGGATGCATATTAGCTCCTTTTTTATTCCTTGTATATACTAATGGCCTGGAAAAATACTTGTTGGACCATTGCCATGATTTCCCAAAAGTAAATGGTAGAAGCACTCCAATGCTTTCCTATGCCGATGATACGGTACTCATGACACTTACTGCAAATAGCATGCAGCACTGCCTTGATGCCTTTCACAAATTTATGTTGGACCTAGATCTTAAAGTGAATTTTGCTAAGTCTTTTATCATGGTCTGTGGCCCGAAGGGCACCAAGAGCAGAAAGTTTGCAGTGAGTACCTCCGTCATTGACAAGGTTGAACATTTTAATTACTTGGGAAACCTTTTTAATCACAAATTAAGTTGGGCACCGTTAATGAAGACACGAGTCCAGAGTGCTAGTCGCTCAATAGAGGGATTGTTCCGCTTTTGTGGCAAATTAGGCCAAAAACCCATTTCACATTTAAAAACTCTGTATAAAGCAAAATGTTTGTCGATTGCTACCTACGGGGCAGGGGTCTGGGGGACAGATAGCCCCGACACGGTACAGATTATGGAAAACAAATTCTTAAAACGTGTCTTGGCCATCCCACCAGGCTCCTCAAACAAATTTGCCCACAATGAACTAGGTTTAAATTATGTAAGTGACATTATTCGTCTTTCTCCTCTGTTGTTATGGGGCAAAATATGGTTATCGGAGGATTTACAGCTCACTAAGGATATTATCCAGGACTGTTTGAAATTGTCAAATATGAATCAAATCCCCTGGCTATCCTACGTAAATGAAATGTTTCATAAAATAGGTTTGGGTGACACCTTTGACAATCCTGAAAATATACAGGGAGATATTAAAAATGTAATTAAATCGAATTACTGGAAATCTTCGATTGTAAATTGCATGGACAGCCCCTATGCCCCCAAGGCTGTCTTACAGCACCAGTTTTATCTGACCTTTACAAATCCTGTACAATGGCGTTTTTACTTGACAAGATTTAGGCTACATACTTTGCATTTTCTTTTTGCATTTCCTATACAGAGGGGCTGGTGTGAGGAACTCCCCCCTTGCAACTGTAATAACAAAGATAGCCAAAACACAATGCATCTTGTTCTTTTTTGCTCCTTATATAAAGACCCGAGAACCAGGTTTATTAAACCGATTCTCAAGGAAAAACAAATACGCCATTACAAAGAGGGTTATGATTTCTTAATATCTCTGTCATCCCCTACAGTCTGTTGTGCAATGTTGAACTTTATACGTGTGTCACTCCAGATTAGGAAAAGGTATGGCTAAAACTTTGCCCCAAGAACCAGACCACCTGATATGTGCACTTTATATTCCTGCACCGTGATTCTTTTTACTATTTATTTTACTTGTTCCTAAAAACACCCCTGCTCGATAAATTAGGTACTATCCAGAGATGATTAATTTAAAGCAATAATATGGTTATGTGACTTTACCTGCCAATGAATTTTTATAGTGCCATAAACTGTAAAACTGCCTTTTATAGTGATTTTTTTTATTGTGTGTTGTAAATGTACTTCTACTTTTATGATTCTTTGCATTGAATCGAATAAAGTTTTGAAATGAATGACAGCTAGAGGCAGAGAGAGATAGAGACCGAGAGAGATAGCGGGAGAGACAGACAGAGAGACAGACGGAGAGACATACAGAGAGGGAGACGAAGAGAGGGAGATGGAGGGAGACAGAGAGAGGGAGACAGGGAGGGAAGAGAGAGGGAGACAGGGAGGGAGGAGAGAGGGTGACAGAGGGAGACGGAGGCAGGGAGACAGGGGGGGAAAGAGAGGGAGAGAGACAGAGGGAGAGGGAGAGAGACAGAGGGAGAGAGAGAGAAGGAGAGAGACGGAGGGAGGGAGGGAGACGGAGGGAGGGAGGGAGACGGAGGGAGGGAGAGAGAGAGGGAGGGAGAGGGAGGGAGAGGGAGAGAGAGGGAGGGAGAGGGAGGGAGAGGGAGGGAGAGAGAGGGAGGGAGAGGGAGGGAGAGGGAGGGAGAGGGAGGGAGGGAGACAGAGGGAGGGAGACAGAGGGAGACAGAGGGAGGGAGACAGAGGGAGAGAGAGGGAGGGAGACAGAGGGGGAGGGAGACAGAGGGGGAGGGAGACAGAGGGAGAGAGAGGGAGGGAGACAGAGGGAGAGAGAGGGAGGGAGACAGAGGGAGAGAGAGGGAGGGAGACAGAGAGGGAAAGAGAGGGAGAGAGAGAGAGGGAGAGAGAGAGAGAGAGAGAGGGGAGAGAGAGAGAGAGGGAGGGAGACAGAGAGGGAGGGAGACATAGAGAGGGAGAGACAGAGGGAGTGAGTCAGAGGAGGCAGGCAGAGGGAGTGAGACAGAGGGAGACAGACAGAGGGAGTGAGACAGAGGGAGTGAGACAGAGGGAGGAAGACAGAGGGAGGGAGACAGAGGGAGGAAGACAGAGGGAGGGAGACAGAGGGAGGAAGACAGAGGGAGGAAGACAGAGGGAGGGAGACAGAGGGAGGGAGACGGAGGGAGACAGAGGGAGGGAGACGGAGGGAGAGAGAGGGAGGGAGACAGAGAGACGGAGGGAGAGAGAGGGAGGGAGACAGAGGGAAGGAGAGAGAGGGAAGGAGAGAGAGGGAGGGAGACAGAGGGAGAGAGGGAGGGAGACAGAGGGAGAGAGGGAGGGAGACAGAGGGAGGGAGGGAGGGAGACAGAGGGAGAGAGAGGGAGAGAGGGAGGGAGACAGAGGGAGAGAGGGAGGTAGGGAGAGAGGGAGGTAGGGAGAGAGAGGGAGAGAGAGGGAGGGAGAGGGAGAGAGAGGGAGGGAGAGGGAGAGAGAGGGAGGGAAAGAGAGGGAGGGAGAGAGAGGGAGGGAGAGAGAGGGAGACAGACAGAGGGAGGGAGAGGGAGGAGAGGGAGGGAGACAGAGGGAAGGAGGGAGAGGGAAGGAATCAGTGGGAGGGAATCAGAGGGAGGGAATCAGAGGGAGGGAGAGGGAGTGAATCAGAGGGAGAGAGGGAGGGGAAGGGAGGGAGGGAGAGGGAGGGGAAGGGAGGGAGGGGAAGGGAGGGAGGGGAAGGGAGGGAGGGAGGGAGGGAGGGAGGGAGGGAGGGAGAGAGAAAGAGGGAGGGAGGAAGAGAGAGAGGGAGGGAAGTAGAGAGGGAGGTATAGAGAGAGAGGGAGGGAGGGAGACAGAGAGAAAGAGGGGGAGAGAGAGAGGGGAGAGAGAGGGAGGGAGAGAGGCAGGTAGACAGTGGGAGGGAGAGAGGGAGGGAGACAGTGAGAGGAAAGAGGGAGGGAGACAGAGGGAGGGAGACAGAGAGAGGGAGGGAGGGAGGGAGACCGAGAGAGGGAGGGAGGGAGGGAGACCGAGAGAGGGAGAGGGAGACAGATGGAGAGAGAGAGAGAGAGGGATAGAGAGAGATGTGTGTATGCCGGGTGCTGGTGGCTTAGTGGACGAATGCATCCGCTGCAGGGGCCTGTGTTCAACCTCAAAGTCCCAGTTTTTTTGCTCTAGCCCCACCTCTCCCCCACTGACCCTACCCCTTCGGTGCGTCCCTTGGCCACACACCATACTGTAAATTTGGCCCCGGAGAGAAAGTTAGTGAGTACCCATGATCTAGATGAATGTATTTTATGGACACAGAATTTTACTTTTTTTAATGTAATTTCCCCAGAACTGGAATAAAAGCCTGTGGTCGTCAAGTAATGTTATAATTATAATGGAAGGTGTGTATATTTTGAACAGGGTCTGGGAGGGTAGGTCCTTGGGAGAATGGATTCAGAAAAGAATGGGTAAAAATCTGCAACTTGTTTTTAGTCGCTCTGGAATTACGTGAACCATTTGAGTTATGGTCTTGAGAAGTCAGCAATAAACTGCAGATGTCTTCTCGGCATGCAGGACAGTAAGGCATCAAAGGTGACAAGTGGAGAAGATTCTTAGAGTTCAAACCTATGTAGGACACAAGATTCTCCCTAACTTTAGCGAGGTTGGCCTCAAACCACACATAGCAAAAAATCTGGGATTTCAGGAGTACAGCAAGAAGGGATTTAAAGAAATGTTGCACTCGCAATGATATCTGCTCCTTGCAATAGGCAGGAGTTTCCAAGCTTGATGAAGTTTAAGAATTTATTTTGGAGAGGTATGAAAACAGCCTATTGAATTGATAGGGCCACAGTTCCCATTTAGCATAAGTTGTTCATAATGGTCAATGATATGGCATTTTCTGCATACGGTAATTGAGATACATTATGTAGGGCACTTGAAGGCCTAAGGAAATTAAAAATGACTTTCCTTTGGTTGAGGGGAGTTAAGCTGAAACTGCTCTGGTGTGTTGAATATGGGATGAGAGGACTGAGGGAAACTGCCTATGTGGGAATGCTTGTTCAGCTCTCCGTATATCTTTCATAAAGTTACTCAGTGCAGCAGAGATCTTTGAGTGAAAAAATTAAATTTTAAGTTAGGCTAGTTTTCAGGGGTATAGAATAGTTCTCTGGCCTTGTCTAAGCCACTGTGAACTTCGGTCAGATTGATGTTTTGCAGAACATATAACTTTCAAACAGGATGCCTTGGAATGTTTCTCCGTAGCTCAGTTGAGGAGAAAATTGGATTTGGGTCAGGCTTAATCTCTTGTCACTGGCCTAACTGTTTGTGTTTGGCAAAGTCAGAGTCAAATCAGTCGAATTGAACACCGAATATTTGGTGGGGCAATAGTTGAGGTAATCTACATTTACTGCTGCCTTGCTGGGAATCTTAGCAGGATATGGAGGAGGCAACGTGGTAGCAGTGGATTGAAGGGTCAATAGATACTTTTCTTTCATAATACCCTTGAATCTCCTGGGAAAGGTTGGGTCAGGATCTGGACTGCATTGTATTATGTTTTGTCTCTTGTTTTGCAATGTTACTAATATAGAAGATGAGGGGCTGGCCCATCTACATTATGTAAACAGAATTCAGAACATTGCCCGATGCATCTGCCATGAGAGAGTCCAACAATTCATGCGGGCCTCATGACACCCAGCAACAGGAGTTGTTCTTTTTGGGGGGTCCATGTGGCTAGAACCTGGCATGAAGATGTGAGAAATGCTCATTGTGCTCTTGAAGGGTAATATTGCGATGTATTATTTTAGGTTTAAGATGGACATAGAACAACGTTGAGGTTCATTGTTTCAGGACTGAGGACGTGCTGTGCTTAGGAGGAGTGTTGTCAAGGAAAAGTGAAGGTGTGGGATGAAAAGGTCTCCTCCTTTGGAGCTGGGCCAATGATATGGAGTGATATATCATTTAGAAATCAACAAGTGAGGAGAAGATTGTATCCAGTGCATGCTAGGCAACAACTGGAAACATTTGGGCAGTGGCAGGGTTGATGGAATATGGGCCAAAGAGGAAGTATGGGGGGTGGAGAGAATGCATGTTCTCTAACATTAGTGGAGTCATAAGACATTATCTGTTGCAGGTTACGCAATATATTATTCAGGCAGACTATTCAGTCCTAAGATGCGCAGTAGTAATATACATCTGCATAATGAAAAGACACAGATTGCGAAGACTCCGTTGTAAAAAGCACATTTCACACTCACAGGTTGTGCTTTACCAGGATCAACTGTAAAATACCAACTGTATGCGTTGGATACGCAGACCTTGGTGGTACAATAGAGTTATGTTTATGATTGACCTAGAGTTAGATGTTAAAATTAGGCTCTACCTTCGAGGAATTGGGCAGCGATTCTGTTGCCAAGATCTATGTATTATAAAAACCTGGGTACAAAGTCTGGAGGAAAAATGGGAGAGTTTGAGAGGAGGAAAGAAAAATGAAATAACATGTCATTGTAATGTGCAGAAAGATTTCAACTATGATCACCCAAATTCCAGGCCCAGAACCGCATCTGTGAAGTAGTGTGGCTCACTGGTTAGAGGCGGCAGACCCGAGAGCAGAGGACGGCCCGGGACCAGGGTTCGATTCCCGACGCGGCAGGTTTCCGGACCAGGGTCAGCGGACTCGATAATTCTCTCGCCTCGGTGCCCACTCTGATCAGCGATCACACTCGGCAACTCTGGGCACTAGCTTGCCTCATCTTCACTAACGGCCCCACCAGACCGCCGGGGATGCCTGGTCTCACCCTGGAGATACCCATTAAGGGACCATCTCTCAGGGAAGCCAGGAAGGGTTTCGCAGCGGTCGAAGCGCGGAGGTACCCCTTCGGGAGTGAGTCCTGCGCTATATAAGCACATAATTAATTAAATTAATTAATCTGTAATCATAAACTCTGAATTTTCCATAATAATGTAATGGCTACTGCTCCCTACAAGCTCCTTGCAGTAAAATCAAACACAGGACTTCATTATGAGTGCTCCAGGACTGGGGGATGCTTCAAACAGCAAATAAATACAGATAATTTACAGACACTGACTTTGCGTACCCCATCACATCAGATCAGATTTTCCCATATTCCGACCGTTTCTGCCGGTTCGCATACTTGCAGGTGTTTTCAGGCAAAATATGTACGTGGGATAACTGCACAGGTGGAGGTATTTGTTCAATCTGGAGATTATCGTAGTCCGGAGCGCATTTCTCCCTAGGAGTAGCTATCGAATTATGATTTGTAAAATGCATAATTGAGTGCAGTAACTCTAGAAATCTGACAGTAACATACTGCTTTATGCACAGGTTTAGGTAAATAGACTGACAGACCTTCGGAATAGATCAGTCCTCTAAAACTTGGATGATAACAAACCTTGCTATAACGAAATATCCTCTATTTGAAACATATTATATCACGTATTACTTTAGAATATGGTTTTCATGGGCACTTTATGAAATTCTCCCTTGCTGCTAAACATTTATTATTAGGTTAAAATATTCTGCCTCGACAAAGCAGATATGAATAGTTTAACTCAATCAAAAACCTTTATTGATCCATCTTAAATTGAACAAACAGGACGTACATCAATATGCAATTCGCATACCTGGACACCTTTGGCCATTACAGCCACAGAGGGGACCAGCATTATTCTTTTGAAATCTGGGGCAGAATACATGGTTTGCACCAGTGCCATTTTGCACCAGCGTTTCTTACTTACATTGTTTGAAGTGTTGGCAGTGAACTGGTATTAGCAATCTGAAACTCTTCACGGGCAAAAATGGCATTTACACAACTACGGAGGCAGTGATGTTTGTGCAGGTGTTTGTGTAGAATTGCACCAACGCGATTGTTTTTTTTTTTTAAACTAGACTAATGACATGACAATTTAGGTAATCTATATCATTTATGTTCAGCCCATCCGCCTCTGCTTTATTTCATCCCAATTTCAGAGTGATAGGCGTTTGATATTTCCAAAATGTTGTTCCCTGGGTTGTTTTCAGGATGTTGCATTTTTCCTTAACACAATGCAAGAGTTAATGCTTCAGACAGATTGTATTAATGTGCGCAATACTCTGAGTCTTACAGATGAATAATGGGTGCACCGATGAGGCGTCAGCAGAGGCGAGCACCCAGTTTGTGCCATCTGTGCATCTTGGAGAGGCTTGGAGGGTGATACATTGCAGCTGCCACTGAAATCAGCATTGGAAATTAGATCAAGGGAGACCCTGACCAATTCGTCTATGAATTGTTACTGTCACTTCCACATTTATTAATCTTCCCATTCCTTTTACATTTTAAGAGCATATTTCCATATTGTAAATGAAAAGCAACAATCATTTTTTACAAACATTTGTAATCTCTGTCAGATGACTATCGCTGCGAGATGACTGGAAATTCCCCATTTCTGCATTGCCACCCAGATTACTTTCCTTTTACTGGATACTATTTTTGATGGTTTTAGAACTCTGAGTATTTTACCCCTGATAGCCACAAGTACAGCCCCATGTGCTCCCCCATTAAACGTGGGTCCATTGGCTGATTCCTGATTGGCCCCTTTAACTTTGCCTGTAAGAACCCAGTATCTGGTGTAGACAGTGCAACCAGGGCCTGGAAGTTAAATACCACTTGTGAACTGCAGCACCTATTGTGCTTTCCAGTACAGTGTCAGTGCAAAAAGGGATTTGGGCCTACCCAATGCAGCCTGATTGCTACATTATAAAATCTGCAAAGCAACCTGTCCAGGTAAGGCACTTCTTTTTAAGTATTAGTGAGTCACCCCATAGTAGGCGTTTGAACCCACTAGGCAGGGTGCATGGAATTTAAAAGTGGGATAGGTAGAAAATAAATATTGACATGCTGCTACAATAATGAGGCCCAAAATGCAATATTCACTGTGGCAGCCAGCCTAGATGTTGGGAATTGAGTGCAGATTGAAATAATAATACTGCTAACACAGGAAAGGGACATGCTAGAAAAATAATTAAACCAGTATTTTTATTAGTTATTAAAATCTAATATATTAGGGAATTTGGATTTTTACTAAAAGTTAAGGAAACATAACTTTTAGAAAGTTACCCTTTATCCAACTGAGCTTTCAGAAGGCTACTTAGTGACAGGTCTGTTTGAGCCACTTGTATAACTGTGACACCCTTGAAATGGTGAAAACAGAAGACAGGACAATCCTTTTTATCCCATGTGTGGTTGCTGTAGGATCATATCTACATTCTACCAGATTTACCTCTCCAAGTGTTCCGGGGGGACAAGGCTGCTTTAAATAAGATTTTTAGTATTAGATGTGAGAGGACACTGGTGGTTACCACAGTGCACACCCCTACACACTCACAATTCTCAGAGCCCAAGCTTAAGGTGACTGAAGACTTTCACTAACCTGAAAATGCCCTGACACATAGCATTTTGCATTTGTTCAGTAAGGTAAACAGGAACTACTGTAAAAGTGGGTAGGATCTCCCTCAGAAACTTTTACCCCACTTCATTAGAGAGTGACTAGGGGTCACTCCCACTCACTAGCTAGTGCCAGGCAATAGTGTGGCACCGCATCAAATAACCTTCTGGACTTCTTGAAGAATTGAAGAGTACTGAAACTGCTGTCTTTGACCTGTGAAGAATTCTGAAAGACTGTACTCGCTCTACCAAGGGCAAAGAAGTAGAATTCAAGGTTCAGTTGGTTGACCTTCTCTGTAGATACAGGGACAGAAAAAACGTGCAAGAGGCCTTTTCCCTTCAATTCCCAGCGGACCAGTGGTAACTGGAAGTTGGGCTGGACATTGCTGGTGGCCTCTACCTGGCACTCTGAGATTCTTTAGGTCCCCCTACCACCCACCCCTGAGATTCTGGGGGGTGGGGCTTAGAGGTGTACTCCTGTAATTGCTTGGACATGAGAATGGGTTTGGGCTACTACTGCTCCAGAGCCATAGGGACCTACCACAAAAAGTACCTGACCGCTGTTCCACAGTGTCCGATTGAATTTCCGATTTATCCATCTGACAGGCTCCAGCAACTCCGTAAAAATGTTTGTGTTTGGGACGGGTATTAGAAACATTTTCAAGCAAAGACCTCAAAACTTTACAACCTTAGTGGTACCAACCTGTGGCAGGTATCTGACTGGCAGCTCCATGTTGGTGGCTACATTTTCAGACATGTCCCTTCGGGAGACAGATTTTTCTTTTAATAAAAAATGACAACATAGTTTTTTTGGGTTAGTAGTTCGATTTTTAGGGAACTTTCTGATTTCCAGACTTTGCACTTGGTGTATCTGACTTGGGCTTCATTGCAGTACTCCTCAAATTGCACTAAGGCAGCGGTCTACTCCGACCATTGACTACCATTGGCTCTTTTCACTTTTTGCCACTATTTTCACTTAAAATCTCTGGTCCCCTTTATTGGATTTTTGTTGTTTTGGTCTCATATTGATCATTACATCTTTCCATATGTTTGCAATTCTATTTTTGGGATTTTTATTGCTTGGCGTATTGACTTTATTTCTGTTTTGGTAGTGCAAAAATACCTACATATTGCTCTAAGTAAAGCATAAATGTTTTATCGCATGGGGAAAGTAGAATATTGGGCAGGGTCCCCACCTTCGAAGGGCCCCCCTCGGTAGGTGCTATTTCTCTCTCTCTTGCACCTATGTCTGTTTCTATATATCAAAATCTCTCCTTCCCTCTGCCTCTGACTGAATCTTCTTTCACATTGTCTTAAGCATTTTGGGGCCTTGGGAAAGACAAATATCTGTTTTCATTTAATCTAATTTTTGAAATCTTGTTCATATCTTGTAGGCTGGCATTAGCAGAAAATAGGTAGTAAAATCTAAAGGTATTCTGACCAGAAACCCCCAAAATATGTCTTACCTGGAGCCCCAAAAGCGCTTAAAATGACATTAAAGCTAAGCCTATCTGCACTGTGCCATGGCTCCCAAGAGGTTTAGTAAATGTAATGACTTTAAGGTTTCACTCTGGCAAGATTTGTGATTATTCCTTGAGGTGGGCAGTCACTCTCTCCTCTCCTAAAAGTAATCCAAATTCTGACACTGCAGCTACACAAAACAGCTAAATGAAAGAATTAACTATGGTAATGTTGCATGTTTTATGCCATTGATTAGTCTTCTGCAGAGAAAGAAAACATTTTTGCTAAAGTTTGATGAACAGCATTTATGATCTTACTACATAATATTTACAGTGAGTAAAATCTAAGTGTACACTAACTTCAGTAATGGAAATAATACATAAATCACAGGCACACAATGAAATATTGGAGAAATAGAAATGTTAAAAAGTTCTGCTTGTGGATGATAACATTTCACGCTGGTTCTGACAAAGGAGAGTTAGGCTCTTATTGTAGAAATAAAAAGAAAAATTAAAAAGGTTAAAAACCAATTGTACATGCACACTCATATAAATGCATAATGAAACCTTGTTCTGCAAGTCACATATTGAAATATCACTAGGATTAAACAAAAGCTAGTGTTAGGTAAAAGGTAATAGTGTGAAAGTCTACATGCATTTTGTCTTTTCAAGCTTTTTTTTAATACACTGCCAAAAGAATATTTTCAGCTCACAATCTAAAAAATAAGTAACAATTTATGATCTTATAAATGTCATAATTTTAATGATGCCCCATAACCAGACGCACTTATGCTATATCATCGCAAAGCCACTCGCAAGGATAGCGAAGTTTGTTTGTAGTACTATTTTTCTAGAATTAGAGCTATTTCTACAGTGAGTATCCCCTTCACATACAATTTCAGCTCATATACTAAAACTATGCAGATGATACACAAATAATTCTTAAACTGGAAACCTCTAAAGACATTGGAAAATCAAAAATGTTCAGTTGCCTCAGAGATGTTGATCAGTGGATAACACTGAACCACCTCAATTTGAATGCTTCCAAAACAGAAATACTCACATGTGGTGATTGGATACATTAGGACCCACTCTGCACCTGGTCTGATGATCTGGGACCACCTCTTAAAGTATTTAAGGAATGAAGAAACCTTGGAATTACCATAGACTCCAAATTCTCAATGAAATCCCAAGTAGACAATTTAGCAAACCCAGGCTTCATTCCAATGAAACCTCTGCAATGCATCTTCCTCACCTAGGATTTGCACCCGAGGTCCAAGCTACTATCTCGCTTGCCCTGTCTAAACTTGATTATGCCAATGGCCTCTACTACGGATCATCTTTAGCAACTACAATGATTTCTGAACCCTGTTGCCAGACTACTCCTACATGTAAAGCCACAAACCCACATGTACCCTGACTTGATTTACATTAGTCACCAGTTGCCAAAAGATCCACCTTCAAGCTGCTTTGTATCACCCACAAAGAATACATGGAACAGGACAACTTTATATCAGGAATAGAATCACTAAATACATACAACAAAGAAATCTCTGCTCAAGATTGCCACCTTGCTCAAAACCCCAGCATACAAAAAAAACAATATGGGTGGTACGTCTTTCTCTGTTCAAGCAGCCAAACTAGGGGATCCATTACCCTCAAACATTAGAGCCATGGAAACTATCTTTTCATCAGAAGACTACTAAATAGTTGTCTGTTTCCTACATGACCACCACACTGAAACCCAAATGTACAGCAAATGCTTGTGTTGTGTATATGTATAATTTGATTAAATGTAAATATTTAGATATGTGCATTTTTTTGTACAAAAAATACTACTTATGGTTTAAAAATATATAGATATTCTTTAGATCTGCTTAAAAATGTATACATTACTTATTGTTAAAAAGATATATGTATTTATAAAAATTGTTATGCTTAACATGTACATAGAGCACTGCACAGTTTTTATATAAGTTATTTGACTAGATGTGCTTATGGGTATCTATTTATTTTATCTATCACAGTATGTAAATATGATCATAGCAATTTTATCTATAAGTGCTCCACTTATTGATTGAAGAATAAAAATGAAATAAATATTAAAAATAAATTATAAAAATATACAAATAAGTTAACTTTTACATACAGCAACCGTTGAAAGTCTTAATTTCTAGCTATCTATCCATATGGGCCCATATGGAACTTTATGCAATACAATTTTATATCTGTTTAATATTATACTTATACCTGAATACCCTTTCTATGTATTTATGTATCTATATATTTATTACTTTACTCCTAAGAAAGAAAGAGCCTTCAAATCCCTCCAATGAACTACTCTATAACTCTCAATCAATATATCCTCTACCTCCCCCTTCTGACTCATCCTAAACCTCATCCTACTACTATGATCTCCCTAAGATCCTTTCTTAACTCTTCCCTCCTTGACTCATCCCAAACCTCATTCTACTACAATGATCTCCCATTTAATCTTTGCTAGACTCTTCCCTCCTGTATCCCTGCTTTGACTCATTCCAAACATTTACTACGATGTGCTACCTAATAACCCTGTCTAGACTGTTCCCACATCTATCCCTCCTTTCTTTAACTCATCCCAAACCTCATGCAATATGAATTCTCAACTAAACTATCTAGATTCTTCTCTTCTTTATCCCTCATTTATGCTATTCAATCAAACTAACAGACTCACATGTCCACAACTTATATTTCCCTATACTAACCCACCACTTATCCTTGGGTTACGGAGTAGCGTCCTACTTATTAAAGAGCGTTTCAATGCCTCATACGGGGTTGCGAGCGCTATATATATGTATATATATATATATACAATTACAAGTACTTTATGTTAAAAACACACTAGAAATATACTGAAAAAAACAAACGTTAATGTAACGTTATAGTTAGGAGAATATGTCAGTGGAAAAATTTAAGTTTTAGACTACAAATACACAGAAAATCACCAATTATAGTGACTATAACTTGTGTCCCCCCATTCACTGCTTATGACCTCACATATTATATAATTCATGACATGTTCTATGACATAATTTATGACTTCACTGATGACATCATCCAAGCTTCTTTTGTAGATAATGGTCTATAAACTAGTATGGCATTAGAGGCCTGAAAGTATGTATGAAATAGCTCAGAACAATATGAAGCATCATTAATGCAATCACAGATACAACTCCAGTCGGTGTAGAATACATGGGTTATGTGCAAAAGTAACCCTATACAATAAACTTCACGGGTTGGCTAATTCACATCAACAAATAACCACAGATATATTGGAAACCCTTATTGCATACGGTGTTCAATTTGTATCCAAATGTTCAGAGAAAGCCAAGTACCTCAAGGTTCTCAAAGTCTCATCCAAAATTAATAACCTACTACTGACAGCCTTTATCTGTATCAAACCTCAGTCATGGAACCAAGTTTGAGAAATGAAGATGATGGGAATAGAAAAGTGGGAACTGTAAACAAAGAGAGGGTGCACTTTGTACCAGACTGATTCCACATAGTGAAACTCTCATGGGAAATTCCACAAAGACTATAAAAAAGTATCTACTGAGAACAGTGTACACTCTAAGCAAAACCTGTTCAAAGAGACGCTATTTGCTTAAAATAATCAAGATCTGAACACGCTAAAGGTCAAACTGCCTGCAGAGATCATATTGTGCTGAAAACCTTACAGATACACCATCTTTTACAGTTAAACCAGCACAAGTACATAGGTTAGCACACAGTCTTCTATGTTTCATAGAAATTGCCATGCTGAGATGATCCTGTCTAATACCTCAAGGCTGCTTACAATAATTGGTATCTACTATGCAGAAACGTTGCCCTGTTGAAAACTTTTCTGTAGAGCCAAAAACTTGTGTGAAACATACTGGACAGAGCTTGTCAACTGTCGTCTGCACACAGAGTTACTCTACAATACAAAGATGTATAACATCTTTATATAATATAACCTGAACCAATCTAAGCACTGGATCACTAGCGCCGGGAAACCCTTTGTTGGGTAGCTGTTGCGCTATATAAATGAAATAAATTATAAATGAAATACATTAAATAACATGATCAATACCTCAACACATCTATGATGCATTAGAAGCACATTCATTTTCTAAACACTTACAACCAGTACCTGGAAACAGGCTGTACAAAATTAGGCAGAAAAGTTATACAGTAGCTACCTGCTAATACTCATTGGAAGATGCCATCAACAATGTCATTTAAGATGTCACGAGTGATGTCATAAATGATACCATGAGTGATGTAATATGTAAGTCCATAAACCGCATGGGAGTGGCACAAGTTATAGTTAGCTCTGCTAATTATGACTGGTGCACTTCTGTGTTTTATTTTAGTTCAAAGAGTTAATGTTCTCACTAACATATAATATAACATTGCATATATATATATATATATATATATATATATATATATATATATATATATATATATATATATATATATATATATATATATATATATATATATATATATATATATGCAATGTTATAGTATATGTATATATATATATATATATTCCATTCCACACTTTCCCCATTACACCGGCCCAGGGCGCTCTCATCATGTGGCATCCTGGGAGTTGAAGTCCTGGATTTACCCACGAACTTTAACAGGTGCGCAGCATTGTCTGAGGGGAGGGGCGCACCTACGCCAGTCATCTAGAGGCAGCAGGAGCTCACGAATATCACAAGACTTGCATAAGGTGTTTGGCACTGAAGAAGGCAGTCCTTGCCGAAATGCATCTGTCGCCACCTCAACTGCTGTCTGAACAATAAAATCTACCTTACCTGTTCCCCTCCGGGTCCTGCTTCGTTCTTGTTGGGAGGAAGTTTATTGTTATATATATATATATATATATATATATGGGATGCAATTGATGTCTTTACGGAGGCAATGAAAAAAGACCTGATAACTTACAGAAAATCGCAACCGTCAACTTCAATGAACAACATCACTGAATGTCAACGCCAAGCTCTGAGGGGCTTGATCAATGATGAATCCCTAGTGATCAAGCCCTCGGATAAGGGGGGCAACGTGGTCCTAATGAGCAGAGAGCAATATAGAACTGAAGCCCTGAGGCAACTTGCAGACAGAAATTTCTACAAGGAATGCACGAATGCAGTGTACCAAACAAGTATCACTAGATATGATGCACTAGTACAAAAATGGTACAATCACAACATGCTCGGGAAGGACGAAAATCTGTTTCTAAGGAACCACACCCCCATGTTACCCACTTTTTACCATCTCCCCAAACTACATAAAAACATGGAAAATTCCCCCGGCCGCCCAATAATATCTTCTATTGGCAGCTTGACTGAGAACATGTCACGTTTTGATGACAACATCCTGTTTCCCTTAGTGATCAAGCTAAAATCGTACATAAGGGATACGAAAGACTTCTTGACCAAGATCCAGGAACTAACATGGAACTCTGGATACCTGCTAATGGTTTTAGACATTACTTTTTAGACATTACTAGTCCTTACACCTGTATAGACCACAGGCAGGGTCTTGAAGCAATCACACATGCTCTGGGTCAACGCCAAATGAAGTATGCAAGCCACAATGAAACGGTGATAGAGTTCACAGAATTTTGCCTGACCAACAATATTTTCCTCTTTGAGGATCAGCTGTACATACAAACCTCAGGGACGGCGATGGGTACCTGCTTCGCTCCCAGCTACGCAAACTTGTTCGTCGGCTGGTGGGAGGAGCGGGTACCCAGGAGCTGCACAGTTGGTACAGACACAGGGCATGTAAAATGCTGGCATCATTATATTGACAATTTGTTTATCGTCTGGGATGGAGGGATAGATTCAGCAGAAGAATTTATCAGAACTCGCAACATCAATGACCTCAACCTGCATTTTTCAGGCTCGGTTAGTCCGGTGGCAGCTGAGTACCTAGACCTGAAGGTGTATATCGAGAGCAACCAACTTCATACCACCCTGTACAGAAAAGATACTGCTGGCAATTCGACACTTTGCCAGCAGTAGCCACCCCACCCAGCTAAAAAACAGCATTCCCTACGGAGAACTATTAAGAATCGGTAGGAACTGCTCAAAGGACTCCGATTTCGAGGCGGCCGCTTCGGAATGCTTAGCGAGATTCTCCATGAGGGGCTATGGTAACTCCTTACTGAAAAACACCTTGAAGAAGGTAAGGAAGATACAGATGAAAGATTATACAGATGAAACCAAATCTAAGTACAGAGAATCAGTGGCTAAATATAAAACTTTAATCTCCGAGGCAAAGAAAAAGTATTATTGTGATAGAATAGAAACAGCTAAAAACTCGAATAAATCACTGTACGAGACCACTAAACAGCTAGCTGGTCTCTCCGTCGATCTGACACCTCCCCCCTCCCAAGCTCTCTGTGACGCTCTGTCCAACTTTTTCTTCAGCAAAGTTGATGACATCTATCGGGTTTCCACCAACAATGCCAGTATCTCCCCTAGACCTTCAACCCACCATCAGGGTCCCACCTTTCTGCAGTTTAAAGAAGTCACCTGCTTGCAGGTACAGAACATCGTGTCGTCCATTAAATCGGGCTGGGCCCTAGACCCATGTCCCTTGAAGGTCCTACGTCCGATTATGGCAGCAGTTCTCCCGGCCATGACTGCAATTTGTAACTCCATGTTTTGTACAGGCATTTACCCAGAGACGCTAAAAAAGACCCTCATAAAACGTCTCCTCAAAAAACCCAACCTAGACAAGGAAGAAATTAAAAGTTATCGCCCAATTGCCAGTCTACCGCTTTTGGCGAAAATAGTAGAAAAAATCATGAATTCCCAACTTTCTTCCTTTATCGAGGAACATAAACTCCTGGATGAATCACAGTTCGGCTTCTGCCAATTCCACAGAACTGAGACCGCCCTGGTCAAAGCGGCAGATGACATTAGATCCATCCAGGATGCGGGAGGAACAGCTGTTCTGATCCTGTTGGACCTATCGGCTGCCTTCAACACGGTCGACCATGCCACCCTGGTCGACCGTGTCGAGAGCATAGGCATCCGAGGCAATGCTAAGAATCTTCTTGCCTCTTTCCTGGCAAACAGGTCCCAGGTCGTCACTGTCGGACCTTTTGAATCTCCCCCCCTGCCACTGCCATGCAGAGTTCCCCAAGGCTCATCCCTAAGTCCGACACTATTTAACATCTATGTGTCGGACCTTGCCAAAGTCATCAGGGCACACGGGATGAACATCACTTCCTACGCAGATGACACTCAACTGGTCCTTGCCGTCAAGAATGACGGGCTCAAAATAGCCAACAACTTCAATCAAGGCATGTTGGCAATTGGGAGCTGGATGGCTCAAAACTGCCTGAAATTAAACTCCGATAAATCGAAGGTTGTAATTTTTGGCAACTTATCCCCGGAGTGGTCCCCCCTTTGGTGGCCATCATCTATGGGCCAGCCCCCGGACTCGATACATGTCCACTAGTCTTTTGTTCTTAAACTGCAATTTAGTCAATTATGTTTGGCACAGTAAATCTATGCTTTTTGTTTATGCAAACATGCTGGTATTGAACATCAAGTATCTTTATTTTGCCGAATCCAACATTGCCACCCAAATAGCACAATGAACTAAACTGGTATAACTATCTTTTGGGATGGCAGGTTCGAGCCCCAAGCCCGTATATTTTATTATTTATAAATTTGGGTAATGAAGTGCCAATCTGTGATCAACAATTCTGAATTTCTTATTTAAATTGACTAGAAACTGTCCTGTATAATTTATTCATGCATGAATATGAAAAATCAAAAAAATCGAATTTGGTTATCATTTGAATATAAAAGGGACCTTGAGCTGAATATCAGTAGCAAACTTGACATGGTGAATAACATTTATGAACTGGTGTATTAATTGTATGTAAAACAGATGGATGAGGTATACAAATTCAAAGTATATTGTTTATTTTTATTGTCACGTGACACATTACTTTACTTTATTAACATTACTAAAACGCACATTCTTGCCCGTGAGGAAGGAGTAATCTTACTCCGAAACGCGTAGGTCGTTGTGCTCGCAATAAACTGCATCTTGAATTGAGGCCACGGCTCCTGTGTGGTTTCTTCCCGTGACTGGAGGAGGGAACCTGCCGGCGAAACTGTGTTAATATTGATGGGGGTGGCTACCCCTGCCGTGTGCCCGCCGAATCAGAGGCTCGGGGAACAGCCACAACTGTGTGTTCGTGTTATTGAAAAAAACCTTGCCCCCACGAAGACGCCACTTCTCTATCAAGCAACCGGAGGTGTGCCGAACCGGAGCGCACGGCGAACGAAGGGAAAAAGGGAAGCAGGGAGCTGCGTTCTCTTTACTCGGACTTTGCAGGTGAGCCGGGGAAACACACAGGTGTTCCACAAGGCGGCGATCGAACTCGTGGCAATCGGATTAACGCTGGGGTGATTAACAACCAGCCGGCGTTTTACACTTGCAGCCCAGAAAAGATCGGGATTTACGTGTTTGTAGAGAACCGTAATTATATCATGGCGGACACAAGAAACAGCAAAAGGAAAGCAGCAGCAAGTAAACTGTTTGATAAAACCACACACACAGACTCAGGTGGCGATAAAACAACAACCACTACTAATACTGTGATTAACAATAAAAAATTGTGGGATTCACTATGGAAAGTGCTTAAAAAAGAGCAATCCAAATGGTGGGAGGCCACACCCCTGCAACATTATGTGGAGTGTAACAGGGTGCCTCAGGGATTACGCATTTTCATCACTCCCACGCTCCAACAACCTGATCCTGAGCTTATTTCAGAATGGATGGACAATAATCACATTTTTTCAATGAATATGCTAAAAATACTAATTAAGTTTGCTGAAAAAGAAAGCATAAAAATGACACAAGAAAGTGAAGAAATAATTGCAAAGTTGAAGGAACTGTATGGTGAAGAAGAGTTCAACACTGAAATGGATAAAATGAACAAGCGACTTGAAAAACTTGAAGAGGAAATCAAAATGAAAAAATTATCAAAATTTGAAAGGGATTACATTGATTATAAGAAGGGTCAAATTTTAACCTTTGGAAAAAAGTTTGATAAATTAAGAGGCAAACAAATCGCTCAAAGTAATCCCAAGAGAAGCACAGAGCAAGGAGCAACCGGAGGAGAAGAACCCTCAAACTCAACTGGTCCAGTATCTGAAATAACAAAGCAAATTTTACAATGTGATACTGAAGCAACACCTGATATGCACAGTGATGATGCGGAAGTAGTAAAAGCACGTCTTTTGAGGGAGTACGAGCTGTTGGCCAAAGAAGGGTCAACCACAATGGCCCACAGCGACAGCCCGGTAAGAGGGCGTGGAAGAGGATTAAGAGGAGGCAAAAAACCAAACTACGCTATACAAACGGACAGCCCGGTGGGAACAAGAACGAGGGGCAAATTTGCCAAGAAAATATGAAGACCAAGACTGTGGTAAATCTTTATAATTACAAATTAAATGAAGATCAGTTAGATGTCTTAATGTTAGGCTTATCTTTTTGCCCTACCTCTAATTTTAACTATACTGAATCTAGAATTGACTTATTCCACTATGTATGCAAACTTAAACTCAAAAAGTGGTTCACCAGTAAATCCACTAAACCCCCTGTTGTGAGATCCATTGATCAACCGGCTCTCCAAATAGGGGATATAGAGACTTTACAGACAATGCATGAGTTGGCTGAAGTTGAGGGGTGGGTCGATGATCCCATTCTGAATGCAGCAAACAGCGATCTAAATTTGGATTTGATGGCAGTAACCCTCTTCAAACCGAAGTCGCTGTTTCTACCACAAATCAACTGTGAAGCAATTAACTGTTTTGAAAAAGGAATGGTCAAGGAACTGAAAAGACTAAAATTTTGCAAAGTGCATACCAGAAGTAACTTGAACAAAAATCAAAGAAAAGCACTTAATGAACTAGAATCTAATTGTGATTTTGTCATTAAACAAAGCGACAAAGGGGGCAACGTGGTTATCTGGCCCCTGGAAATGTATAGAGATGAGGGCAATGCTCAATTGTCAGATACTAGTAGATACTGCCTGTCAACTAGAACTGTATATGATCAAGCCATGATGAATGTATCTAATCATATTAACAAATGGAAAGATGATGGTTCTTATTTGACCTGCAAATATCCTAAATTGCCGGTTTTATATTTGCTTCCCAAATTACACAAAAATGCTCTGAGACCCCCCGGAAGGCCTATTGTTTCTTCCTGTGGAAGTGCCTTAGAAAAGACTTCAAAATATGTAGATTTTTTTCTACAGCCCTTGGTCTAGTCTCTTACGTCCTTTGTCCTTGATACGAGTGACTTTTTGAGACAGATAAATGACATTGAGTGGTCCCCTACTTACCTCATGCTAGGCTTAGATGTTAGCAGTCTATACACCAGCATTCCTCAAAAATTGGGTCTTGAAGCGTGTAAACATTTTTTCCGGACCAGATCATTGTGCTACCTTCACCACACTGAAATGTTGCTCAAAATGATTGATCTATGTTTGAGCAACAACTTTTTTCTTTTTTACAACAACATCTATAGGCAAATACAGGGGACGGCGATGGGAACCTGCTTCGCCCCCAGCTTTGCAGGCCTCTACCTCGGCTGGTGGGAGGAGCAGGTTGTCCAAAACATCAGACTATTTCAAGACCACGCCGTCCTCTGGCTGCGCTATATAGATGACATTTTCTGTGTATGGAGTGGCACAGAAATACAAGCCAACCAATTTGTAGAGATACTAAATGAAAATCAACTTAATCTCCAATTCACACACCAGATCAGCCCTGACTCCATGGAATTTCTCGATCTCAAACTTGAGATTAGAGATAATACCATTGAAAGCTCATTGTACAGAAAGACAACGGCTGGCAACAGCTTACTACACGCAGGCAGTTGCCACCCATGTAATTTGATACACAGCATACCATTCGGGGAACTATTACGTGCCCGAAGGAACTGTAGCACAATTGACAAATTTGAAAAAGAGAAAGCAATCATGAGTGCAAGGTTCCTAACACGAGGCTATAGCTCCAAAAATATCAAGAAGGCTATCACGAAAGTTGATGCCCTCGATCGTAGAGATCTTATATTTCCCAAAGTCGTTGACTCTCAAAGCAAACCAAAAGAGACTATAAGATTTATAACGACTTACAGTACACAAGCATGGGAAGTAAGAAAGAGCCTCAAGAAATTTTGGGAGGTCCTGAAAACTGACGATGATCTTAATGAACACATTGGAGATTACCCCTCTCTGACTTTTCGCAAACCGAAATCACTACATCATTATCTTTGCAATAATATGATCCAAACTCCCAAAAAAAGTAATGCAGTGAAAGGCTTCTTTACGTGCAATCAATGGAAGGCCTGCAAGTTTAGCACTAGTATCAAATCCCTTAAGTTTAACAACAATGAGGATCCATGGGTCATACAAAAACACCTCAATTGCAATACTGAATTTGCCATGTACACCCTGAAATGTCCATGTTCAAAATATTATATTGGCAGCACCATCCATAAAGGTAAAAAACAGGTGCTAGAACATTTTAGGGCCATAAACAAAAATGATAAATCTTACCCAGTGGCTCGCCACTTCCAAGAGCACCACAAAAGTAATGCCAATCTTGTGAAATTTGCCGTTATCGACTGCCTCCCCCCGAATGTGAGAGGAGGGAATAGATTGTTGGAGCTCAGGAAACTAGAGTCCAAGTTCATTGTGAGATTTAACACCATGGTGCCACATGGGTTAAATATGGACGAAGAATTGTCTGTGCATTTACATGGTGACTAAACAAGAAGTTAACCATTCATGTTTCTTGCTGCTTACTATTTCTGATTGCTGTTTTTTAGAATTTGTGTGTTTTTAAACTTTACAACCGCTGTAGAGATTTTAATAGAACTTTGTCTTTATTATCTTATCTGTTACAGATGCTATTACAAGAATAATTTTCCTTGGACTTCATCTATGATCAAGAATACTATAGCCCACTAGGGCATGATATGATTTGGTTCCAAACAGTCACGATGAATCGCACTTTGAGTTGACTATGCCCACTGGGGCAATACAGTTATATTGTGTTTTCTTATTAAGTATTCACGTAGGGTAAAAATAAATTACAAGCTCCATATGCCTAGCCAATATGTAGTGTGCAGGTATCCATTGTGTACCCTTACTGTGCTGTAGTAGATATTGCCTTATATACACTGCAAGGCTTTGGACACTGACAATGACAATTCCCCTACAGGGGTTCACAGGTTTGAGTCCTTTATTTGACTTGAATAATCTCAATGTGGTACTGCATTCATTGTGTAGATACATGTCCACTAGGACAATAATGTCTTTTGTTCTTAAACTGCAATTTAGTCAATTATGTTTGGCACAGTAAATCTATGCTTTTTGTTTATGCAAACATGCTGGTATTGAACATCAAGTATCTTTATTTTGCCGAATCCAACATTGCCACCCAAATAGCACAATGAACTAAACTGGTATAACTATCTTTTGGGATGGCAGGTTCGAGCCCCAAGCCCGTATATTTTATTATTTATAAATTTGGGTAATGAAGTGCCAATCTGTGATCAACAATTCTGAATTTCTTATTTAAATTGACTATAAACTGTCCTGTATAATTTATTCATGCATGAATATGAAAAATCAAAAAAATCGAATTTGGTTATCATTTGAATATAAAAGGGACCTTGAGCTGAATATCAGTAGCAAACTTGACATGGTGAATAACATTTATGAACTGGTGTATTAATTGTATGTAAAACAGATGGATGAGGTATACAAATTCAAAGTATATTGTTTATTTTTATTGTCACGTGACACATTACTTTACTTTATTAACATTACTAAAACGCACATTCTTGCCCGTGAGGAAGGAGTAATCTTACTCCGAAACGCGTAGGTCGTTGTGCTCGCAATAAACTGCATCTTGAATTGAGGCCACGGCTCCTGTGTGGTTTCTTCCCGTGACTGGAGGAGGGAACCTGCCGGCGAAACTGTGTTAATATTGATGGGGGTGGCTACCCCTGCCGTGTGCCCGCCGAATCAGAGGCTCGGGGAACAGCCACAACTGTGTGTTCGTGTTATTGAAAAAAACCTTGCCCCCACGAAGACGCCACTTCTCTATCAAGCAACCGGAGGTGTGCCGAACCGGAGCGCACGGCGAACGAAGGGAAAAAGGGAAGCAGGGAGCTGCGTTCTCTTTACTCGGACTTTGCAGGTGAGCCGGGGAAACACACAACGGGTGTTCCACAAGGCGGCGATCGAACTCGTGGCAATCGGATTAACGCTGGGGTGATTAACAACCAGCCGGCGTTTTACACTTGCAGCCCAGAAAAGATCGGGATTTACGTGTTTGTAGAGAACCGTAATTATATCATGGCGGACACAAGAAACAGCAAAAGGAAAGCAGCAGCAAGTAAACTGTTTGATAAAACCACACACACAGACTCAGGTGGCGATAAAACAACAACCACTACTAATACTGTGATTGACAAGAAAAAATTGTGGGATTCACTATGGAAAGTGCTTAAAAAAGAGCAATCCAAATGGTGGGAGGCCACACCCCTGCAACATTATGTGGAGTGTAACAGGGTGCCTCAGGGATTACGCATTTTCATCACTCCCACGCTCCAACAACCTGATCCTGAGCTTATTTCAGAATGGATGGACAATAATCACATTTTTTCAATGAATATGCTAAAAATACTAATTAAGTTTGCTGAAAAAGAAAGCATAAAAATGACACAAGAAAGTGAAGAAATAATTGCAAAGTTGAAGGAACTGTATGGTGAAGAAGAGTTCAACACTGAAATGGATAAAATGAACAAGCAACTTGAAAAACTTGAAGAGGAAATCAAAATGAAAAAATTATCAAAATTTGAAAGGGATTAAATTGATTATAAGAAGGGTCAAATTTTAACCTTTGCAAAAAAGTTTGATAAATTAAGAGGCAAACAAATCGCTCAAAGTAATCCCAAGAGAAGCACAGAGCAAGGAGCAACCGGAGGAGAAGAACCCTCAAACTCAACTGGTCCAGTATCTGAAATAACAAAGCAAATTTTACAATGTGATACTGAAGCAACACCTGATATGCACAGTGATGATGCGGAAGTAGTAAAAGCACGTCTTTTGAGGGAGTACGAGCTGTTGGCCAAAGAAGGGTCAACCACAATGGCCCACAGCGACAGCCCGGTAAGAGGGCGTGGAAGAGGATTAAGAGGAGGCAAAAAACCAAACTACGCTATACAAACGGACAGCCCGGTGGGAACAAGAACGAGGGGCAAATTTGCCAAGAAAATATGAAGACCAAGACTGTGGTAAATCTTTATAATTACAAATTAAATGAAGATCAGTTAGATGTCTTAATGTTAGGCTTATCTTTTTGCCCTACCTCTAATTTTAACTATACTGAATCTAGAATTGACTTATTCCACTATATATGCAAACTTAAACTCAAAAAGTGGTTCACCAGTAAATCCACTAAACCCCCTGTTGTGAGATCCATTGATCAACCGGCTCTCCAAATAGGGGATATAGAGACTTTACAGACAATGCATGAGTTGGCTGAAGTTGAGGGGTGGGTCGATGATCCCATTCTGAATGCAGCTAACAGCGATCTAACTTTGGATTTGATGGCAGTAACCCCCTTCAAACCGAAGTCGCTGTTTCTACCACAAATCAACTGTGAAGCAATTAACTGTTTTGAAAAAGGAATGGTCAAGGAACTGAAAAGACTAAAATTTTGCAAAGTGCATACCAGAAGTAACTTGAACAAAAATCAAAGAAAAGCACTTAATGAACTAGAATCTAATTGTGATTTTGTCATTAAACAAAGCGACAAAGGGGGCAACGTGGTTATCTGGCCCCTGGAAATGTACAGAGATGAGGGCAATGCTCAATTGTCAGATACTAGTAGATACTGCCTGTCAACTAGAACTGTATATGATCAAGCCATGATGAATGTATCTAATCATATTAACAAATGGAAAGATGATGGTTCTTATTTGACCTGCAAATATCCTAAATTGCCGGTTTCATATTTGCTTCCCAAATTACACAAAAATGCTCTGAGACCCCCCGGAAGGCCTATTGTTTCTTCCTGTGGAAGTGCCTTAGAAAAGACTTCAAAATATGTAGATTTTTTTCTACAGCCCTTGGTCTAGTCTCTTCCGTCCTTTGTCCTTGATACGAGTGACTTTTTGAGACAGATAAATGACATTGAGTGGTCCCCTACTTACCTCATGCTAGGCTTAGATGTTAGCAGTCTATACACCAGCATTCCTCAAAAATTGGGTCTTGAAGCGTGTAAACATTTTTTCCGGACCAGATCATTGTGCTACCTTCACCACACTGAAATGTTGCTCAAAATGATTGATCTATGTTTGAGCAACAACTTTTTTCTTTTTTACAACAACATCTATAGGCAAATACAGGGGACGGCGATGGGAACCTGCTTCGCCCCCAGCTTTGCAGGCCTCTACCTTGGCTGGTGGGAGGAGCAGGTTGTCCAAAACATCGGACTATTTCAAGACCACGCCGTCCTCTGGCTGCGCTATATAGATGACATTTTCTGTGTATGGAGTGGCACAGAAATACAAGCCAACCAATTTGTAGAGATACTAAATGAAAATCAACTTAATCTCCAATTCACACACCAGATCAGCCCTGACTCCATGGAATTTCTCGATCTCAAACTTGAGATTAGAGATAATACCATTGAAAGCTCATTGTACAGAAAGACAACGGCTGGCAACAGCTTACTACACGCAGGCAGTTGCCACCCATGTAATTTGATACACAGCATACCATTCGGGGAACTATTACGTGCCCGAAGGAACTGTAGCACAATTGACAAATTTGAAAAAGAGAAAGCAATCATGAGTGCAAGGTTCCTAACACGAGGCTATAGCTCCAAAAATATCAAGAAGGCTATCACGAAAGTTGATGCCCTCGATCGTAGAGATCTTATATTTCCCAAAGTCGTTGACTCTCAAAGCAAACCAAAAGAGACTATAAGATTTATAACGACTTACAGTACACAAGCATGGGAAGTAAGAAAGAGCCTCAAGAAATTTTGGGAGGTCCTGAAAACTGACGATGATCTTAATGAACACATTGGAGATTACCCCTCTCTGACTTTTCGCAAACCGAAATCACTACATCATTATCTTTGCAATAATATGATCCAAACTCCCAAAAAAAGTAATGCAGTGAAAGGCTTCTTTACGTGCAATCAATGGAAGGCCTGCAAGTTTAGCACTAGTATCAAATCCCTTAAGTTTAACAACAATGAGGATCCATGGGTCATACAAAAACACCTCAATTGCAATACTGAATTTGCCATGTACACCCTGAAATGTCCATGTTCAAAATATTATATTGGCAGCACCATCCATAAAGGTAAAAAACAGGTGCTAGAACATTTTAGGGCCATAAACAAAAATGATAAATCTTACCCAGTGGCTCGCCACTTCCAAGAGCACCACAAAAGTAATGCCAATCTTGTGAAATTTGCCGTTATCGACTGCCTCCCCCCGAATGTGAGAGGAGGGAATAGATTGTTGGAGCTCAGGAAACTAGAGTCCAAGTTCATTGTGAGATTTAACACCATGGTGCCACATGGGTTAAATATGGACGAAGAATTGTCTGTGCATTTACATGGTGACTAAACAAGAAGTTAACCATTCATGTTTCTTGCTGCTTACTATTTCTGATTGCTGTTTTTTAGAATTTGTGTGTTTTTAAACTTTACAACCGCTGTAGAGATTTTAATAGAACTTTGTCTTTATTATCTTATCTGTTACAGATGCTATTACAAGAATAATTTTCCTTGGACTTCATCTATGATCAAGAATACTATAGCCCACTAGGGCATGATATGATTTGGTTCCAAACAGTCACGATGAATCGCACTTTGAGTTGACTATGCCCACTGGGGCAATACAGTTATGTTGTGTTTTCTTATTAAGTATTCACGTAGGGTAAAAATAAATTACAAGCTCCATATGCCTAGCCAATATGTAGTGTGCAGGTATCCATTGTGTACCCTTACTGTGCTGTAGTAGATATTGCCTTATATACACTGCAAGGCTTTGGACACTGACAATGACAATTCCCCTACAGGGGTTCAGAGGTTTGAGTCCTTTATTTGACTTGAATAATCTCAATGTGGTACTGCATTCATTGTGTAGATATACATGTCCACTAGGACAATAATGTCTTTTGTTCTTAAACTGCAATTTAGTCAATTATGTTTGGCACAGTAAATCTATGCTTTTTGTTTATGCAAACATGCTGGTATTGAACATCAAGTATCTTTATTTTGCCGAATCCAACATTGCCACCCAAATAGCACAATGAACTAAACTGGTATAACTATCTTTTGGGATGGCAGGTTCGAGCCCCAAGCCCGTATATTTTATTATTTATAAATTTGGGTAATGAAGTGCCAATCTGTGATCAACAATTCTGAATTTTTAATTTAAATTGACTATAAACTGTCCTGTATAATTTATTCATGCATGAATATAAAAAATCGAAAAAATCGAATTTTGTTATGAGGTATACAAATTCAAAGTATATTGTTTATTTTTATTGTCACGTGACACATTACTTTACTTTATTAACATTACTGAAACGCACATTCTTGCCCGTGAGGAAGGAGTAATCTTACTCCGAAACGCGTAGGTCGTTGTGCTCGCAATAAACTGCGAAACTGTGTTAATATAAATATATATATATATATATATATATATATATATACAAACAGTCTGTAACCGGTGCGCTCCTTTCACGGGTGCCGGTGTCGAGGTCAGACCATACTGCGCAGTCATTTTTCAATCAAGGAAGGCCTCCGCACTCCAGAGGTCATTTTGATTTCAAGAACATTAGAAAAATACATCGAATTTGAATGCATTCTCAGAGGTCTGAGAATCTTCACACTGCCCAATCATCCAGATACGCGGCAGAAATGCTTGAAGAGTGGGAAAACAACAGCATGCAGTGTTCAAGAGACATGGTTCAACATCAACACAGGAGGACAATCGCGACACGAACATGGCAGAAAACCAGGGCTTATCTTTCTCAACTGAAGAAATAGACTCCATCATGAGTGATCTCAATGCTTTTGCTGACCCCAGTATTAGCAATACTATCTCACAGACATCGGAATGCGACAAACTCTCAGAACTAAAACGCAATCGCATTAGAACAATACTACATGGAACCATACTTAAAGAATATGTTACCAACACCATGGCCCCAAAAGGATTACTAGTGACTAATGCTCCCAGAATCTTCCTTGAGGATGAGGAATTCAGAAGGGACTGGGCACAAATAGCATGGCATTGCACGCACGACTGGATTATGCTCATTTTGAAAACGGCAATACGACTATCTGAAAAAATTCAGATTGAAATCCAAACCATAGAAGGCCAAATAAAGGCCACGATTACAGGATACAAAAAGAAATTAGATGAGATAAACAAAGAGAATAATGAATACAGAGAGAATCTCACACAACAAAAAGTATCAAAGTTTCAAAAAGATCTGAAAAAATGTTCTTTCGTTAAATCCTATCCATACTCGGACCCGGACTACAAGGCGACCACCACACAGGAACAAGACTCTGATGTCTCAAGCAACACTTCCCATAGTTCCAACAGCAGTGGAGGTTCCAACCCAAGCACACCACGACAGAAAAAGAGAGGGGGATACCAAGGAAACTACCAGTGGCCACAATATAACCACCTCCCCTTCCAAAATCCATATCAACAACCCCAACAATTCCCTATGTATGGTTGGCAACTACCATTTCAACAATATCCCTTCCAGCCTAATCAGTTCCGTCCTCCTTTTCAGAACAGAGGCAGGCGCGGGAGAGGCCGCAACAAACGGGGAAACACTGTCCACTGGGAAGAAGAAGAGATGGTGAGCAGCAACACCAGGAACAAAACCGCATCCAACAGAGCAGGCCCCAGCAACATGAGGACCTAGTGACAAACCTGTCGTCACACATCCTAACAGACACAGAGAAGAAAGTCCTCAACAAAGGACTGGGCTTTGTCCCCACAGCTAACTTGGACAAGTTCAAATTACACTGCGAACTAGCAGCCTTTTTCAGAAAACTGAAACTCAAAGCATTTTTTGAAAAAACAGACACGGATAACAATGAGGAAGTGCCAAACGAAACTGGACTAAGAACAAAATCCACTTTTGTCCCTCCACCACACACTATCCCAGTGGAAATAAATACATTTGAACAGGCGGTATTCAACGACATAGAATCCACCATTACCCCTACCCGATACCAGAACATCAGCAGAGCCGAGAAAAAGGCCCTATCGGACCTTAAAGGGGATGAAACCATCATCATCAAACCAGCAGACAAGGGCGGAGGCCTAGTAGTTATGAACCTAACAGACTACCAACAAGAATGCAAACGATTACTTGAGGATCGAAAAAACTATCTTCCTCTCACCAACGACCCCACAGATGACCTACGAAGAGAAATTGTGGATCTGGTTGAAGAAGCAGAGCATCTAGGTGACATCTCCAAACAAGAAGCGGATTACCTAACAAAAACAGAGGCAAAAATACCATATTTCTACGTGGTCCCAAAGATGCACAAGAACAGAATACCACCACCGGGTAGACCTATAGTATCTGGTATAGGCTCACTCCTTGAACCTCTGTCTAGGTTCTGTGACTATTTCTTAAAACCAATTGTGCAAGGAACCACCACCTACTTAAAAGACACTAAAAGCCTCCTAACACTTCTGGAAACCATCAAAATGGATGATGATATGATCTTGGTTAGCTTTGATATAGAAAGCCTTTATACCAACATCCCTCAGGATGCCACCATCAACGTTCTAAAAGAAACCCTAGAACAAACCACATGGGAACACAGAACACCAAAGGAATTCATTATTAAGTGTGCGACCTTGGCCCTTAAAAGAAATTTCTTTGAGTTTGAAGGGTCCCTATATTTACAAATAGGGGGCACATCTATGGGCAGCGTTTTCGCGCCGAGCATAGCAGGATTGTATGTATTTGACTTCGAGAAAAAGTACATCCTCTCACCCACCAACCCATACCTGGAAAACATCATATTCTGGCGCAGATATATTGATGATGTGCTAGCAATCTGGAAGGGCCCACAAGAAATTTTAACAACATTTATAACTTGGCTCAATACTTGCGATCAACACCTTCACTTTACCCACAACGTGGACAAGAATTAAATGGTCTTCCTAGACATTGAGATCAAAAGAGAACAAAAAGTTTTGACTACCAAAACACACTTCAAGCCCACAGCTAAAAACAACCTCTTAAGATTTGAGAGCTTTCATCCACGACCACTGAGGGAAAACCTTCCCTATGGCCAATACTTAAGATTACGTAGGAACTGCAGCAAACTCACAGACTACAAAGAACAGACTGAAGACCTGACGGGGAAACTAATACAACGTGGCTACCCAACAAAGATCACAAAGAAATGCCAAAAACGAGCCAGAAACCAACCGCGCCAAGCACTTTTGGAAGAGACAACAAAAAATAATGACAACATACCCCTAACCTGTGTGACTACATACAATGTGATTTCCAATGAAGTTAGCAAAAGCATCAGGAAGCACTGGTCAATAGTCAACTCTGGAACCTTCAACTGGGAAAAACCTCTTTTCTCATATAAAAAAGCGCCAAGTCTGAAAAACACCTTGGTCAACACAAGACCCAGAAAAAACACTAACTCCAATGACCTAACCTTAACACAGATATGGGGTCTCCCGCCAGTAACTGGACATTCACGATGTGGGGATTGTGGTGTTTGTCACCTGACAGAAAACACCAAGACAATAGTCTTGGAACCTGGAAAAACATGGGAGCAGAGATCCCACACCAACTGCAACAGTAATAATGTCATCTACCTTATCACCTGCACCTGTGGAAAACCCTACGTGGGCATGACGACACGCAAAATCAAACAACGCATTTGCGAACACAGAAGCACCATAAGATGCAAAAAGAATATGACCAAACTCACGGATCACTTTTTAACCGCCCATCACACCACCAATGACATGAGGTGGACAGTCATTGAACAGTTGCAACCAGGCCCCAATATCCAAGCCCGTCTATTCGAAAAAGAACAGAGATGGATATATAGACTTTCCACTCATAAACAGGGTCTTAATGACAATATCCCGTGGAACTCTGTATTAAAATAGCATCACTGTCTGCTAACACCCACACCACTCAGCAAGCCCCGCCGCGCATACAAACGATATGCATTTAACATCTATGGCCTATAATTCTTTACCACGCATGCGCAGCATTCCTTGCGTCCATGACAACCCGCTACCATTACAGACCCCCGCAGCGTAGCACACTGTACATCGACTAACTTTAAACACAGGGGTCCTTGTGACTTTTTTCCCCCTTTGGATCCCCTTACTCAAATAGAACCAGTGTTTTGGTATGTTTTCCCTATACGTTGTTTTCATCCAGCACATTTGCGCAGCAACCCACTTCCTATTCTACCGCGTATGCGCAGCATTGAACGATCTCCATGCCAACCCACTCCCTCACGGGCCTCCGTACCGGCCACGTGACCTATCCCGGAAGTATGCTAGCAGTTATACTCACACCGCGTTCGCCCATTCATTGTAACCGAGCGGCGGAAGGTAGACGTAGGTGATCAGCCTTTCTTCATGACTACCAACTGTAAGTAAGCTTTCCCTCCATACAGGACCCACCCATGGCCTGACCACACGAGCCAGTACGTAGGCGAGCTTCCATATACTTACTATTGTGATATATGCCTTTCCACATAGAATATGTTGCTACGAGTGAAGCACCTACCCCCTGCTCGCTGAAGTCCAACTAGAGTATTACTCCAGTAAGCCCCCTTTCTGACATGTCACGTTCCGTGACTAACTCCGTGTTATATGTTTGTGTGAGTCCAGTTTGTCTTTTGTGTACACCACTTATCCTTATTAGGAGATCTTTGAGCCCACATGCAATGCAAGGCAACCATCTGGCGTAGTGCAATTCACGCCGATAAAGATATGAGCACTAAAGTCCAGTGACCTCAATTTTACGCCGTGGCATGCTTTTTCAGGCACGCACAAAGGACGCCAAATAATTTTTTACCTGTTGAATGACCTTAGGTATACCATGCTGAAGCGTACACTCTCACGTTATGAGCACGCTCCCACCCCATAAGTAGACACGTCCTCTACTCATGAAGGCACTTTTCCCATTCACCACCGTGGAAAGCAAGTATAACTGCACGTATTTTGCACCTAATTTCTGCACTTCGTTGCAGGATAGTAATCACTTCCTTTGCTTTTCTTTCTTCCTTAGGTTTTTATTGGCACCCTACATTCTAGGAGTGTCTTCCCAGAGGAACATTTTTTCTTCAGGATGACCAAGGATTTAGGACAGGGTGCGTCTTTTAGGGGACCCACACCTCCCACTTCCTTGTTTTGGTCCTGAAGAATACCGGGGATCACCCCATATGGTAGAAACATGTTGACCAACACATAACAGAGATACGTAGGTCGTAACTCCCCTCCCAGTATCTCACTTTACTTTTTAATATTGTCCAGTTACCTTTTTATTCAAATCTATACAAAGTATTAACCAGGACAATTTTAACACTCACACTTTTTTTGTCTGCAACCCACACCTCACTACCTGCTCCACTGTAACTCAGGTGTTGAAGCACACCCAAGTGACGCTAGGCCACTTGGGTGGGCCCCGATGATGAAGCAAGTCACCACTAGGTGGTGAGTGAGGGGTTTACTAACAAAGGAACAGTGATTCCAAGTCTGGAAAAGCCTTCATCTCCCTCATCGGGTAATACTCCTCCATTTGTTCTTTATAAACAAGAGACATGGTTCTCATAATCATCAAATGCGCCCAAAAAATTGTAGAAGAGACCAATAAGGAAATAAAATCATTGGAAGAACAGATACTAGCCTTGAAACAAGAGGAGGAAAGCAACAAACTACGAAAAGAGATGGATAAAGACCTGGATAAATATGAGGGGGAAGCTGAATTGCGAAAACAAAGAAAATTCAAGCGCGACGAACAAGATAATGAAACAGGATCGATCCTAACATTTGCAAATGCTTTGAAGACTTATAAAAACAGTTACATGCAGGAAAATTGACACTCACAGGACCTGGGAACATGCCAATGAGTGAATCAGAGTTGGGTCTCAGTGAAGAAGAACAAACATCAAGAGTTGGCGGCCGTACCATTTTTTTAGACAAAATGAGGCTGATTTACCTGGATCAGAGCACACCCAGAGAACAAGGAAGAGGACGAGGTCGTGGAAGAGGAAGAGAGAACAGCCAAACAATGGCAGAAAACAAAGGTGAAAAAATACAAAGAGGGAAAGGGAAAGTCAAGGGGTTACCCTCTGCGCAACAGAATGGCAAGAAAATAACCGAAACAAAGAAGCAACAAAAAGAAAATCCATTAATCAATCTCTCTGAACACATACTAACCAAGGTAGAAACAAACATCCTCAACAAGGGCTTAACATTCTGCCCAGAACAACACCACAATCATGTGGAAACTAGAATCGACCTATATAAATACACCAGGTAATTAAAACTAAAGAACTTTTTTGCAAAATGGAATCGTACAGCGGAGCAAGACCAACAAACAATCCAACCAAGAGAGACCACCTTGGCTATTGAAGGTACCGCTAATCTGAAAATTACATACGATTTTGCACTCAATCAAAATGACGATGAGATGACAGTGACACAGATATTAGAGGATCTTGAAAAAGAAACCGGGAAACACACGGGATCTGGTTTGACGCCTAAATCCAAATTCTGTCCATTTCTCAGTTTAGGAAATAGGATTGATCAATTTCATGATCTGGTGGTAAAGGAACTGGAAAAAATGGAAAACTGTATAATAAAAAAAGTGAAAATGTGACAAAACAGGAACGCCTGGCATTAGAACATCTGATGAAAAATTAAAGAAATAACGATACAACCTGCGGACAAAGGGGGAAAGGTGGTGATTTTAAACACAACAGATTATATAGACAAAGCTATGAAACAATTAGGACAATAACAGAACTACATTCAACTGTCCTCAGATCCCATAAACAAACTAACATTTGACGTAGAAGGAAAGATCCACACATGGAAAAACAATGGCCTCTTAAATGATGAGGAAGCTCTATTTTTATTTAATGACAGTCCTGTGATTCCCACGATATATTTCTTACCTAAATGCCATAAAACTCTTATCAACGCGCCAGGAAGACCTATAGTATCCAGCTGCCAATCTCTATATGAAAACATCTCCGTTTATGTGGATAAATATCTTGCACCTATAGTACCGAACCTAAGCTCCTACATCAAGGGTACAGGCGGTTTTTTAAAGACATTGTCTAATGTGGGCTTGCAAAAAGGGTTCCAACAAGTGACCATTGATGTAGTATCTTTGTATACTTCTATTGATCATGAAATTGGACTCAAAGCGGTTGAATACTTTTTGCGACAGATAAGTATTAAAGAAATAAAACAAATGAAAATGCTCATGGAAATGGTGGAACTATGCCTAAAAAACAAAAATGTTCTCTTGAATCGGAAAATCTATCATCAAAAACCTGGTACTGCCATGGGAATATCTTTTTCACCTAGTTACGCCAACCTCACCATGGTATGGTGGGAAAAATTTGAGGCATGGAAAGAGGAAAATGAAGAACATACAGCAAAGATAGAACTATGGCTAAGATACATTGACAATCTCGTTTTGATCTGGAACGGCAGTCCAACCGAATTCAAAAATACTTTGACATCTTAAACAAACGATGTTAGCCTAAAATTTTCTTATAACATCAGTTCCAAATCAATTCAGTATCTAGATGTTCAAGTAAATATAGAGAATGGGCAAATACAAACAAAAGTGTATCGCAAGCCTACAACCACAAACAGCATACTTCACGGCAAAAGTTTCCATCCTGCCAATCTAATAAATAGCATCCCATATGGGGAGTTTATAAGAATGAGAAGGAACTGCTTCACAAACGATATGGCTGAAAAGAACTTTGAGGAAAGTGAAAAGCGATTCATGACAAGAGGATACAGACACACAGATATGCAACAAGGTTTAATACGGGCAAAAACAGTCTCTCTGGAAGAAACTCTAATCAACAAAAAGAAAAAAAAATGATAATACAACAAGGTTACTTTTAACCCACTGTAAAGAGTGCATCAAGGATTTCAAAGGTAGAACATTCAACATTACTGAGAGAATAACCTGTGAGACATCATATATCGTATATATGATCTAAGGTATTTGTTGATTGCGCTATATTGGGAGAACTATCTGTCCCCTCCGGAAGCGAATGTTAGAACACCTTAGAGCCATCCACAACAAAGACATAAACTATGTGATATCGAAACATCTCCATACACAACACAAGACAAACTGGGAAAACATCTGATACTTTGGAATCACAACTCTTCCAATACAGGAGAAGTGTGGCTCACCGGTTAGAGACGGCAGACCCAGAAGCAGAGGTCGGACCGGGACCAGGGTTCAATCTTTCACTAACTGTAACACCAGCAATATCATTTATGCAATAATGTGCCCCTGCCCGAAAATGTATGTGGGGCAAACCACCCACAAAGCCAAGAAACGCATCTGCCAACATAGGAGCCGCATCAGATGTGGAACCCCTAATGCTCCTCTGGTTGAACATTTTTCAGAACTAAACCACACTGCGGATGACATTCAATGGACAATCCTAAAAGCTATCAAGTTGCCACAAAGAGGAGGAAACCTGTCTCAACTCCTGAGCCGAGAGGAACTGAAGTCCATAATCCGGTTTAACACCATCCAGACTGGATTAAATAGAAGTGAGGACTGGACAAATCTTTTATAGCTGGAACACGTGTCATAGACATTGCTTCTTTCAAATCATGCAAAGATGTGTCACCTAGCTGAACAGTGACCACTGCAGTATGCCCTCAACCACATTGGCGCAGAGCCAATTATATGACCTATATGTTTAATGTAACTTGTCACCATCACACTATAATCACTTGAATCACTTGCGCTATACTCCTTAGTCTCCTCTGGATACAGGTTGTAGTGTAGTTCCTATATTCCCAATAGGCTCTGCGCATTGGAATAATATATTCAGCAGTGTAGACGTAGGATTGAGGTCGACCAGGTCTCTACTGACTATATTAGACTTAAGGTTTGCCAGCTAGCTCAGAGGTCACTAGAAACTTTCTCGAATAAACGAGGAGGAGTTTAACCTCCCTGGATAGACAAGAAGGGATTAGCTTCCGACAACCATATAACATGACAACTTTGCTCCCTCAGAATAAGAGTGTATCTCTAGCGTCGTGTGAAAACAATAGACAGCTATTTCACTCAGTCAAATGTGCGTACTTAGTTTCACCAGAGTGCAGAGAAAAGAGAGACGGGCTTTTTCAATAAAAAGGTATCATTTATTGAGCAGTCTTCTTTCTCATGCAAGAGAAATAAATTGCCCTAATTACAATACTTAATGTAAAGTAAAGTGCGTACAGTAAAAAGAGTATTATGAAATAATACTCTAAAAGCATTGATATGGTTTCTTAGCCATAAGATACTTTAAAATGGATGAAATATATACATACGTATATACATTGACTAACGTACTCAACTGGAGCTTCTAAATACGCCTACCCTGGTGTACCTGACCTAAGCCTAATACGTGGGAAGAAGTAAGTAAGTAGCAGTTTAAGTTAAGTTGGATTTGCCAAGAATCTGACTCAAGAATTCTCTTTAAGGATTTAGTCAGTTCCGTACCTGGGTAATAAAATGCAGGAGGTCTGGTATCTCTCTTTCAGGACTCGATATCCCAGCAGCCCGCGAAGGCGGCTGAGAACACCGGAGCTGGATTTTTCGGCAGGAGAAAAAGACAGCATCTCTCTCAGTGCGTCAAAGAGGAGGGGTAGCGTCCGTGGGCTCCCGCATCAGCTGGCTCCAAAACCACCACCGTGTGTTTGCTTAAGGCAACGTTGGTATATTTATACCTGAAAGGTGCCGAGTTTGACGTAAGGTTTGGACATAAAACGTCAATAAAGATGTCACTAAGAACTGACTGTTCCTTTAGTGTTCGCAGGAGTTCAACGACAAATCAAAACAAAAGCAAATGGGGATTTCCCAGGTTGCTGGAGGTTTGGTGTGTCGAAAGAACTCGTTGTGCTTTCTAGGAATCCAAGGAAGTAGCTTCTACCGTGTTTTGGACTGCAAGGGCTATTTACTTAAAAATGGATCTGATTCTTATGCCATTATAGGGATATTATTGATTATAGCCGTACAAGGGCATAAAATAGCAATATTGTTTCAGTTCCTAGATAAAACACAATAAGGTTTTTAAGGCACTTAACCACTGTTATAATTGCAATTCATTGATTGCCCCCTATTGCAACCTGTTGATTGCTCCAACAGACTGGTTGTCCCGAGGGAAATGTTTTAATTAAGTCAGTAACATCTCCTCAAAAGAATTAACTAAAACTCAAATAATAACACTCAACAAAGGCACTACATTTGTCCCTACATACAGATCTAATCTACCAGAAACCGAGATAGCTATGTTCAAATTTTTCCGGAACTTGAAATTAAGATACTTCTTTAAGGAAACTCAAAGTTCTACAGATGTTACCAGCAAAGAATTCAAACCAAAAAGCACATTCTGTGCACCTACGACTCATAAAACCATCGAAGCTTATGAAAGAACAGTCCTTAGTGAACTTCAACAAATTAAATTCGCAAAACCTAAAAGAATGAACTTGACACCACATGAATGGAACACACTGAAAAATCTAAGCCAGGACAAAGAACTCACGTTTCAACGTGCAGATAAAGGCGGCGCTCTGATAGTAATGGATACGAACTTTTTTATTCAAAGCGTAAATACTCACGTTCAAGACTTGAATACCTACATACCACTAGACTCAGACCCAACCAATGAATACAAGAAAATACTACAACAGATCATTGACCATGCACTAGATATGAAATGGATCGGGAAGAAATAACACCAATTTTTCATAACAAATTATCCTAGACGGCCAAAACTTTATATGCTACCCAAAATCCATAAGGACAGCAAAAACCCACCTTTCAGACCCATCGTCCCTGCCTGTGGTTCAATCTCCGAACCTATTGGTCAATATATTGATTGGTACCTTCAACCCATTGTACAAAAAGGACAAACATACATCAAAGACACTACGACCTTCTTGCAACTGCTTAAAGAAATATCCTTATCGTCAAGTGCAGATTACTGGCTATGCACGATAGATGTAACCTCTTTATACACTTCTATCCCCCACAACGAAGGTCTCGAAGCTCTAGAATGGAGTTTACTAAATGAGGATATTGAAGACACCCAAAAGATATTTCTACTTGAATTGATGCAATTTGCCCTTTTCCATAGTTATTTTGAATGGCAAGGCCATTTTAACAACCAATGCAATGGAACATCGATGGGCTTTGGGGGGGCCCCCTCATATGCCCTCATCTATATGTCTAAATTTGAATCTGATTTCATTTTGAACAATCCCAACTGGCAAAACAACCTGATTATATTTAAACGATTCATCGATGACATTTTTATCTTATGGAAAGGTGACAAAGTCAATTTGGAAAACAACATTGCTATAATGAACACACACATTGAAAGAATCAAGTTTACCCATACCATCAACCATGACTCCATAGTATTTCTGGATGTCAAAGTAAACATAAAAGACTTCAAATTCACAACTCAGGTTCACATTAAACCCACTGACAGAAATTCAAGTCTGTTATATCAGAGCTTCCATCCGGATACACTCAAGAAACACTTCCCCACATCGCAATTGATCAGACTAAAAAGAATAACATCTGAACCAGTTCAACTTGAGCTTACTATCAAAGAACAAATCATAAAATACCAACAAAGAGGCTATCCCCAGGATGTGCTTGAAGAATCTATGAAAAGAGTTCGTACTATGTCAAGAGAAAAACTTCTTACATCTAAAAGTTCAATTTCTGAAAAGAAAACAGTATGCGTTTTAAAATACTCCACAGAAGCTTCAAAAATCAAAAGAATAATGAACAAACATTGGAGTCTCATCAAGATGGAACCTGACCTCAAAGACTTATACAGTGAGCGCATTACTTTTGCTTTTGAAAGATCTAAAAATTTGAAAGAAATTCTAACAACTAAAAAAACTCAAATAATCGACTACAAAGGAATGTCAAAATGTGCAAATTGCATACATTGCAACAACGTTATGACCGACAATAAGTTCACGCACCCTACTAAAGGATATGACATAGAGCTACGACACAACAGCACTTGTGATAGCAAAAACAGCATATATGCCATAAAATGCCCATGTGGCAAAACTTACGTGGGTCAAACTGAGAGAAAGATCAAGGTACGAATAACAGAGCATAAGAGCAATATTCGTGCACAAAATATGAAATATACTATAGCCACTCAATGGCTGGAAGCGAAACATCAGATTTCTCAACTCAGGTTTACAATCTTGGAGATAATTCCACAACGCAGCGACATGGGCCCTACCAAACAGAGACTCAGAGCAGAATTTTTTTGGATAAAAAAATTAAATACCCTACAGCCGATAGGAATGAATGATCGTATTGAATATTCATGTTTTCTTTAATCAGCTCGTCATAAGGTCTATTCCCCCGTGTTTTAATCAATACCATCAGACCATTAATATTAAGCTACCTTGTTGATAAAACACTTCTTGCTAATACGCTAATATATGTATAGTTTACTTTGGACACTTCGGATTCAATAATGAGAATTTTCATTTTCATGTTCCTGTTACCACACAGCATTGATGTAGATAGACCTTTATTTTCATCATAATTGGCCTAATAATCTTTACCATTTCTCATTAATTCTATCCAGTCACACTGGTTGGCACACATCTTCACTTTACATTTCCCCCGGTTGAACTTTTTTAGAACTGTCTGAACACACATAGTAAATCTTTGACTTCCATTGAAGCCAACACACCCCCTTCACGTGACCTCGCAACGATGCTTACACCTATTATGTTTACACCCATATGATACATCGCAACCCACACGCATAGTATTTTTTCGACTTCTATTGAAGCCAGCGTACTCTCATCACGTGACCTGGGAACCTTTAGTTTAAACTTCGCGGCTTCCGCAAACATTCACCAGCGGTCACATCTACACGGCGCGAACCGGCAATACTCCAAGTAAGTTTCTCGTACGCATGGCATTTTTCTAAACCCCAGACTCTTTCCATGTAGTGCCATTCTGCGTTCACGTTTTCTGTCGTGAACGGACACCTTCTTGCTTCGGCCACGTTTGATAATCATTTAAACCCCGACCCTCTATCACGTATTCCTTCATCATAGCTCCACTTCAGTTATCATGCTCAAAATAGCTAATCATGTCAACCTTGTAAGATCGATTTTGAGAATTTAGAAATGTTTTGCAAACAATATGTAATGCATTATTTTTTCGTTTACCATGTATGTATATTGTTTAACTGGGAAGCATGCTAAGGTCCTGTATTATTTCATTTTTCAGGCCCCTGAGGAAGGGTCACTCTTCGACCCGAAATGCATTGGGCGGATGAGTAATGTTTAAAAATTGGATGTAAAGGAATTTCATTAACCCTTATGGAATAAAAATAAGGAATGAAATGATCAACTAAAATAAAGAAGAATACATATATATAACAAGATTACTTTGTTTTTACTACATTGGAAAATCACAAACATGTGAAGAAGCCTTCAAGCTTCAAGTATAATTGTGCGCACGTTTATGTGAAAGGTACCCAACCTCCACGCATAGTTCCTTAATTAAGTCACCCTCACTTGCGCCGCTTTATCTCATTAGTTCACCCTCTCAAACCCACCACCCCACTCACGCAATCGAGCTGTTAGCGTTCTCCTCTGTCCAATTCCCCACCACCGGTCCACTCTAAGATGGCCGACACACAGCCCGAAGTCTCCCTGGGCCCTCCACACGCCCTGATCACACGGTACGGGTCACATGACCGCGTAGCCTTAACCCAAGATGGTGCGCCTTAACCCCCAGCAGCAGACTCTAAGCGGAAGCGCCAGTGGACCCACAACGCGGTTCACCGTTCCACAGACATCGTTCTACTAATCAGTAAGTTTTTAGCCCATAGGATTGCCGATTCCCTCCCTGCCTAGCTAGCCGTGTACTAAACCATGTTCCCCCTCCTCAGCGGATCGTAATAACCATCGACCGCTCCTCTACCCAAAGGCCAGTCTGCTGACCCACATTGAATATAGACATCGATCCTTGAATCGGTAAGTCGTCAGATCACAGGCTTGCCGATTCCCTGCCCAGCAAGCAGTCCATTAAACCCACTAATTCTTTTTTCTAGCGGATCACAATTGAACCTCTTGATCGCGTTCTCAACCTTGAGGCGATCAGGCCCGCGCTCCCTCCGTGGCTGTAACACCGTGTCAACATTGACAATTGTACGCACGGTATGCTTTAATTAAGCCCATAGACCACCTGCCCATTTATGGCCGCAACAGTCTCCCTAACCCTTCATTTCATTTTTAGCGCCAGCGTTAATTCACGCCAAGCCTCCTCAGCTCGCACTGAGAATCCGGACAACTCGGTTACCTCCTACCTTCGCAGAGGTAAGCGGCGGCCTCTTGCCACCCGCCCCAACTCTCACCTAGGCTAGTTCGTGCCCAACCAGCGACAACCTCTAACCACCTTGACCCACTTCGCAGGTTCCTGCTGCACGCCACAGTCAGATGCCACCACCAGACCGCAAAGCTGCACACCAGTGCCATACCTAGCACATTGTCACGCTGGTCTCCTCCTCACCTCCACAGAGGACCCAGTTAGTCACAATTAAGGTTTATCTTAAATTTGTCCGCCAACACCGATAAATACACCAAGCACCACTATACTGCTGTTTCGAGAATTGTAAGTAACTAGTGTGGCCTAATTGTCTTCCCCCGAATTCCCTTGGAAGCCACTTGCATTATTAGAGAATGTATACCTCGAACTAGACCACCCACGCAGATAATTGCAACAAGCACCAGGGCTTTATTTTATTTTATTTTATTTATTTTATTTAATTCAAGTAACACGCCGGTTGACAACACCACCTCACTGCGATTCCGAATTTTGAAAGTACCAAATGTGGCTCAGTTGACCTCTCCCTATTGCCCCAGAAAGCAACCAAATTTGCATTGTTTCTCTGTTTTGTTTCCCTGTTATCCTCCCCAACAGGCATATATACTGTTAAACCAGGCAATATATTGTTAAGTCCTGAAGATGATCCCTTTGTAAATTGAGCACGGGATCGAAACGTCGACTCCTTTTAGTAGTCATACAGTTCCTTATTGTATACTATTGCTTGTATGTGCTACTCTGGGAAACACTGACAATCGTGATTTAAAACAGTGCCCAGACTGCTCACTCTCTTTGCCTGGAGAATCTTTCTTTTTACTATACTTTCTCCCCATTTTCTCTTACCTTTCAGTACGGTACAGGACTGTGCCTTACTGCAACAAAAATGTTTGCTGTCAAATGTATTCAAAGTTCTAAACACTTGATCTGATCTATAATAAATTCCTTGCCCGGCTGGGCAAAGGAAAAATATATAGCAGCCTATTGTGGTCTATATAATATTGTTGTGAAATGTTGCTTAAGCTGAGGACCTTTGTTTTCGTAAATTAACTGATACCCATGGTCCATAGCTACCTATTGGGTCCCCCTTGTTTTACAAATAACTACCATTTGACATGAGTGAGCAAGAGCACGGACGTGCCCGCAATGCGTCTGACGATATGCACCACTTAAATGCATAAATAAAAGCAACTAAAAAGAAGTCTGACTCTGGCGATTCTGTTATTGTTGCTGTCTACTACCTGTCTGTGCACGAGGCACTTCAGAGACAAGTTGTATTATATATATATATATATATATACATATATATATATATATATATATATATATCCTTTACAAGAAGCTCCTGCTGGCAAACCAAACGCTTAAAGAAGTGGCTCGTATCCGGCGGAGCAGCCGGAAACAATATCACAGCAGAAAACGGCGTACCAACGAGCACTTAGAGGAACAAAACACGGGAGTCAAGTCAAGGTTCCAGAGCAAAGGGTTTATTAATCCATAAACCTCGTGACGCGTTTCGCGCTTAGAAAGCGCTTGTTCACACAAAGTCTGCACCATTACAATCACGCTATATGGGCATTCTCACTTCCGTGTCATGGACAACAACAAAGGACTTGTTTATGGTCGCCATCTTTCAGTGGTGAAACAATCATTCTTGTCAAAACGTAAAATAACAAGAGCATGTACGGTGTATCGTATAAAGTATACAGACACATCGGGCGACATCGTGTTATTATTGCTAGTGCAACGTGCAGGAAAACAAATTACCCAAAAGTGTGGAAAACTAGCTAGTTCGCTTGTTAGTGCGAATGTCAGCATAAATTACCATTGGTTAAGGAAAACTGTTCTTGGATAAGTACGGTAGGTCATCAGATACCTTACAATCATGGAAACAGGTCAAGAAATTAATGTAAACAAAACGGTATGATACAGTTAAATCCTATCCTACCCAAGAGAGATGAAGATATTGGGTCTCCTGGTAGGTATGCAAAAATACTGAGGTTGAAATACAAAATAAACTCTGCATAAAATACAAAATTATGTATATACAGGAATCAAGCGCTGGTTAGTGCGCAAATAATACATGTCATGATATTTCATTTCTATGTCATGCACGAAAAATTCAAAAGTTCAAGCTGTAAAATATCATCGTCCAGCTATGTTAAGTCCATGAGTGCTGTCCATAGCCCATATGTATAGAAGCACGGTGCAAACCCTTAGATGGAATGAGTGAAGTTCACCTCTTGATAGTGTCCAAATGTCACACGTGTTATTCAAAATCCAAAATATCGTGAAAGTCAAAAATGAAAATAAAATACATCCATGGGTGGGAGAGAGGAGGAAAAAGGGTCATGACGGTAGGCAGGGACAACGCCACACACAAGCCTGTGGTGGGGACCCTCACCTTCATCCTGTGTAATGTGGAAAAGAGAGAAAAGGGGACATCAGTTCATTCACAGTAAACTATAAATAAGTACAGAATATTAATCATACAGATGTCTACTCATTTCTTCATCCATATTATGGCCTTTAGGAGATTTAGTGCATAAATTAATAATGTACTTAGACTCCCTCTGTCTGAGATGTAATTCTCTGTTGCCACCTCTGGGGCCCAGATTGACCTGTTCCAATATGAAATAGGACAATTTTGTGGCATCAGAGAAGTGACAGGCTTCAAAGTGACGGGCCACCGGGTATTGTTTGTCATTTTTTGTGATGGCCCGAAGATGTTCCAAAATTCTTTTTTTGGCCATATGTTTCGTACTGCCCACGTAAAGAAGATCACATGGACAGACGAGAACATAGACTACATAAGTAGTCGTACATGTCAGGAATTGTTTAATTTGTACAGTTTTGCAAGAGCTGGGACACCAGTAATCCTTCTTCATTTGACTGTTGTTACAGGCCTTGCAATGGCCACATGGATAAAATCCACATAGCTCCACACCCCTTTTAGATTTAACATTGCTGATCTCATCATGTACAAGGAGGTCTCTGAGTGTCTGACCTCGTCTGTATGTGATACTAGGTCTAGCTGGTAAGCTGGCACCTATTATCGGATCAGCTTTCACAATGTTCCAATTCTTTGCAATGATCTTACGAACATTGTCAGCATTGCCATTGTAATTCATGATGATCCTAGTAGTGTTGTCTTGCTCTTCAGTGTCATTGGGGGAAGTTGTGGTTTTGGTGAGAAGGCTATCTCGTTTAACAAGTTTAACTCTGTCTTTAGCTCTTTGTATCACCCAATTGGGGTAGCCTCTCTCCCTGAAACGCTTGGACATGGTAAGTTCTTCTTTCTGGTAATCAGTGTCAAGACTACAGTTGCGTTTGGCTCTTAAGAGCTCGCCATAGGGGATATTCCATTTGAGATTATCTGGATGGCTGCTCATGCCATGTAACAGGCTGTTGCCTGCCGTGGTTTTCCTGTAGAGAGATGTTTGTATACAGTTGTCTCTAATCTGAACCTTAATGTCCAGATAGTCAACTTCTACATTGCTTATGTTACATGATAAGACAATGTTCTTGGTGTTCCTATTCAATTTTTCTACAAACGTGAGAGCCTCTGTTTTGGTCCCATTCCAGACGACAAGAATGTCGTCTATGTAGCGTAGCCAAATTATTGTTTTGCCAAGTTCGTCAGTCAGATTCGTGTCACTGTGTAAATCATTTTCCCATGCCCCCATGAACAAATTAGCAAAACTTGGGGCAAAACATGTCCCCATCGCAGTACCATGCAGTTGGAGAAAGATTTCATCATTAAAAAGGAAAAAATTGTTAGTTAAGCAATGTAACATCATATCAATTATCATGTTGGTATGCAATAAATAACCAATGTTTCTTTTCTTGAGAAATCTCGCACATGCCTCAACCCCTTGTTGGTGTTCGATAGAGGTGTAGAGGGAATTTACATCCATCGTAATCAACAGATAATTAGTGTCCCATTCGATGTCTTTGAGTTTCTGTAGGAAATCTTTGGTGTCCCTTACATATGATGGTAAGTCCACTACAAAGTCTCTTAAAAAGTGATCAACCAAAACAGAGGCTCTCACGTTTGTAGAAAAATTGAATAGGAACACCAAGAACATTGTCTTATCATGTAACATAAGCAATGTAGAAGTTGACTATCTGGACATTAAGGTTCAGATTAGAGACAACTGTATACAAACATCTCTCTACAGGAAAACCACGGCAGGCAACAGCCTGTTACATGGCATGAGCAGCCATCCAGATAATCTCAAATGGAATATCCCCTATGGCGAGCTCTTAAGAGCCAAACGCAACTGTAGTCTTGACACTGATTACCAGAAAGAAGAACTTACCATGTCCAAGCGTTTCAGGGAGAGAGGCTACCCCAATTGGGTGATACAAAGAGCTAAAGACAGAGTTAAACTTGTTAAACGAGATAGCCTTCTCACCAAAACCACAACTTCCCCCAATGACACTGAAGAGCAAGACAACACTACTAGGATCATCATGAATTACAATGGCAATGCTGACAATGTTCGTAAGATCATTGCAAAGAATTGGAACATTGTGAAAGCTGATCCGATAATAGGTGCCAGCTTACCAGCTAGACCTAGTATCACATACAGACGAGGTCAGACACTCAGAGACCTCCTTGTACATGATGAGATCAGCAATGTTAAATCTAAAAGGGGTGTGGAGCTATGTGGATTTTATCCATGTGGCCATTGCAAGGCCTGTAACAACAGTCAAATGAAGAAGGATTACTGGTGTCCCAGCTCTTGCAAAACTGTACAAATTAAACAATTCCTGACATGTACGACTACTTATGTAGTCTATGTTCTCGTCTGTCCATGTGATCTTCTTTACGTGGGCAGTACGAAACATATGGCCAAAAAAAGAATTTTGGAACATCTTCGGGCCATCACAAAAAATGACAAACAATACCCGGTGGCCCGTCACTTTGAAGCCTGTCACTTCTCTGATGCCACAAAATTGTCCTATTTCATATTGGAACAGGTCAATCTGGGCCCCAGAGGTGGCAACAGAGAATTACATCTCAGACAGAGGGAGTCTAAGTACATTATTAATTTATGCACTAAATCTCCTAAAGGCCATAATATGGATGAAGAAATGAGTAGACATCTGTATGATTAATATTCTGTACTTATTTATAGTTTACTGTGAATGAACTGATGTCCCCTTTTCTCTCTTTTCCACATTACACAGGATGAAGGTGAGGGTCCCCACCACAGGCTTGTGTGTGGCGTTGTCCCTGCCTACCGTCATGACCCTTTTTCCTCCTCTCTCACACCCATGGATGTATTTTATTTTCATTTTTGACTTTCACGATATTTTGGATTTTGAATAACACGTGTGACATTTGGACACTATCAAGAGGTGAACTTCACTCATTCCATCTAAGGGTTTGCACCGTGCTTCTATACATATGGGCTATGGACAGCACTCATGGACTTAACATAGCTGGACGATGATATTTTACAGCTTGAACTTTTGAATTTTTCGTGCATGACATAGAAATGAAATATCATGACATGTATTATTTGCGCACTAACCAGCGCTTGATTCCTGTATATACATAATTTTGTATTTTATGCAGAGTTTATTTTGTATTTCAACCTCAGTATTTTTGCATACCTACCAGGAGACCCAATATCTTCATCTCTCTTGGGTAGGATAGGATTTAACTGTATCATACCGTTTTGTTTACATTAATTTCTTGACCTGTTTCCATGATTGTAAGGTATCTGATGACCTACCGTACTTATCCAAGAACAGTTTTCCTTAACCAATGGTAATTTATGCTGACATTCGCACTAACAAGCAAACTAGCTAGTTTTCCACACTTTTGGGTAATTTGTTTTCCTGCACGTTGCACTAGCAATAATAACACGATGTCGCCCGATGTGTCTGTATACTTTATACGATACACCGTACATGCTCTTGTTATTTTACGTTTTGACAAGAATGATTGTTTCACCACTGAAAGATGGCGACCATAAACAAGTCCTTTGTTGTTGTCCATGACACGGAAGTGAGAATGCCCATATAGCGTGATTGTAATGGTGCAGACTTTGTGTGAACAAGCGCTTTCTAAGCGCGAAACGCGTCACGATGTTTATGGATTAATAAACCCTTTGCTCTGGAACCTTGACTTGACTCCCGTGTTTTGTTCCTCTAAGTGCTCGTTGGTACGCCGTTTTCTGCTGTGATATTGTTTCCGGCTGCTCCGCCGGATACGAGCCACTTCTTTAAGCGTTTGGTTTGCCAGCAGGAGCTTCTTGCAAAGGATATTGATTTTGAGGCAAACTACGCTGGGACGGGACAGTAGATCCGTAAGCTGCACGCTGCACACAGCACGAGAAAAACGCTACTACTGTTGATTTCGTGGGATACGAGGAATAGTATAACGACGCCATTAACTGGCTTTGTGGACTCCTTGAAACAGTGTGCATTGTTACAGCAGCCTATCCGACCTACGGATAACTTTACAAACGGACTCGGAACCCAGCTTCCCGTTACCGTGAAGAACTCTGCCATTTGGCGGGGGAGGACACCGCAGGACCCAGGCAAGACGCTCCGGAGGGGTCTGAGTGAAAGATCCAAGATTGCATTATGGATGAGGAGAGAGAAAGGAGGGAGGCAGCAGTGACGCTGTTTGCAAGAGCCCCGGGTAACAGCAAAATGATGAAACCCACTTCCAAAGCAGACAAAACCTTAACGGACCATCTACGAAGGTATGAGAAACTCCACAAATTAGAGATATCAAAATGGTGGGAGGCCACATCTTTACAAGACTATATTGACAAAAAGATGATTCCACGGGGTCTCAGAATCTACATTACACCTTCATATGATTCTCCAGACCCCGCTATGTTGGAAGAATGGTCTGAAAATTCTACCACCAGCTCTATGAACATGCTAAAGATCTTAGTGAAATATGCTTGGTCTGATCGCGAAAACATCAAGAAAGAGATTCTTACACTATCAGAAGAGTTGAAAAAATCTTCTGAACAAGAAACTATTACGAAATTCATCGAGGAAATGCGATCTAGACTGAAGGTAACAGAAGAAGATATAAAAAAACGCAAACAATATAAATTACACCGTGACTGTGGAGACTATGAGGCAGGTAGAATCTTAACACACAGCCGAAAATATGATCACCTGTTCGATGATGCCAAGAAAGCAGGTGCAGCCACAGCCGCACAGAATGTCACAGAAGATGAAGAAAGTGACGAATATAGTGACGCCACTTCCTTTGAATCAGACGCAATTGAAATAGAAGGGAGTAGTATACCAGTTGATGGCACAGCACCCAGAAGACGCACGACTTTTTTAGACGAGTATCGCATGCTCAAAGAGAACAGGCAAGCCACGAGATCATCGACGAGGATAAAGGAACAACAGGAGATGAACAGCAATGCTCGCAGAGGCAGACCAAGGGGTACCAACACAAGAGGAGGAAGAAACGCAAACAGAGGAGGAGGAAATTACAGAGGAAGAGGAACAGAGCCAGTGGGATTCAAAAGGGCTCAATACAAGAAGAACTAATCATGGATGAAGACCAGGTAAACAAAACCATTATCAACCTTTCCTCTAAAACGCTAAACAATAAGGTAAAAAGAACCCTATGTTTAGGACTTTCCTTCTGTCCCAGTACTCCTATGAACTATGCTGAATGCAAAATTGACATTTTTAAATTTTGTAGAAAATTGAAGCTCAAAAAATGGCACAAACTCAAACCTACTAAAAACAAACTTCCCATGACTCAAACTAGGATTGAAGCCAGAGATGATTTGGTCATTGGTGACATTGATACCTTGGTAGCCCTGAATGCTTTGGAAAATGATAGCGATGTACCGGTTGACTCTGTTGAAACTCTTATGTTGCTAGATACTATGGAAATTAGACAAGACCTCACAGAAAGTACAGAATTCCGCAACAAGTCCACCTTTGTCCCTAAACTTAATCATGACAACATCGATACCTTTCAAGATGTAGTTGGGAGTGAGCTACTTGATTTCAGAAGTAACAATTGGTCCCGTAAAATGAGAAAATTTAAACACAACCTCACACTTACGGAAAAGAAAGCCATAATTGACCTAGCTTCTGACGATACCATCCTTGTTAGACCAGCAGACAAGGGTGGCAATATTGTCATTATGACTAGAGACCTTTATATTAAAGAAGCAAAGAGGCAATTGAACTGCACTAAAACTTATAAAACATCATCTAAAGCTGAATACAATTCAAGTGTTGGGATCATCTGGGACAAACTTAGAGAATGGAAAGATAGAGGACTTCTAGAATGGGAAGAGTACTGTTTTCTCAAGAAAGATAACCCCATACTTCCCATTCTCTATCTTCTTCCTAAAATACACAAATGTCCAACTGACCCCCCCGGGAGACCCATAATTTCCTCACGGGGGAGTGTATTAGAGAATGTCTCACGTTACGTTGATCACTTTTTAAGAGACTTTGTAGTGGACCTACCATCATATGTAAGGGACACCAAAGATTTCCTACAGAAACTCAAAGACATCGAATGGGACACTAATTATCTGTTGATTACGATGGATGTAAATTCCCTCTACACCTCTATCGAACACCAACAAGGGGTTGAGGCATGTGCGAGATTTCTCAAGAAAAGAAACATTGGTTATTTATTGCATACCAACATGATAATTGATATGATGTTACATTGCTTAACTAACAATTTTTTCCTTTTTAATGATGAAATCTTTCTCCAACTGCATGGTACTGCGATGGGGACATGTTTTGCCCCAAGTTTTGCTAATTTGTTCATGGGGGCATGGGAAAATGATTTACACAGTGACACGAATCTGACTGACGAACTTGGCAAAACAATAATTTGGCTACGCTACATAGACGACATTTTTGTCGTCTGGAATGGGACCAAAACAGAGGCTCTCACGTTTGTAGAAAAATTGAATAGGAACACCAAGAACATTGTCTTATCATGTAACATAAGCAATGTAGAAGTTGACTATCTGGACATTAAGGTTCAGATTAGAGACAACTGTATACAAACATCTCTCTACAGGAAAACCACGGCAGGCAACAGCCTGTTACATGGCATGAGCAGCCATCCAGATAATCTCAAATGGAATATCCCCTATGGCGAGCTCTTAAGAGCCAAACGCAACTGTAGTCTTGACACTGATTACCAGAAAGAAGAACTTACCATGTCCAAGCGTTTCAGGGAGAGAGGCTACCCCAATTGGGTGATACAAAGAGCTAAAGACAGAGTTAAACTTGTTAAACGAGATAGCCTTCTCACCAAAACCACAACTTCCCCCAATGACACTGAAGAGCAAGACAACACTACTAGGATCATCATGAATTACAATGGCAATGCTGACAATGTTCGTAAGATCATTGCAAAGAATTGGAACATTGTGAAAGCTGATCCGATAATAGGTGCCAGCTTACCAGCTAGACCTAGTATCACATACAGACGAGGTCAGACACTCAGAGACCTCCTTGTACATGATGAGATCAGCAATGTTAAATCTAAAAGGGGTGTGGAGCTATGTGGATTTTATCCATGTGGCCATTGCAAGGCCTGTAACAACAGTCAAATGAAGAAGGATTACTGGTGTCCCAGCTCTTGCAAAACTGTACAAATTAAACAATTCCTGACATGTACGACTACTTATGTAGTCTATGTTCTCGTCTGTCCATGTGATCTTCTTTACGTGGGCAGTACGAAACATATGGCCAAAAAAAGAATTTTGGAACATCTTCGGGCCATCACAAAAAATGACAAACAATACCCGGTGGCCCGTCACTTTGAAGCCTGTCACTTCTCTGATGCCACAAAATTGTCCTATTTCATATTGGAACAGGTCAATCTGGGCCCCAGAGGTGGCAACAGAGAATTACATCTCAGACAGAGGGAGTCTAAGTACATTATTAATTTATGCACTAGATCTCCTAAAGGCCATACTATGGATGAAGAAATGAGTAGACATCTGTATGATTAATATTCTGTACTTATTTATAGTTTACTGTGAATGAACTGATGTCCCCTTTTCTCTCTTTTCCACATTACACAGGATGAAGGTGAGGGTCCCCACCACAGGCTTGTGTGTGGCGTTGTCCCTGCCTACCGTCATGACCCTTTTTCCTCCTCTCTCCCACCCATGGATGTATTTTATTTTCATTTTTGACTTTCACGATATTTTGGATTTTGAATAACACGTGTGACATTTGGACACTATCAAGAGGTGAACTTCACTCATTCCATCTAAGGGTTTGCACCGTGCTTCTATACATATGGGCTATGGACAGCACTCATGGACTTAACATAGCTGGACGATGATATTTTACAGCTTGAACTTTTGAATTTTTCGTGCATGACATAGAAATGAAATATCATGACATGTATTATTTGCGCACTAACCAGCGCTTGATTCCTGTATATACATAATTTTGTATTTTATGCAGAGTTTATTTTGTATTTCAACCTCAGTATTTTTGCATACCTACCAGGAGACCCAATATCTTCATCTCTCTTGGGTAGGATAGGATTTAACTGTATCATACCGTTTTGTTTACATTAATTTCTTGACCTGTTTCCATGATTGTAAGGTATCTGATGACCTACCGTACTTATCCAAGAACAGTTTTCCTTAACCAATGGTAATTTATGCTGACATTCGCACTAACAAGCGAACTAGCTAGTTTTCCACACTTTTGGGTAATTTGTTTTCCTGCACGTTGCACTAGCAATAATAACACGATGTCGCCCGATGTGTCTGTATACTTTATACGATACACCGTACATGCTCTTGTTATTTTACGTTTTGACAAGAATGATTGTTTCACCACTGAAAGATGGCGACCATAAACAAGTCCTTTGTTGTTGTCCATGACACGGAAGTGAGAATGCCCATATAGCGTGATTGTAATGGTGCAGACTTTGTGTGAACAAGCGCTTTCTAAGCGCGAAACGCGTCACGAGGTTTATGGATTAATAAACCCTTTGCTCTGGAACCTTGACTTGACTCCCGTGTTTTGTTCCTCTAAGTGCTCGTTGGTACGCCGTTTTCTGCTGTGATATATATATATATACACACATACACACTGAAAAAACAAAGGTTATAGGGACTTTATAGTTAGGCTCAGATTTCACTCGTACAAAACCATAGAAATTCAGCAGTTGTAGTTATCTGAGCTAACTATAACTTATGAAGGCAATGCACTTCTTATCACCTCCCATATGGTCAGTGACATCACTGATGAAATCATCCAATAAGTGTGTTTCAAAAAGTAATTTGAGATTGAAAGATATATACTAAGCTGCTGCATAAGTTAAATTACTATTCTTATTGTACTAATGACCAAGACTTTTCTAATATATGTCATCTGTGTGGCTCTGTGACTGTATTAGTGTGGGAGGGGTTATATGGGTGGGTGGGTGAGTGAGTGTGTGAGTTGCTGTATGTGAGTGTGAGTGGCTGAATTAGTGGGTAAGTGTGTGAGTGGCTATATCAGTGACTGAGTGGCTCTATAGGTGGGTAAGTGCTTGTATGGGTGACTGAGTGGCTGTGCAAAGGGCTCAATGGGAGAATGACTGGGAATGTGAATGTGTGTGTGTAAGTGAATGGCTGTTTGAGTGAGTGTATGTGTAAGTGAGTGGGTATGTCAGTTGCTGTTTTACACAGTATCTGTGTGAGTGTCTGTATAGGTGAGTCAGTGGGTGTGTGAATGCTTGTATTGATGTCTGAATGTGTAAGTAAGTACTTTTGTGGATGAGTGAATGGATGTGTGAGTGGCTGTATTGGTGAGTGGCTAGCTCTGTTAGCTGTATGGGGAAGTGAGAGCTATATGGGTGAGTGTTTGTGCGAGTAGCTATGTGAGTGGGTATGTGTACCTGCATGTGTCTGTGAGTGGGTCTGTGAGTGGCTTCATGTGTCTGTGAGTGGGTCTGTGAGTGGCTGCATGTGTCTGTAAGTGGATGTGTGAGTGTCTGTAAGTGGATGTGTGAGTGGCTGCATGTGTCTGAGTGAGAATGTGAATAGCTTATGGGTCTGTGTGTGTGGCCATATGGATAAATGAGTATGTGTGTCTCAGTATTTTTTGCGGGTATGTGAATGGGTATGTGAGTGGTTGCTTAGGTGTGAGTGTATGAGAGGTTAAATGGGGTGTGAGTGGGTCTGTAGATGATATCATCAGTTATCTCATTTGAGATGTGATGAGTGATGACACTGACAATGTCATTAGTGATGTAATATGTTAGGTCATAAGCAATGCATTGTGGGGCGTAAGTTATGGTTAGCTCAAGTAACCAAAACTGCTGTATTTCTATGGTTTTGTATGAGTGGACTCTGAGCCCCATCATAACATCCCGCTAACTTTAGTTTTTTCAGTAAATTTCTATGCTTTTTTAATTTAATGTCTTAGCTATAATGTCCCTTTAACCTTTGTTTTGTTCAGTGAATTTCTGAGGTTTTTTAATGCTGTTTCCTAACTATAAAGTCCCTGAAACCTTTTTTTATGATAATATCTGAGGTTTTTTTACATTTTCTTTCCTAATGGTAAACTCAAGCCTTTGAAAGTTGGTGTGTGAGAGGCTGTATAGGTCGGTAAGTGGATGTAAGAGCAGGTGAGTGTCTGCATGGGTATGTGAGTGGCTCTATGGGTCAGTGACTGGATCTGTAAGAGCTGTGTGGGTGTCTGAGTGTCTATATGGGTGTATGAGTAGTTTTGATAGTGAGTGGATTTGAGAGTTGGTGAGTGTTTGTATTGGTCTGTGAGTGGGTGACTGAGTAGGTGTGTGGGTGTGTCAGTGGGTTGTGATTGGCTGTATGAGTCTGTGAGTTACATACTGCTAAGGTGGCCAAATGGGTGATGTTCAAGGTGATTTTGCACTGTTGCACACTCGTAATCATTTAAAGGGAGAACAATGGACTCTGCTCTCACAAGGAGGGACCAAAAAAGAATACACCCAATCACAGTCACTACATATTGTGTTCCAATAGATCAATGATGCATACACCTTTACCAAGGATTTCAGATCACTTTTCAATTTTGAATTGCTGAGAAAACACCCTTGCGTTGCCTTCATCAGCCCTGGAGCTCAGGATAATTTGTGCTTTACAGAAGTGGAGCTTCAGCTGGGGAATCCGCTATATTTATATTTGTATTTTATTGAGGTTTAATTATTCTGAAAAATGAGCATCACAACCAGAAAGGAAATTCACCTGCCCATTTATCCAACAAGAGTCTGCAGTTTTGCACAAAATGTCTACCCACCAGAAGATCTTCTACTGGTTAATTACAAAGTACTAACTAGGTGGGTAAAATGTCCAGTGTGTATTCTACACTACAGATGTATAATGGACTACAAGGAAATGTCTCCAGTGACCTTGTGTGCATTTTGGTAATGTGATTGTTTCTCAAGTGTCTTCATCCAGAAATCTGTGATAACACAAATCCTCCTACAAAGAAACAAATCTCCACCAAACAATGATCTTGCCTCCTAACTATATGGAGTAAGTGCTTTTTTGTTTGGTGGAGATGTCCTTATATTCCCCAGGATCAAGAATGCGCCACTATATTTGGTGGGAAATGCACTGGAGTGGCTGCCCTTCATCATGGCAAAAAGTGGGAAGACCACTGCATACTACTAAAGTGAACGGGGCGGGGCCAAATAGGCTGAGCTTCACATCATTTTGTACATTTGAATACTCACAGGCCGGTCGATTTTAACCCCAGAGACCCCATCCCCTGGGGCCTGGCCTAAACCTAATGGAGGAGAGGGGGAGAGGGGCCATGAGACCTGCCTCCCCAGGCAGATTTTGGCCCTGGGACCCCATCCCCTGGGGCCCAGTCTGTTGCTCGTGGGTGCCCTGGAGCACACACAGGTCACCCAGTGACCTCAACGTCCCTGCGGTCTTAACTGGCTCCCTGCCTCCAGCAGGAGCCAGCGTTGCTCCCACACACAGGGAGCTGCTAAATATGCAGCTCTGTGCATTTAGGAGCAAGCTTTCATATGTTTTCCTGTCCATGTGTCAGCAGGCAGGGCAAAAGATAGAAACTACGCACCCAGCAAGCAGGAGCATTTTGATAGCTCCTGCTTGCTGGGAGTGGAGTTAGTGTTTGTTCTGGCTTGGCAGGAGCTGTCACAGCTCCTGCCAAGCAAAAGCAAACAGCTATCTCCTAAGGGTGGCCCTCCTCCTGGAGTCATTGATGTCCTCAGGGACATCAATGACTCCAGGAGGAGGGCCCCCTCTTTTAATTAGCAATGGCCAGCCCCAGGGAGGTTGTGGTCTCCATAGCCACATATGGCCCGGGAGGGTGGCCACATGGCTCCCCTCCCTCTTTAATATAAACAATGCCACTGGAAGGTGGTGGTCCTCGGGGATGGATATGGTCACATGGCCCCATCATAACTAGGGGCAAATATAAATGTTTGAGGGGTGTTCATGCGGCCCCCTTCTTTTTATCCTTACTAGCCCCGATGAAGTAGTGATCCCTGGGGCTTTTTAAGGCCTATAGAGGAGGTCCACGCGGGGCCCATGCTAACTATTAATTAAGCCCTGAGGTGGCCGTCCCTGGGGCTCAAACTGGCATTGGGGAAGGGGAGGCATACCCCCCCTCCTCATTTCTTATATAAAAATATGTCCCAAGGACCTGACCTAACTTAGGGCTGAAAGTGAAACAGGCATTTGATTTTTTGTAAATTATTTGCTGCACGAATTCAAATATCTTTGCAAATTCATGTCAATTTCTTTTTTAAGTTGCTCTTTTGCCCTGTCGGGGTCCCTAGGGGACCCCAGCATCAGGGACAGTGGGTCCGGGTATTTCTACCCTGAACCATTTGCTTTATTTTTTATGTTTTTCTTAGGACTCAGTTGTGTCTGAGTCCCAATATGGCTGCCAACATCCTGGTTGAAGTGTTAGCAACCAATCAGATCCCTGCACGAGATCGGTAGAATTTGTGAAGGGTTTGGGTCCATAGATATAGAAATTTGAATTTTTCTTTCATTTCTCCAAAACTTCTGAATGGATTTACACCAAATAACAAAAAGGGCCCTTTCTGGAATAAGAACTACCTTTTTGCCAAATTTGGTGTAATTCTGTCCAGTGGTTCGGCTGTAGTTGTGTTCAAAATCCCTAAGGGAATTAACATGGGAAACAAAGTTGTTTTGACACCCCCCTTTTTCTCTGCTTCTGCTTGACAGATCGTCCCAAAACTTTCCATGCACAACTAACAAAGCACTTTTTTTTGACACATTTTGTGACAATTTGTAAAACGGCACCAAAGATATAGGCAAATGAAAAAGCAGTTTTCCTATGTGAACTAGGTCCTAAATGTAACTACCTCCTGCTGACAGCCAATAGGATATATATATATATATATATATATATATATATATATATATATATATATATATATATATATATATATATATATTCAAACACTTGTTTGGCGTTTGCTCCAGCCTCCCTCAGCAGCGGGCTTCCCGGCGGGATCGCCACTCCCCAAACATCCACACACTCCTGGTAGTTAGAGCTCATAAATCAGCAACACACCAGAGCCGGGGCCCAAATGTTCGTTCAAAGTGCTATATATTTATTGGCACACGGACAAACCCTACGCGTTTCGAAGCTTGCGCCTCTTGCTCACGGGTGGCAAGAATCTTATCACCTGATTGCAATAGATGTAATCGGGCTATATACCAACATTGACAATGAGATGGGAACGAAAGCATGCAATTTTTTCTTAAAGGAGAGAAATCTGGAATTCAGTAGCCACAACAAGATGCTACTGGAAATGATTACAATATGCTTGGAAGAGAACATTTTCACATTTGGAGGAGAAATTTTTAAACAACGGAACGGGACAGCAATGGGATTTTCTTTTAGTCCCTCCTACGCATGTCTCACAATGGAATGGTGGGAGCAAGAAATAGCATGGGACTCGACATATGAAACATCAGTCAATAAAATCGTGAGCTGGAAGAGGTTCATCGACGAGTTATTAATAATCTGGGATGGTACTGAAGCAGAATTCCAGGAATATTTCCAAATAATAAATAACAGTGTCACAAATTTGAAATTCACTTACAACATGAGTAAAGAAAGAATCATTTTCCTGGACACTGAAATTTATATCAAGGATCAGCATATTCATACAACTCTCCATAGAAAGTCAACCTCCACCAATGCTACTCTTGAAGCCACTAGCTTCCACCAAAAAACATTACTGAACAGCATACCGTACGGAGAATTTTTGAGAGTCCACCGGATATGCAGTGAACAAGACCAGTGGGAAAAAAACTGTAAAAACACCATGGAGAGATTCATAAAAAGAAAATACCCAGCAAAAATTGTAAGAAAGAGCTTAACGAGAACGAGGATAAAGACACGAGAGGAATGTCTAAAAAGAAAAAAACCTGAAGATGATACAGAGAAAGGAAAAATTCGGTTGATTATGGATTTCTCTCAAGAAAGTGAAAAAATAGGAAAAATCCTAAGAAGAAATTGGAAACTGTTACAGTTGGATAATACAGTGAAGGAAATTGTGGGAAATCATCCAACTATAACATATAGACATGCTAGAAATTTGAAGGACCATTTGATTCATAGTCATTTTCAAAAGAAAAGACAAGATGATTGGCTCAAGACTAAAGGGTTCGTGAAATGTCACGGATGCAAAATGTGCCAAATAGCTAAGCCAACAAAAGAAATAACATTCGCGAATAAGAAGAAATGGCAGATCAGACAGTGCATCACCTGTAAAACTCCATTCACTGTCTACGTAGTTGAGTGTCCGTGCCCAATGCAATATGTGGGAAGCACAAACAGTGGAATTAAAGAATCGAATATTGCAACACATGCGGGCAACAATCCACAAAGACCGCTCGAATGCCATAGCGAAACATATGGAACAATTCCACCAGGGAGACCTGGCAAAAAATGAAATTCTATGGCATACAAACAATCTCCAAGGGAGAACAGGGGGTGATCGTGAGAGAAAATTGATGCAAGCAGAATCGAGATTCATCCTCAACCTGAGGACCCTGCATCCTAATGGATTAAATCAATCAGAGGAGTTATATGTGCACTTATAAAAATTGAAACAAGTGAAACAGTGACTTGTGATGAACAATGAATACTGTGACAAAGAGAAGAGGATAAGTGAGCCTATTGGAAGGCATAACAACGGCAAATATGTAAGCCTATTGGAAGGCAGTGGATGTACGAGATAAAGACAAACAAATGAAATGTATTAGAAAAAAAACTCATGAGAAAACATCAATATGTGCACTAACATGCTTGACTTTTGTTAAAACAACATGATAAACTACAAGGACCATAATCCTTGGTAACATGTGACTATGAAATGAGTGAAACAAAGAAAAAAAGAACCTTTAAAAAAGACAGGGGTGGGGCAAACCCGGTGATCGTGAGCAAGGTGGCGACACACCGAAACGCGTAGATCAAATGCGCTATTTGCCCTATGTAACTAAAATAATAAAAGGAGATTGCTGTTAAACTCCAACTGGTTGTGCGACCCGTTTTTCTCCCTGGGGGGAGAAGTTGTTGGAATACTGAGCGGCGTTGGTTCAGCCGCAGGACAACGCACATGCACGAGCGCTGCACAAATCCCGAGTGTGGAACCAACGTGGAGGTGATATATATATATATATATATATATATATATGATTTGGAATGAGCGCCCATGTGTCCTTCCTGCAGTAAAAAAAAACATATTTAACAATTCAACCAACGAGGTCGTAGTTATTTTTTTTACCCTTTTTTTTTATTAACTGTAGCACTGCTGCATTGACCCATTGACGGAAATAGGATCCCCGGTCATCTTTGGAGGATTAATGTAGAACTGTTCTTGAATCTGATGCTGTCAATGCTTGCGCCTAGAAAGTCGTTTGATCTTCGAGGTTTAGGCACAGTGCATTGCCATGTTCTCAGGTAAGATACCTTTCTGCGGCAGAAACAAACGAAGCTCAAAATAAAATATATATTTTAAAAAGTCATGCAACATTGAACACATTGGTTCGGGAAGACGCTAGGCTTGAAGCCTTGTTTTTGATTGAAAATTCATAATTTCTTGTACAAGCCTGAGGTTTGCTTGGAGCACGTGGCCTCGCTGAATATGAACACCATGTACTGAAAAAAAAAATCGTTTTTTGTTTTGAGAATAAATCAAACGGCAAGTGGTTGATGAACAGAGGAGATATTTTGGTTTTGATAATTAATCACATAAAGGTAAGATCACTGTGAAGAAAGTTGAGCAATGGATTAGTGCAGCCAAAGTGGCCTGAAGTTCATTAAAAAACACAGAATATTACTTCTTGTTAAGCCTGGGCAATCTGACATTCAAATCACTACATCATACACTACTGATGACCTTAGGACAATTATTCCAACATTCAATCACTAGTAGGAGATAAAATACATGGTAATCTGAATCTCAAACCCATTTGTACCTGGAAATCTGATTTCACAAAACTTTTCCATATGTGTCATTATTCCAGGATGGCATAATATTATGTGCATGTAAACCAACTTAAGCACTGGCGACTGGGCATCCCAGGAAGAAATATGCTTGAAAGGCTTTGAAAACCTATATACTCAGAATTTGTTGGTAGTCTCTCCTCTGCAACTCCTTCCTGCTATGGAAATGAGCATGTACGTTTGCTGGAGCTACTATTGAACAATTTTACAGCGTGAGTTGGGAAAGACAAGAGCCTAAACATTTCCATGGTAAAAACGTTCTCAGAGGAAACCAAAAACAAAAGAAAATGAGCCATTGAGAAGCAATACCACTTCGGCAGGCATAATTGTGGAAAAAAACAGTGGCGGCTCCTCTATGGGGGTGTTTGGGCGCCGCCCCCCTCCTTTCTCGCTGTGCGAGAAGGCAGAAACAAATGGTAGTTATTACGGTAATAACAACCATTTGTTTCTGCCTTCTCGCACAGCGAGAAAGCAGAAGTTCCTGGTTGGGGGTGGGTGGTGTTTCTCGAGGGCAGGGGGAGTGGCTTGTCCACTGTTTTTCATAGTGATTGTTTGGGCAGCCTGAAGCCGCCCAAACAGTCACTATGAACAACAGTGGACAAGCCACTCCCCCTGCCCTCGAGAAACACCGCCCACTCTCCCTGGACTCTCTGTATGCTTCAGCATACAGAGAGAAAATGACGCGGGTGGGGCAGCGGCCGCACCAATCAAAAACACTGCGGTGGAGGGGAAGGAGGCTGCCTGCCGCCGTCCTGATGATGAGCAGGAAGGAATTCAAATGCAGCGACGGCGGGAGGCGGGAGTCTCGGGACTTCGCTAAAAGCGGGCGGTAAGTTTTATTTCTGTTTTATTTTTATTTTTCCGATAAACCCCCCCCTAACATCCCCTCTGCGGCGCGACTACCTCATTTTTAAGACCCCTACCCGCCCGTAATGCCGGCCGCGACTGGTAGCTTTTCTTTTTTGCCCTGCAGATTTGCGCTGTTCCCGTCACAGCAACGTTTCATTGTGATTGTGCAGTGTGATGGAGTTTAGGGGGGATAACGGAGGATTAGAACTATTGCAGAGGTGGTGAAACGTGCTTCTTCAATTCATTATTATACATGATAAAGCTATTTTCATTTAATACAGGTTGACTCAAAATGAAAGATGTTACCAGTAAACTAGCTGGAATTGTAAACTCGTTTTAAATTAATGCGATGTAGGATTTATAATCTGACAGCATGGATCTGGCTACCTTCATGTTATGGTCGCTGCATTGTATTTTATTAAAGCTTCCTGTTACCTGTGTTAGCAAATGTTTAAACTAGCTAGAAAGGGAAAAGTGAAATATAGAAATGAGCAGCTGATTACCCTGGAGGTCCTCGTCTACTGTGCATATCCATACATGCTTTAAGATTGTTTTGTTAGTAGTCCTATTGGTTTGGTAGTACTAGTAGTATGTATTCTGGCGACTGGCCGATATATTTTGTAGCAGATTCTGTGCATAATGTTTTTTTCTGTCGACCCTTCTGATACCCCCCTGCTCTGGGTGAGTATTGTGTGGTGAGATAGCTCGTTCCAACGCTGCTGTTTTCAACTTCCCCTCGGCCAGCGTCAGCAGAAAGGCCACAACTCTCCTGATCCAGACAACCCCGCCCCTCAAAACAGTGTCAGTAGAGAGGCCACGACTGTCCCGATCCGCCTCCCCCCACTCCCCCATGGTATAGACCGGGAGGCCTTGCCTTGGTAGCCCAGCCCCCCCCGCCACCCCAACCCTCAGACGGCTTCAGCAGTGAGGCCAGAACACTCCTGACCCCCAACCCACACAAAACGGCATCAGCAGAGAGGCCACAACACTCCTGACGAAATCTAGGACTAGCGGAGCAGAGACTGGATGGCAAACTGCAGACATACGCTGTCTTCAGACTACGGCAGTAAGAGTGCAAGTTGTGCATGAAGGCACGGTATGCACACGGGCAACTTCTGTGTACCTCACTGCAGGCTGAGCGGTCCTAGCCCCGGGAAGGTAGTTCAGTGGGTTATGTAGCGCGGATAAGAGTTTGAAAGTTCTGTGCCAGGGTTGACAGCGCTGACATTGCTGTGATGGGGCTCGCTATGCACAGTTTTGTAAACGATCTCTACACAATGATGTGTCAATGAAAATGTACACGGACTGTACAAGGCAGTGTTGTAAACTGACTGTCCAGGTGTGCAGTAGGAGAGGAGACATTGTGTACACTGCCAGTGCTTCATCAGCGTTGAAAGTGTGCAGTGTTGAGTGTGAACTTGTATGTTCAGTGACAAAATGCATTTACAGTTGTTCCAAAGATGCTAGGGTGTCCCGGGCTGCTTTTGAGCATAGTGCTGTGAGGGGAGTGAACAGCGCTGTGGGGGTGTGCTGTATGCCCGGTGGTGTGAGTGGTCTGATAGCATGCACTTGTGTTGTGAGAAGATTAAAAGTGCACAGTGTTGCACTGTCATGCATGCAATGATGTTTCGGGATTGATGCTTACAGTGGTAGCTCTGGTGACTGTGCACGGTACTGTGTAAGGAGTGCCCGTCTTCTCTGCCCTAGAAGGCCTTACACCAGCATTGTCAAACGTCCTTCTGTGTGAAGTATACTGTATCGAGGTTGGCCTTGTACACAAAGCTGCACAGAGGCTGGGCATGTGCACAATGCTTCACCAGAATTTTACACCTCACCACTTTCAAATGTCACCAGCCGCCACAATCACAATGGCAGACATGCCATGGGAGGGGCTCATAAATGATTTCATACTGCACTGCTGGAAGCCTGCAGGTCGTGTTAGTCTTGCTTGAGTAGCTCTAGAAAAGCTGTGAGTTACTATAATTTGGATATAATTTTGCAGGCGTAGATTTAGATATTTTTCAAGAATCGCCTCCTAGTATTTTTGACTGCATTAAAGACCCAAAACGGAAAACTTTTAATAATTCCTAGTCAGCATAACAAATAAAGTTTGAAATAAAAACTAAAGCACACCTACGGTATTGGATGTTAATATTTTCTAAGAAGCAGGCAGATAATCATCACATACAAAATAAAAACACAAATACGCTTAAAATGGGAATTGTATTTAACCTACTTGCCAAAATGTTTTTCATTTTTAAATTTACTAATAACGAGCTACAGCACTCATGGTGCCACCCACTAAAGTAGCACTGTAAAACGTGTCTCTAGGCATGCCAAGTCATCCTGGGTGAGCAATTATAAACTGCTATTTCAACCTAGCAAAATAAACATTCTACCAGGCATAAGCCTTTTTTTTTCCTACTTATATGTCACCCCAAAGATAGGCCCTAAATGCTCATAGGACAGTGTGCATTAGATTAAAATGTGGGGCATGTATGTTTAATGTTTTACATGCCCTTGCAGTGAAAAAACTCCAAGGTAATTTTTCAGTATGGTAAGGCCAGCTCTTTCCTAAGAAAACAGTGGGTTACCCTATAACAACTTAAAATGTTTAACTTCAGTTTTGGAGTATCTAGAAAAATAGTCCAGGGACTCATTTGATATTAATTTATAATCCAACGTAATATTCAAGTTGAATATTAAATTAATATTTTACCTAAGGCAAAATAAACCTTTCTCCTAGTGTCACCTTACTATCTGTAGTGAAACATGACTTGCTCCCAGACAGTGAACAGAGGGAGTGGGTGAGGAGAGGTGCTTTTTTCCCTTGAGCAGGATGGCCTATGGGCTGTGCCAAGCCCCTTTCTGAGCGTCAAATGGTACCTACCCTGTCACTGGCAGATGCAGCTCACACCTAGGCCTGCTGTCCTTCTGTCTCAGAAGTATGCTGTATCACTGTAGTCAGACGACACTGTACAATGGATTAGAGGCCCCTTTCCGCTTTGGCAGAAAAAAAACTTTCTTAAAGTGTAACTTTCAAAATAGTGATATAAAATCTGAATTGACCATTAAGGTATTAAAATGAATTTTAAATTCTTATTAAAATGAGCGTTTAAACCCTTCTTTTTACTCTCAAACTGAAGTCAGGCAGGCCTGGAGATATGTTTTACTGTGCTAATTTAGTGAGTCCTGCAGCCCAGTACATTTAAGTTACAGGCTCTGGGTATATGTAGAATCATGAACTTGTGACTTATATGTAAAATAAATGTGCAAACTTGTTTTCCCAGTTTTAACAGGGAGAACAGAATGACTTTACACAGGGTTTGCAGGGTTAAAGCGCACAAAGTCCTACAGTCAACAAATATAGGTTCAGCACAGGAAGGCAAAACATCTGGGGAAATACCATGCAAAAGATGGTCATTGCCAACCCACAGTATGACAACTAGGCCACTGCAAGGGTTTATGGGGCTCTTCTACCACCTGATGCATGAATATTTCCTGAGTGGCTTCCCAACTGATCTATTTACGAACCTGCACCCTTTTTGTTCTTTCTTTTTCTTTTTTGTATGGATCTCTGAGTCCCACACAGGGCATCTATAGCTTGGTTTTTCAGTGGGAGCTGCAGGGAGGACCCCAGAGCCCCGCTCCTCAAGTTGCACCTCTATGTAGCACTCCAAAGCTGACACACCTTCCTGCTCAATAAGTGTCCAGTAGAGGTGGTAGTGTGTTGATAGTCATGCCCTCCCCCCAACATGCATGTTAGACCTGTCAGCCTTAGGGTGGTCTTCCCCCCAAACTTTTTGCCTTTTTTGCTGGTCTAGTTTTTGTTGGCCGCAGGACTCATACAAAAGGAACAATTGATGGACAGAATGCTGAAGAATGCAAACATTCACCCAGAGTCGCAAAGATTTGAATTTAATTCATTGTTCTTTTGCTCACCACGCCACCCCAGTTTGAACCCAACTATATTTAAATCAGTTTTGACCCTGCTCCTCATGGCAACAGTCCAGCTTGGCTGATGACGGGTGATGCCCCGAATCCGGTCACAGAATGCTTGTTTCCAGTCCAGGGAGGACGAGGACTAGGCCTGGCAGTTCAGGGTAGACTTTTCCCTTTTACTTGCTGCTTTTTGTCTTAAATATTTAAGAATCTATATCTTCATGTCCTTTTATTGGATTTTTGCTATTTTTGTGTCTTTTTCGTATTACATTTTACTCTTTCTATATTGAAGTGAGATTTGTATGGTGTCTTGTCTTTGACTTTTCAACTGTTTTCATACTTCTAAATGCCTTACACATTTTTCGAAGTTTAGCGTGTCTGCTATGTGATATAGCTATCAGAGATTGACCTCAGGTTAGTGACTTCATTACTTGCGGTGGACTACCATTCACCCCAAATGATAATAATCTTTCTCAGACTCACATACTGTAGTGTTATCAGATAAAACATTAGCAGAGAAACTGCTCTCGCTTCCACAAGTAGTTTTTATATGCTCACAAATGTATCTTGAGTGAATGATTTCTTTAATGAAGAGTGTCACACATCCTTTGTTTTAAAGCACATATTTCAAGCCAATGAATTTGAATCTCTTCCTCATTTTAAATTAAGAGTAAAATTCCATGCAATGTACTATTAAAGTAGAAAACTTAAAATAATGAAACTGATTACCTGATAACATTTATCTTGCAATCTTTATTAAGACAGAATCTTTCAGGACATCAAACTCACTTGTAGTCATGAGGATTCTAAGAAACTTCTTTCACTGATGGCTTTCCTTAATTGCTTGCTCTTCTATGCCTGACTAGAGAGATCATTAACTTGCTCACATACTCAATGCATTTACTTATCTTCTCAGTCAAATGTCGTCAGATTTTACTTGATTCATTGCTGTGACAAATTAGGTTGCTGGTTGAGTGAGGTGAAGCCCTACCCAACTAACAGCCAAAATCCTGCAATCCTTGTTAAGGGGAACCACAAAAGTGACTAAATAGACCTGTGCTTAGCCCTCTGGTAGCTTGGTACAAACACAGTCTGGTTTAACTGGTAAAGTATTTATGTAGCACACAAACAGCAATAAAGTGAAAATGCAACAGAGAAAAAATCCCACACCAATTTAGAAAAAAAGAGTACATTTTAATACAGTACTTGACACCAAAACGTGAAAGATTCAATCAGTAAACCAGAGTCATTAATGTTGAATGTTTAAAGTGGAAAATACACCTAAAAGATCAAAGTGCAAACCATTGACATCTAGTCACTTAAGACCAGGGCAGAGTCAAAGGTTATGGCCGATTGCGATATAGCACAGGGTTGGCACATGAAGTGGTTTACGCTCGGCCTCACCTTATCTTTGGACTTAGAAGACATTTTCAAACAAAATGTCTGAGAAGGCAAAGTTCAGTGGGGTAAGGCAGCTGGCGGTGTCCAAGTAGGAGGTCTCATTGACGGGCAGCAGCCGGATGAGTTGCAGTGAAAGATTCCTATGTTTGGACTTAGGGCCCCATTAGGATGACGGGCGGACATTGTCCGCCCGCCACCCTATCGTAGAACGGGACCGCCCGCCATAAGGGCGGGGGTCCCGTGGAAGGAATTAGGATGTGCCCGCCACAGTGGCGGGCACATCCTGTAGTGTTTGCATTGTGGCGGGCGGCGCACTCTGCACCGCCCGCCACAATGTAAAAAATGCTCTTTTGCATTTGCATATGCAAAGCGGCAGGCACCGCGCGGTGCCTGCCGCTTTGCATATGCAAATGTGGGGGGGTACCATAGGTACCCCCCATGTGCCCCCCAGACAGTGGCGCCAACCTGGGGGCCATGCAGGGGGCCCCCGCAGCAATCACCGCATGCCTTTCCGTGGCGGCATTGCCGCCAAGGAAAGGCCTTTGCTTTTTGCAATTGTAATATTAATCTATTACCGCCGCGGTCGCAAGCCGACCGCGGCGGTAAAGTGGCGGACGGTCTTTCCGTCCGCCGCTGTCCCCTCCGCCATCCTAATCAGGCGGAGGGGAACACGAGAGTGGTTGTCGGGCGGATTGCCTCCGCCTGGGTGGCGGTGGCCACCGCCACCCTGGCGGAGGCAATCTGCCCGATATCGTAATGGGGCCCTTAGTCTCTGTTTTTGGAAGTCAAACAGTTACAGAGGGACAAAACTGCAGATGGTAGCAGACGAGATGTCCCTGTAGCCATATATCCCTTCTGCGAGGAGCCACTGAACAGGATTTGTTGCTGCAGAGAAGGCTAGAGCAGGAGGTGCTGGAAAGTCTGTCTCACTGGATATGCACCTTGTGTGGATTGGTAAGCAGATAGGACCCACTTTTCTCGGTTCCCAGAGCGCTTTTTGTACAAAAATTGTGGAATTTCCAAGTTTAGGATTTGGGTTAACTGCTCTCCTTCAGCGCCATTTCCAAGGGTCCAGGACTGGAGGGTCAGGACTTATATCAGGCCGAGCCCAGGTGTGAGTTCAAGATGGTTAGAGCCTTTCCTTTCCTGAGAGTCTGATCAGGAGCCAGCCAACTAGCATTTGGGGTCCCTCTGGCTGTCCGGGGTTCACATATCATCAGTATGTAGGGACTGAGTCACCATACGACATCAGTACCTGTGGGCCCAAATCCTGACTAGCTCATAGTGTCTTACTTGCCCTTCTAACGTTATTATGCTTAAACCATTACCATGCAATTACTATTCTAACTCCGCTGGGGTGTTACTTTGAGGAATGCGTTGTAATGGATTATGTGATGTAATACCATGCGTTGTAATGAATTTCGCGTTGTAAAACATTTGTTGTAATGACATGCACCGTAAACGATGTTTCCCCCTCAAGGAACCATGGTAACAAATCATCACCTTTATTTCTCTCACCCATGCATGTCCACAATAAATAGAAAAGCGACACAAGGAAAGTTTACAATATTCATTGAAACTATTGTGCTCTATCATTAATCAACTTTGCTGCAATTAGAACACATATACAACTGAAAAGTGTCATTTGAAGTAGTAATAAACTGTCTACAGTTAAAAGCCCTATCATGGCTATTGATATATAGCCTAAATCTAGTCACACTACATGAGCAAAAGGATATATCAGTGATCTCTGTGATTAGTACCGGGCCCCATAAATGGCATCTGCTGTTCACTCGTCTGCATCTAAGATTGCACAGAGGTGGCACGCTTATTCCAGGACCTTTCCTCTGCAAGAAATATTACTCTCTATTTACAAAATGGCAAGTCTCGACTTATATGATAAGAAATGCCATGCTAGAAAACAGAAGCTAGGTCTCTCTATTATTGTTTCTGTGTTAGAATGTGTTAGTGACCAGCCACAGAGAAAAATAAGGCATTATGTTGTTTGACCTTATACTAAAGGTTCGGACTGAATCCCAGCAGAAGAGCTGAATAACAAAACATGTGCAGCCTATTTCTAAAATGATAGTGTGGATCGTAAATAAACATGTTTCTTCACAACATGTGCAAAGCAAATGTTGCCTACAACCTAGATAGGCTAACCTAGGGGGGAACCACAGTGAGCCCTACAGCGAACTCACAACAAGGGCACAGAGCAGGCTTCAGACAGCAGAACAGTCTTTCTTGGTGCAGCAATGCAATGTTCTGAAGTACAATAAAGGCCTCAGAGTCCTTGAGAGTCCCTCCACAAGTCCAGAAGTGAATTTCAGAAGAGTGGGCCTGAGGGTTCTACTTTTATTCCTTTTGAAGTGGGATAAACGTCTAGGGGCTTTTCACAGTGTGACTGGAATGTCCTGCCTCCCTGTACTGATCTGCAAGCACAATAGGGTGGTGTGAAGTTATTTGTGTGAGAGCAGGGTGCAGTCCTTTGAAGTGCAAGTGGGGTTGTGCACAACTCTGCATCCCATCCTGCCTGAAAAGTTCCATCCAGGGACAGGTAGTCCCTCTATTGTGGTGGCTGTCTGGGAGGAATATACAAAAGTCAACTGCCAACTACACCCAGCCATGCGACCCAGGAACAGGCTTCAGACAAATGGTTAGGACAAGAAATGCAAACTTTCAGAAATTGGCATTTTCAGAATTAACTTAAAATCTGACTTTACCATTTAAGAGTATTTTAAATTATAATTCCACTGATACCAAACATGACTTTACTACCAATCAAAAGTTACCATTTAATAAATGTGACAAGGGAACCCAATGTCATGCTGTGGAAAAGGTGGGCCTCACAGAAGTGAAAAATGATTTTTTGGGGTTTCCACTATCAGGACATGTAACATTCAAAACTACATGTCCAGCATTTAATTACAATGCTCTTTTCCCTCTATAATGGCCGCCGCAGTAACACAATCTGCCAGGGGATGTTGTACTGTAAATCCACGTGATACGCGGCTCTCGCGAGATTACGCTACACGTCCCAAACGTAAACGAGAACACTTATTATTGCCGGTTGACTTAAAATGCCGATCTAAGACCGTGCCGTAGAATCATAGTCCTACTGGAGACCGGGGACGAAGGAGAATAACTACCAGCTGGCGAAAGGTAGGCTAAGAAAGGGCCCGATAAACAGTACTATGGCAACCAGCTTTCTCCCACATCATATTACAGAATAAGGAACAGTTATACGCCAACTTGCCACATTTCCGTTTTTAGCTTTGTTTTCATGATAACCTGATGGAAAATGTTATTAAGAGAGAACAGAACCGCTATCTATAAACAGAAGTGCTGCATGGATAGCATACCATACACTAGATACCTGGCACAATAACGATTTTAAATATACGCTATATAGATTAATGGTTGTCAATAGATTACAAAGAGCTTGTAAGTTCCTGCATTATTATGCACAAAGCTCCAGTATAGCAGATTATTTAAGCTTCTCCCAAACACTAGATATTCAACTACTAATCACAATTCCTACCTTACCCCAACAGCCATTTTTAAGAACTCGGAAGCCACACTCTGGCTGTCTACCGACTAAATTACTACGTAAAGAATCTCCCCAACAGAAACCCATTGCGGGTTGGAATTATCACAGCATAATATGTAAGTAATAAAAGAAGATGTCTTGCCACAGCATTAAATACACCTATGACACCTCTTAATATATGCTGATGGGTTTTTTCAATTGTTATCATATTTACAGATACGACTGCTTTACTCAGGAATGAGGTATTTCAGGGAATGCGATTTCCTCACCAGTTATTTTGCATGCGACGCCTCACTTATAATCATTCCATTTTTCACACCCATGTAAACAATAATTTCCAACTCAAATGATATCACGTGCCAAAAACACGAAAGGTTTAATAGTATAAGCACCAATCACGGACAATGTTTATACTGCACTTGGTCTCTCCGTCTTACAATGAGTTCATAGACCTACTGAATACAGAGGTACATTATGTGTTATATAACAAATTCAAAGTGAATGTAAATATATAAATATCTGCACGTTTCTAAGAACCTATATAATCGTTTAACCACCACCTAAGACTTTTTATTTCACAGTACTAAAGCAAATCTATGGCTTAGTGCGGAGAACAACTAATTTACAACAGTGTGATTATTTAACACTAAAACATTGGGACTTAGTATTAGGTCCTAAAACAATATTGTATGTTCTTTTATTTTACTTATGCAGCCTTGAGAAAGTCGTAGGTTACATTCCCAATACGACGAAACACGTGTTGGCTGTGAAATTCCAGGAATAAAACTTCAAAAGAATCTACCGGACCATATGAACAAGAATCATTTCTGAATGCAAGATTGATGAATGTGAAAAACTGATATACTGAAAAGAGACTTTGATATTCCACGTGTGCTAGGGAGCGTTTTTGACTTTACTACCCGCACCCAATCAAAAGTTACCACTTATTTAACGTGATAAGGGAACCCAATGTCATGCTGTGGAATAGGTGGGCCTCAGAGAAGTGAAAAATGATTTTTTTGAGTTTTCCACTATCAGGACATGTAACTTTCAAAACTACATGTCCAGCATTTAATTACAATGCACTTTTCCCTCTGGGATGTCAAGGACCTACTTTAGGGGTGCTTTATGTGTAATAAAAAGTGTGATATTTTGGCAAGTTGAATTTGCAGTTTAAAACGGGCCTCAATGGGAAGCCTGGAACATTTTTTAAAGGCTACCTAAAAGCATTTAATTTACCAGCTCTGGGTATATGGTATACCACTTTACTAAGTACTTGCATTAAATATGCCAGGCAGGTGTGTGCCACTTTTACCATTTGTTAGCAGAAGCACTTTAGCACTGGTTACAAGTGGTAAACTGCACAAAGTTCTAAGCCCAAAAAAACAAAGTAAGAAAAATATGAGGTGCGAAGGCAAAAAGTTGGGGGGGAAGACCACCTTAAACAGGTATAACAGCTGCTGTACGGATTTATAACTTGGTGAATGATATGCCTCATCAGGTGTGCATTCATCATATAATGATTCAAAGAGAGTCTGAAACAAAGCATTTCCTTGGTGGACAACTGGACTGCCTTCGCAACAACATCACAAATTCCACTGCCAAAGGTCACTAGCATGCAACTGTTAACCTACCTAAAGTGTGGTCAAACAACTGTGGCCTCCTTGAAAATTTTACATTGGAAGGGTTACAGAGTTGATTGGACTTCACCAGCCTTGCACTCCGAAGGTTTTCATGCGAGCTGTCAGCATCCATCCAAAATCCAAAAATACTGAAAGATGCTCTTAAAATAGTGACCAAGGCTGCTGGACAACTGAATGCCAGTTTTCTTGTGGGCTCTTACACAAATATTGCATTCCAGCATAGAGAGTGGGGTAGTTTATTTGATACCACTTCTGATGCTGTTAACCTTACAATCAGGATATTTCAAACTCCTGTTCACTCTTTGCATTGTTAAACAGCTACTCCTAATGATTGACACTACAGAGTAGATTCTACGTTTGAGAGGTCATAAGCAAAAACACACCCTCAATGTACCAATCACAACACAAACACTGGAAAGGCTTGCAAGTTCGGAAGACATATTGAATATATTTTGCACAAAGCTTGAATTAAATAAAACTTTGCAAAATGAGTAGTCCTGTGGGCCTACTATACAGTTAATGTCATACCTAATGGCTTCACACTCTTTAACCCACACATGTACTTGTTTTCATACTTTGAGGTTTGTCAGCAACCAAAATGACTCAAGTGGTTTCCATTAAGATATTGCCCAGGAGGTACATGTGTATGCTAAGCTGATTTAGGGTGCTAAAGCCCAATTGAAAGTTAAGAGCATCTGAATGGAACAATGCCTCTAGCAGACATCTGTCCACCATGCTGGTGGCATGAGTCTGCTTGGCATTCAGAGGGAACACTGGAACTTTCCTCCGCAGACCAAGAATGTGGTCATTACCAAGGAGAAATCAGAACAAATAGTTGGACCACCTAACAGTTTTTAATTGTGAACAGACTGATAAATCCACTTAGTGCCATCTGTCGAGAATATTCATCACTGCTATGCACTAGCAATTTTCCTACTTTGGGTACTGATGGAGCCAACATCCATTCATTCCAGGATTATTCTATAATGAAATTAATTCTAAACTTTTTATGCCAGTTCGTTCTCAATGTATTAGTGAGAAGTCTCTGATACTGACAATGTGGTACCTGATATTTGTGCAGAGTTCTTGATATTCATACAAAATTTAGTATGTGCATTTTCACTCACATTGAAATTAAAATTATTTTTTAAGAAAGCTGTTGCTTACAGTGGTACACTGAAAGGTAGCATCCATTCTTCCATGTACAACTTTTTTTTATCAGAATGCACAAATACTTCAGCCAAAGGTATCCCTTGAATTTTGAAAGTTTTGCCGAAATGGCAACCCTTGTTTTCATTGTTTTTTGAGGGTTTAAAAAGAGTGATAAGTTCACAATTAAGACAAAGGTGCAATATATATATATATATATATATATATATATATATATTTTCTGTTTACCAATTGATTGGTAGCTCTGGCCCTCCTCGGAGTGCAGACGGAAGGAAACGGCTGCTGCCAGGAGCAGCTCGAGATTCTACGAGAAGCCGGGGATCACTTTACTCCGTCTCACAGCCTGCCCGACATCTGCATGAGGGGCATGAAAGTAAAGAGCGATCCGAGGAGGCCAACAGACATCAATTCAAATTCAGGGCCATCCATCTAAGTCATTAACACCTTTGCCCTGGTTAGTATATGCCCATTCGGGCTGGACACTCCTTTGCCTCCCCCAAGCACTACCTATCCCGACTGGTGAACTCTGGGAACTGTGGTCTGAATTGTAAACTACAGAGGGTGTGCAAATCGAAGACCATGGGGTGGAGTGTATTTAACCAATGAGAGCGAGGCAGGAAACCTAAAGGTGCGGGTGGAATTGTGCAGTGATTACTGAGGCATTTCATTAAGGCGAGGAAGTGCCGAAATGCATTATGCCTGATATACACAATAAAGGCTTTCAAAGGATTCCCTCAAGTGGCCTCTCACATCCCTAGAAATGGAGGGGTCTGTGTGTAGATATATATATATATATAGCCATCCAGTACCTTTTAGACAGGAGACCACTACATTGTTACACACACAATAAGATGCTGTTAAGCATGATCGAAATATGTTTACAGAGTAACTTTTTTATGTTCCAGCAGATGTGTTTCCAGCAAACTAGAGAGGTGGCGATGGGATCCTGCTTCTCCCCTAGTTATGCTTGTTTGCATATGGGACTTTGGCAGAAGCTGGTTCTCGGGTCCTTCATGCGGAGACATTACGTGGCCATGTAGTTTGTCTATACAGGTACATAGACAATCTGTTTATTATCTGGAAGGGGGAGGAAAGTTTGGCCATTTCTTTTATCAAGGAGCTGAACAATAATTCCTTGAATTTGCAGTTCATCTCAAATCTGAGTACCACTTCCGTGAATTTTTTAGATGTGGAGGATTATATTGATAATAACAGCATTCAAACCAAGCTACATCGCAAGGCCACTGCAGGCAACACCATGCTGCATGCCTCGAGCCACCATCCTACACATCTAATCCACAGCATCCCATACGGGGAGATGCTGCGTATTAAGAGAATCTGCAGTAGACAGAAGAATGTTAAAGAGGCTCAGGAAGCATGTTGATTACGTTTCCTGGCTAGAGGCTGTTCTGATAAAGTTATTAAAGCAGCTGTGGTCAGAACTGAGGCTTTGACTAGAGAAGAGGCACTCACTACAAAAGGCATGTAGAAATTAACCAGCCCCGTGCCAGAGCTTGAACCTGTTAGACTGATTGTGACATTCAGTAAACAGCATCACGCAATTCGCAATATCATAGGTAAACATTGGACATTGATTAAAAATGACCATGTTCTTAAAATGGGATCTTATCCATCTCCCACTATCACTTACAGGAAAGCAGCCTCTATGGAAAACAGTTTAGTGAGCAGTAGTCCAGAGGTCTTGGCTAAGACAAATTGGCTAAGCTCACGCACAGTATTTTTCAAGTGCACTTCCTGTAAGGCATGCAAACAAGGGGTTAACATGACTTCTTACTCAACACCTTTTTCTGACAAAAGTACTCCAATTTCTAAATACCTCACTTGTAAAACGGAGTATGCCATATATGTACTGGAGTGCCCTTGTTCCTTGAGATATGTAGGGAGCACAAAGCTTCCTGTGCACAAAAGGGTGCTCCAGCACATGAGGGCAATCACCAACTGCGACGAGGCATATCCAGTCGACAGACATTTTAATGACTGCCATAAGAGTGACTTGAATCTCTTGAAGTTTTATGTAATTGATGCGGTCATGCCCCTCAGGAGGGGGGTAATAGAAACTTGAAACACATTCCATTTTGAACCTGGACAGCAAATACCCTGCAGGTCTCCACGCTAGCGAGGATTTCTACACATGTCTTTAGGTTGGTGTGACCAATATACAATTTTACCCACACTCACCCTGTTTACTGCGGTATGTAGGTCTGACGCTGAGGACTGTTTAACAACTATAACTATGAACAAAAATATTTTTTATGTGTTTGTCTTTTCCATTTATGCAAATATGGGTTAATTTTTAACTCATTACTACAGTATTTTGCAATTTTTTTAGAACATTTGCACAAGCTTGGTTGCACTATGGTAAATATGCACATTTTGTACTTTATTGTGAGCATTATCGAATGACTGCCCATTCAGGGCTGACATTAGGCTTAAGTTCTGGAATTCGTTGTGTAATTCTATAATATTGTATGGATTGTGCACAGGATTTGGTAATTTAAAGATGGCCAAATCAATATGTATTTTATAGGGATGCACAAAAATAGCCAAGCCGATCATGCATTAAGGATGATTAAGTGGGTCTCTTTTTAAATTTTATTTTAGAATTAATTCTTATTGTTTTTTGAGACAATGTTTACATATGAAAATATTTTATCATTTGTAAATAGGCTATTGTGGTTTGAAAACAACATTGGTTTTAAAATTGAATGACGAATTCCAAATAAGTGTTGCTTTTATGTATATGATGACGCTCAACGAAGTATTTTTCACTGTCACTTTAAAAATCCTGAGAACCCTCCATAGCGTGTCATGTGATCAAGGGCCGTTGGGGCTCGAAACGCGTCATGGCGGAGGTGCGGGGACTAGCACAATAAAATTATAGCACCTTCAATTTCTGGGTCCGCTGTCGTCTTTGGAATGGATGGTTGACGACTGGTTGCTGCATATATATACACACATACACACCTAATATGTGGCACTTTTCAGGTATTCCTCCATGTTATAATGGAAAATAACAATTCTCTTCAATGGGGGGGAAACAGGGGCCACAGCTGCCCGAGATGTGGTTTAGTGGCCGCTAACGACATACACATGTTTTTCAATACAGGATTGTGGTAGTAGTGTTCCTCCAAATGAGAAAACGTCAGCACATATGAACAATACAATTCTCTAGGCAAGTATACGTGTAATGTAAATTATATACAGTTCTTTGTGTGAGGTGCTCTGTTATCCTGTCAAACACCCACCACCAGGAGTGTTGATTTAGCTGAAAAACAATTTTCAGCTAAATGTTAAGTACCAAGGAAAAAACAGGTATTATCAGGCACTCTCATAAGGTATGTAATGATCCAAGTAGTTCTTGTCATTGATCACAAGTTTCAAGATTACAATTCATTGATAAAGAATGGACTTCCAAAATACGAATCCAGACAAAACGTTAGACTTCAAATCTTTATTTAATAAACAGTACTAGGAGTATTTCCTTTTTGGATGTCACGCTATTTATATCTGAGAACAGAATTGAATCTAAACTATATAGAAAGAGTACTTCGTGCAACTCAGTTCTCCATGCGAGTAGCGCACATCCGGCTTCACAAATTGGAGCTATTCCGTATGGAGAAATGACTAGATTGCGACGCAACTGTAGTACTGAGAGTGATTTTGTAAGAGAGATAGATATCTTCAAAAGCAGGTTCCTGATGAGAGGCTATGATAGCAAAATGCTAGAAACAGCACATAATAAAATTCAGAAAGTTTCTAGAAAAACCACGCTCAGAAGGAAACAGAAAGATCTTAACACAGTAGCCAATAATAAGCTGGCCCTTACAACTCAATACAGTGCTAACAGCACACAGATCTATAATGCCATTAGAAAACATTGGCATCTACTTCAACTAGATAAAGATCTGGAATCTTATGTTGGCAAAAAACCTCGAGTTATATACAGGAAAGGTAGAACTCTGAAGAGTCTTCTTAGTCCTTCCATCATAAGGAACCCGGGTCGCAGTAATGCTGTGATTGATGGTATTAAAGAATGGATGCCTATCAAACCATGTGGCTCGTATAGATGTACCCTATGTAACATGTGCCAGTTTGCATTGGATAAGAAAAAGACCTTTTCCTACAATACCAAACAAGTACACCACATAAAACATTTTATTAACTGTAATTCCAAGCTGGTGGTATACTGTATCATTTGTCATTGTGGATTGATTTACGTGGGAAGCACGATTCGCCCACTAAAAGAACGACTACAGGAACATGTTAGAGCCATTCGTAATAATAATGCGAAATATCCCCTAGCAGCGCACTACAATAAAGAACATTCAGGTCTGGAAGTACTTGGTATACATTTTCATGGAATAGATATGATCAGACCTGATCCAAGAGGGGGAGATAATACATTGGCTCTTCGTAAACTTGAATCCAAATGGCTGATTAAGCTCCGTGCAGTAGATCAGGGACTTAATACTGATAGAGAGCTACATGTATTTCTCAAAGAATAAGGGCATTATGTGTGCCACTTGAGACGTACTCATCCATTTGTATCAACTCAAGGCATAATGTTTTTGTGATCAGATATAATCTATTCATCTTGAATTATTATGTTATTGACTTAACATTGTGCTCATGCAATTCACTGTTTGTAATTTTCTTGAGTTGTTATGATTTATTGATGTAAATTCTTAAATGAATATGTTTTGTAAAACTGCTAAGGATATAACAAAGAAATTCTTCTTCTTTGCTTATGAATAATGTTATACTGCACCATTGGGAATTATGTCAACCATCGCATATTTGTATATATTGATGGAGGACCTGCACGGACTGATGGTTTCTGCTACTCTAAGTAATACAATCTGGGCAGTGTAGTCTCGAATTTTGCCCGTGCCCCAGACACCCATTACAAGATGTCTGCCACGAGTGAACGCTTTATTTATACTATTAGTTACGTTATTACTGGTCTATAAATGTTGGGCATACTCATAATAAATGGACGTCATTTGGTAATATGGAAATGACAAATTGTTTAGAATACTTCTGATACAACCGTCGGTTTGCCTCGCGAATATCGAAGGGGGTGAAGTGTTCCGTTTTTGTGCACACCTCCAGAATACATATTGACCCTGATAATTGACTGCGATAGCTTTTATAATCTTTACCCTTTTGTTCGCGGGAGACCATTATCTTTTGACGACAAGAATAGGGTTGTGGAGGTTCGTATTATGAAAAGACTAACCCTTATAAGATGGCCGCCATAAGGGTTTGCAGTAGGAACTTGTTCTATTGTATGACGTACACGGGATTTCCTTGTACAAGCCACGCCCCCCACCTTTAGTTTAAAATCCGGCTCGAGTCAATTTCACTGGTAGCTGACAGCAGTGGAGGTGCTAGGGTGACGCTGCGCACAATTGGGTAAGAACCAGGATTAACGGATGGATTTTCGGATATTTCGATGGTAATTTAATGGTGATTTAAGATTCCCTGATGAATCCTCTGGCACTGTGAAGCGGCTTGCCATTTGACAAAATTGCGTCTTTGCGTTATCTTAAAGTTTCCAGCATCCATACGTGTACATTGCGATGTTTTGTTTAAAATAAAAACGTGCCCCTTTTACTAGTTCGTTTTGGTCTTAATTTGATATAGGAGGGTCTACTTGTTCGTGCACTTGTGGTAATATACTGCTTATTGGTCGTAACTCTCTAGCGTTCCCACGTGGTCATTTTGCAAGTTTCATTCATAATGATAACTTGCCTTTTTGCAATAACCCGCTTTAATCATCATTTGAACCACGAGGGTTATTCTGCTTTTGCCCCTTGGGTTAATTTACTGTGGTGAGGTTGGCAATCCCCATGTATTAGAGCCGTTCTTCTCCCGGTTGGCTGGGTGGGTAGATGGCCCTATTTACAACTGAAGACATTCTGATATTTATGTATTTACAATCACTATTTGCCCCCGATTATGCACAGTTTTTTAACACTATTTACATTGAGAACAAACCTCACGTGAGTTTGTCTTTTTCTCACTATCTAGTGACTTATCATGGTCAGCATTTAAACTTAAGAATAGACGACTCAACCTCCACGAAGCAAGATTTGTGAAGTTATAAAGTGAGTAGACATAAATAGGGACCTTTTGAACGTTATTTTGATTTTTGTGTCTTGTTATCTTGCTGAGTGTTACTAATTGGATGCTACCTTTCGTTGGAGAAATATATGATCTCGTATATCTACTGATTATATTATTCTGATTATGGATATGTGGTTTATATTCTTGACCTCAAACCATTCCTGAAGTAATAAATGTAGGGCTATGGTTCCCAATTAAGACACCCTGACTTTAATACTTTGTTTGTAAATAATTATGTTCTAATTTTAAATTTGCACAGCATGTGGAGTATTCAATGTGCTTATATACTTTTCCTTAGTATGGCAGCTTATAATCTCTTACACTTACTTTTAGGTCTATCCTCTTTAACTTTGAACAATTACTTTGGATTTCGCTTCTTGTTCCCTACAAATTCATCTATGTGAACCAGGCTATAAGGATTGCGTCCTCCGGAAAGATCTTTTTCGGTATGTCTCGAAGTATTATTATGTTATCCTAGAATAGAGGCTTCATTTTTCGCTCTATTTCAAAATTGGTGTTCTTGATCCCGTAGGACTCATATTTACTGGTGTGACCCTAAATCGCTGGTTCATCTGCATTAAATAACAAGATTCGTGGTGTCCAATATCGGTGCACTATTCTTGTCTTCTTGGGTATTTGTATTTATACTTTTCATTTTATTTTATGTTATTAGTTGTGAGGTATAATCAGACACTATAGAGACAGGGTGTCCTAAATCCATGTGCTGAGCTAACCGAGTACCTTGAAGGACCCTTTATAACATGATCATGTCATCTAGTTCACAAACGTGTTAGTTCATTGATGGATGTCATTTCAACAGTATGTATGTGTTGTTCACTGGCCTAATGTTATAAGTGTAACTAGAGGACATAGGAAAACAGTTAGTAACATCATTTAGTTCTGCTATGGCTTTACAATAAGGAGAATCTTATGTTTTATGTTTTGATAGTTACATGCTTATTTTGTCTTTGTTTGTGTGGTTTCTCTATAAGGTGTGATACACCTTCTGACATAATATGTATCTGTTAGATTTCTTTATATATCTTCTTCTTTGATGTTGTATATATATAGCAAATACTGTGTAAATATTGATTTTAGCTTTCTTATACTTCCAGCCTTGAAAAAGTCTCCATGAGACGAAACACGTGTCGGCAGGACAAGCTGGAAATATTTTTAATGTTTATTAAATAAAGATTTGAAGTCTAACGTTTTGTCTGGATTCGTATTTTGGAAGTCCATTCTTTATCAATGAATTGTAATCTTGAAACTTGTGATCAATGACAAGAACTAGTTGCATCATTACATACCTTATGAGAGTGCCTGATAATACCTGTTTTTTCCTTGATACACATGTTTTTCACCTGTCCCAAACTTGACTTATTTATACAGGATGTTCAAAAATGTATCCATTTTAGCCTTAAAATCTCTGTGGTTTTATCTCCTGAATTAATAATTTTGGAATGTGAATCGAATGCTGTAGAACTTAGGTCGAGCTGCTCCTCAGCCTTAGTATTCATTGCGATGTCGTTAATACGCTTATGTATTACTTCCGAATGGATTAGTTCAGACGCCCCCACGTTTGTGAACTGGAGAGCCAGGATTCTGGCTCTGCATAATTGGGAATCAGCTGTGTTAATGCGTGGGGGCAAGAGGAGGTGGGAGAGAGGGCTGCGAATTTGGGCTCCATTTGTGGATTGGCAAAATAGCTGATTCACTGGACCTGTCTTATTGTTATGTTTGGATTTGGGTTTTCTATTTTAGTTAAAAAAATCTTTTTTTTTATTATTCTCCTTGTTTTTCATGTGCATGTAAAATTTGTTTTATGGATGTCATGATAAATTCAAATGTAATGAAATTTGGATGCTAAACGCAAGCTGAACAATAAAAAATACTAAAAAAAAAAGAAAGCATTTGATGAAGGAATCATTATGGATAAAACAAAAAAGTTCCTTACCAAAGAATATCCCAAAACTCCAAAAATCTACATGCTTCCTAAAATTCACAAGGATCAAAGACAACCACCATTTCACCCTATAGTTAACACAAGAGGGAGCATTCATGAACCAATAGGTCAATTTCTAGACTCACATCTACAAGATTTTGTGATAAAAGCCCAAAGTTACATAAAAGACACTACAGATTTCCCGACTAAAATTGAACAGATTATATTGCCTGAAAATGAAGAAGTATGGATGAGTACCATAGACGTGAAATCGCTTTATACCTCCATTCCACATAACTTAGGTATCGAAGCAATTGAAGAAGCACTTATGTTCAAAGCTTGACCAGAACTTTCAAATATTCCTTATGGAACTATTAACCTTCACTCTATATCAGAGTTATTTTGAATGGAAAGATGAACATTATCTAGAGCTCACAGGTACATCGATGGGCAATTCTGCTGCTCCGTGCTATGCAAATATCTTCATGAATAAATTTGAGACAAAATACATTTTAAGTCTAGAAAATTGGAAGAAACATGCAAAGATTTTCTTACGCTACGTCGATGACATTTTCGTACTTTGGTTCAGTCCACATACAACCTTGATTCAAGCACTAGACTGGTTAAACAGGATCAATGATCGTATACAATTCACATATCAAGTGGATAACAAATCCATACCCTATATTGATGTACTATTGAACATTAAAGAGAACAAGATAGAAACCACTCCACGGACAGCAATAACCTTCTTCATTACAGAAGTTTCCATCAGTTACCTCTTAAAAATCATCTACCACTCTCACAACTTTACAGAGTTAAAAGGATTGTCTCTGAGAACACTGAATCACAAATTCAAATAGACAACATGATACACCAGTTCCAAGAAAGAGGATATCCCTTTAAAGTGTTACAAGAAGCAAAAAACAAGTGCACTTTGAAAACAAGAACTGAACTGCTAAAACATTCTGTCAAACCTAAAGAATCACGTGTGGTAGTGGTTTACTCAACTAAAAGTCGACACTGCAAGCAATCCATACTCAAACACTGGCAAATTCTGACAAATGAACCGGATTTCAAAGGTATTTTTCAAAACAAACCTATATTTGCTTACACCAGGAGCAAAAACATTCAAGAAATATTGAAACCGATGGATGAACCTCAAACATCGGAGTACAAAGGAACTTTACCTTGCCATAATTGTAACAACTGTCATTCGATAATTAAAGGAAATACAATCATGCACCCATCAGATTAAAAGTAACAGCAACCTGTGACAGTGCGAATGTAGTTTATATGGTAAAATGCCCGTGTGGACTAGTCTATGTAGGGGAAACCAGAAGAAAAATCAAAACTAGACTATCCGAGCATAAAAGCAATATCAGGACCAAAAATGTAAAATCCACAGTAGCAGTCCATTTTCAAGAAAGAAGACATAACATTTCACAATTACAATTTATTATTTTGGAAACAATCACTAAGACTGAACGTCAAGATATCAATAGAGTGCTGTTACATAAAGAGAACGACTGATTTATAGACAGGAGGCCATAAAGCTTCGATCAATGATCGATTGGAATTCTCTTGCTATCTTTCATTCAATTACTGATTCTATGATCGATTGGAATTCTCTTGCTATCTTTAATTAAATTACTGATTCACTGTGAGATTACGGTTTAACAGAATGACTGCATTCTAATTACGAAATAATGTTTTCAACTTTTTCATATTTATCATTTATATATGACTGCACCTATCGTTCTGATGTTTTTTTTTTAATTTACTTCATTTTGACACTGTTAACTTTTACACCCAATTTCTTCAATTCACAATGTCACACAGTTAGTTATATCTTCTTAGCGTACATCTTCCGATGTCCCGAGTTTATTATGGGATTTTTCCCTCAGCAAGATGGCGCTTATTTCCACTCGCATCACGTGACTTTTTTCCGTTTCGGATCTTTACATATACAGACCCCAAAACGTAATGGCGCTACCGGATTACTTTCCCAAAACCTCAGCGTTAGAATGTATCAAGATTTTGACCGTGGTAAGAATGCGCCAGCCACACCAACCTTCTTCTTTTTCACAGATCATGTATAACATTTTTCTTTCACTTGGCTTTGTTGACTTTAGAACACGGTTTTCGATTTTTACCCGATTTACTGTTTGCCTTTATAATTGCTTCCCGACTGATAGACCGAGCACTTTAACCCCTTCGATGCTCATGACGAGCTCAGCTCGTCATGAGGCATGGTTGAGCTGTGCCCATGACGAGCTGAGCTCGTATTGAACAATGGTAAATCTGGGAATGCAGCACAGGAGGAAAATATCTCTAGCAGCCAAGGTGTTAAAATTGCTTCACGACCGATAGAACCAAGCACTTTTTCATGATTTACATTCTAACATTTGGATGCGATACCAGTGGGTGCACATATCGATAGAAACGATACGGCTTTATTCACAAGCTTGCATACTTTCCAATTATCATGTCCAAAGCCGTTGCTTCACTTTTACTTTTATGAGAGATTGCACTAGAGAACAGTATTATTCAGCTTGTTGGTACACATAAAATCTCTTTTTAAGAACCACTTATGACAACCAAAATATGTTGGATTTTATATTTTGTTAGCCTTATTTACTATTCCAAACAATCAATTGGGGAAGTGTAGAGGAGATGATAGAATCACCCTCCTGAACTAGACTTGTAAACAATGGGATTCTATCAATGTGAGTGGTGACTAATTTTATATGATTTTGTATATTCTCTAAACTCGTGGATACACTGCAATTTGAAATCAGGCCTCTCTGCGAGTGGCAGAATGAGGGCACTGTATGTTTTTAAAATACCCCTCACACACTATGAATCACATAGTGTCATTCTCCCATCATTGGGGTCTTCCCGTCCCTCTACGGGGCGGGGCGTGCTTCGACCTACGAGTGACGCGGGAGCACTTATATTTTTGACAATTGGCTATGTGATGTGATGAGGATAGTGATATGTGTTGGGGAGTGTAGGGACCTATTTACGTGAATGGTAGTGTAAAAAAAGGGTAAAATTCCCTGGCTAGTCGAAAAAATTAACTTTAATGGCTTCGCAAGCTGTGAACATTAAAAAGGGGGTTAATAAGTAGAATTACAAGTGTGGTCTACTTTGTCGACATGACATGTTTCATAGGCAGACCCCTCCTGCCTACTCATCAGGACCTCTGTTGATCCCTACAAAAAACTAAATTCTAAACTAAATGTTAAATGCATATGGTCCTAAACCTTAACAGCAAAAATCGGCTACTAGGTTTAGCCTCGGGGCTTGAGTTGGCCCTTAGTGAGGCATTATCATGAAAAATGACCTAATATGGTCTATTTGAAGTGTGGTGATAGGGCCTCATGAGCCTGCGTCTTAGGATGATTAGTCTACGGAAGATCCTGGACCTACTTCCAGTTAGTGCCAGGCAGACTCTGGTGCATGCCTTGATCACATCTAGACTCGACTACTCTAACCTCCTCTATATGGGAATAACAGCTAGAAGCCTCAATCGTCTCCAGGTACTTCAAAATGCCACAGCCCGGCTGGTGCTGAGGCTTCCTAGGAGAACGGCCTCTAAAGCTGCTTTGAAGTCCCTACACTGGCTTCCGATCAGAGAAAGGATTACCTTCAAAGCACTATGCATGTGTCGCCGCATTATCGGGGGCAGGGCGCCGACTCCCCTACACAGCCTCATCACCCCCTACCGACCGGAGCGGATGCTCAGATCCTCTGGCACTGGACTGGTAGTCCCCAAAATTCATAAAGCTCGAATGGGGGGCAGATCTTTCAGGCTTCTTGCAGCCAAGAGCTGGAATTTGCTTCCGATGGAGTTGCGCCTCGAACCTTCTGAGGCCAAGTTCCGCAGAGCTCTAAAAACTCACCTCTTTCACTCAGTACTCATGTAACCTCCCTGCTCTGGCCACTTCATACTTCTCACTCAGCGCGGGGACACGCCGGGGCGCGTAACCATGTGCTTTACAAAATTCCATAATAATAATAGTTGACTGGTTAGTGACCGCATGCCTAATCTGGCTTTATTCCATACCCTTCAGCAGCTCCGTGGATGAACCTTATTTACTATACATCAGATGGTGCCCTCACACACACATTTTTTGTCACTCTTATTAGATTCCCCATACGAAGTGTCAATGAGGACCGAAATGCATTGGGATCATTAGAAAAATGTATGAGTCAAGCCTGAACGCAATGAAAAATGTCTTGTAATATGTGATTCACAACATATGCAGCAAGAATAAAGAAATAAACTTAAACGTTATCTTTTGGAACAAACTGACTTTCTAAATTTTCTTTTTCAACACGTATGGATATTGGAGATTTACAATAATAAATCGCAGTTTAGCGAATTCTTAAGCAGCGCCCAGAGGGACGAATTTTAAGATTGGAGGACGCCAATTTTAAATTCTTTTGATCACACTTTATGGTCTACAAAGTGATACCTCCGTGGCTCGCTACAAAGTTTGAACCTTGTCACCAACCCAATAATACGCTTGTACGCAATCAAACCAAGTAACCTGTTATCTCAGGTTACCCCATTAGATTGTAATGGCAAAGCCCTAATGCTAGAACATAGATCAGCAAAAAAATGGGAAGCAGAAAATCAGAAAGTCAAGAGAAAGAACCATAGAAAGAGTCATTTCCAACAGGGTCTGATGCCTAGGCATCAGTATTGATGAATGCAAACATGTCATGATGCATATGATTTGATATGTCAGGATGCACCAGCAGGTATTTTATTATTTCTTATTTACTGTTCAAATGTGGTGAATTCCCCCTTTAAAGCTATAAAATAAAAGTAGAAAAACGGGAAAAGGGTGCACCTCCATAATAAATGAAACCAGGCAACCAAGCAACATTCTGTAGATGCTGGGTGCTATTAAAAAAACAATTAAAATAAAGGTACAACAAAATTGATGCTAGTAGTTCAGTCAGCAGTAGAAAGATACAACTCACCCATTTATAGCACTATGAGACTGAAATGCTCCTCTGTGCAACAAACACAAGAACAAGACGGCAAGATATTGTATCAAGGACAGATATGTGTGAAAGACAACAAAGCCATTCAATCATGAGCAAAAGGGTGACCCAAAGCCCACTATTTATTTGCTATGTATTGGAAACATCACATCTGCCAAAAGAAAGTTAAACTGTAGCTAAAACCTAAAGATTCTGGAGAAGGAGGAATATGAGATTTAAAAGGAGAGAGGGAAACGAAATGATATCGGAAGACGAGGAAGGTGAGGGAATTAGGTAAATGTGTACCAAAGAGATAGTGAACAATTTCGAGGCGTGCATAGTTAACTAGGCTGAGAGGGACATCCTAATAAATTTGAATCAATAAAAAAATAGATATGACAATATTATCTTCAGAAAGTGTTTACAAGAATTCTGGCATGTGTCCATCACAACCGTGAACCTACAGTACATCAAATGGATTCATGTTACATCGCCCAAGGTGCAGAAATGCAAAAATGTCTTGAGTGCTCTGTGCTACCTCCAAAATCCATTTATTTATTTATTTTTGAGTTTTATAGAGCACAAACTTGACCCGTTAGGTTATCAGAGAGCCTTACAGGATTGGCAGCAGTATGCAAAGACTTGGAGGGGGCATGGGAACAAAGGAAAAAAGGGACAAAGTAACAGTTACATTTACAGTTCACAGGGAAACAAGGGTTCAAAGACAATGGTGGGAAGTCCAGAGGTGCCGAGAAGATAGCGCCTGTGCACTACCGGGATCCATAGCAAGGAGATGGGGCAAGATCTCATCTCTGGGTGAAATCACAGGCAGAGTTTAGGTGAGGAATGTGCCCATTAGGAAGGTTTTGGCATCTTTTCTGAATCGAGCCAGCGACGGGATTCTTCTGATGGCGGGTGGGAGTGAGTTCCTTCTTCTTGCTGCAGCTCCAGAGAAGGCCGGGTTGTAAGTTTTTTTTTCCTAAAACATGCAGGTTGGAGCGGGAGGTCACTGGAGGACTGTGAGTTTCTGGTCCCTCCGGATAGCACGAGTTTCTGGGCACGGTATGCAGGGGAGTTTGTGTATAATGCCTTGCACCTGATACATGCCATTTTGAGTTCGATTCTGGCCTTTAGAGGAAGCCAGTTCAGCGCTTTAAAATGTGATGAGATATGGTTAAACTTCCTTGAGCCTTTTAGAAGACTGGTGGCCGCGTTGAGGCAGGCTTTTAAAGGTGCCAGCGAGATCTTGGGTAAACCCGACAGGGTAGAGCAGCCATATTCCAGCCTTGAGATGACTAATGCCCGGACAGCCATTTCTAGGCCGGGAGTGTCAAAGAAGGGTTTTAGTTTCCCTAGATAGCTCAGGTGGAATCTGGCTGATTTAGCCATCGAGTTGAAGTGGTCCTGCATTTTCAGGTTGCCGTCCAGGGTTATTCCGAGGTATTTGGTCGAGTCCACAATGGTTGGGGGCTGTGATGACCTTGATCCATATCTGAAGGTCAGGGTTGGCTTTGGGTGGGGATATTAAAAGAAATTCTGTCTTCTTTGCGTTGGTTGGATGAGAGCTATTGGACAGTCAGTTTCAAGGCTTCGTTCATGGAGAGAATCTCCTCGATAGAGGAGATCTTGATATAAATCAGGGTGTCATCAGCGTACACGTGGTACAAGATATTTGTGGTGTGTAGTACTTCGGCAAGCGGCTCTAGGTAAAGGTAAAGGAGGGTGGAGGACAGGACTGAAGCTTGGGGGACTCCAACAGTGACCGGGGAAGGGGCAGACAAATTGCTGTTAAACAGGAATCTCTGAGATCGGTTGTAGAAGAAGGACCTAAACCATTCCATGACAGAGCCACCCATTCCCATCCTGAGTTTGAGACGTTCGAGAAGTTTCTTATGGCTGACCATGTTGAAGGTCGAGGACAGATGTAGGAGGATTAAGAGACAGGTTTTGTCTTGGTCCAGGGCTTGGAGGGCATCATCCACAATGTGGAGAATGGTGGTTTCTGTGCTGTGCCTGGACCTGAAACTGGATTGGAATTTATCTAGTAGGTGGGAATTGGTGATGTGTTGGCTCAACTACTGTTGCATACACTTCTCCAGAACTTTAGCTAAGAGTGGGATGTTAGAGATAGGTCTAAAGTTGTCAGGGGAGGTAGGATCCAGCGACGTTTTTTTTAGGATGGGGAGGACTTGGCCGGCTTTCAGTGAATTGGGTATGAATCCCTGAAGAAGGGAGGCATTTATTATTGCAGTCCAGCTAGGAATGATAGACTGGGCAGCGGCAGCTAGGCAATTAGCGGGAGTGGGTCACTGAAGTGGTTGTTCGGGTTTAAGGTGGAAAGGATTTATGAGACGGCGTGTTTGTCATAGCTTTTGAAGTCGGTCCAGTGTGCTTGTTTCTTGGGAGAAGCCTGTGGAGGTGGCGCAGAGGCGGGAGGCAGATCCGGAAGGGGTTGAGAGTAAATGGCGGATCTAAGTCTGTTTCCTAAGGCTGTGATTTTGGCAGAGAAAAAGGAGGAGAACTCCTCAGAGGATATTAGTGACTTGGGGGTTTCTTTTGCTGTTTTGGCCAGTTTGTTTGATTGGAGTTTTACCAGTTCAAATAGCTTGTGGGTCGGTTCTTGATGTTCCCCAGTTCAGATCTGAAGAATTCTTTTTTTGAATTGAGGATGTTTCTGTTGTAGGTATTTTGGGCCTGGCGGAGAAGTTTTAGATGTGCGGCAGAGGGGTGCTGTCTCTAGATTCTTTTTGACTGCCAAAGGGATCTCCTCTCGATCTTAAGGAACTCATTGAGCTAGGGGCTTCTGTCTTTGATTTGGATTATTTTTCATTTTAGCGGAGCGAGGTCATCTAGAATGTTAGTTATAGTTACCGAGTAATGATCATTAAGGTCACAGACAGATTTGACGTGAGGGGGGGAGGGGGGGGGGTGGGGGTTCAGACTTGCATCGAGCTGCCAGTTCACTGGGATCCAAGTTCTTGGTGTCTCTAACCCAGCATTTGGGAATCACCTATTGCGGTGCTCTAGTCATCCGAGCGTCGGGTAGTAGGAAGGTATTAGAATGGTGGTCGGACCAGTCACAGGGGTCTGTAGCGATAAGTTTGACTGTTGGTTCCTTAGCGATGATCCAGTCTAAGGTGGCGCCTTTTGAGTGTGTGGGGAGTGGGCAGACTTGGGTTAGGGCCTGTGCGGCTAGGAAATTTTTTATAGCATTGACAGGCGGATCCTTGGCATCGTTCCAGTGCAGGTTGAAATCACCAAGGAAAATGTCTTTGGAGTTGGCAGAGAGTTTAGCTGTGACGAGTTCCATTAGGTGGTCTGTAAAGGCGCAATTAGTGCCTGGGGGTGGTAAAACATGTGCAGATTGCACAGTTGAGCTGAGTTGTTGCATATGGAGAGTGCTAGGTACTCACAGGAGTCTGTGGATTCTGCCAGGAGTTCTGTGACACAGAGGCAGGAGTGATAAATGCAGGCAATGCCTCCTTCTTTTTTGCTGGATTGCCTATCCAGTCTTGCAATTTTGTAATTGGGAGAGACTAGGAGGTCAAGCATGGCAATAAGGATTCTTTGAGCCACGATTCAGTCAGGAGTTCCGTGACACAGAGGCAAGAGCAATAAAGGCAGGCAATGCCTCCTCCTTTTTTGCTGGATTGCCTATCCAGTCTTGCAATTTTGTAATTGGGAGAGACTAGGAGGTCCAGGCATGGCGATAAGGATTCGTTGAGCCACGATTCGGTCAGGATTGCTAAGTCCAGGTTTTGGATCAGTATGAGATCTGCGATATCAGCGACATGTTTAACTGCAGAGTGGCAGTTGACTAGGAGGCCAGACAAAGGGGGTCGGGGAGAGCGATGTGCTGACAGGAGTACAGGCACAAGGTTGCTATCTATCACCCTTCTGTTGCGGCGGGTAGCTGATCTGTTGGGGTTGATTGTGACCGTGCATATGGCATGTTCAACCTCCATGACTGGTGGACTAGGGGCTGCTGGGACAGGGTTATAGGAGAGAATTTCCTCATCAGTAAAGTCTGGCAGACTCGGGTGGCAAGGGTGGAGTTGTGGGATAGGTGGCCGGCTAGAGTATCCTCCTTGGAGAGTATCCTCCTTGGAGAGGTGGCATGGTTGCTTGCGAGGGCGAAGGTGTCTCAAAGATAGCACTAGAAGTTGAGTAGCGGGCTCTGTGGTAGGAAAGGGGGTGGGGTCCTACGTGTGCTTGAGCTTAGAGAAGGTGAGTTCAGTGAGGTGAAGGAGGTTCATTTAATCTAGAATGGAAATATGAATGTTCTGCATTAATTTGGCTGCTCTGAGGTGCAGGGTTTTGATATCCAAATAGGCAGGGGGCGCTTGAAGGCCGGGGAGCAGCGGTTCTAATGACATGCGTTGGGGGCAGGGTAGAGGGGCTGGGTCGACTTGTGTCGTAGGCCAATGGCGGTGTTTCAGTCTCAGTGTCGGGGTGAGGAGGCCAACGGTCTGGGGACGAGTCTGTTGCTAAGCACCGGACGAATAATGTTGTGGGCCAAAGGAAGAGACTCAGACTCCAAGTTGGAGGGAGGGGCTAGAGGGGAAGAGACCAAGGGTCTGGGAGTGATATTGTTGGTCGACCTAAGTAGACTTGTGTCATAGGCCAAAGGAAGAGTTTCAGACTCAAAGCCAGAGGGAAGGGCCGACGGGGGGGGGGGGGTAGACTAAAGGTCTGGGAGCAGTTCTAGTTGTGACCCCAGGTGGGGTGATAAAAGGGTTAAGTTGACCTGAGTTGCCGTAGGTCAGAGGGTGTGTATCAGACTCAAAGTCAGAGGGAGGAGCTGGCGGGGAGGAGACCGAGGGTCTGGGAACAGTACTAGTTATGAGCCCAGGCGGGGCTGTAGAAAGGTTAGGTTGAGCTGAGTTGTCGTAGGCCAAAGGACGAGTTTCAGCCTCCGAGACCGAGCAAGTAGCTGGCAGGAAGGGGACTAAGGATCTCTCTGGAGAAGCTCCTCATTTCTATGATACACAATTGCAAACCCTCCCAGTGGAAATACTCATCTAATGCATACTTATGTTAATTTTGTAACAAAAAGAAAAAACGCATTTGATACATTGTCATTTTCGCAACGCACGAAAAGCTTTTTGTCTCCTTGATGTACTACCACTGGAAAGTGTACCATTTCAAGAAGTCGTTTTTCATACGGGATAGAGAAACACATAAAAACAACATTAAATCACGTTAAACACTTTCTACTATCATTAGCAATCCATCCACCTTTCACTGCTGCGCCTTCATAGATCCATTTACTGTTTATAGGGCAGACATATCCATCCCTGGCTTATATTGGACACAAGGAACGTGCTTCGTGTCTTTGAAAGGTAAACCTTGGTAATATTACATTTTATAAACACCTTTTAGGTCTGGCATTAGCTAACGCCTTTTCGACATTATAGTGGTTTTGAATCAGCCTTTTTCAGCAATTAGTCTGTTGCTGTGTCATACATATTTTTCTTCCAACATTCTTTTGCCAGGCGGCTTTTCGCTTTTCGGCTTTGAAAACAACTGATTTTAATAGTCATTTTTAGTAGTTAGGTTTCTTGTTTTTATTTGTGGTTAGATCTTGTGGATAAGCAGTCTCTTGGTTCTGGGATATTTAAATGTACCTTACATGGTGGAGGATATTTTTACCTCCTCCCGAACAGCGGACTGGGGCAGTTGGACAAGTGTGTTGTCCGGATACCTTGGCAGCATACCGGTCGAAATCTTGGAGGAGAATAGTTCCTCCCCCTTGCTGCGGTCATCTTCCGCTGAAAACTGAAATAAAATGAAGGGCGCTTCGCATCCATGCGGTGGATGCACAGAAACAGGCATGCCGAGGGCACGTCAAAGGCGTGTCCGGGGCAAGCCCGGCAGCGCCCATCCACGCCAGGACAATGCCTTACTTCAGTGCCACGGAAGTTTTCAGCCACATTCTGAGGCACGTCTGGAGCTTTAAGACGCTGCAAGGTAAAGCTGTGTAAAAAGAGGCGCTGAAAATATACCATAAGGAACCTCACACAGCTTGGAGAAACTTACTTGCTGAGAGGTTTGGTAATAGTTCACTTATCCAGAAGCCCGAGGATCCCCTGTTCCAACCTCAATTGAGCTTCCGGAGACCCAGGCAATGCTTTTCACATAAATATCAAGAACATGTATTAGAACTTTGATAGTCAACCATGTCTCCCAAGCCAACCTTTCACTTATGATGCTACATACATTCCATCATCTGGAGGACTAAGGTGGTTCATAGAAATGAAAACAGCAGGGGTAACAAGCCTCATACCTACCATTCATCCAAGTTCTCCAGACAATCCTTACCCGGCTCACGTGGTTTTTACAGCACTCCTCTGTGTTTGCATGTCTTGATGATTTGCTGGAATATTTCATTAAACATGGCTAAGGGACCCCGAGACCTAGAATCAGGCCAAGTGTTGTCTACTTAAGAAACTTGCCGCTGATTTCTCTGCCCTTACTAACTACCACCCTATTTCCTTTCTGTCTTACCTGGCCAAAGTATTTGAGTAAATTGTTAACAAACAATTCTCTCAAAATTCGGATGACAGCAATATTCTTTATTTCCCTGAATCAGAATTTAGCGAAAGGGTGGCGACAATCCTGGTCAATGTCTCAGAGAGAATCAGAACTATTATAGAGGAGAGTCAAGCAGTTGCCCTCAACCTGTTAGAACTGTCTTTGGCCTTTGCCACAACCTTGCTTGTAGTCCTGCTGAAGATACTATGAAATCGGCATCCATTCTTTGGCCCTTTTCATGGTCACAAATTATCTGGCTTAAAGAACATAATATGCTTATTTTTTCCTTTCAATTCCAAAGCTGTCCCAAAAACCTGCAGGGTACCGTGTTCAATGTTGATGATACTCAGCTCATCATATCCATTGCAGACCATCAGCAAGTTACTAGACAACGTTTCTGTGACTGCATGCACTCAGTGGCCCACTGGATGCACCAGAACTGTCTCCCAATAAACAGTGGAAAAACCAAAATAGTCATTTTTGGCTGGGCCAATGAGACATAGTCAGCAGATTGATGGCCTCGAAACTCAAACCCTCTATTGAAAAAGTACCCAAGAATTTGGGCATTTGGATTGATAATACGTTCAGCATGAGAAATCATATAGATGTGGTTTGTTCATCCTGCTTCGAAATTCTCTGTATTGTGAGAAAAATCTTTAAATGAATTCCCCTGCACTGTCGCAGGACTTTAGCACAAGCTTCAGCAACCAACCAATTAGACTATGGCACCATAAACAAAGTCCAGCTCCCTCGCCTACTGATTGTGCAGAATACAGCAGGTAGGCTGCTCTGTAATTTGCCTCATACTTCTCCAGGGCCACTTCTGAAAAGTCCCCATTGGCTTCAAGTAAGAAAACTCAGTGTGTTCAAACAGCTTTGCCACACTCATTGCGCCTTGCATGATGATTGCCCTCATTATCTTCAAGTACAGGTCAGCTTCTACCAAACCTCTGGAAAGCTATGGTACGCGGATGTAGAGTTGGCGCCTCAGCAACAAACCCTCAAGATTAGAAATAGTGAATTGCTTCTTTGCATATCTGGCCCCACAGCACTGGAATAAGCTTTTGTTGCATGTCTGCTTTTGCAAAATCTGTCCATCTTCAAGAAAAGGCTGAAACTATGGCTACTTTGAATACTGAATCTTCCCTCTCGCCAGTACTCTCTGAGCATTGCTGTCTTTCTAGTGTCAGGATGCTCTTTTGGGAGTGAGAGCCTGCACTTTACAAATAATGTAACTTATCTTTTACAGCCTACAGCATGGGGCACTACAGGCATTTTTCTATTTCACAAAAACATATCAGCTCAAAAAGTAGTTCCCTTTAATGATAAGGAATACAATAGCATTGTTTGCTTTTTGAGACCCCAGCAATTGTTTTACTTATAGCAGTTTTTGCTCTTTGTTGGAGGGCAGGCATCATTTCCCTAACAATAAACATTTATATAATCCCATGAAAATTATTAACAAAGCCAAATAACTGTCAGCCAATGCCATACCAGTTGGTTTTGCCAAAGCTTGTTTCACTTTGAGACTCACCTCAATAGAAAGCCTCTAGCAGTTTTGTTGGTAATAGACCTTCATTAAAATAGATGATTTTTCACAGACGGGCAACTGTACAGAGCCCTTTAAAATCAATTGGCATTCTTACTTCGATAAGGCTTCTGTTCTATTTGAGAACATTTCCAACATTTATCATATTTTTTCAAAATTCCAGGGAGTGGCCATGGGAAAATGTGACAGCTGTAGATTTCCAGGAGTATGCCTTTGACTCCATCGTTATCAGACGGGTATGCCACTATTCTGCCAGACTACAGATGGTGGAATGATGCATTTCTGCATTTATTTTATTTTTGTCCACAGGAAAATTGTTTTCTTATGGAGAACTTCTTCTTCTAATGCCCTGTGAATTTTGAGTTGCTGGCTTCACATTCCTATCATGAACACAGTTATACAACCCTTTTTGGGGGCAAGCTCACAATTGTTTCCAGAATTTAAATGACTATGCAACATGTTTGTGAATACCCACAACCCTAACAATTTAGGATGTTACATAGATTATGCAAGTCCTCTTATCTCATTGTTCCTCTTGCTTTAACCATACGATACAGAAACTCTCCCATACTGACAGGTTTCTCGACAGCAAAAGTGCACTTTTCTGTCTAAAGATTCCACTTTTCCTGGTTCTATGCATCAGGATGTGTCACTTAAATCATAAACTCAGAAGGGTTTGTGGCTCCAGATGAGATATTTGATTTGATAGGTCTAATGTTTTTCTAGTTTCTTCAGAAACAGCTACTATCAAGGTATACTGGGTAGATTACTGAGTAAAATATAAATACTTAATTCCGATCTGTTCGGATTATTGTGCTTTGCTAAAGATTGGCTATTTTTTTAATATTATGTTATGAACACTAGAGTTAACATGCAAGGTAGAGAGAAGTGAAAAGAAATGTTCTACAAACACTGGTGAGGTTATGGTCTCTTTGTGGGATTCCAACATGCTCAACCTAATGCTAAGCATCTCATCAGCTCACAAAGCAGCAGCAGGTCTCACTCCAAGTGAAATATGGCTAAGAAGGGGATCTTTGATCAGCAACTATGTCAGGTAGTTGTAGCCGCATGCAGGTTATTGAGCTCAAATATGAAACAATGCCTAATATTTCCATTTCTTTGCATTGATATAGATAGAGGAAAACAATAAACTGTTGCCGTGTTTCAGAATCCCCAGATTAAACAGTTGGGTTGCTTGCAGAGACAGTGGCTTAGGCATCTATGGATTCCCTTCCAATTTCATTCGTTGTGTTTCTAGCCAGTGCATAAGCAAACAGAGTGATGGAGAAACTGCTGGCCTAGGGATCCTATGGATTCACTTCTGATCTTGTCACACAACAGAGATGCTAGAGGGATCTGAGAAGAACCATGTGCAGATGCTTGGAATAGCTGTAGGCTCACTGTCTGACCTAGGATCCGTCTAGGGTCTGACATGCTCATTGAATTAAATGCTCCTCTGGCCTATCAGGTTTAATTCCATCCTTAGTGAAGTTATTACTGAAGAGGTAGCTATAATACATGCTTTTTGGAAAGCAAGTTTTGAGGAGACTCAGAAAAAGAATTTAAAATCAGTTCTCTTAGAATGTTTATACTTGATTCTTTATTGCGCTCACTAATTCATACATTTATAATCTAGTAATACAATATGGACTTCCATTTAGTTCAGTGATGTAAGTACACACTAGTTTATTGGCAAAAAGAGAAAGGAAATCCAAGACATGAAAAAACATTAAGCATCTGTTTCTTCAGGGCATGAACTATCTACTAACATGAAGTCCAAAAAGGGCAATAATATAAAACAAAAATATTACAACCATAAACACATGATTAAAACTCTGTTATCCTTTCCATTTCTAGATCGGGCAATTAAAATAGCCCACTGTGAGTGTATATATATTACCTGCTGGGGGGCACCAGTACTTAGTTACAGTTAGATCTAGTTGCAGTTACAGTTGGGACCTGATTTATATCAAAGAGCTGATTTTGATTTGCCAATAACTTTGGCGTTGTTTGACGAATCTTCACAAAAGTTTCAAAACTAATTTAATGCTCTTTTCATCTCCTGTCTTGAAAATTTTGGGGTGATTCGTCAAGCAGGGGCTGAGAAAAAGGGGGGTCCCAAAATGCTTTTTCTCCATGTTAATTTCCATAGGAAACTTTAGACACAGCTACAGCCCGAAGCGCTGAACAGAATTACACCAAATTTGGCAAAAAGGTAGCTCTTGGTCCAGAAAACACTCTTTTTGTTAAATGGTGTAAATCCATAAACATTTCTCAGATATACAGCTGTGACCCCGGTGAATTCGTGAACCCTCTCGATCTCGTGCCTGAGATCTGATTGGCTGCCAACAATTCAAACCTGAAAGTGCTGGCAGCCATCTTGTGACTTGGTAGAACCGAGTCACAAGGAAAAAGATTTAAAAAAAAGAAAAGGGGCAAGGTAGAAACACCCTCACCACCTAGGCATATTTAGGGGGTCAGGGCTAAAAAAAAGTATTTTTGAAAAATTTTCAGCTCTATTTGCGGTAGAGCAGCGAATCCCGCTGAAATTTGTTTTTAAAATGGAATGTGGACTCCCGCGCTTCATTTACTTTAGGCCCCCATGTGGGCCAGGTCCTGGAGGCAATACAAAATAAAAATGCAGGGGCCCAGCCCCGGGGACAGCCACGTCCTCAGGGCTATTTTCAATTGTTATGTGTGTGGGGGCTCCAGCCCCCCCAAGCAGCCCCGGGGACCACCAGTTCACTGGGGCTAATAATGTGTATTGCAAGGGAGCCATGTGGCCCCCTGCAGCCCCAGGGACCGCAACCTCCTGGGGCTATATTCAAATAGGATGTGGGGCGGGCTTCGGCCTCCCTACACAGCCCCAGGGACCGCTACCTCCCCAGGGCTATTTTCAATGGGGGACATCGTGACCCCTGGCTGGAGACATAAATGGCCCAAGGGACCTTCACCCTCCCGGCTCCAGCAATGTCCCAGGGTGCCCCCCCCCAGGAAAATGCAGTTTGCTATGTGATCACGCCATCTTATAGCAAACAACTGTGCTCTGCTTTGAACAAGTGAGTGCATTTTGCTCTCCCTTGTTCAAAGCGGAGCACACTTTGCTTTTTACACCCAGGGAGCTGCATGTTAGTAGCTCCCTGGGTGTAAAAAGCAATGCCAGCTCCTGCAGGAATATTTAAGGTGGGTGACCCAATATACCCTTGCGAGCTTGGGCTAGAATTCGATATAGAAAATTGCCAACAAGGGCATTTATTTGGAAATACCTAAGTAACAGGCGGTTGATCGATCTGAATTGTCAAAACTTAGGACCAACTTAATTCAATTAAAACCTGTTGTTAATCTAATTTGTCACTTTCAATTTTGACACAGTGGTAAGTAATCACAGAAGAAAAGCTACACGGGAAATAGATTTTATAGAGATATCACTTTATGTAAAGTTTTCATCATCAAGGGTACAATTTTCTAAAAAACAATGGAAATAAATCAACAATATACAAATGGACAAGAAATAGATTAATTGTTCTTAAAATCCACTTGCGTTGTGTTCCACTGTTTATAGATAGATGACAGCGAATCTTGCTGGCTATACACAAAGATATCGCTGTACAGAATATCATTAAAGGAGTTACAAAACAGGATAAAATAAAAGCCAATTTTAATGTTTTGCCTCTCGATTATTGACTAGGCCTACAGAGCGTAATAACAGTTATACAAGTATGCAGTTAAGGGAGGTGCAGCAACCTTGAGAGGTTTTTGACCTGGTGACCAGGGAACTGCTATAATGGAGGAAAATTAATTGGATTCCACTTGACTCAACCCCATCAAACATCTGCATGAAGACATAATCTTATAAAGTGTAGGCTGGCCCGAATGGAGAACTGTCATGTATGATTGCATCTATTCAGGGAGTTAAGCAATGCTACTTGTTAGCACTAGCCATTTATAAAAACATTTTTAAAGTGCTCCATTGGCTGAATGCTAATGGCTCTTTTATGCTGCCCAGCCCATTCTGTGGCAATGTCTGTCTGCTGAATACACGTCTTGGTTATGATGACAGTTGGGCTGTTTGTGCATTCACTCTACACAGTCACACAATGGAAGCTGAGGTGTGCCCTTGATAGCCTGATGGCCCATCACCAGGCTGATGGGCTTTCCTGAGCTTGAATGGTGGGAGGAGTAGACCCTGACTCCTGAATAGGACTGTGCCTGGATCCCCCAATAGTGTGTCTGGAGCCAGTGCAGGGAAAGGCAGGGTATTGTGCTCTACTAAGACTTTCCTTTGAAATGTGCCTACTTTAAAGGCTAAAATGAGTATAAGCACTGGACCTATAACAATATATGCTCAGAACACTGCTGGACTGAGGACATTCTTCCAGGAAGAAGAGCCGGATTGTTGTCAGGAGATGCTGGTGATATATTGTGTATGCCTGCTGCTGCTTCTGTCCTTGGAATAAAAGGACTGGGCTTTGCTTTCTACATCCTGCTTCCAAGGTTCTCCAAGGGTTTGCGTGTCCTTGCCTCATGTTAAGAAGTCTTATGGCCGTGAAAGACTTCACCTTCTAGTGCCAGGGCTCTCCTGCTGAGAGTCCTGACTGGCCAAGTAGTGCCAAATTCAGTTCCTGGGCTCTTGTAAGTAAATTCTGGTGATCTTAAGAAGAAAATCCACAAATCAACTCCCAGCGCCTTTTTCAATCAACACCCCTCTGTAGAGGTCGACACACCTCCGCTGCCTGCCTTTAAGCCAAACTCCCCCTTGATGCATTGACCATGGCTTTCACTGCAGGCCCCAGCTTGCCATCACAGTGTGTCAGAAAAATTGCCTCATCGTGAGTTTTGAGCAACATGTCGCCTACATCCTTGCTGGCCGCTCTGACTCTGACGCAGTGCTTTCTTCCTGGCTGTAGAATTGACTCAGCACCTGCTTTACGGTTTTTGAATTGACACAGTGCATCTGGATTCTTGGTGTTTCGTCCCTGGGTGCCGATTCTTCAATGACACCGGACCGCAGTAAGGAATTGAGGCTGCAAGTCCAGAAACCGACGCAACACCTTCCCTGCCAGTGAGGAACCACCCCAACAACTCCCCTGCATGGTAATGACTTTTCCGGCACCTCACCTCCCCTGCACCTTGCACTGTCTTAGATTTTTGATGTATCTAAGGTACTTTGTTCAAAACAAACAAATCCATTGATTTATATAGACTAAACTTGCTTAATCTTTCAAAAGTTATATTTTTTCTTGAGTATGTTGAATTTTTGTAGTTTTGATCTTGTTTTATTCAGATTAATATTGGCTATTTTTCTAAACTAGTGTGGACTCATTTTGTTGTGTTTTCACTGTGCTACTGTGTGTGTGTATATATATATACAAATACTTTAAATATTTCCTTTGAGATAAGCCTCACTGCTCCTGCCAAGTTACCAAGGGTTATCTTAGTTTAGTGGCTCCCATACCCTGACTAGAGTGAGGGTCTCTTCTTGGACAGGTTGCAAACCACTGCCAACTAGAGACCCAGTTTCTAACACTCAAGTTAGGAACTTTACCAAAATAAACGGTTTAATGCAATGAATCAGTTCTAAAGCTTCTCCATAATATTTCACATGACTACAAAAACCGTACAAAACATAACCCTGGCCAGCAGGAATTCCAATCGCACATTCCAAATCATTCCCCTTTCAAGGGATCCTGACAGGTCCTCCCACCTAGCAAGAAACTGAACTGAGAGGCGAAAACCTGGAATTACTGAGTGCGCCCATTATAATACTAGGATGTTATTATCATAATTACAAATCCATAGTTTATCTAAAATGTCAGCAGACTCTGCATTAAATCACTGCACTACGTTTGCTCAGTGTCGTGCTCAATGAATACAAAACAGCCTGCAACCCTGATCCTCATTTGAAGGCCATTTGGTAGGAGACATTAGCAATGGATCCGCTGTCCAAGGTTCTGCAATACATGCATTTTAGAAATGAACCGCTGCGAGCATCGAGAGGTGGACCAGCCTATTAGAGTGCGAATAGATGAGATCGGAGGCGAATTGTCTCAGTTTGCTCTCTTGACAATAAAACGCCGGATACATGTTGGGCCTCCTTTTGACTAAATATTGAGTTATTTATGTTCTGGATTTGCAAAACATTTTCAGAAACAGCACTGTTTTATGCTGTTTTGCACACCACATTACTTTATGGGGGTTTTAAAGGTTCTCAAACGTTTTAGGACTAAGGCCTTGTTTGAGATTGGAATACACATCAGGGTGTTTGTGCAAACTACAGGCGGCTCTCACACAACAGCACTAACAACATGTGCTGAAAGGCTTCCGGAAACAGAAGGGCTTCGGCTCACTAGGGCAGCTTTGGAAACAAAGCAGCATCACCAGCTCATTCATGGTCTGTTGACCCTCTGCCTACAGGGTGGCATGGAGCTGGACCGGAACCCCCACATGCTCAGAAAATTCCTTCGCCCATATGAAGAGCATCCTGCTTGCCATAAATGCAGTGGTCGAAGTGGGGAAAAAAAGTAGGGGAACTGTGGGTGGAGAATCAGGGGGCGGGAATAACCGAAAATGTAATCAGTGGGCGGAGTCAGGGGTGTGGCTAAAAATAGCAAAACATACCAATTTTTTGTGCGTTTAGCATTTCACTGACCAGTTACATATTATAACGTTATTTAATTAAAACACTGGATAAACATGTTTATTTGAGGTTTAATTCAGGAAAAAGCAAACACTCATAGGGAATACAGGTTTATGTAAAGCGTGTGAAATATAAGCAGGAACAGTTACCTTAATGCATTTACTCTCATTGTTCAGAAATCCATGATTATTTTTTGTCTCAAACATTGAGGTCATGAATACAGGGCTCCTCCTGTACACATGTGTTAAGCAGGGCTCAGAAGAGAAAGGGACTCTTCAGGAGAATCTAGACTCACGGAAACCTACAAAGGCTCCTTCATATTCATGTCAGCCATCTAGCTGCTCAATCATAATATAGCAAAAAGAACAACTGGTGGACAGAATGCAGAATAATATCATACATTCACCCCAGTACTGAGATCTGGGCCTAAATCCATCGTTCTTTGGTCACCATGCCATTCCAGTTTGGATCCAGCCATATGCAAATCAGTCTTCATCCTGCACCCTATGGGAACAGTCCAGCCCGAACTGCCAGGCCAGGTCCTCCCTGGACTGGAAACAAGCATCCTAGGACCGGTTTCGGTCTTTCAGCCCTCATCAGCCAGGATAGCTTGATTCCAGTGGCATGGGGAGCACGGGACTCATGTCTGAGCATACCTGTCCCACTCGGGTGACAAATGCAAAAAAGAACAATTGATGGATAGAATGCAGAACAATGTCATATATTCACCCCAGTTCAGAGATATGGGCTTACATCCATCGTTTTTTGCTCACCATGCCATTCCAGTTTGGACCCAGCCATATGCAAATCAGTCTAGATTCTGCGCCCAATGGGAACAGTCTAGCCCAAACTGCCAGGCCATATGTATTCAAGTGTCCTTTCATTCGGGAAGTGAACACAAAGCAGTACCCACTGAACTATGCATATAACATATTGCTCTTTGATATGCATGGTACATGTTCTTTAACCCCATGGCTGCTAGGCGTTTTCCCGTCCTGCGCTGGGTTTTATTATTTTTCATTGTTTTATGACGAGCTGGCCTTGTCATCCGCGCACGGCAGGTAAGCGCCATGACGAGCCCAGCTCGTCATTAGCCTCGAAGGGGTTAAAGCAGGCATGTTACCCCTCTGCACTACCTTAGATGAGTAAAACAGCCACTAGACAAAACATGCTCCCATCTATCTGCAGCAGGTACATTGGTCACCAAAGTTATCTTGGCACTTGTATTGTTGACCGAAACCTGCTGAATATACAAAGAACTTTGCAGTGTTTTTAAAACTCCTGCACTTGTAAAAAACCGGTCCACCCAAACTAAACTGGCCCCCTACCCTTCTAGCCGCCCGGGAAATGCCTGATCCTGCCCTTTCACTGCTCCTGTCCAGTCAGTACTCCTGCTTATGCTCGATCAACACTCCTGCTTCATCAATTCCCCTGCCCCCTCCCTTCTCCTGGCCCGTCACTTCTCCTGCCCTGTTCACCGCTCCTGCCCTGTTCACTGCTCCTGACCCGTCACTTTTCCTGCCTCGTCACATTTCCTATGCTGTCACTTTTCGTGCCCCGTTACCGCTCCTGACCGTTCACTGCTCCTGTCCGGTCAGCACTCCTGTTCGGTCAGCACTCCTGTTCGGTCAGCACTCCTGTTCGGTCAGCACTCCTGTTCGGTCAGCACTCCTGTCCGGTCAGCACTCCTGTCCGGTCAGCACTCCTGTCCGGTCAGCACTCCTGTCCGGTCAGCACTTCTGTCCGATCACTTCTCCTGCCCCGTTCACTGCTCTTTTCTGTTCACTGCCCCTATCTGTTCACTGCTCCTGCCCGTTACCGCTCCTGACTATGCCTAATCACCGCCCCTGCCCCTTCACTTCTCCTGCCCCATCACTTCTCCTGCCCGTCACCTCTCCTTTCCTGTCACCTCTCCTGTCCTGTCACTGCTCCTGACACGTCAACTCTCCTGCCCCGTCACTTCTCTTATCCGTTACTTCTCCTTCCCGGTCACCTCTCCTGCCCTAGTACCTCTCCTTTCCTGTCGCCTCTTATGTCTGGTCACTGCTCCTGCCCAATTCACTCTGTGTACAACATTAACAAATTACACATGGTGTCAAGTTCCCCAAGTACTCTGTCTGGGGAAAGCTCCTCTGTAATCACCAACTCAGATCTCACTGGCACTTGACATGCTAAAGGCAGAGGGCGGGTCCATTGTCATTCGAAATGGGGTAATCAGCCTCAATCGGAATGACAATGGGCTAGCCCACAGCCTGTGAGGGAGGGGCTGCTGCAAACTCTGGAGTACAACTGAGAAGTGCGAGCAGCCCCTGAAAGCTGATTGAAAAAAGTTATCGTTTTTAAGTAGGACTATTCTTGCCGTCCCGGGATGCTTTTTTGAAAGTAAGAAGTAGGGGAACTGATTGAAATTATTTTTAGAAGTAGGGGCACGCCGTGCCCTTCCGTTCCCGCCCACAACTACCACTGCATAAATGTAAGAGCTTTCGGCAAAACTCACATATACAGCACGCAATACACCAAATTGTCTTTGGGAACTTGATAACTGCTTTTAATTAACACTAGAGGTAACAAAACATTGAGCAAAAAGCTGCAGAATTTTAAAGGTATCTCTTGCAGGTCACAAGGCCATTAAACTGCTTTTCTTGTCTATGCATGCTGTCTCATGTATGGATCTCTTGTCGACCATGGTGATGACGTAGGTAAAAATACTGACAGATTCCACTTGTACTAACTCGGATGCATCCAAAAGGGGGATTACAATTTGGAAGTGAACCGCGTGTCTGGTTGCGCTGTTTGCGACAGGTAGAACATCTTGCAAACCAATATCACACATACACACATTAGAATGGGAACCCATGCATTATTGGCACATTGTTCCCACATTCCGAAACGGCCAACGTGTAATCAAGCTCATGTTGCGCACCCTCTTATTTGTGCGCCCCCTGCACTTTCAAACCTTCAAGTTCCCTATTATATGGACCTGATTTTCCCAGCTTATCAAATTTTTTAAAAGAAGAAACAGGATTAATTGTTTTATTTTTAGAACACAATTCTCCAGAGTCTAATGTGTGTAATCTTCCGCCTTTTTTCTTCTCTTACTTTATTTGGTTGTTAATGCTCAATTTCAAAGAAACACAGGCCGCAGTGATATATACTGAATTAATGCCATATAGCCATGACTGGTTTAAAGAAGAAAATGTCCTCATGCTATTTCAGGAGTGATTTTGACTTGATTTACCAACAACGGGTCACACCTTCATCTTAAAACATTTAATATCAAAACATATACAAAGGATAAGTGGTAAATTTGACTTATTTTCTTACATTACTTCTAAACCTTTGATCACAGTTGTAGGAGGAAACTCAGAGAAAAACTAGGACAAAAGCAGCCCCCATTCACCAAATATCTGTATTCAAGCTCCTTTATAGACCTGCCAACTTGCAATTTCCACAGTGTGCCACACAATATCGTCTACCTTCACGCTGTCATGTGGTGAGGACTCAATATCACATGGTGGAAGTAAAAATGAGCTGGAATCCACTGCAAGGAGTGGATTGACATATTGCTTTTTAAGGCTTTGAAAAGTCAATGTCTACTAAGGGGTGTGAAAATACCCTAGGCTATCATCTTTTTTTGGTTTCGGGAGGGGCAAAGGGGCAAAGGGGCAAAGGAGCCTTAGGTACTTTTGGGCATGAGGCCTGTCCCCTCCAAGATCTCATCCGCTCGTCACTTGGTGAATCATTTTTTTAGTTGTCAGGTTGGCCTTTATGTAGTTAGCAGTAGTGCTCTAGTCTGCTCCTTATTAAATATAGCAATGCAAATATGCCTGACATCCTTAATGCCACTTCTGCTTATGTCCCTTGATGGCTAAGAAAAGGTACGTAGCGATTGCAGTGTAGGCCAATGACTCGGAATCAGTCTTATCCCACACTACTATTGTCATTCAGATGTTTCTACATTTGAAAGTCAGCTAAACAACTTAGAGGTATTGTGTAAAGTATTTATGTAGCACACAAACGATAATGAAGTGAAAACAGAGCACACAAAAATCACAAACTAATACAAACAAAATAGAGTAACGTTTAAGAAATAAAATGGTACCAGAATGACAAAAATCCAATAAAAAGAACTGGAGATACTCAAGTCAAAAGTATCACGCAAAAGTAGCACCTAAAAGAACAAAGCACTACTCGCGGTCATCGGGTTGCTCTAGACCTTGGGAAAGTCACAAATTTAAGTTAATTGCAATAGAGTGCAGGTCAGACATGGGGACCAGGTTAGACCCTTTGAAGAGTTCCTTTCAAAATCCAGCATGAAGAGTTACGTTTGTGGCCACGTGGAGGAGGCTAAGTATTGCAGGGAGACGTCGCTGCAGTATGAAGAGTTGGTCAGGCATCACAGACGGTTAGTGCTGTAGCTTCATGTTGGCTGTCATTGCAGGCTGACATTGCTGTATAGCAAAGTGCAGGTTCCACATTGCCGATTGCTGTGGACTGTCATTGATGTGAAGAGCAGGTTTTACCAGAGCTTTGCATTTGCTGTCTTCATAGGCAGCAGAGTTTCACCATAAATAGGTTAATTCATGGATTGCCAGAAGTCCCAACCGTCAGGATTTTCACCTTTATTTTACAGGAGGAGTATGCTCTGATGCCAGCCAAGGATCCAGGACATCTCTTGTGGATCTGGAACGCATTACAACAGAGGCCAGCAAGGCTCAGGCAGGTCCAGTTGGAGATCCAGGAGGGTCCAGTTGCAGCAGCGCTGCTAGGTAGTTGCAGACAGGCCGTGACTTTTGTCATGTCCCTGTAGTTCACACATGAGGTAAACCAACTGACCCTTGAAGTCACTCTGGTTAGCCTGGAATGAAGGCAAGAAGGACAGTGCTACTTTTGTAACTTCCACAGGTCCAGTTGTGTTCTGATGAGTGACTCTGGAGGTCCAGTATGTGTTCCTGGTGCCAGCTTTGTGTGGCTCAACTCCCTGTCCTACCCTGACATCTGCTTCTTGAAAGTTCTTCCCCTTCCCTATTAAGGATCAAAATTCTCTGGTTATGATAAAAAGCAAGGCAGGCATTATGTCACATACCTTTGTGTGCAGGAGTCAAAGCCATTTGATGTTTAAGTGCCTGGATGGCCCATCCTGTCCACACCTCAGCTCCCTTTATGTCGCTGTCTGGAAGGAATACACAAAACCCAACAGCAGAGCCAAATTGGTAAGCATGACAAGATGCTGGATTCTGATCAGGGGTCTTTTTGCATCTTTTTATGTGAAGGTAATAGAAATTGGGAAAGGGAATATTCAAACATGGGGAGGCCATAAAAGGCACCAAGCAGAGCATGTCATATGAAGTTGAATAAAATAAGTAGAATAAAATAAGTAGATGAAGGTGACCATGGTCCCTCTCCCCTCATTGTTGTATCTGGCAGAAGAACCACCTTCTCTGAGATCAAAGCATGATTGAGCCACCTAATCATGAAATGCTGACCTATCAAGACCTTCACCCTGATTTGCATATTTGTTTTTCCATGCTCAAGATAAGATGGCCGAACCTTTCAACAGACAATATGAGAAAATGAACATATTTTACTTAGGTTTAAAAAATATATATATTCACAGCTTTGCTTTTATCGTTTTTGCCCTGATAGCTCTTACCCTCTTTTGGAATTATATTACTCCATACAGTTCTTTTTTAAGGTCATCATTATTTTAACATACTTTAGAATAAGTTTAAATTAAATGAATGATAAAAAGTAGATATTGAACTGAACTACATCCTTTGAGGAGACAAAAAGTATTTGTGTGAGTTGAAAAATGCAAGTTGAGACTTATTTAATGCCCAATAAATACCTTTTCCAATGGTGACAACCAAGCGTCAAGAACTGGATTCTTTGAATGTCTGAAAGGTCTCCTTCTAGAGTGCAGAGGGAAAGGAGGAGTCCTCCAACTAGCTATGCTAACATAGTACACTTAATATAAATAAGAAAAGTGTCAACTGTCGCCTTAAGAGTGTCCCATTTTAGAGGAAAATACTATAAAGTGACAAAAAAATCTTGGTAGTTATTGATGGAAGATGAATAACTAATACAGTGTTGAAAAGTAAGGAACCAACAAGGGTTAAGAGAGAGCCCAGTATAGATTTTCCAGTGCAAGAAATTCAGGCCAGAAATGGTAGCAAGTGGAGATGAATGTGATGAAAAATAAGGGAACAAATGTGTTGCAATGCATCAGATTCTTATCAGTACTTCCTTATCTATGGTCTAAAAAGGAAACAATAAAACAGAAAATAGAATAGCCTCATCTTACGTTGGGGACTTTAAGCAACAATCAATGGGAAATCCATCATCTTTGGAAGGGTTATATGGCTATCATTGCCTACATCTTCAGAGACATGGTGTCTTTCAAGTATGAGAAGAACCCCACCATTGTTTGACATGCTTCTTCCCCTGTGAGCTTCATAAGACTGATGCTCCAATTAAGTTGTGGAAAACCCCTCCAAGAGACTGCACCAACACAGACACAGTCTTAGAAGCGAAACAGGGACCAAACACTCTGTGCCTCATGAAATGGTGAATGCAAAAAGAACAATTGATGGACAGAATGCAGAACAATGTCATACATTCACCCCAGTACAGAGATCTGGGCCTAAATCCACTGTTTGTTTGCTCACCATACCACTCCAGTTTGGACCCAGCCATATGCAAATCAGTCTTGACCCAGCGCCCAATGGGAACAGTCCAGCCTGAACTGCCAGGCCAGGTCCTCCTGGACTGGAAACAAGCATCCTAGGACTGGTTTCGGGCTTTCAGCACTCATCAACCAGGATAGCTTGACTCCAGTGGCATGGAGGGCACTGGGAGTGAAAGTATGAATTATTCAGCATTCAAGTTCAAGTTCGGCATTTATATAGCGCACTACTTACCCATAGGGTCTCAAGGCGCTTGAGGAGGGTGGGGGATTACTTATCAAATATCCAGGTTTTGAGTTGTTTTCTGAAGGAGAGGTGGTTTTGAGTAAGGCGGAGATGGGTGGGGAGGGAGTTCCAGGTTTTGGCCGCAAGGTAGGAGAAGGATCTTCCCCCCATGGTGGATCTGCGGATGCGTGGTATTGCGGCGAGGGCTTGGTTGGACGATCGGAGTTTGCGGGAGGGGGTGTAGAAGGAGAGGCGTGTTTTGAGGCATTCAGGTCCAAGGTCGTATAGTGCTTTGTGCGCGTGGGTGAGGAGACGAAATGTTATTCTTTTGCTGACGGGGAGCCAGTGGAGGTCTTTCAGGTGACTGGAGATGTGAGCTCTGCGGGGGACGTCTAGAATGAGTCTGGCTGAGGCATTTTGGATACGTTGGATTTTTTTCTGTAATTTGATTGTGGTTCCGGCATAGAGGGTGTTTCCGTAATCAAGTCTGCTAGTGATCAGTGCGTGGGTGACTGTCTTTCTTGTTTCGGTGGGGATCCATCGGAAGGTTTTTCTGAGCATACGTAGAATGTTGAAGCAGGAGGAAGAGACGGCGTTGACTTGTCTGGTCATCGATAGGGAGGAGTCTAGGATGAAGCCCAGATTACGTGCGTGTTCCGTAGGTTTGGGGGCGTTTCCCAGAGCCGGTGGCCACCATGAGTCATCCCAGGCGGAGGGGGATGATCCTAATATGAGGACTTCTGTTTTGTCTGAGTTCAGTTTAAGGCGACTTTTCCTCATCCATTCGGCCACTTCTTTCATTCCTTCGTGTAGATTCGTTTTGGCGGTGTTTGGGTCTTTGGTAAGGGAAAGGATCAGTTGGGTGTCTTCTGCGTAGGAGATGATGTTGAGGTTGTGTTTGCGAACGATGGATGTGAGGGGGCTCATATATACGTTGAAGAGTGTGGGGCTGAGTGATGATCCTTGTGGTACGCCGCAGATGACTTCGGTGGCCTCTGATTTAAAAGGGGGGAGTCGGACTCTTTGCGTTCTTCCGGCGAGGAATGAGATGATCCAGTCCAGTGCTTTTCCTTGAATTCCGATGTTGCTGAGGCGATGAATAAGGGTGCTGTGACAGACTGTGTCTAAAGCTGCAGAGAGGTTGAGAAGGATGAGGGCAACTGTTTCTCCGTTGTCCAGTAGTTTTCGGATGTCGTCTGTTGCTGCGATGAGGGCGGTCTCGGTGCTGTGTTTGGCATGGAACCCAGATTGTGATATGTCGAGGGATTTGTTGGATTCGAGGAAGGCGGCGAGTTGACTGTTGACAGCTTTCTCGATGACTTTGGCAGGGAATGGGAGGAGCGAGATTGGTCGGTAGTTTTTAAGTTCAGTGAGGTCTGCTGTGGGTTTCTTCAGGAGGGCGCTGAGATCGGCGTGTTTCCAGCTTTCCGGGAAAGTAGCGGAGTTGAAGGAACTATTGATGATGTCGCGAAGGTGGGGAGCGATGATGGAGTCTGCTTTGTTGAAGATGTGGTGGGGGCATGGGTCGGTAGGTGATCCTGAGTGGATGGAGTTCATCAGGCGGATGGTGTGTTCAGTGGTGACTGGTTTCCAGGTGCAGAGGTTGTTAGGAGGGGGATTAGGTTCTGAGGTGGGTGGGGTGGTCTGGTCACCCGACTGGTTTTCAAAGCTGTTGTGTATGTCAGCGATTTTGTTGTGGAAGAATGAGGCTAGGGAGTCGCAGAGGTACTGGGAATGAGTGATGTCATTGGTGCCGGCTGAGGGGTTGGTGAATTCTTTTACTATGTTGAACAGTTCCTTACTGCTGTGGGCGTTTTTGTCGAGTCGATCTTTGAATGCTGTTTTCTTAGTGGAACGTATTAGTTGATGGTGTTTACGGGTGGCGTTCTTGAAAGTGGCTAGGTTTTCGGTGGATGGGTTTCTTTTCCAAGCTTTCTCGAGGGTGCGGCATGTCTTCTTGGATTTTTTAAGTTCATCGTTGAACCAGGGGGCTTTCTTGAGGTTTAACTTGGTAGGGTTGTTTTTAAGTGGTGCTAGTTCGTCAGCGCTGCGGGTGATCCATTGTGCCAGGTTGGTGGCTGCTTGGTTTGGGTCTGATGAACAAGCAGGAGGGTATTGGTGGAGCGATGTGAGAAGCTGGTCGGTGGTGATTTTGTTCCAGTTTCTGCGGGGAATTTGTTGTGGGTGGTTGCGGGTCGTAGTCTTTTTGTATTCGAAGTGCACGCAGCTGTGGTCTGTCCAATGGAGAGCTGTGGTGTGGTTGAAGGATATGTATTTGCTGGATGTAAAGATTGGGTCGAGTGTGTGTCCGGCACAGTGGGTAGGGGTGTTCACAAGGTGTTTGAGTCCAAGATTTGCGAGGTTGTCCAGAAGGGTGGTACTGTTGTCGTCGTTGTTATTTTCCAGGTGGAAGTTGAGGTCGCCAAGTAGAATGTAGTCCTCTGAAGGGAGGGCGTGTGGGCTGATGAAGTCAGTGATGTCATCACAGAATTGTGTGCGGGGTCCTGGTGGCCTGTAGATGAGGGTGCCTCTGAGTGTGGTCTTGGGGTCGATGTGGATCTGGAAGTGGAGGTGTTGGGCGGTTGCGAGGTTGTCATTGGAACTGGTCGTGATGCGAATGGTGTTCTTATGAACAATGGCAATTCCTCCTCCTATTTGGTTGGTGCGGTCCTTACGGATGATCTTGTAGCGGTCAGGGATGGCTATGGCGATGTCGGGTGTTGAAGAGGCGTTCATCCAGGTTTCTGTGAGGAAGGCGACGTCCGGAGCAGTGGTGTCAAGTAGATTCCAAAGTTGGATGGTGTGACTGTGGACAGAGCGGGTGTTGATAAGGAAGCATTTCAGGTGGTTGGAGCCGGTGTTCTGTTTGGTGTTTGTGGATTTGGTGAGGGTCCTAATGCAGGCAAACTTACAGGAATTGCAGGTGAAAGGTCCATGGGTGAGTCCAGGTGCGGCTTGGTAGCAGTTTGGTGGTCGGCCGGGATTCAAGGCTGAGAGGGTAGTGGCGTTGTATGTGATGCGGGAGGGTTGGTTTTTGCGGGGGCCAGGGGGTCTGGCGCTGGGCGCGGTCCAGGCGTGGACGGGCGTAGACGGGCTTACCTTTGGCGCACCTTCGGCGCGCATCCGCTGCGCGTCAGCTGTTCTGACATATGTAGAAAGTGGAGGGGGAGGGGCGTGGGAGGGTCAGCTGGGAGGCAGGAGCGTGTTGTAGGGACGGGCTGGGAAACAACAAAATGACAGCAACAGAAAACAAAAGTGAGCAGGGTGAGGTTGGGGCGAGCAGTGGGGCGCAATAACTAACAATTAAGTTCCCAGCAGCAGTGATGAAACTTAAACGCTATGGAGGATAACAGAGCAGCGCTATGATCCGATCACGAACAAAGCACAATGCAGCGCTGCGATTTTAAGCGCAATGAAAACTTGCAAAGCAGCGCTATGACTAGATCACGAAAAGCACAATGCGGCGCTATGAAATTATGTAAGATGCAAGCACAGAGCACAGGCAGCGTTTGAATAGCGCTACGATACCCAGGAGGAGTGAGGGGAGCGACCGCTTCTGCTCGGGTCAGGACGGTCACAGCTCTCTGAGGGGGTGGGGTCGGGCTATACTATTAGTGGGTGGGAGGGTCAGCATTCCGTCCATCATTTGTTTGCGTAGCACTCATCAAATGTGGAGCACATATTCCTGGGAACTCACAGTTGTCTCATAAATGCATATCACTGCCTATGGTAAGTTACTGCCACAGGTGTAACAGGAAGCAAAGCGTACACTGGCATAGTTGTCACTGCATCTCACCTGGTGCCAAGGTGAGTTGCTTATAATGGGCATTGGCGATCCACCCTTCCAATTCTAAACAGATTCTCTACAGGTAAACAAAACAAAAAAATCATTCACTAGCTTAAGTAAGGGGTGTAACGTTTAATTGTTTGCTTAAGTGTGGAGAAACAAAACCATGCAGCGTCACATATGTTCGTGCATGGTATAGAACAGTTCAGCTTGAAAACCACTTTGGCTGACATGCTATGCTTTGCTTTGCTGGGGAGCGGAATGAACCATGCCTGAATTGGTACATTGCAGGTGCTTCCTATAGAAGTGCACCACTGTTTGTCTTGGACCTTTCTGCAGGGTCATCCCAAAATGTTTTGCCTTCTCTCCTGTTTTCTGAACCCATTTGTGTTTGCCTTTAGGATTCTGCGCACTTTACCACTGCTTATCAATACTAAAGTGGCTGTGCTCTCTCCTTTAAACATCTTAAAATTGTCTTACAACTAATAGGCACATTTAATCCTATTATATGCCTGGAGTAAAGTGGTACTACATGTACCTAGGGCCTGTAAATTAAATACTACTAGAGGCTTGCAGCAATTTTTGTGCCACCCACTTAAGTAGCCTTCAGAAATATGTCTAAGGCTGACTATGTGTGCAGTTTTGAACTGTTATTTTGACTTGATACATAAACCTTTTTCCTTGCCTAAACCCTAATTTATTATATATATATATAAATACCACCTAGGGTAAGGCCTTAAGAGCCCATAAGGCTATTCAAAAAGTTGGACATGTACTTTGAAGTTTTACATGTCCTGGTAGTGAAAAAGTCCTACAATAATTATTTACTACTGCAAAGCCTACCTCTCCCATGGGCTAACATTGGGTAATTTTCAATCGAGAGCAGGTAGGCAGCTTGAGTTTGGCGTCTAAAGAATTGTACTTTAAAGTCATCTGTGTTAGTAAAATTTAAGTCACCATTCTGAAAATGCCACTTTTAGAAAGTTGGCACATTCTTATCCCAACCATTTGGGGCCTGCTCCCTGTTCCTTGGTCAGGTGAATAGGTGTAGCTAGCAGTTAGCCTTTGTGTATTGCTACCTGAAAGTGAGACAAAGGTAAGATAGGTGTTGGCAGGATGGACCACTCTTAACAAAGGGTAGGAGCTGTCACCTCCCACACTGACACATCACAAAGGCTCTGCCTGAGAACTTTCACAAAGGGTTTGACACTGGTCTCGTCTGATACCAAACAAGTTGGGGCCTAGGCAAAAAGACAGGAAATTCAAGACACCTCTGGGGGATTAGCTTCCAGAACGATCTCCTACTTCAAAGTGGGCACCAGGTATAAATATTGGACCCTTAGACTCAGAAGGCAAACTGATGCATTGCTTCATTGCAAATAGGACTGCCACTCTGCTGCCTTCTTGCCGGAGTGAGAAGGACTGGACATGCACATTGAACACTGGACCATTAGAGTGACTCCAAAGGCTAGTTGGATGGCCTCCAAATCAGAGCCTCAGGGACCAAACAGGCTCCAACAAACTTGGACCCAGCACCTGAACTCTGCCACCTGTGAGTCCTGCCCTCACAAGTGGTGCCAACCCAGTCCTGGATCCTTGGATGTAGCCTGAAGGTGCTCTGCCAGCCCATCCTTGGTCCCAGCAGAACAGACACAGTGCCTTCCAAAACTCTGCATCGGAACCACTCTGTGACGTTTCCCTGAGGCAGGACTTCCTTTTTCAGACACGCAGCCTATCGGAACTGCGGTGTGCGACACATCCTCAACGCAGGTGTATGCAATGCAAGCCCCTCGTCAATGGCAAATTCTATGATTCAGGAATCCGCATCGCAAGCCGCTTAACTTTTTCGAACGTCTTTCGGACAGAAGCAACGCCACAGGGAGACTCATTGTCTACGACAAAAGAAATGATACAAATTTGATAGCAAATGCCGGACTTTGCACTGCGTGATTATATCACAACTGCCCCCTGAGGCCATTCAAGAAGCGATTTACTACTTGACAGAAAATACATCAGTAAAAGTTCAGATTTATTGTCACACGGTCCTGAGGAGAATCCCACTACTCTTTGGGATTCGAAACGCGTCGACCTTTTTGACCTGTAATGTTTAGGCCAATCATTTGCATTATTGTTGAAGTTGTAAATTTCTGATGGTCTAATTGCTGATTGCTTTAAAAGTAACCCTTCAATTTAGTTGTGTTGGTTCTACCTGCTATTTACAAATAAGACTAGCGCAGGGCCACCGCATTTCACACACCCCTGTCTTTTTGTGTTTTTCTTTTGGGTTCCTTCACTTTTGTTGTTTGATTGTTCGTTTGTATGCAGCAGTTGATTGAATTTTGAATCACAATTTTTTTCCTGTATCTCTCTCTCTCACTTCTCTCACACTTTAAACATTTTCTTCTAAATTTTAGCATTAGAAGCTTTTCTCCCTCTCCCATTTATTAATGTAAGATATTTTGGACTGAGTAATAAAGCCAAATATCTCTAATCCTTTTTGCTACAAATAAGAAAAAAAGAAAAAAACACCAATGGTGTAATCAAAATAAAAAGATTTCATGCGATTTATTCCTTGACTGAAAGAGTGGTCTGTAGAAATGAGCGATTAATTACTCATTTGTCTATCAAGCTTTTGAATTATTGGGCAGTACTGGCATCTATTTTGTTGACTATAACTTTTTGGAACCAGCAGATGCACAATGAATATTCAAAGCAGGACTTCGCGACACGAGCCGCGCATCACAAGCCACTCATCAACGACATCCCTGACAATGATGCAAGATCTGGCATCATAGTGTTGCAGCTTACCGGAATCACCACTGTGTGATGCATCTCTACCCCAGGCCCTCGTGACATATCCTCGGTGTGGTACCACACAATGCTCTTCAACCTGGACTTAAGGTACTCTGTTCAGTGAACTGACTCAGTTCCTGTAGCTACCCTTGCTCCATCACGGTGAGCCTCAACTTTTGACTTTGCCCCGTTCTAGAACGAAGAGATATCAATTGTTGGTGCTTTGTGCTTTTTGGCTCTGTCCCCAGTTAATTGTTTAAAATTACATATTTTCGGTTGTGCTGATTGAATTTTTGTTGTTTTGGTCTTAAATTATTTATTACATTTTCCTAAATTAGTGTGCATTTATTTTTTGTTGTATTTCACTTTATTACTGTTTGAAATGCTGCATAAATACTTTACATTTTGCCTCAAAGTTAAGCCTAACTACTTTTCTACAAAGCTACCAGAGCCTTAAGCATAGGTTAATTTGTGGCATGCTTGTGACTTCACCTTGACAAGAATTGTGTTTGCTGCTTGAGTAGGGTTTCACGCGCCTCAACCAGTAGTCCTATTTCTTGCAACCATCATATATCATCAGCCCATGTCAACCTACAGTTCCTAAAATATTGCTGTCCTCCTTCCTAATGCCTGATAGAGAAGGAGATTGCCTGTGCATTTGTGAAACAGAAGTGAATGTGGGTCTGGCAACTCTGGCTACCTGCAGGTAATGATGCAATATTTGGCTGGGTTATCTTTCAATTTTTATTTTCAGTACTGAAAGGGTGAAACTGAGACCCACAATTTCAAGAGAAAATAACTATCAAAGATCAAGAAATAATTGAACAACCATTATATCAAATCATACATGCATTAACATTTATAACTTTCTATCTTTACATGGGCAGTCTAAATTGCCAGTTTCAATGTGCCACCCTATTTAATTGAAACCTATGTTATTTTCAATTTCTCTAACTGCAATACTTCATTTTCTGTTGAGCAAGGGCTGTGCTATCATGTTGTGGAATTTAAGGCAGTTTGCACATACAACATGTTCAAAGTTACCATTTTTAGCATGGAATTCCCCAGATTGTTGCCTTCTTTTGCTGAACTCATTTTAGCTGGCAATAGAACATTGCAGATTTTACTTCTGCTTACTTTTGCTAAAGATCTTGCACTCTCCTCTCTAAAATTGACATGCCCTTAATTGGCACATTTTATTTTACTTGTAAGTCCCTACTATGCACTGTAATATGTACCCAGGGTCTGTGAATTAACTGCTACTAGTGGGATGTAGCTCTTCTTGTGCCACCCACTAAAGTAGCAACGCAAATATTTTCCAGACCTGCCATTGCAGTCTAGGTAGCCAGTTTTAAACTGACATTTCAATGTGGAAAACCTTTTGCCATGTCAAACCTTACTTTGTAACACAAATAAGTCACCCCTAAGGTAGGCACCAAAAAGCCCATAGGGCAGGGTGCCTGGTATAGAAAAAGTAGGACATGTATATCTAATGTTTTATAGGGCTTGGTGGTGGAAAAGTAGTTTTTCACTGTGGAAAAGGCTGGCTCTTCTATGAGAAAATACTGGTTTATATTATGACAACTTATAGTGCTTACATTTCTTTTGTGAGCAGATTGGAAAATGATTCAAGGACTCACTGTAATACTACTTTAAAATCGAACTTACTGTTCAAGTCATTATTACTATTTTAGAAATGACACTTTTGGAAAGTTGTTTTCCTGCCTAACTACAAAAGGGTTTTCTCCCAGTGTCCAGCTGTCACCTGATCCTGGCAGCTTCCCTGTGGTAAGATGTGTATTTCTCCTAGACAATAGAAAAAAGGTGTGGCTGTGGGGTGATGTTTTCTTCCTTGAGCAGGATGGCCTATTGGCTGTGCGAAGTAGGTTCAAAGGATATCCACCTCATCATTGACAGATGAAGCTCACACATAGGGCTGACTCTCCATTGTCTCTCTAGTTAGGCTGGCACCAAAGCCAGTTATGAGAGGAGGAATTGGCCAGGGTTATCTGGTATCTATTGCGGTCGGTCTTAAAACGTCTTACTATGACTTGGTCCAGTGCAACCAGATAACTGGAGCTGCATTGTGCTTTTTAGGGCCATTTTTAATTCAAACTTAAAAAATTCATATCTCTGGTTCACCTATTGGATTTTTGTCCTTTTTGTGTTGTTTTATTAAAATCCACTCAATTTTTCTAAATTGGTGTGTTTTCCCTTCATTAATGTTTGAGTACTGCATACATACTTTAGACATTGCCTCTAATATAAGCCTGAATGATGTGGGCCAAGGTACCACAGGGTTAAGCACGGGTTTATTTAGTGACTTTAATGGTTCACTATTACAAGAATTTGTATCATTATTTGAGGGGGGCTCTCACTCACCTAACCTAATACTCCAATATCTTACACAACATAACTAACTTCTACTGTCACATTTATTTTTGAGCACAGCACCTTATTTACCACGAGGTGTGATTACACCCATTGCTATTAAGTAAGGTGTGTGCCTTGTTTATTTTCCAGAAGTCTCATTAGACTGCCTCCACCTTGAAAGAACATTAAAAATAACATTATTTTAAGAGCATTATTCAATTATTCATTATTTTATAGAATTGTATACATAGGTATACAATTTACCCTTGATCCTGGTGACTGCTATACTCTGCAAAATACTAATCACTCCAGAGTCAAGTTCCAGTAGAGCTGTGTAACTGGACCAGCCACTTTAAATAGAAGATTTCTTGAAGAATTCAGCCCTTAAATATAATAATTAAAACTACTGTATATGTCTACTGTGGAAACCATCAATTGACATAGACCCGTGGACTTATATAAATTTAAAATGGACCTATGGGCCCCATTATTCCTCAGGGTACTAGAGGCCACGGTAAAAGCCGGCCTCTTGGACTCTTGGCCAGAATCCATCTTGGTTCCGGTTTTTAAAAAGGGCGATCGCAATAATACAACGGGCGATCGCAATAATACAACGTGCTATCGCCCTATTTCACTACTGGACTCGTTGGGAAAGGTGGTGGGTCGTATTCTGTTAGAACGCCTCGAGTACTGGACGGAAGATAATAACATCACATCTGACCTCCAGTAAGGATTCAGGGAAGTCCTCGGTACCATCGAGCAGGTCCTCAACTTGGCATTACTGAGGATTAAATATGTGGACGTGAAGGGTGGAACATTGTACATGGCCCACGTAGATCTTACTGCTGCGTTCGACTGCATGGGCCATGAAAAACTTTGGGACATATTGACAGCAATGGGGGTGGACCCTCATATGGTTAACTATCTCCATGAAATCTATTCAAACGCAACTGCGAGAGTGAGATATGGTTTGGGGGGTCAACTATCCGCGCCCTTCAGGGTAGAGCGGGGAGTAGACAGGGCTGTGTCCTTGCCCCCTTCCTCTTTACTCTCTATACAAATGGCTTGGAATCAGCCATGTTGAAGGGGAGCCAGGACCTACCCCTGGTCCAGAATCGTCCAATCTCCGCTCTCCTATACGCGGATGACGCGGTGATCATCGCTCACACTCCCCTTGTACTACAGCGCTCCGTAAATCGATATAATGTATTCATGTCGAATTTAGATTTGAAAATCAACATTAAAAAGACCTTTATTATGACCTATGGTCGCAAACTAAGAAAAGGAAACGACATCTATATAAGCAACTCTATGGTGGCCCACACTCCCACTTATCCTTACCTAGGAGGTGTAATAGATGAAAAGGGCACCTGGAAAAGTGCAACTGAGGTTAGAAAACTGCAGTTTTTAAAATCTACAATGGCTCTAGGAGTTTTCACCCAGAAGTTGGGAAAACAACCCCCGGAAGAGATGTTACGTATTTACCAGGCCAAATGCGTTTGCACAGCCATTTATGGGGCAGGAGTGTGGGGTTTGTCCAGACTGAATCCATACAAAACGTAGAAAATAGCTTTTTAGGATTCCTACTTGCAGTTCCACAAAGTACGTTCACATTTAGCTGCCACTTAGAACTGGGCGTGTCCTATATTTCTGACATCATTGGGAAACAACCAGTTATGTTATGGCATCGTATTTGGACGTCCAACAAGTTAACGCTTACTCAATCAGTCGTGACAGATTGTCTTAAGCTAGAACACTTTAAAAAGATTTTGTGGTTACAGTATGTTAGGAAGTTCTTATTCAATCTGGGTCTGGAGAATTATTATCATAACCCCCAAGATATGCTCCAGATTTCAAGGAAGACATTAAAGAATCAATGTCTAATGCACTTAGCTAGCCTCCGCTTGATAGCTGAAGTAAATAAAACCTCTGTTCAGCACTCGCTGTCAATCTAAACAACGGTGTCGATCCAGCCATTTTTAACTTGGAAGCTATCCAGTTTTGACAGATTTTTACTGACTCGTTTCAGATTAAACTTCTTTCATCGATTTGTCACCTTCCCAGCGATAAATGATTGGTCAAAGTTGTTACGCCTTTGCCCTTGTGACGGAATATCCCCTCAATCACTTTTACATGTAACCCTTACCCTTTTCTGTAAATTTTACACCGAACCTAGAAAGCAGTGGCTCCTACCAATCTTAAAAAATGTGGGCCTACGTCAATGCCGCCCCGCTTTTAGGGTACTCCAATTCTTGGAATCAGATCTTTTAGCCATAAGTTTAGCTAGGTTCTTAAAATTCTGTAGACATAGAACTAATTTGTAATATGAGCTCTGATGCACTTAAATCGCTGGTACAGGTTTTTAACTGAAAATCATTGAATGTAAATTGTATGTAAATTTTAATATGTAAATAATCCACTGTGACGATTTTTATGAAAATGTAATGTTTTTCAAGATGTTTATACTTTTATGGTTTCTATTAACAAAACCGAATAAAGTAAATAATGAATGAATGACATAGCTATCACTGGAGTAGCAGTATTCTTTTTCACTTGTTCAATCATTAGTTGCCAATAAACATCACTCTTTTCTCTCCTTGGTAAAGCTGGTTTGGCCGGAGAGTTTAGGTTTTTATGACAAAATTGCTTATAGAATTCTACAGTAAAGCCTTCAAAACCCACAAAGTCCCTTTAGGTTTTATCTTTCTTTGCTTTATGATTTCTAGTGTTCAAGATGTAACAGTCTTCATTTATTTAGGAAACTTGACTTGTCATTAGTAAGCTCATTTTAAGCAGTCCTTCGTGGTAATTATGAAATCCTTGATTTTTCTCCCTTCTGATAGTCACAGTATTTACATTTTTACCAAACAGTAATGGACCAATTTGATATCTTTTTAAAAAGTTCAAAATGTATTTAGCATATGTTTTCCTGATATGATTTGAGAAGATCGCCTTGCCTGAATCTGCTGCGGGACGCTCTGGGACTCTGCTGCTCCGCCCGCATTGCTTCTTTGTGGACTTGGACCCGCCGTAGCGCCTTGCCTGAAAGTTTGCTGCCTGGATTGCCTGCACAGGCGAGGGGAGAGGGTCATCAGCCTCAGGTGTGTGCGCTGCAGGGACTCGCTTGTCCAGGAGTCCCTGCGTGACCCGAGTCAGCTGGTCTGCGCACCCTGAGAGCCCCGCCCCCAGGTTGTCACATATTTTACATAACTGACCTAACGTACCGCTGCGCGGGACGCGTGCGGGACGCCGGGCTAAGCCCGGGCAAAGGGCGGGCCGTCTACGGCCGTCATCGGCAGGAAGAGGCAGGGGCAGGGCCCGACCCCCTGTTCCTTCTGAGACGCTCCTACAAGTAAGACTCTGTTGTCGTCCCTGTGTTGTTTGTTAACTGCATTATATACAGATGATGTCCAAAAAGAAACCTGCCGCTCTGCCCGCAAACACCATGGATAACTATGTTGTGCAAACAGTAAAGAAAATAAACGAACAAAGGAGGGAATCACTTGGGCGAAGCCAGTCACCAGATCTGCGCAGGTTAAGCCCTACTTTACCTCTGTCGACTGACGATAGCCCTTTCGTGTTGGTGGAAACCAGGGTTTCATCAAATGCATCACCTATTATTGAGTCTGGTAGCCAGCCATTGATCACGTTACCATCCCCTGTTATTCTGGATGTAGACTTTGACAATGTTATAGATTTAGACCCAGAAACTGTAACTGGTCCTGTGGAGGACGATTTACCACCGATTGAGCACACACCCCGGCCTGTGCGCACCTGTGTGAAGAATCAGCGGAAACAGGGCGGTCCAAGGCCAAGAGTGAAAAGGAAAAGAACATTATCCCCAGGCTCCTCGAGAGCTCCCCAAAAGGCTGTAGGGGAAGGGACTTTAAGAAACAGAGGGGATGACGAAATGTTTAGTAAACTGCTTGAGGTTTTAGAGGGTAAACTTAATGAAATTGTAAAACCTCTGATCTCTAAAATTGATAAATTGCAGGCTGAAGTAAAAAGACTTGGAGGTGTGCAAACAAAGTTGACGGAGGAAATAGGCAGTCTTAATATCTTATTAACAACAAGAAATACTACCGAAGGGGTTAACCAAGTTGGAGAAGGGACATCTGGTGTGCTGACTAATCAAGCCCATATGCCGGCCCCAAAAGATAATCAACACGTAACAACAGCAGAAGGGCGCCCGTTGATAGTAAATTTACCACAAGCACAAGTTCACGGTATAGACCCACTGCAGTTTATTGAGGAAGCCTCACCTGTTGTGCTGGTGTTAGCCAATGTTCCCCTTTTGGACAACGGCACTACCGAGTCATCTAGCTCTCTGACTAGTAAGGCCCTCCATTGGCTCTCAGGTAATATGAGGTTAGCACCTGGAGGGATACAGCAACTGGCACACGATATTAAAGTAGTTAAACGCGTTCCCTGGATTGGGAATCGCCCCAAAAGATTTAAAGGGGATTGTGTGGCGGTGACCTTTGCACACCCTGGAGTACTCCCAAATGTCCTAACGCATATTCTTCCGCCTCAGCGTAGAAGAGGTACGGTGGTTCCCCTAACACTAAAATTCTTTTATGGGGAACAGCAAAATGTAACCCTACCAAAAACGCCAGCATTAGGATGGGACAACAACTTGAATATGCATAACCGTTGGGCTTCTCCCCTAGTACCAAACCTGCTATTACAAAACAGGTTTGATGCCCTGTCTGGTCTTAATAACTGCGATTGACAAGAGGTCAGACACGAGATTGCCGAAGCATCCGCAGGAGTAGACCTAAATCAGTCCCCAAATACTATAGGTAGTACACTGCTTAAGTCTGTGGGTACACCTTGCAATATCTTAGAGGGGGCATCAACATCTTGCCATATTGCTAGTTGGAACATAGCAGGACTAGCTTCTAAATTTGAAGTATTAGGGTGGCTAGAACTAATCAGAACATTTGATATCTTATGTCTACAAGAGACCTGGTGTCTAAACTTTAAGGGCCTTGATGGTTTTGTAGCATATGAGCTACCAGCAGTGGCAACTACCTCAGGGAGGGCCAAAGGGGGCTTGCTAATTCTGATTTCTGCGAAAATGCGAATTAGGGTGAAGGAGCATATCACCGTGGGCAATAATTCCCAACTGCTGTGGTTAGCTGATGAGGCAGACAAAAACATTCTACTGATTAATATGTATAATAATGTTTTTGATGCTAGCAGACACATGGTTATTTTAGAATTAGACATCGCAATCAAACAATTGATGAAAGCTTCTAATACAGTTTTTGAGCTCATATATGTTGGAGATTTTAATATTTCTGTTTGCCCTCTCTCTAATCAAAAGTTGTGTGGCACTTTGAACCGTGTTGGAGAGCCAGCTACACATTTCCCACACAATACATATGGAGAAACTTTGAACTCCTTCCTACTCGCCTATGATATGGAGGTTCTAGAGATTGAGCAGGATGGGAAGGGTGATAGCTTGCCAACTTTTGTAGGGAGGGGGCGAACACTGTAATTGATTTTATTTGTATGTCTTCCGAACTAGCTCATTTTAGTTCTGATGTCAAGGTTGTAGACTATATGGTTAGCGATCATAACTGTCTTGTTATTGAAACTAGGTTTTGGAAAGTTTGTATAATTCCAGATAGTAGCCCTATCACAAACATTGATGTACATAGGCCGAACGGATTTAGAATAAGGTGGGCTGGGGATAAAGCTGAAGTAACTTCTAATTGCATTATCTCATGCTGCTCAAATGACATTACATCAATCATTGATGAAAATTCAAATATGGAGGCCTGTATTATTCACTTTACTAAAATCAATGTTTTTATTAGTGGTAAGTTTACCAGGGCTGCTGGAAATATTAACAATAAAGCCAGGGGATGGTTCAATAATGCATGTACTGTGGCCCTGAAGACCTTAAAAAAGGCATTATCCACCAAACCTAGAGACAAAACGGTTGTAGCTAAGCTCAGATCTGACTATAATTTAGCTCTTAAGCAAAGGAAAGCTGAACTACGAGAGGAAGCTTGGGAGAGATTTGATCTAGCGGCTGTCTCGAAAAATTGTACTCTTTTTTGGACAGTAGTAAACAGCCCTTTTTTAAAAGATGATAAATTCCCCGTGTTAACCTCAAACGTAGGTAAGGAATCATGGGTACAGCATTTCTCCGGCATTTTTAATTCTAATATGGTTATGTTGCCGACAAGTTGCTCTTGGCCAGTACTTAGCCTAGATATCACCTTACAGGAGGTTCTAAGTAGTATCAGGGCTAGTAAGGGCGGAAAGGCCCAGGGACCCGATGGTGTTCCAGTTGATGTGTATAAATCCGCACCTGAGACTTGGGGGCCAGTACTAGCCAAAGTTTTTAATGCTGCTGTTTGCTATACTATCCCGTGTACCTGGTCTGAATCAATAATAGTCCCCATTCACAAGAAAGGGGACCGAGGAAATGTTAAAAACTACCGGCCAATTTCATTGCTGGATTCGTCCGTCAAGATTATGAGCCGTGTACTCCTCGTCCGATTAGAAGAATGGGCAGAGTCTAATCAGATAATGACAGACTGCCAATATGGGTTCAGGAAAGGAAGAGGTTGCATTGAACAATGTTTAAACCTGGAACTCCTGATAGGGAAATACACCCGAGCAAAAAATGGTTCACTCTACCTCTGTTTCGCTGATCTGAGCAGCGCTTTTGACCTGGTTGATCATGCCATACTATGGACTACCTTGCTAGAAATGGGAGCACCTAGGGAAATTATATATTTTCTGGCCCGTTTGTACGAGAGGCTTAGCTCGAGTGTCCGGTACGGGCCTTCGGGCGAATGTACAGACAAATTCAGGGTCAGGAGAGGTATCAGACAAGGGTGTGTTTTGGCACCCCTGCTTTTCACTCTGTTTATTAATGAAGTAGACTCGATCCTTAAGAAAGCACCAGCGGACGCCCCTAGAGTAAACACAAGTACCATCCCCGTGTTACTCTATGCGGACGACGCTGTGTTGCTTTCTAGGACTCCTCGGGGTCTACAGCTTTTGATGGACAACTTTGTGGCCTTTATTGAAAAAAGAAAGTTGGTCATTAACAAGAGCAAGACATATGTGATGGAGTGTGGAGCTAGAAATGTTAAAACTAAAAAACCCTATAGGTTTCTTATTGATGGCCAGGTGGTGCAGTGTGTGGAAAATTTCTGCTACCTGGGGGTTACCTTTTCCAAAAATGGTCGCTGGGATGTCGAGCATAAGGTGGTGCGCGACAAAATGATCAGGAGCGCCAATGGAATATTTGCTTTTGCAAGCAAATTAGGTAGTAGAAGGCCCAAAGAAATGCTTAAGATCTTTGAAGCTAGGTGTCTTTCGGCTGCTCTCTACGGAGCAGGGGTATGGGGGGTATCCAGGGTAGAACCTTTACAGGTAGAAGAGAATAAATTTCTGAAAAAATTATTGTGTCTCCCGACATCCACTGCTAATAATTTGGTCCACAAAGAACTAGGACTACATCATCTAAACGACCTATTACTGTTGAGACCTCTGATACTATGGCGTTCGGTCTGGATGAAAGACGAAACCTCATTTAATAGGGCCATCATTGAGGATTGTTTACGTCTAGACTATTTTCTCAAAATCCCATGGATTAAATACACAATTGAATCCTTCTCTAATGTGTTTGGGTTAAACGTTACATTAGATCTCTGTTCTGCTTCGGATCTTTCTAAAGACAGTCTGAAATCAATCTTTTTAAATCACTGTGCAGAAAGACGAGCCACGGATGATCTTAAACTTTCCACCTGTATACGTTACAACCAATTGAACAAATTTGTGGGCCTACACCCTTACCTCTTCCAGGTAACTAAAGGGCAACATCGGTTTGTTCTTACCAGGATGAGGATGGGTACGGTCCACCTATTGGTTGCATTCCCTGAGATTAAGATGCGCCCTACAGGTCCATGTCGGTGCGACAACATTTCAGAACAAAGCACAGAGCACTTTTTACTTATATGTAACCTGTATAGTGAATATCGTAAATTCTTTTTAAAACCTTTATTTATTAAATTTGGAGCAAGAACCATCAAAGCGGCAATGAAATTACTTTTTAATTTGCACCACCCTGACATCTGTTTTTATACGGCTAGTTATTTACTCAAGGCAATTAGTTCTAGGAAAAGCATGAATTTTTAAAATAATTTCTAAAATAATTTATTCATTGGAAACTTTTTAAAGTGTGTTATTTGATTCGTTATATGTATCATACTGTATTTCTTTTTTTTTGCGGATTGCGATTGTAAAGTGCATTTTCTTTTAACATGTATTATATGTATGTACTTTTATGGACATGATTTACATGTCTCCGAATAAAGTTTTGACTTGACTTGAGAAGATTTGTAAGTTTTTGAAGATTAGCCAAGGTGCACAAGAGTTGCCATATAAATCTACATATGTTATAGCTTTTAATCAGGGCACATGAAACCATACAATAATAGTGACCCAAACTTTAATTAGAACATATAACTTTTATTTTGTTTTGCTCCACTGGATAGTACTTTCCTCAAAATACCTTTCCACACATACCCTGTAAAATATAATATGAATAGGTATGAATATTTTTGACAACCAATTTGTAATATTACCTTTTTTGGCAGTAAATTTAATTATAAATCAAGGGTGAAAATCATATTGAACGTTTGTTAAAATGCACAAATGTACATTTAATTTTGGTGTTCACCACTATTCTAATGGCTTCCAATCTTCCTCTCTTTTGTTAAAGCTAAGTTCCCATAATAGGCTCACATTTAGTCCGCAGAAGTAAGGGTTAAACAAAATCCTTTAATCCTGACGAATTTGGAATCCGCCACCAAAAACCCTGGAATAAGATTAATTGCAGAATATATCATCCTCCATCTGTAAGGTAACAAGTTTGCCAAACAGTTATTTTGCTCACAAAATGCCTAATTTGTATACATAAAACGACATGATCTTCTTGTACAATAAATTCTGATAGTTAAAATATCTTTTATCTTTCTCAATGCCATAAGGGCCCACAAAATTATTTTGGTAGGTTTTGATACTTTCTTAAGGATATGTATCTTGTCTTTCTTTACTTGAATTATAGAAAATATAACTTACAATTGTTTCACTTAATGTAATTTTAATATGCCTCAAAAACAGTTTTTGATTTGGAAAACGGGGCTTTTCCTTAAATAAATAATAGAAGGGGATTCAACCATCAGAACCTATTCAACCATTCTTCAGCCTTAACATAAACTGCAAAGCTATGGCTGCATGGTCCAACAGAGCTTAGGGCCCGATGTATCAAAGGGCTATACCCATTCTGGGTCTATGGAAAAATGTGTTCATACATATGACCCTTAGTCCTTTTCCTCTCTTGACAATATGTATTAGCCCTTCTTTAAAATGTAGGTAATATTTCCAAGTGTAAGCTTTATGAACCCTTGAAATGAAATATTAATATATTAATACTTTTCTAGAGAAAAAGCAGTTCTTCATAGATTTTTCTACTGGCATTTCTAGTGAAACAAATCCTTTTTATAATTAATACATTGTAGCCTCAAACAATGTATTGTTACATTTCTATATTTTGCACTACAATAATATCAATATCAAAGTCAAATATTTTATTAAATGTAATTTTTATTTAATACTACGAAATCTCTTTAAAGAACACAAAGCTTGCATATCCCAATGAATAAAAACTCAGATCTTTTTTTGTGACACAGCCACTCGATATTTCCAAAATACATTTTTACTAAGTTTGTAGGAACATTGCAATCCAAAAAAATTATGTATGCCATTTAAAGAAATACTATATCAATACATTTATATATAGACACGTCAGCTCCTCTTGGCTCTCACATTTATATATAATGCACCTGTTTGAAATATGGTGAAAAGGCAATTTCATATTGATTAATATCAAATGTACAAAATGGGCAGAAATTAGTTCAAACACCTATAGTGGTTCGTAGAGATTATATACGAATTAGCAGCATACCATTTTCAGAACTACATTTTCAGTTGAGTATTTAGAGATTGCAACCCTTTCTTTATCATATATTACATTCTTGTTCATCTTCCTTCCCCCTGTCATTACCTGTTGACTGAGCCTCCCAGTGAAAAAATATCACATCTCCCAGGTGCAGATCCCTCCAAGGTGGCCTACTTTTTGTCCTTGACCACTGATATAAGGAGGAAGTACACAACCACCACTTCCAGATTTTTATCTTCTGTCTGAGAGTTCACCAAAAATCAGGTAAGAGCTTGTTGAAGTAGTTCTATTTTACTAAAAGTACTGCTATAGCAGACTATGTTAATTTAAACTGTTTTGAGGTCTTGCAATAGCAGACCCAAAGCATTAGGGTTAAGATCCTGCCTTAGCAGATCAACTTTTAGTTTTGAAGCTCTGCTGCAGAGGGTTGGCAGACTGAGTCACTATTGCTGTTTTCCACACACATAGATTTCTTACTGCGTAGCTGGATGTGGTGGGGGTGTTTAGCAGGGCAGTATACCAGGAGCCCATGCTTTAGCAGGCTCAGCCGGCCAGTGCAGTCCTGTTGGAGCTGCAGAATGCTGGTGGTTTGTAGTCTTAGAGTGGGCAAACACTGTATTATCCAAATTATAGTTGCTCGGAGAGAAGAAATGTGAGTGTGCTTGCATCATTCCTGTCTCCTAGCAAGTATAAGAAGAGAGAAGTGTGTCTTCCTTCAGTGTTTTGACTGCAGTGTCAACAGCAATGGAGTCAGGTACAGCAAAGAAAATAATTAAGAATCTGTAGGAGGATTCAAGTGATTTTCAAGAGATTCTCTTACTGACAGCCATTCAGACGATGATTCAACTGGCAGTGGAGGCAGTTTGTAAAGAGAGGTAAAAGTCCTTTTTTCCTTAGAAACTTTGAAGAATAAGGAGGTGAGAGGCAGACTGGTCAAATGCCCTTAGTTAAAGAATGTTTTGCAGCATATTAGGCAAAGATGGCTTTTCCTAAATCTGCACAGGTGGAGGACAATGATGATTTTTTTGTCATTACCAGAAGAAAGAGCCAGAAAATCTTCCTCTACACTCGTCAATCAGCAGAGTTTTATCGTTGGAATAGAAAGAATTTGAAAAGTCTTCTTTTCTTAGATTTAAGGGTAGTAGGTACCTGATTCAGTACTTTGGGGACTAATTCAGATGATGATGAAGGTACATTCGCTAATGGCGGGTCTTGTCTCCCAAAAATTTCATTATATCAGAGGAAGTCAGTCCATCTGATTTGGTGGATAAAAAAGAGTTGACACAGAAGTGAAGTGTACCTATGTGGCTGCCAACTTCTCCATCAGGACTGCGGCATACTCCTGATATACTATTAAGTGTAAGACCAGTGAGCAGAGCTAACTGCAATGTTGGCTCTTTTAGAACAACAGGTGCTATTATTGTCGGAGATTTCATATGACACCTTCAAGTCAGTAGCATCCATGGCAGAGTCAGCTATTGCTGTGAGGCATCAGTATTGGCTACGACATTATAAGGCGGATGCTTCACAAAAAGTCCTATGGATGAGGATTCCTTCTCCTTCTTCCAAGCTGTTTGGTTCTCATCTTAAAGAGACAGTAAAAATATCTGTTTAAGACAGAAAATTTCTGGTTTCAACTATGCCTCCCAGAGGAAGGTTTTTGGTTCAAAGTGAGCATATGGTCCATGTTCTCAGGGTCAAGTCCAATATGCCCTTTTGAGGGAGAGGATGTGTCTGAGGAGTCCCTACTTTTTGAAAAGTCCTCAGCCCAGCTTTCAGGAACATCAGCCCAGACACAGCAGAAGTCCTTACTATTGAGCAAGGAGTTTTTCCAGTAAAAGGTACGATGACATTCTTTCTGGAGGCCTGGAAATAGTGGATAACAGTATTTAAATCAAATTTAAGTCTCTACCTCCAGAGGTTTTTTTTTGGGCCACCTTGCTTCCTGCAAATATTGTGCCACTGCCAGCTCGTCAGAAATGGAAAGGAGTCTACTCAAGTCTTTTCCTTGTATAGAAAGCATCAGGGAAATATAGGCCTGCCATGGATCTGGAAACGGTGAAGTGGTACATTCCCCATACCAAATTCAGGATGACAACACTACAAGAGATTCTTCAGTTCATCATGGAGGGAGATTTTCTAACATCACTGGATCTAGATAGATATTTACAAAAATCCATGCAACTTGTGGTAGGTACCACTTGGTGACCCCCACAAGGTGCATGGATGTTTGGGGTGGTCACTACAGGTCTCTTAGCGGAGGCCATGCAGGGATGGGGGCCCTGCTAGGGGCACCCAAAGTAGATCTCTTTCTGCCGGTCGGACCGCTTTAGAAAGGAAGAACGAAAGGAATATTGTAGTCCTTACGGCAGTGCTGAGAAGGCGTTGCCCTTATTGTAGGGATTACAGTCCGACTGCTGGGCCAATGGGCTCCTTAAGTCCATCAGAACAACAGTAGTCAATCCCGCTGCATGCTGCTTCCGGCTGCCACATCATAATGCGGCGGTCGGAACGCAGGGGCAGATGTCGCGATCCGGCCGACATTGTAATCAGCCCCAATGTCTTTCAGGTGGCTGTCTGATCTCCTTTATGCTTTTCCCCATTCCAATGATTCCCAAGGTGCTGCAGAAAATCAGGGAGGACAAGGCTCTGGTGGTGTTGGCAATTCAGGGATGGGACAAACGTCCCTGGTATTCCATTGTGTGGAGGTGGGCCCTCATTAGTCAATTCCATGGAATTTGTATCCATTTGGGTGTCTGCCACTTCTGTTGGCCGTACTAATGCACCTTCATGTTCAGGCATGGCTCTTGAAAGGATGAACCTGTTGGAGAAGGGCTGTTTGTCAGATGTGGCTGATATGATTCAGCATTCCAGATCTTTATCTACCCTGAAGGTGTACTCTTGTCTTTTCATAAGTGGTGTTTAGTGAAAGGTAGGGAGTCTACATTGGTGAATTCAATAAGGGTTCTAGATTTCTTTTGAGAAGTTTTTTTTATGTCTTGTGGTACCCACATTGAAGGCTCAATGGGCAGCGGTTACGGCTGGTGGAAGCCCTTAATTGGAGGAAGTGGAGTATTTGGCAGGCAGGCTGTTGGGATCTTTTTCCTTGGAAAGACCTAGAGTCCACTGTTCCACTCCTTCCTGGGATTCACCTTTGGTTTTGCAGGCTTTTCAACACTCCCCCATTCAAACCTTACGGAACTGCACATCTAAAGTTTCTGACCTTTAAGGTCATTTTGTTTGGTAGCGGTTTCATCGGTTACGAAAGTGAGAGAACTCAGTTCATTATTGAAATATGAACCTTTTCTGAGGATTTTTTGAATCGATTGGTTTTGAGGTTGGGATCGAAATTTGTACCTAAAATTCCTTCGGAGATTCATGCCATCTGAGATACAGTTTTGCCTTTTTTTGTCCCCAAAACCCTCCCTTGGAGAGGAGCCTTTATTACATCTTTTGGATGTGAAAAGTACTATCATGATTTGTTGGGCGAAAACAGAGTGGTGAAGGGAGGTGGATAACCTTTTTGTGAATTTCAGTTCAGTCAGTAGTGTCCAAAAGGCTTTTACAGCTATTTTAAGTAGGTGGCTCAAGCATGCAATTGTTTTTAGCATATGATACTCAAGAGAGATAGTTGATCTCTAATGTGCAGGGTACATCAGCACGAGGTGTCTCTGATTTAGGGGTATGCTTTAAGGGGTGTCGGTGGAAGACATTTGTAATGCGGCTACTTAGGCATCTCTGCACATTTTGATGAACCATTAATGTCTCCAGTTGGGAGGTATGTCATTTTCGGATGTTGCTTTCTCATTGTTGAATGCAGCAGCAGATGTTAATATGTGAATTTAACATAACATATAAGAATGTCACAATTGTATTTATTGTCATTAAAGTAGTGTATTGTTTGGCAATCTTGTCTTGAGCACTTCTTGACTATGCAGTCATTGAAGCAAATCTCTGTTTATGGTGTCAGCTCACTAGTAATAACTGGGGCTAGAAGGGAATGCTCTGGTTACTTTCTGGCAATCTTCATTACTCTGAGTCCAAGTCTTCCTTGTCACAGTCAGGGTTCTCATACCCTATCCAAGGGAATGTTGGCTTTAGGTTGGAGCTTGGTATTACAGGAAGTGGTGGGTGTCTACTTCTTCCTTATATCGGCAGCTAGGGACAGGAAGTAGGCCATCTTGGAGGGATGAGAAACTAAGAGATGTTTTGGTTTGTCTTTGGAGGTTCAATCTAACTAGTAATGACTGGGGTGAGGAAGACTTGGACTTGGAGTAATGAAGATTATCGGTAAGTAACAGGGGCTTTACTTTTTATATAGTGTATAACCACAAAAATGAGATATCCACAAACGGATGGGAATACAAGATCAAGATTTAAATCTTATTTTATATACAAATTTTGTTTGTTACACAATAGGTACATGGCACAATAACCAATCGACATGAACTTCCCTATACCCAATCTCTGAGCATCTTCATATGCTATCAATACGGCATGGTCTTTAGTTACTACTTCACCAACCTCCCCTCAAACATATCTAACTGTTTTGGTGCTTCCTGACCAGATGTATGATAGAGGCACGACTGGCTAAACCACACCTGCCTCTACCACATAGTTTAAACCACAAATGATTCTTAACCACACATTTCTTTACCACATAATTTCATGGTAAATGCAAGAATGGTAAAGGAGTATGCGTGGCTAACGTTGTGACCCCCTCACCTGCCCTAAGCTATAAACTGCCCCCCGCCCCGCTTCCTGCCCTGAGGTGAAAAAACCCCGACCCCACGCTGTCCCTAACACTTAAACACTACCTCTACCCCCTACCACCCCCTTGCGCTGTCCCCAATACCCTAAGCTCTAATTTAAAAAAACTAGTCAATCCTCCTGAGCCCTAAAAACTACACCAACCCTCCACAGCCCTGAAAACGACCCCTGACCCCAAGCCCTGAAAACAACCCCGACCCCCCTGCCCTGAAAACCACCTTTGACCACTCAAGCCCTGAAAACTACTTCTGACCCCCGAGCCCTGAAAACTACTGCAGACCAGAAAACTACCCCCAAGCCCCAGCACTAAAAACTAGCCTGAACCCCCACAGACAAGAAAACTAACCAAGCCCCCCAGCCCAGCAAACTACCCCTGACCCCCCAGTCCAGAAAAATACCCCATACCCCCTACCCAGCCAAGAAAAGTTGCCCCAACCCCCCAGTCCGGAAAACTATCCCCAACTTCCCCAGCCCAAAAAACTACCCCATCCCCCTACCCAGCCCAGAAAACTAGCCCGACCTCTAGCCCAGAAAACTAACCCTGATAACCATCCCAGAAAACTACCTCTGACCCACCCACAACCCAGAAAACTACTCCCGACCCCCCAGCCCAGAAAACTACACTTACCTCACCACAGCTCTCTTCCTGAAAAGGTCTTCCTGCTTCCGTCCCCAGCAGCTAGACCGCTCACTGCCTTAATCACGCATGTGTATGGTTAAGGCAATCATGGTTTAGCTTGCGTGGTCGGAACACTTGTAGGTAAGACCGCAGTGTTCCGACTGTTTCCCTTCCTGACCTACCTCCTCTACCCCCATTGCCCAGGTGAAACTTAATTTGCACCGAGCCAGCTTAAATATAGGATCCATTGCACTCCAGTATTCCACTACTTCTGCATCATGTTTCTGCTACTGTGTCCTCACTGTCCCTTCTCCTCCCGTCATAATTTGCCCTGTTTGAAGTCCCACTACCTCCTAGCTTTTCCCACTGTCATGAATCATCTCACATGACCTTCTTATGTCCATGACTTTCACTGCTCAGCTTCTTTTACAGGTACACTACTACTTGTTGCACTGTGCAGAAGATGCACCTTATTTTCAGCCAGTAAGTAGCTAATATCCTGATTTAAGCTGTCCCTTGGTTTTAAGTTTTAAAAATATGGGTGCAGATGTACTAACAGGCATGTAGGAAATATTGGGAGCCAACTGCACATCAAATTAGTGTGACCTGTGTGTCATTTTACAATGCGACCTATTTGCTAATAGTTTGCCTCACGAAATGTCCAGCCACAAGGAGTCGCAGAACGACCTGTCTAATGAATATTAAATAGGCAGGTCACTAAATGCAGCCCCTTCTACAACTGGTATGAACACAAGAATGGTGGTAGACCACCATCCCGGCGTTCACAATCCCAAAAGGTAAAAGAAATGTAGGCAGACCACGTTCCTTGACGGAACAGGTACTGCTTTAGAAACATGTTTCCAGTTTGGCTAGATATGAGGAGAAGTTGGCAATGGTTTCCTAGTAAACTGCCTACTTGCCCAAAGGACACCACACACAACTGCACAAACCACTGGTACATTTTATTGCAAATTGTGGAAAATAGATGTCCCCTCCTAATTGTGATTTGGAATGAGTTGCAAAACCCCTTTTCCTGATTTGGAAAGGCTTTTCTAAATCATAAAAAGGGTTTAGTATATTGTAAAAAGCCATTTTGCAGACTCAAATGGTATGATTTTGCTAATCGCCAGATTTCCAATCACAAAGCGGGTTCATATGTCAGGCACACAATTTCTTACCTAATCAAATGACATCAGATAAAATTCCATTTATTTGTTAACTAAATCATGATATGTATGTTTTATATCTTTAGCAACTATGATTAGATATGTATTTAATTAGATTATATAATAACATCTTTGCACCCACTGCATACTGTGCAGTAAAACAATTAGTAATAGTTTCGATATTTAACGTGAGCCAAGGCCTGGTCAGCGGAGCGGAGGTTTCTTTTGGGTGTGTAGAAGGAGATTCTTTCATTGAGGTATTGGGGTCCGGTGTTGTGGAGGGCTTTATAGGTGTGTGTGAGAAGCTTGAAGGTCACTCTTTTTTCGACGGGGAGCAAGTGGTGTGCTCGTATATGCTAGGTAATGTGGTCTTGTTGTGGGATGCGGAGAATGAGTCTGGCTGCGGCGTTCTGGACAGTCTGAAGTTTGTGGAGTAGAGATTTGTTGATTCCGGAATAGAGGGTGTTCCCGTAGTCCAGGCTGCTGGTGATGAGTGCATAGGTGACGGTCTTCCTTAATTTGGGGGTGGGTCCATATGAAGGTCTTGCTGAGTATGCAGAAGGTGTTGAAGCATGTGGAAGCTGCAGTGTTGGCCTATGGGTCTGCCACATGAACCATCTTTATCCACTTTAAATCTACCTAAGAAGGAGAATGGTCATGTTATCCAACCTGCTCGTTTTGTCACACTGTGTGTGACATCGAGGAATAGTAGCAGCAGTAACCAGGGCTTACCCACCAAAGGGTGTGACTGCAAGAGCTAGAGTAAAAATGTGTTAGTTGGGAGCATGATCAACCAAAGAGCTAAGAAGAAGAGAGTATGCATCCAGGGCAGAAAAAATTAAAAGCATCACATTCGTTTTTGTGTGGGTGTGTGACATTGTGTCATTCTCAAATAAACAGTTTTGATTCCTGAAAGTTACTCCTAGCGTCAAGGACTGCCAAATATGTATGCTGGTCTCTATCATAAGAGTATTATCTGACGCAATTGTGCCCATTCATGGTATAATTCTGCGATAGCCATAGTATTTTCGTCCTTGACTATTTTGTGCATATAAGTCTAGTAATTAAATACTTGCTGCCATCACTGACATATTAGGAGCATGACTGGTCTGCTTTTAAGCCATTCCTTACATAGTGGCAACGGCTTTCCCATACCAATGGCCATAACTGATGTATGTTAGGCATCCAGCTGGGGCAGAGTGGTAGCCCTGGTTTAATGGTTGGCATTATTGGCATAACAGAGGTATTCTTAGTGTTATATTGAGGAAACATGGCCTATGATTCCAATACCTGGGTATTTGAAGCATAATTTGTCCATGAGAGGCATTTTTACATAGCGGTACTCAATGAAAACAAAAAGGTGATGTTTAGGGACTGTGTATTTTCTAACAATGAAAACTGATTTGATTTTTAATGGAAAAAATTATGCTTTTCCAGAAAATGTTTTTCTTCTGAAAAAGGTAGTTTGATTGTTCAAAGTGGAAAGGGATATATGCATTTTCAAAAACTAATATCCTAATGACGACAAAATATTGCAATTCTAAAACACATTTAAAGTTATAAGCTGAATGATAATTCACTTTGAGTTGGGGAGACTTACTGCTGTGGTAATACCCTTTGTGGCACACAGCATGTGATGATTTGAATTTTACTTGATTACAAGCATTTAATATTGATAAACATTTTCCTAGCATTCTGCTGATAACTTCACCTGGAATTTTTGGGTGGCTACTACTGATAATTGTGCTTACGGTGGTCATAGTGTAATGTTAATACATATCATCAGCATTTGACAGTGATAAAATATGCTAGTAGCTCAGCAGGACTTTCCTTGAGCAGAATTAGCTCTCACTACAGAAAAGGTTGGAGACCCATGTTCTAAACTCTACCCATCTATTAACCATTAAACTTCCTCACTATCCCTAAACTCCACCCATCCCTCAAACCTAAGCCTTTCTACGCATAAACCCCACCTATCCCAGATCTCTTAAACAGTTAAACTCTCCACCCCAAAAAACACCCATTCATGACCCCTAAAGTCCCTCACCATAACTAAACTCCCCCATCTCTGAATCCTAAAAGCCCTTTCTACATATCAACTCCATCTATCCCTGAAACCTTAAAACGGCGGACCACCTAAACTCCACCTAATCCTGAACACTAAAAACCCTTCACTACCCTAAAACTCTACCCATCACTGAACCTTAAAAACACTCAGCCCTAAACTCCACCATCTGTAAAACCTAAAAAGCCTCAACATCCTTAAATGCCAACCACCCTTGAACCCTAAAAACCCTCACCACCCCTATACACCACTCATCCATGAACCCCAATAAACCCTCGCCATCCTAAATTCCAGCCATACCAGATCCCTAAAAAACTTCACCACCCGTAAACTGCACCCATCCCTGAACCCTAATAAACCCTCATCACTCAAAAGACCACCCTTGCCTTAACATAAAAAAACCTCACTATCCCTAATCTTCACTCAAGTGTGTAACTTTGGATGTTTCCTTAAAATTATCTTTCCTTTAAAATGTTTCCTTTCATTTTTGATTTATTTGTATTCCTTCAACATTGTTTTTCCTTAAATTGGTTATCATGATTTGGTTTCTTCCACGCTTTAATAGCATTAAAATGTCATGTGTGTGCCCCTGAAAGTTCATGCTCAGGCATCTGGATAAATAACCCAAGTAATCACAGCTGTAGGGATGGTAAGCACTTTTTTTGCAGAAGAACACAACATCTTTCAAATCAAAATCTATAGTCCTGGCTCCAAACATGTGGGCAGAGCCAATGTCTCTCTAATGATGCTCAAATAATTGTCTGGCGGCAGCTACACTGCTAAGCCCTACCATAAAAAGGAAGGTTTGGGCTTGACAAAAGGGGTTAAGGCCAGGCTGAAGTGGTACAAAAGGGGTGGAATGCCAGAAACCGGTCCTCGGAAGCTTGTTTCCGGTCCAGGGAAGACATGGCTTGGCAGTTCGGGCTGGACTGTTCCCATGAGGCACAGGGTCAGACTTATTTGCATATAGCCATGTCTGAACTGGGGTGGCAGAGTGGGCTAAAGAACGGTGATGCATTAAACCCAGATCTTTTGACTGGGTGTGAGTGTTTGATTGATTCAGATGCTACACCCATCACCACCCCCTTTTGTACCACTTAGGCTGAAGTGGCAGGCCTGGAGACAGGTTTTATAGTGCTACTCTAGTTTGTGGCACAATGAGTGCTGCACCCCACTAATAGCATTTCATTTACAGGCCCTGTGGCACAAGTGATACCATATAACAGGGACTTAAAAGTACATTAAATGCGCCAATTAGGAGTATTCTAATTCTAGCATGATTAGAAAAGAGAGTGCAAGTACTTTACTAAAGTTTGGCAGGAGTAAAGTGCACAGAGTCTTATGGCAAGGAAAAACGGGTTCAGAAAAGAAGGCCAACATCTGGGGGAAGGCCGACCAAGAGAGGGTTATTTCCAACAGTGCTCAAGTTCAGAAGGGCAAGTGATACACTCATCCAAAATCATTCTTATGTCATCAGCCGTGGCAAGACGAGCTGGTTTGGTTCCATGAAGGGGACAGAAACCAGCTTAAGTGCTGTCTAACAAATTATTTCCTTCAATAAACAGGGAGAGCAGTATATTGATTTCCTTTCAATAAATTTGTAGGTGAAGAAATAAAAGAGAGACTGAAAATTATTTAGAACCTGAAGGTTAGCAGAAAATTATTTTTTTAACAGAGGTATTACAATAGCTTGTTACATAAATCAGGGATGTGGCCTGCACCAGAGAGCACTTCAGAAAGACTGGAGAATCGTCCCAGTTGTACAAATGGACCTAAATCATGTGAACATGAAGGAATTGCACTGCAGTTTAGCTTCTTGACTGTGTACTCATACTTCAGGCATAGGTGAAGGGTGTTAATGGGCCACAGATATTTTTGAAGCACAATATTTAAAAGTTGATAATCTGATACCATGCAATGCATGCAGCTGCTTGGTGATTACCAGCCCCATTTCGGTCATGTACAGCAGGCCCGGACTGGGAACCCAAAGCTACTCTGGCAATTCTGTCGAACAGCCCCTGTAAGGGGGGGCGTGGAAGTGTGAAAAACTGCTGCTTTTGTTACTGGAGGCCGATATTGCAGCACCAGTGGGAAACCTCCCCACCCTGCCAGCCTCCTGGCTCCCACTATGGCCAGTCCAGCCCTGATGTACAACTTCCCCCTACACGCACACTTTTATCCTTTACCAACTAGACTGCCCACAAAACCTCTGCAAAGGGCTGTTGCCCATGTGCTCTCCACCTCCTTAGACCTGATGCCCACACAGTCCTGTGGGTAGCCACTCGCTCCCTGGACTTAGTCTGCTCACCTCTCTAGATTATTTTTCTCTACCAACTTCTTTGTCATTGCTACTCCTTGTGCCGTGGTGTGTGCTGATAACAGGATGTGTAAAAGAGCATGAAAATGTGTGGAAGAGATGGAGTGTGTAACATTCAGTGTGTGAGACCATGAGAGTGAGATAGCACTCCACATGTCTGGCCCTCTCCTTAACCTTACAGTGATTACTTCTCGAAATTCTTTTGGTAACTCTCTCCTTCCACCCCCACTTTTGTACCTCTCTGGGACTCTCATTTGGACTTTTTTCTTTTACTCTACTGCTGCTTCTTCATGATGCCACTGTTTTGCTATGCAGATTTCTAAAGCACATAGCTACCCGTCGGAGTTCCGGCGCTGGCTAAAACATAGCGTTGCTTCGGGACAAGTGGAGTAAACAGGGGGTCCATTAATGTTGATATAGCCATGTTTTTGCCCTTTTTAGGTCTCGCGCCTAGCGATGCGCTGTGCAGCGAGAGTCCTTTTGTCTGGGGTTCTGAAATGGACCCTGGAATTGTGTGTGTGTTTTTTGTTTGGTCTTCTGCTATTGGGCTTTCGGTGCGTGTTTTTTTTAAACAGACCACACAATAGGCCAAAGGCGGGCGCATTGCACGGCCCCATGGCCTATTGGTGTCTGTTACGCGCACCAAAGCCCATGTGGTTTTAATTATCGTGCCCAGGCACGGGCGCGATAATTGAAAACATATGGCTCGCTGTGGCGCGCACCACTCGCAGGCGTTTTTTTTAATAACATTTATCTGCCGTCCTCTCTCCCGTGCACTGATCCCTTTCATCCCTGCCTCATCTGCACTGCCCCCTCCCCCGTACACTGCTCCCTCCCTCGCGTGTACGGGGGAGGGGGTTAAAAGGAAAACTCCACAGAGCGGCGAGTTTATTTTACATGCAATGTCGCCAACAACGACGCCTGGTTTCACACTGCCCCGGACTTTACGCACTGCCCCTAACACAACGCTGGTACACGCAGGGGTTAATGCGTATTCGTTTACAGTCAGGCCCATCCCAGAAAGAATAAAAAACGAACCAAGCGAGAGCAGGGAGCCCAGAAGATTGCATACGTTCCTCGTGGTCGGGACCACCAGCCCTGGGCTGCTGTACCATCCAGTCGGGAAGCCGTACTCCCAAACCATCCACATATCCCGGGCGAGCCTCCGGGCGAAGTGCCGGCGTCCACCGCAGAAGCAAGCAACTAGTGGCGGCCGCGTTCTGAGGCACTTTATATCAACCAGGCCCGCGGGATATGAAAAGGGAGAAATATGCGGAGTCAGGGATTCTTTCTTCCCTGCCTTCATCCCACGCCTCAGCCTGTTTTACAAAGCCGAGAGTCCCAGGGCTTGGGAAGCGCCTTTCCTTTCACTTCCTGCCAAATCGCTTACTGCCACAGCGCCAGCAGTCACCCTTTCCTCCTTGCCTCGTGTGCACTGCCCCCTTCCCCATACACTGCACCCTTTCCTCCCTGCCGCGTATGCACTGCGCCCTTTCCCTCCCTACCTCCTGTGCACTGCACTCTACTCTTTCATCCCTCCCGTATACTGCACCCTTGCCTCAATTCCCATCATTTTAATCATTTTTACTGAACATGCCATGCTTTCACAATTGCGGCCACACCGCCTTGATTTTATGCACACCGTGCTTGAACTTTAAAATTATGGCAGCGCCCTTGTTTTCTTGTGCGGGGCTCGCCAAAAACAACTTTTCCAACACTGTTTTGTTAATTTTTACCAGCGTGCCATGCAGCGCTTTCCCTTCAATAATACCACCTATGTGCCTTGCTTTTGTTCTATAACGTTAAGCCAACACTCCCGCTTATTACTGGAATCTCAAGCACCCACCTCCTCTACTGCAAGTATATTTCAATCTAATTAAAACATTTTTTTACTATTTTTAACGTGTTCATAAGCCTGTATCGCTCTTGCGTCACAGTGTTTAGTTTTAGACTTAATAAGTGCTTTTTCCTTCGTAGAGCTGTATTAAGATACTTGCTCTTTCATGTTACCCAAGTTTCAGAGTTGCCACCTTGCTCCCTCTTATGCAACCTTTCTGCAACTCTGCCCCTTGTTCATTCATATTAACAACCATTTTAGGTTGCTGCTCCTAGCTTCGACGTGCTACATATGCTGTCCATTAGGTTTTTTTGTTTACAAACTTGCGAGTAAAACAAACATTGTCATTTACAACGCCAATATCTTTAACCCCTTCGCTGCTCATGACGAGCTCAGCTCGTCATGAGGCACGGTTGAGCTGAGCTCGTCATGAATAAAGGCAACTCTGTGATTCCAGCACTGGGGGGGAAACCCCTAGCAGCCAAGGTGTTAACTTATACAAATGCAAGACCTATTGCATTGCAAATGCTTGTTCTATAGTGTGATCGGTTGTTTACACATCTTAATTCGCAGTGTGCTCCAAAGTGTGGGAATGAGATATAAAAAGGACCTACCGCTCTGTCCATCACCTCACACTTTACTGTCTCACTGATGTGCCCCAGTGTATGGGTTCCTTACTCTCCTCAGTACCACTTCTATTACTATCTGCACTCCTATGAATCTCTGTACCAGGTCACCTTCTGCCTGACACCCCTTCCCAACCTCAACCTGATACGATCTTGATTCACATCTCCATATTATTTTCCTTTCGAGTCTCATCTTTATACTCTCCTATCCCACCTCGAACTGAATCTCCTTGGCCTCTCAACCTGACACTGTCTCCTAAACTGATGTCACTCTCTCCCCTGCTTTGGGAGGGAACTGTTAACCCAAAGTCAGCAAACTATTGCTCTGGCAGTGCTTAATTTGACCGGGTGGGAGACAACGGCACTCATTTTTGGGGACCAGCACTTATTTTTTCTCACCTCACATTTCCCGAGAGCATGAAATGAAAGAAACACAAAGAGAAAGGAGGAGGGGAAAAAAAACTCTCCAAAGGAGAAAGATGGAACCTGCACGAATGAGATGGTAGTGGATTAAAGCGACATGAGGTTGGCTCAAGGGATGCAGCCTTATTATTTGGTGAGCTGACATTTAATTGCAGCCGCGCAGGTTCCGCCTAGAGTTTTGGGCACCAGCACTCATCCTTTTACAAATTAAGCCACCTGTTCTGGTATTGAAACCTGTGACTTCCATGTCACAAGCAGAGTTCTACAGTAAATGCATTAAAACCTATGCTACTTTTTTGGGATCTGACCTGCGGAGTGCACATACATCTTGCCTACTAAGCACTACTCTTCACCAAAACATTATTCAGAGAATAGGTGCATGCGGACCAAATCACCACATATGTTTTTTGTATGACTGAACAGGCGAGCGGTTGGTCCCACTTTCAGTGCCTGCACCACTATCCTTGGCATCGTTCCTAAAACCTCTGTAATTATGGCGAGTTGAGAATTCATCATTAAAGCAGTAACCCTCTCGAACCTTATCAGCTGCATAGCTACACCATATATCACGTTCTCAGAGTGCTCAACCGATCTTCACTATAGTTCTCTGACACATACCGAAAAAACACATCACCAACAAAAGGACTAACCCCTTTAACCAACTAACAAAAACATTCTCAGCAGTTGTGTTATCCGCTTTCGTAGTTTTACAAAACGACACAGCATTCGATCTGTTTAAAGGCACAAAGTATTAAAGAAAAATGCCCGCTGGTTTGAGCCCGACTTCTCTTGCCACTTTATATTTCCCTTCTGCTGTGAAGGCTCATGTTGTGGTTTTGTTTGTGTGCTTTTAAGTCTTTCTAAACTGCACGAGAAAGAAGCGTGGAGTAAATCTTTCAAATGTGCTGGCATAGGGAAACGGTCTCCGTTTGCAAAGGAGGGGAAGCCTCGCAGTACAAATTCAGTGGTGCATTTTAGAAGTAAACCACATTTAGAAAATATATAAAAAGAAAACCATGTTCGTTTTAGCCTTGAAACATGCATGGTTCACGCTTTCTAAGAAAGTCATTTTAATTTCCATTTGCAAGTGCAACTTAATAAAGTAAAGCGCGTGTTTTTATGTATAAAAAAACTCTACTAACGTAATCGATAACATTTAGTGTTGCTCGTTTTAAACCTAAAGCTTTCATTTGTACTTGTTTAAAAACGAAGAATTTATCTACAAAAATTAACGCCAATACAATGCCCTTCCGCAACTGGTATCACTTGACTGAACTCAAGACGCCAGCTTAAATACCTTCTTCCCGCGAGGGTGGAAGATACCAAGTGGGACCAGAGGGGTGTGTGCATTTATTTCATTTGATTTTGTTCACAGTAAAATGCAAATACATATATTTTGTTATATCGCCGTGTATATATTATGCTATGCTAATATTTAGTCAGTAATAGATTACGGAATGCTTCTAAAAAATGAAAAGGTCTTTGAATTTTTTTTAAGCAACCCGAGTGGGGGCGGAGGGAGCAGGAGGTATAAATTCAGTGTGGTTGTGTCAGCTGGAGCGAGTGGTCTTGTTGTTTAATGATATTTGGTTTTGAGTGGGAACTAGATTGCTTGCTTTCGGCGTCACTATTTAAGTTTTATCTATGGCCCTGCGCAACCTACCTCTGACTGTAATGTAACAGGTTGTGCAATTTTCTCAATAAAGGTTTTCAAAATCCTCCCCATCACCCCAAAAAAAAGTTTTATCCTAAGACAGTTATTAAACAAATACATTGAAACCTTTGTACACTCAATATGTTTTGTTTTAGCATTTTTTTTTTAAAACCAAATAACCTGGCGAGGTGATTTTTTAATTTTGATAATTTTTTTATTGTAAGAGTAAATCTATTTCTTTTTTTCTATATATAGTTTTCTTAAAGTGTTGATGTTCGAGACTGGATAGTCATTATGTTTTGGTTCTACAGAACTAAATTACTCGTTCTTTGTCTGTAGCAAGGGTGCCATGTTAGACAAAGCAAGCTAAGAAAACCGAGCCTTATCCGTGCCTCAGATAGAAAAATACAGCTATAGTCCACGTTCAGATACCCTTGGGCCTCAAAATTCTAGAAGTTTTGCGCATTCGGTACTATTAATAGCTACACCCCTGATTTTTTTTGTCTTGTATAATGAAGGATTTTTTTTTCTATGCAGTGCGCACTAATCCGAATGAGCAGAGCTGCTTCTACTTTTTTATGTGGGAGCACAAGAATAACTTCTGTTCTTAACAAAATAAACACTTAGAATACTCTCCTATTTTTAATGAATGGACTTTTTGAAAATGCCTGTTTCTAAGCTTGCGTCTGCCACTATATCACACCAAGAGCTCATCCTGGAGTTACTTTCTCTCTCTCTCTACATATATATACACACACACCTACACATATACATGTATGTACACACAGACAAGGAGCGAGAGATATGTGTTCCATGCTATCATTTCATTTTACTTTTTTTTAATCTATTTTTATTTTCCAGAATACTTGATGCTTTTTCTAGAATTGCAGCTTATTCTTTGTGTATTTTAGTTACATTAACCAGAGTTGGAGTTATTACTTTAATATGAATGTTCTTATACCGCTGTCTTGTCCCTGCCAAAGGACTTAATTTTGTCTTCGTTTTAAGAAAGAAAACTAGTATTGATCCAGAGCTGGATTTATCAGTTAACTTTATGCTATACATGAAGCGCAGCATGTGAACTGAAAACGAACAAAACGGAAATTTACCTGATGTTTAGTGCCATCGGTTTCTCATCTTAATGAGAAATGGCCGTTGCAGACAAGCTATGAATCCAAGGCAACTAGAAGTCTTGTTTTGACTTCCACATCAAAAAACAATATGGTTTCTGGGCAAAAGACTAAGGGGCAGATGTAGCAAGGTAATTTTTAATCGCAAACGCTGCGATTCGCAAAATAGCAGGGTTTGCGACTAAAAATTCGCAATTTGGAATGTATGAAGCAAAATGCATAGCAAAATTAAGGAATCTCAAAATTTGCGATTCCTTAATTTTGTGTAAGCATTTCAATTTAGCGATTTGCCCTTAAGAAATCGCAAATTACCACCAACTTGTAGTTGGTGTTAATTTGCAAATTCTTTTACAAATGCACTTTTTGGCATTTGTAAAGGTGGCATTTGTAAAGGTGCCATTTGGCGCTCAAACATGCCCTTAGGCAATTAAGGAATTTTAAGAAATCGCTAAAAAATAGCGAATTTTTACATGCATACCATTTTGCAATTCTCAAATAGCGATTCTCAAAAAATCGATATTTGAGAATCGCAAACAGGTATCTTGATACATCTGCCCCTAAACATTTTTTTCACTATACAATTAAAATTGTGGAGTGCAATGTTTCAATATCTATTTATGTATGTAAAAACAAAAGTACAATTGCGAAAGTCTTAATTTATTATCTGCCATTTATTTTTGCTCTTTGTATGTCACTCCCATCCAGAAAGAACTGCAATGCCACTGAAAACCCTACATTGTAAAGACTTTGGACCACATTTAGAGTTTGGTGAATGGGATACTCTGTCACAAAAATGACGAAGAACCCGTCTGCTGTATTACAACTACTTTATGTCCTATGGCACTGATAAGGTGGAGAACAGGATATCCATCACGGTTTTGACAACGTATCCTTTTCCCCAAACTCTAAATCAGGTTGTTTGTGTCATCTACAATGCAATGATATCATCAACCTCATATCTCAGAAGGGCAGTGCAGAGCAAAATGCCATGACATTTGCAGGCCAGAAATCAAGATTTGCAAATAGGAAAATACCATGGCAATCACCCTCTCTGGCCATGCACCAGATCAGATTTGTTCGTTTTCAGAAGTGAGCTAAAATTCCTCTCCTACAGGGGCACCTCAGTCACCACTTATCAGGAATCTCCCAGCTTCTACTATTCCATTGCATGAACTGGAAAGATAGCTCCATCTTTTAAACTTGTACACTATTCCATGTCATTTACTCTGCTCAGCTGCTTCCAAGCTATATTTGACTTAAACAATTAAATGCACCTCTATGAGAAATTGGGTTGTTGCCTGAGTGGGGTACTAACTTGACTCAAGCAACAGCCACAATCCCTCTCAGGGTGAACCACAAAAATTACTAAATGAACCTATGCTTAACCCTGTGGTTGCTTGGCACAAAAGCAGCCTAGCGTAGCCTAATTTAGAGGCAATGTGTAAAGTATTTATGCAGCACTTCAAACAGTAATAGAGTGAAAACACAACTCAAGGAAAATCCCACTATAACTTAGAAAGATGGAGTTCATTTTTATAAATAAAATTACCCCAGATCTGAATACTAACCATACTTAGAATGTGTGGATTGAAGTTCCATTAATGTTTGTGAGCTGTGGTCCATTTAAAAGAGTCAAGATTTGTTTACCCTTAAGTGTTGAGTGACTACTTGTTTCATTATTGTGATATGTGTTATTTTAACGTAACAGACCATGCTGCAGTCAGTCCAGGAATGCAGTGCTGTTGTGTTATATTTCAAAATTCCTCCCCAATTAAAAAAAATAAAGTATATTTTATTAAAACAACAAAAATCCAATCAGATCTAAAGTTATTAATTTCTAGAATTTAAAGTGGCACCAAAAGAAATCAAAGTGCTAACCACAAACATCTTGTTGCACCATGTCTGTGTCAAAATTGAAAAATGTGGCTGAGCATGAGTTGGATACAGAGAACCCCCAGGATATTGTGCCATGGATTATAAATTTAGCGACACAAATATGGGAATTGTTGGGCATTTTTGTGGCCCTTTATGTAGCAATCAATTGAGCGCCAAATGCAGAAGTCTTATTTTTATGAGGTATTTTATAAAATGAAAGTTTACACCAAAGCACTGTGTACAGTATTTATGCTGCAAGATTTATCTACTGTATGCATCATGTAGTATTGATGTTCACATTACTTTCAGCCAGAGCCCTGTGACATCTTTACTTAAGGATTTGTGTACATGCTTTTGGAGTATTCAATTGTAATTCTTGTCAATGGGAAGGCCTATGTAGATTTTGTTTATTTACAATTAAGACCATTTGTTTTGGGTCAAGGGCAGCATAAATTGCATAAGCCTGTTAATTAATAATGCCCACAGAACCTGTATGCTTATCTCCATAGGTTTTAAATTTGGCCATGTATGTGAAAATATTCTGAGAAGTCCAAATCTATCCCAATATCGTGCTGCTGATTTATAATGCAAAAACAATGCCCGAAGGGATTGTTATGAGAGGGACCGTCATCTGGCTGACAAAATAATGTAGTAAATTATATTGCTCCTTTAAGCCTCTGCAGAACTGGTCACACAGTCCTTATAGACAGCTGCAAGCTGTGAAAGGACTGGAATGCAGTGAGCCATCCCACCGCAAAAGAGGTCAGTGTTGATCACCCCTGAAACTGATACATGTACTGCTTCTGGGCCTACATGTGCAAATTAGAGGCAAAGCTCTTGATCCGGGAGTTCACTCAAACCATGGATGGCTGAATAAGTACTCGTCCTTGGGTAGGATGCAGGGTCGTGCAGGATTGAAAAGGGGCACTTGTTTCAAGAATCTAGTGCCTGGTTGGTCCTCCCCCATATACTTTCCCACCTTTTTCAAAGGAATCTTCAAATGCTTCATTAAGCTTGACTTTCATCATCTCCTTCTTTCTTTCTTTTCTTTTTTCTGTGCCAGAGTTAATGTAGCCACTGCAGTGCTCTCTAGAAATGGTTGCAGTGACTCCAGAATGAGGACTGAATTGTTTGTGAGGTTCATGTGGAGGTACTTTAAATAATCATACACCTTCATTATCACAGGTGTCTGACTCTGGAATAAGTCCTTCAGATTTAAAATGTTTTGGCATTTTTTCTGCAACAATGTCCAATTGAACTTTAATAAAGTTATTTGGTCATTGTTGCAGATTTTCAAGGGAATCTAGGGGAGACTTGCTGAGTTGCTTATCAGACTAAACAAACAGAGCATATGCATCAAAGTGCTCTCAGTGGTACTGGACAGCAGAAAACAAAGAATTTCAGCAGGTACTGCAAGTGTCAGGTGCCATCTGTGGGTTTATCCCATCGTTCTCAGCAACGTGTTGCTTGTAACCACTTTCTGCTACTGTCTATGTAAAAGATCCACTAGAAGGACAGAAGAAAGCATTTAGCTCCACAAAAGGCTTCCCAAATTACTCTCCAACAAGGTTCACGATGTGTGCTAAGCAGGGGATATATATGGAGTTTGTATAAAGATTTCTTAACGCTGCATTGTATGCCTTGAACATGTAGGCTGCAATGTCTGTTTTAAAGGAAATAATGTTCTGAAAGGCTATATTGTACTCTGTGAGCATCCTCACTACTGCTTGCGCTGCAGTCCCATGGTTGCAGTGGGAGAGGAACATTGTGTCAGCTAGGTGGGTGTGGATTTAACAGCCACCCTGTGAAGAAACCTCCGCAAATAAAACATTCAACACACATCGGTCTTTGACATTGGGTGTTTCATCAAGTTTAACACTGATCTACTGATCTAGCAATTGTTCTTTCAGTTCATTCTTGGGTCCGACATATCTCACTGAGAGATAAAGTTCTTGAAGCTGATGACTTCCAGGTTTTGCACCACAATTCTGTACTCGCTCCTGGAGAAACTTGCGCAAGACACGCAAGTCAGTTTTGCTCAGCGTAATATTCAGCACTGTGCAAACATTGACCCACTCACTTATTTCCTGGTTTGAGGTACTGGCAGCTGTACTCTTTGTGAAAAGTAAGTTGACAGTCATCTAACGGGTACATTCTGGTGAAGAGTGAGGGTCTGGCACATCTGCACAGTGCTTTAGGACTGCACATGCATATCCAGTGTGTGTTTCCGGATTTGGTCCACCACCACATTGCACGCACAGCAAAACAGCACTCCGCCATCAGCATGCATCACATCACTGAACTCTCTGACCTAATCTACTGCAGTTATCTGGGTAGGTGGAGGGGCTCTGTGTTTCAGCCTTCAAAGTCTGCATAAACGTCTCAATCCTGCTTTTAGTAGGGTGGCTCGTAGCTTCCTTGGAATCCAAAAGATCTTTAGGGGTTGTGGCACAGCCACATAATTCACCTGCAAATATATTTGGTGCTATTTAATGCGTTTCAAAGGGAAAAAAGACAACACAATTGTTGAATGGAAAGGTAAGAAAATGTAGTGATTCAGTGATTAAAAAATGCACTAAACTCTGAAGCATGTGCAAATCAAGGTAAAAAAATAAAAACTTGCTGAGACAAAAACACAGCGGAAAATAGAACTCCCCAAATGGACTTGAGCAAACAGTGTTAAAACAGCATGGTCAGTTTCAAAGAAGGGGATTGTGAAACCTTTTGAAGAAAAGTTGCATACTTGGCCAGTAAATAAAGGAAGGCAAAAATCCTTTGTAGTGATTTGGCACAATGTTGAATCCTTTAAGCAAGTCTGAATGATCTTTGTGGGGGTGTGGTGCAGTCACTGAACTGTCCTGAAAATATATTTGGTTGGTATTTGATTCGTTCCATAGGGGGGGGCATTGCAATTGTTAAACAAAGTTTAGAAAATTTAGGCAAGCAGTGATTAAAAAATGTACTAAACTCTGAAGCCCGTGCAAATCAATGGGAATAAACAAAAACTTCTTGAAACAATACCGCAATGGAAAATGGCAGTTACCAAATGGAGTTGAGCACATACAGTGTCAGCATGGTAAATTGCAAAGCAAGGAAAACATGAAACCTTTTGAAGTGCAGTTGAATACCTTTGCAGGGCGATGGCACACTTGTTTGTTCCCTCTAGGCAAGTTTGAGTTGTTGGTGGAGAATGTTGGGGAGAGAGGTAAGTTGTGCCAAAATAAAAAAACATGAAGCAAAAATTCTTTAAAAAATAACCGAGCCGGCTCTAAAGTAACATCAAATCATAAATAACATGACAAAGGCAGCGGAAGCACAATCAAACAACTTTACATGTTTTCAATTGAGGTTGCATGGATAATGCAAAAATGACAAAAACGGCAGGAGGAGCCACCTGCAAAGAAAAGGAAATCTAAAACCATCCAAAACAAATTTGTGCAAGCTTAGTTTTAAATATAAGAGCACGTAAGCCTGGCTTTGGGATGGGGGAATAAGAGCAGGCAACAGTGCTTAACCCCTTCCATGCTCATGACGAGCTCAGCTCGTCATGAGGCACAGTTGAGCTGTGCTGATGACGAGCTGAGCTCGTCATGAATAAAGCCAAATTGCAGTTTCCAGCACAGGGTAAAAATAACCACAGCAGCGATGTGGTTAAAGGGTGTGTATGGGAAATTCTAAAGTTGCTCCAATGCACACCCCAAAATTAAACACTCAAACCCAGGTGCAATGCAATGCCGGTGGCTCCAAGGAATAAAAAACATGAAAACAAAAGAAAAAATAAATGCAGTTTAAATAGGAATGCAGTGGTTTCATCCCAACTCAAGATCCAAAAAGTACTGTATTAATTTGTAAAGCATAAATAAATAAATACATATAAAAAAGCACAGGAATACACAAAATTCCACAGCCAAACTAGGAGTTGGTGTTGGGCTAATCCTGTGAAAAGACATGATGTAAACTGTGTGGGACCACCCATTTTCCTCCCACCCATTGCAAGTAGGACTTCACAAATATGGATGGAGACCTCAAGGTTCTGTGTTTTAGCATATGCACTATTTGCTTCCACAGAAGTGTACAGAACCCAAAACTTAACTTTGCTGTGCAGTAGCAAACAAATACTGTAGCTGCCAAACCACCCAGTGGCTGTTGAACCAGCAAGTTATTTCCTGAGACTCTACAAAAGAACAAAAGTGAGTTAGAACAGACTAGTCTAGCCCTTTTCCATGTCACCCTACCCCACAACACTGCATTTTACCCCACCACGTCACCCTTGAAAACAACATCCCCCCCCCACATGCCCTGTGTGGAGTGGGCCCCCAAAACAAACATTATGAAAAAAATGATTCTGCTTCCCTCCTGGGCCTGCTGCTGTGTGCAACATGCCCAAAACAAACATTTTAAAAATATAACGGCCCCCTTGGCACGTTGCATGCCCTGTATGCAGAGGGCACAAAACAAACATTTAATGCGCCGCATGCGGCAGGCCCAAAACTTTAAAAAAAATATGCCACAGTGTGCCAATACCCTCCCCCCCCCCCCCCAAAATGACATGCTCCCTGGGCCTTCTCTGTGTGTTAAAGACAAAGCTTTAGCCCGAAGCACACTGGACACACAACAGGCCCAAAACATTAAAAACAAAAATAATGCCACTACCCCTGGGCACACCGTATGCCCTGTGTGCGGTAGACCCCAAAAAACTATTTAAAAATTATAATGGCCCACAGGGCACACCGCACACTCTGGTGCAGCGAGCCCAAAACATTAAAACCCCCCAAAAATGCCACTCTAGGCCCACCGCGCGCCCCGTTTGAAGCAGGCCTAAACAGTAATAAAATTAACACCACCCTGGGCCCACCACATACATTGTGTGAGGTGGCCCAAATAAAAATAGATAAATAAGTAAATGCCTTCTGGGCCCACTGCATATGGGGCATGCAGAGGGACCAAATAAAAAAACATAATTCGCCCCCTGAGCCACCGCGTGTCCTGTGTGCAGCAGCCCACCCCCCCAAATGCCCCCAGGTGCACAGGGATAACCTACCTGGTGTCCCCGCCAGTCTCCAACACCAAGGTGAGGTCAGGTGCAGCACCAGGCAGTCAAACAAATGAACAACAGGACAGCTGAGGAGTAAACAAACACCATCTTGCCCGCCTGCTTTGAGAACACTGCTTCTATTGGCTCAGTGGTAAGAGCCACTGGATCAATACAAGAGAGGGACTGTATTCCTACAATTTCGTGGCACTTTTGTAAAAAGTGCGGCCTTTTTACAAAAGTGCTGATATCGCGATTTTATTGCAAATCGCAAAATCCTGAAGGGTCTGAGAAGTGGATCAGGCTTGGTCTGCGCCTTCCTTTGAACTTAAAAGAAATTTCAGTAAATAGTTTTATGAGAAGGTAAAATTCAGCGGGGCAAGGCTACAAGTGGCGTCTGTGGAGGAGGCAAGCCACTGGATGAAGTCATGGTGAAGATTGCTAAGCTCGGCTTAGCCTTTTTTTATAGTCAAAAATCTCCTGCAGGGTAAAACTGGAGGCTGTAGCTGAAGATTTCCAGGAGGCCGGATTCCCCTTTGATGAAGGACCGTTGAACAGGATTTGCTGCTGAGGAGAAGAACCTAGTAAGAGCTGCTGTGAAGTCAGACCAACCGGTGATGCACCTTGGGCTCATAGATAAGCAGGTTGGTCCTGGTTTTCTCTCAGTTCTCAGAGCAGTTTTTAGCCCAAAAATGTAGTACGTCTCAAGTTTTGGATTTTGGTATCGGGGCACATACAAAACCATTGTAACACCACTGCCAAGGGTACAGGACTGGAAGGGCACCCCTTGGGTATTAAGACTCATTCAGGCTGGGTCTAGGTCTAGGTGTGGGTGTAAGATGGTTGTGGACATTACTGTCCCTGATGCTCTGACCAGGAGGCTATGTAGCTCTTGGAGTCACTCTTGTCATCCTGAGTTCAAGCAATCAGTGGAACAGGGCTCAAGCCAAGCAGCAGGGAAGGCCTCTGAGGGTTCAAGGCCAGCAGCAAAGCAGTCCTTCCAGGTTCAGTGAAGCAGTCTTGTGGCGTACACAGCAGCAGGCAGTCCTCTGAAGAGTGAGTCTGATGGTCTGACTTTTATACCGGGTGCCTTCTTTGAAGTAGAAGTTTCTAGAGAATTCCTTTTGAACTGCTTGATGTTTCCTATCTCCCCTGCCTATCTCCAAGCTGGCTGCATGAACAATGCAGTGGAGACAAGTCCTTTGTGAGAAGGTAAGCACAGCATGACCAGTTGCAAGTGGGGCTGTGCCCAGCTCTGGTCCCCCATCCTGCCAGTGATGGCCCATCCATGCACACCTAATCCCTCTATTGTCTGAGATGAATAAACAAAGTCCAACAGCCAACTACTCCCAACCAAGTGACCCAGTAACAGGTTGCAGGCACCAAATAGTTAAAGCACACAAATGGCAACTTTCCCAAAAAGTGACATTTTCAAAATTGTAACTTAAAATCTGACTTCGCCATTAAATAGGGTTTTAAATTGCAATTTCGCAGACACCAAACATGAAATGTTTTTCTTTTCCTGTTGGAAATGGCCCTTTCTTGGGGGCTTTCCATTGCTTTTTTGGTTTAGTCTCTCCTGGTTTTCTGCTACTATGTGGGCTAAACGTAGGAGTTTGAGAGCTTTTAACACTGCCATTCAGGGCTAACGCGCTATGCTTCTCATATACATACAGGTGATTAGTGTCTACATGATTGGCTGGTTTGAGTTAACTGTAAGTCCATTTTCTAGGGTTAAGACATATACCAAGAGCATGTAACTCAAATGTTTCTCTGTGAGCCTGCAGCACTGGTTGTGCCACCCATGGAGGTAGCTCTTGAAACGTGCCACAGATTTACCATGATGCAACCTGTGTGAGCAAATCACTGTTGCTTGGTTTGGCATGTGAAAAGCTACTTGCAAAGGTTCTGCATGTTTTTTTCTACATCCGAGTACTCCCTGGGGACAGGGTGCGGTGTTAGGAAGAGGTAGAGCATTTGCATGTGGGCGCTAAATGCACAGATAGTGAATAACAACAGATGTTGTGTTCATTATTGTAGGGCCTGCTTCTTGCATCGCATTAGATTGACATTAGAGATCTGTGGAATGGTTATTGAGCTGTATTTCCAACGTGCAGAAGAGTGGCAGTATAGTGTTTTGATATCGCTAAGTGAGTAATGGCAAAACATCTCAGGTGGTGTGAGTGGATTCAACATTATTACAGTGGAAATACCACTTTGGAAAAGGGGACATTTCTGTGCTTGTGGCTCTGTGTGTCTTTCCCCAATCCACAGCTGGGTGCTGGTTGCAGGGGGGCAGCTATATCTGTGCTTTCCTGATAAACACAGCCATAAACTAGGGGCTCAAGGAAAACTGCAGACCTGACACTGAGGTGCCTTCCTGGGATGGAAAAGAGGGGGGGATGGGCACCTGCCTGCATTTCAAGGGGCAGGGTATTGGCTCCACTAAAGATATTGATTAAGCCTCTCGGGGCAGGATGGCAGACAGGAAACATTTAGAGAGAGACCGTGCATTTCGAAGGTGGCCTTTTAAGCTTATGTCATCTTTAATGGCCCTTGTGAGTATAACTACTGGGGCTCTGCCGTTCGGAGTTAGATACGCTTTGGGGATTAGAATCATACTACACTGGTTAGACGCTGGGACATCAACAAGATGAACTGTCTGGACATGAGGGACTGCATCTGGATTATCGGCAGACTTGTGGTAGCCTGGGGCTTGTGCTCTAGGAAGGGGACTATCACTTGGTGAATTTTGACTGGATGTTGCTGGCCTGCAGCTAATTGCCAACTGTCATGGCCCAGGTCTCTAAGCACTCTTCAATGGCGGGTTGGCTAGCTTCTTGTTAACGAGATCCCTGGGACAGAAAGGATCTCCCCATTTACACGAGAATGTTAGGACCGCACAGGGTGCAATGGAAACGGTTAGAATTAATCGTTATTTGGGACAAAAACTGTCCTGACGTTTGCAGTAATCCCACTTTGCTGCAGAGTGTGCTCATAACGATCAGCGGCCCACCTGGGGTGCTGTACAATGAGGAGTGCAGGGAAAGTTTGTTGAGTTACAGTGACCCAAGCTTACAACCAAACACCTATGCTAGCTCGCAATCAGCAGCATGTGGGGATGTCCGAGGGGTGTTGGGGGAAGTTTGTGGAGTCCACAGGACCTGAACTTGCAGCCTAGGCTGCCCCCGACCTCCAGATCAGAAATACGGCAGTGCCAGACGTAGTGGCCTGTGTTGTCTGGCTCCCTCTCCCTGGACCCATGCAATAAGGTACGCCATTGTTGAGTATATAGTGACTGGACTCGCAGGGTCTCGTTGGGTCTTTTGTGCACCCAAGGTTTGCTGCCTAGAGCAACTGCGGTTCACACTCTGCCAGAGGGGGAACTATTCTCCAAATTGGAGGCGTGCCATTTTCTGGTGTCAGTCTTTTGCCTACGGGGGAGGAGGAGGAGAAGATGATGGTGATCCCACATTCGTGAAGGTTCTGCTTGGTGCCTGAGGACCTAATCTGGATGGACAAGAACATGTAACTGTTTCCTTCCACTTTAGATGGTCCTGACTCCTGACAATCTAACAACGTTTTGCCATTGGGTACAACATGCATCGTTGGCTAGTGTTGTTTGAGTGGCTGGATTATGAGGTGTAGTCAAAACCTGTGATATCTTGACCATTGCATTGGAACAGGGTATGCAATATTGGGAATGTCCTGTTTTCTGCTGATGTGTCATAGTGGGAAAATGGAATATCTCTGAACAGCCTGTATATATGTTGCTGTTGCCGGGATTGCTTGGATCATGTACACCCTGGGGGAAGTACGCACATGTATGTTGCTTAAGATACTTAGTGGATAACGGGGTAGGTGAATACCTATAACTAGTACATATATGTTCATGGTGTTCTGCTGCGAATTGAAGAGTTTGGCAATTGCATAAGACTGTAAAGTATATATCCAATGTATTTGTGGTCTTGATTTCAATGTGTGTGTAATACAAAGACCAGTGTTTTATAAATACAGTGTGGAGTCTTCTTGGAGAGTACACAGTGTGTTTTGAGGTTGGGGTAGTGACAATACTTTACACTTTGACCCTAAGGATAAGCTCTGTACCAAGCTATTCAAGGTTGAGCACAGGTTATCAGAAAAGTGTATCATATTTGTCCCATTAGGACGGTGGATTTTGCCTGACTTCGATGCGTCCCAGCCAGCCAGAAACCGCTGGGTCTAACAGTTCTCAATCAAAGTTAGCACTTATTGAATGCAATAAGGTAACCCAATGTTATCCTGTAGGAGAGGTAGGCCTCACAGTAGCGAAAAACGAATTTAGGAGTTTTTCAGTACCAGGACATAAAAGTACATGTCCAACCTTTTAATTATAATGCACCCTGTCCTATGGGCTTCCTAGGGCCTACCTTAGGGGTTACGTATATGTAAAAAAGGGGAGTTTTAGGCTTGGCAATGTGGTTATTTTGACAAGTCAAATTGCCATATTAAAACTGCATTCTGGCTGCAATGGCAGACCTAGCGCCAGTTGCAAGGTACTACATAAATGGGTGGCACAATAAGTGCTGTAGGCCCACTAGTAGCATTTAATTAATGGCCCGGGATATATGGTCTACCACTTTCTAAGGGACATATAAGTAAATTGAATATGCCAATCAGATGTAAGCCATTTTTTCAATGTTTGAGGGAGTGAGTACAAGCACTTTAGCACTGGTTAGCTATGGTAAAGTGCAAAGAGTCCTTAGGCCAACAAAAACGAATTCAGCAGAAATAGGAGGGGTGGAGGCATAAAGTATAGGAGTGACCCTACAGAGAAGGCCAAGTCACCAACCTCCATTCAGAAATAGTTTCCTCCAACATCTTGTGTTGTCCTACAACCACCAGTTGCCAAGATGAAACTGTATCAGAAGATGTTCAACACATTGTTCAGCATGCACCTTGGCCAACCACTTAGTTTGTTCACCATCCAATTACCCACTGTACCGAGCACCTACCCACATAGTAATGGGTAATGATTTAATTGCCTTTGAAATAAGTGAAGGCTATTTCCAGTGTAACTGTTCTGCAAGGCAGAACCTACTGCGGCCCCATCATACACAGTTATGGTCCCACTTAACCAAATGAGCAGGTACCAGTTCAAAGGTTTCTGTCTTAAGTGAGCTTGGGTAAATCCTCATTTGCTTTGAAGGTTCTGCTCCTTGATTACTTTGAAAGGAAGAGAAACAGTAAGGACATGTCATGCTAAGATCTTAAATTGACAAGGAGTTTGACATACATGGACTGCATTAACCATAAAGCAATAGGAGAACGAATTGATGCACCGTCACTTTTGCTCAGCTTCATGAAAGTCATAGACTTATAAAATAGTATGCGCTGGATAGTCTAAATTAGGTCACACCTGTGCTTGTATTGCACAATCGCATAAAGTACAGAAAACACACACACATTGGTCTATGTCCACCTTTACAAATCAGGTGGAAGCATGTAACAGCTGTTTGAACAGAATCCAGCCTTAACCACCACATTTCAATCCAGCTTAAAAACTGAATATGCAGAGTGGAGAAAGGGTGTATATGTTTTAATGTGAGCCAAGTATGTGTCTATATTTATAATCTCGCAGAAATCCCTTTTGTTCCATGAAGATAAACGGATGCAAACAAAAAGTAAGAACAGAGACAGATGAAAAATCTCTCATAAATCAATATGCTTTTTGGCGACCCAGATATTTCCCAAAAAATAACGTGGCGGACAGGACCCTAGCTCTGAATCTGAACTGTGTCCCAGTAGGTTTACGTGTTATCCCAGCGTTGGGTTTTGTATAATGGGATCTGTAATTGACAAGAGTTTGCTTAGGAGCGGCCACAGGATTAGTGTTTGAAAAGAGCTGCAGACGTAAAATACTCTGACCTAGATTGAAGACATGGAGAGCGATTTTCTAATCTTCCCCTTTGTGAATATGCAAATTAGGATGGAGGAATGCAACATATCTCTTTTTGACAATGTCACCTCCTTTATGGTTTAATAGTATCTCAAGAGAAAAGCAGTGGCTGGCTGAGTGCTGCTCAGAAGACATGATTTGGCATGTTAACCCAGTTTATTCTTCCTTTTGATTTTTTTTGACATAGAACTTGTTTAACTCTTTGAGGGTCCCATTCCGTGTAGGGTAAATAGTGTATCTTCTTGAAGGCATCATTTGATTTTATTGGTGGGTTTGCACTTTACCAGCAATCTTTGATCAGAAGGAATTGCCTGGCTTCATTATAGTTATATGTTTTACTTGGCGCCGTCATGCATTGCTACTTGCATTTAATGTATACAATACATTGTGGCCATATTTTAAAATCAGGTGGGCCTGGTTGTATGAATGGTAAACTTATCCCATTTTGGGAATTTAGTTATATATGAGAAGCACAAATAATGTCTTTGCCATTGAGTCCCTTCCATACATATGATACTGTAATGATCTAGCCTTTGTAATAAGTAATGAATGTACTAGCAGAGAATATCTTTCTTTACTAAAATGTATTTCACAAATAGTTGTAGTGCTTAGTGAATGAATAAATTTGCTGTGTCCTAAATCACATTAAAATAATATGCAAGATAACTCATCCAAAGATTACCCTAACCCTGGATTCACAATCATGCACCGGTTCCTGGTTTAGAGACCATTGCCTGATGCCATCAAGTCACATATGGACAATTCAAAGACTTTCCAATCTCTTGGTAATCACTTTCTGGAAGTCTGTCTGTTGGACCTGACCCTTTTTGCAGCGTCACCACAGATTTGTGCCTTACTTTGCTTTCCTTTGCTGAACCCGTTGTGTTGCCTTTTAGGACTCTCCACATTACTCCTGTTATCCAGTGGTAAAGTGGTTACACTCTCCCTTGAAAACATTGTAAAATTGGTTACACCTGATTGGCCTATTTAATTCACATATAAGTACTTAGTATGTGGTACTATATGTACCCAGGGCCTGTAATTTACATCTTACCAGTGGGCTGCAGCACTCATTGTGCAACCCACTAGAATAGCCCTGTAAAACATGTGTCAGGTTTGCCACTGCAGCCTGTAGGAAAGTATTAAACTCTCATTTCTACGTGGCAAAATAAAACTTTTGCCAGTCCTAAACCTTTCTTTATAATACTACTAAGTCACCTCTAAGTAGGCCCTAAAGGTATGGCAAAGTGCCTAGCATTTAAAAAGTGGGACATATTTACTTAAGTTTTATGTGTCTTGGCAGGTAAAAACTCCGAACATTTGTCACTGTTGTAAAACTATCTCTCTCCAAGACTAACACTGGGTTACAGAGACCTAATATGAAGAACATTTATTGCAGCTAAAACAGGGGAGTGATGACGAAACATCTGGGGGAATCCCACAACAGGGATGTCGGGTTAACAATAGTGGATACGCAGGTGCAAAATCATATAAGTGTTGCCAAATGAAATGTGGGTGTAGGTTTTTTGTTAAGGGTATATGAGGCTATGGCATTGGGTATATGATGGTGGATTTTGTCCATATGGTGAAGGATGTAGACATTTGTTGAAGGGTGTGTAGGTGTAAGATAGTCAATGTGAGCCAAGATATGGATTATAGTGTGCTTTACATATACACATAACCTAACATGTGAAGCTGTATGATGGTAGCATGAAGGTGGCTGTGAGGCGACGTTGGCTGTGAGGCCCCTGTGGCTGTGATGCCTTGGTTGTTGTGAGGCTCTCAGTGGCTGTGAGGCTTCCGGTGGCTGTGAGGCTTCCGGTGGCTGTGAGGCTTCCGGTGGCTGTGAGGCCTTTGGTGGCTGTGAGGCCTCTGGTGGCTGTGAGGCCCCCGGCACTACTGAAGTAGATCTTTGATCATTTTACCATCAGGTGTTGCTAGATACAAAATTCACTTAGTCTCATTGCATTGTGACACCTGATGGTACATTTCAGTTTTGGCATATGCCAGTTTGACTGGCTTCAGCGGTTTATGTGTTCCAGAAGATTATGTCTTGACTGTTTACGGGCATGAACAACATTGTCATCCAGGACGACATTTCGATACATGTTATTGCACAAGAAACACTTAATATAGCTGTGGCGAATGTACTTTCACTGTTACCGACTTTGTGGTGTCACACTTGGAGAGGATAAATGCTTTCTTTGTGTGAATAAGATTGATTATCTGGGGCATGTGTTGTCGGGTCAAGATGTCAAACCTAAACTCAGTATTGTTGATGGGATTGTGAAAGCACCTCACCCCACTGACAAGGAGCGACTAAACTGCTGGAATTTAATTTCACAGTTTTTCACATTGCAAGAGGAAAGAACATTAGAGCAGACTTTATGTCAAGAATGCTATTTCTGAAGAGGTGGTGAGGAAATGGTACAAGATGAAGTTGAACAATGCATTATCGTTACTGTGGAAGATGGTATTATATGTCAGGATTTGAATGGATGGCATAAGGCCCTCAAAGGTGATAATGTTATGAGTCAGGTCATGAAAATTCTGACTACATTGGCCAAAAGAAAGTCTTTGGATTGCTCAGTTGCTGTCCTTTTGCAAAGTGGCAGAAGAGATATCAATTAAGAGTGATTTATTAATGAGAGGAGACAGATTGATTCCCCCAGGTTGTTTCAACTGAAGAATATTTGAATATGTCAATTCTGTTAATTTGGGAGTAACTGCTATCAAACGCAGGGTAAGGCTTGATTACTGGTGTGCTGGTCTGTATATGGAAGCTGAGATGGCTGTGAAAGAATGTGTGCAGTGCTGTTACAGTGATAAACACCTGGTTACTTCAATACCCCTCCCTCTATTCCAGTCAAATGTCTGGGTAAAGTATGGCAAAGAGTTGCTGTGGATTTTTTGGGTCTGTTTCATGTTTTGCCCAACAACATGAAATATTTTATTGTGTTGGTGGATGATCTTTCCAGGTGGGCTTGTGCCAAATACTAAAACGGTGATTTGTATTTTTTTCAGGAAATATTTAACAAGGAAGGGGTACCAAGTAAATTGCTTACTGACAACTGTGTTCCATTCACAACTTCCAGCAAGACAGAGTTTTTTAAACAGATTACTTTTAACACATTTACGCACACATTTATATCATCCCAGGCCAATGGTAAAGTTGAGAGGTTCAATCCGGTACTGGTGAAGTGCATACAGAGTGCCATCAAATCTAGAGTTAACAATGAAACTGCTTTCAGGAAACTAGTAAGGGCACACTGCATTCAGTGACAGGGGTGGTAGCACTTGAACTTAGGAGAGGGAGAAATTTTACTTCATCTTTGAGCGCTTTCTGAAATGCATGCACAGAAGGTCAAGAATGCTAGTGATAAGCAGAGTTTGGTAAGGTGTGGGAAAACTTAAGAGGCAACAGAAGTGATGACAGAAGAAATGTCACATTGGGGATTTGGTTTGCATCAAGGATCTCAGTTTATTACAAAAAGTAGCTTCAAAATTCAGAGATGCTCTTCGTATAATTGAAGTAAAAGGTCAGTCATTGCAAATGTCTAATGGTCAATGGTGGAATATGTCTTTGTCCAATGAAAATGTATTAAATAATATTCAAAAGCTGTTGAAAAATGGGGGATGTAAGCAGGGTAGATGTATTAAAGGGTCAGGATATGATCCGACGTAGAAGCAATAGAAACTGAAATTTCTTCTAAGTTTAAAGATTATATGTTTGTCTATTCCTTAATGGGATCAAATGGTATTTCTTTGTTGTATTTAGAATGTATTGCTTTTGTATTGTGATTATTATTTGTAGTTATGCACATTTTTTACTTTTTGTTATTATGGGGAGGGGGGGATATGTGGTGTCCTAGGGTTTATGTTATAGTGATGTAGTAGCACTAGTAGACATCCATTGGCTGTCTGTGTTCTCTAATGAATGTATTCTGTGTAGCCTTGAATATAAGGGCAAGTTGGTGTTTTACTCTGGTCCCTTATACATGTATGCAGAGCAGCTGTGGATAAAAATACACTTAAGAAGATATCCACTGTGTCTGAACATTCCTACTTCTTACCTCCCCAAATGGTCTTCTTGCCAGGAGAAGAACATTCCTCCCCATACCCAGACTAGGTCCCTCTACTGAGAGCAGTCATCATGCCTCATTGAGATCAAATCAATTTACTGTCAGCTTTGGAAGAGCTAATGTAATATAGCACCCAAAAGCTGGAGACAAGGAAAAGGTAACTTCCTAAAAGTTACTTTTCCTAAATATGTATTAAAAGTCCAACTTCACCTTTGAATTGAAGTTTTAATAAATATTAAAAAGAATGGGTAACTTATTTTTCTAGCAGGCCTCAACCCTAGATACAGGATGGAAATATTAATCTGTACTTTAGTTTTTTCATAGGACATCTAGGGCCTTCCCAGGTAAACTAACTTGTGTGTTTTTCACTGCAAAGCCATGGTAAGCTTACATTTCTATGTATGCCACTCTTAAGTACAATGCATCCTGCCTCATGGACTACAAGGCCTACTAGGGTTTTTTATTAATATTTAAAGGGGCGTTTTTTTCCTGTCAAAAACAATTATTTTGACAGGTCTGGCTGCAGGTTTAAGCTGCAGCAGCCAGGCTGCCCTGGTAAGCCTTAAGTCATATTGTTCTTGTCTATTGGATAGCATAATAAGTGCTGCAGCCCACAGGTGACATTTTAACCTTCCCATGCATGCCATTGGTGTATTTTCTACACCATATACTATGGACTTATAGGAGAGCTAAGTTTGCCACTCTGGGATTAGCCAATTTCTACATGCTTTAGGGGTCAGGGCACATACACCAGCCTTGAACAGCAGTGCCCCAGTGTTCAGAGTCTAAACATCCAGCAATAAAACTGAACATAAAATGGGGCTGACAACTCCAGAAGGAGTAATGTAGTTATGTGTCAGTCTTGATTACAGAGGTGTGGCTGCGACTCTGGAACATATATCTTTATCCCACAAAACAACTATAGTGAGTGATATTCACTAATTAAATTAATATACTCCACTCTCATTGCTTAATATGCAGTATTGCAGATAACATTGTTGTGGTTTAAAACATCATAAATGACATCACTTATGTGGCTGTCAATAACAAAGGTCATAATATAGGGGGTTAGTAAGGAGTAACGGACACTCTTGTAATACAGTACTTTTTCAAACCTTTTCTATGGCATGACACACAGAAACTTCTGATTTCAATTTTGGAAAACAGGCTAGCATCGGGGGAACAGAGAGCATGTATCCCTTGACCATACATTCGCCAAAATACAGCAAAATATTGATCAACACAATCTTATTATGGTTTTAAGCAGGCCTGTTAGCAATGACACATTGTAACAATTTAATGGGCTTTTTTTAACAAAATGGTCAAATATGTGCATTGTTGGTTCTTTATTCTTGTTATAGTTTAAAAAACTGGGGGGCGTGGCTTGGCGCCCGGCGAGGTCGGAAGCGCAGATGTGAGCGCTCCCGGTCGTTTGGGGTTTTCGCCACCTTCAGTGCCGTCCCTGCACCTGCGAGACGAGGTTTTTATGTTCGGACACTGAAGCGGACGCATAGCTTTCATTTGGAGCCCCTCTTGAGCGCCGGAATGCCCGTTTTTGGTATTTTTGCGGCGGACGCGGCTGAGTAAAAGTCGCGCCCGCCATTTTGTTTTTTTTTCCTTCCTCTCAGCGCGGACTGCGGCGCTCACGCTTCAGAACGATGCGACCCTGACACGGAGCCCTGCACGACGTTATGCCTTCAAATGAGGTATTCCTTGCTCATGTTCTTCCTCACCACGAACGCATGCCCTAAGCTGCCTCTTATTGACTTTCAGTGCATTTCATTCGCTTCTGTGTCTCCTGAGAGGCCATTTTGAATGAATGAATTGCTGTCTCCTCAGCTACTCGGCAGGTGCACCCAGACATTGTTAATGTTATGCCAATAAGCGCTGTTCTTTCTCCTGCCTCGCACTTCTGACAATACTTACTATTTGGGGCAGCTTTGAGCAAGGTTTTTACTCGCTTTCCTTCAAATTGCTCCCCTTGCACTCATGCTGTCTTCTCCTTGACGGACTTCCTCTGCTCTACAAAGTGCCACTTCTCTGTATCCCATCGCCAAGGTGGTTCTTGGCTCTCAGCTCTCGACATCATTCTCTCAACTCCTTAAATTAAAGGATTGGTGGCTGCTTCACCTACCCTCTTTACTTCAGTACTTACCTGCATTTTGCGCAGTTTTTCACTTCCAAACTTCTACGCATACTCCTCACTGCCTCTGGTCTTGTACTGGATAATATTGTTCTTTACCTTTATGGAAAAAAAGGCACTCTCTCGCACCTCCAAGCCTCCTCGACGTGTCTTCATTAAAAACTCTAAAGTCTTCTCAGCGTTGGCGCACCTAGAGGCCTCCCAGGAGTTTATCACTCAAATGTCGCAGTCCAACACGGAGCGGCCCATCCAACCTCCAGGGAAGGTCACGTCAAAACGCCTAAAAAAGGATCCTCCATCGCCAACAGGGTCCACATCGGCTGTCTCCATGGAGCTGTTACTGGAAGAAATTCGAGCCCTCAGACCCTTCATGGAGGAAACTAATTCTAAATTGCAGGTTCTAACTGACAATTGGTCTCAGATGGACGCCAGAGTAACCACAGTAGAACATTCCTTGACCGCTTTACAAGAGTCATCCTCCAAAGTAACACACATGCAATCTCAAGTTGCGTCTCTTCAAAGGCAGGTCGAGGAGTTGGAGAATCGTAACAGGCGCAACAACCTCCGCCTTTACGGCCTGGCGGAAAATTCTGAGGGGACTGACCCCATCGCCTTCTTCAAATCGTTTCTACCCAAACTTCTCCATCTACCTGAAGACACCACGCTTAACATTCAGCGTGCACACCGGTTGGGTCGCCTTCCTTCTACTTCCTCTCCTTCTTCACGACCAAGGGGTGTCATCATGTACTTCTTAGAATACACTGACCTCCTCAAAGTTATTTCAGCAGCTCGTGCCTCACCTCGCTTACAATGGTCTGGTTCCAATCTTTTCTTTGCGCAGGATTACGCAAAAGCCACAGCTACCCGCCGCAAGGCCTTTTTGGACATGCGACCAGAACTTCGTGCCCTTGGAGCCAGATACGGTCTTTTTCATCCCTGCTTATTCAGAGTAACCTACAACAACAAAACTACGACATATGAAGATCCTGTTCGCCTACGGAGCTTTTTGAATGCAACTCAGGCCTCCGATATGGACTTCTCCAGCTCCTCGTCGGCCTTTCCGCCATGATTTCGGCGTGCTGAAGCATTGAAGTTTCGTTCATTCTGCATGCTTATCGTGCTTGGTTGCATGTATTTTTGTTTGTCTATGCCATGTTTCTCGGCGGTTCTTGTTCTCATGTTCTCTTGCTCTTCCCCTCACATTGCTTTCTTTATCCTTGTTCGTTAGTTAGTACTGTTTATTGCCGTATACTTACGTGCCTTTCTGTCACTCCTTATTGTTGAGTTCGCACCTTCTCTCCTTTGTCTCATTCATTATTGTTCTTTCTTCCCTTGCCTTGCAGGTTTTTCGATGTATGTGGCGTTAATCCCCCGACCTGTTGGTTCGTTTGCACTGGACGCTTACCTCCTCTGCCTGGTGCTCCCCCCTCACTCATCTTCTCGCGTACCCCCCCCTGGTGATCAACCCTCCCCATCTCTACCCTCCGTAAGTATGTTGTCCCTATCTTTCCGGTTCCTCGCCTTCCTCTTTGTATCTTTTTCACTTCTATGCTCTCCGATTTTTCATGTTGTACAGGTGTCTCTCTCTCTTGGTTTTCGAACACTCTTCTATGATTGTCTTCTGCATATCATTCTAACTATTTCTTGGACTACCTTATCCTTTTCACTACACAACTCCCTTCTACATTCCTTTCCTTCACTCTTTTTCTCCCTTACTTATCCTTCTACCCTTTATTGTACTACGCTGATTTTCACCGACTCCCTCATCCTTCTTGACTTTTTATGTTTTTCTTACTTCTCTGGGTCCCTTTCGAATTTTCTTATCTTCTTCTGCTTTTCTTCTTTTTCTTCCCTCCTCTTTGATATGAAATGTCTCTTAAAATAATCACCTGGAATGTTAAGGGTATCAACTCACCTATCAAACGACAACGAATTTTGTCTCATCTTTCACGTTTAAATGTGGACATTGCTTTTTTGCAAGAAACCCATTTGTCTGCTGAAGAATCTGTTAAGTTGAAAAGAAGTTGGGTGGGTGATGTTTATTTTTCCCCTGGGGATGGCAAACGCAATGGAGTTGCTATTTTATGTCACAAAGCTCTCTCTCCTTCTATGATTTCTCAAGAGTCAGATACTGAAGGCCGATGGACTTACGTTAAACTCTCCATTAAGAATGTTCCAATTTCTCTTCTTAATGTTTATGCCCCTACTACTGGAGATCCCACCTTTTGGCATTCATTTTCCCAGCATGTCACCAGATTCATTGATGATAATTTCATTTTAGCGGGAGACTGCAATCAGCCCTTAGATCCCTTCTTAGACAGAAATTCCAAAGCACATTTTATTCCTAACAAACCTCACATATTCTTCTCCCAAACCATCTCCCAACATAAACTCACTGATGCTTGGCGTCTCTGTAACCCAAGTCTCCAAGAATTTACCTTCTACTCCCCATGTCATCATTCCCAATCTCGAATCGATTACATTTTTGTTACCCACAATATTGCCCAGACCCTCTCTTACGCAGAAATAGGCCCAATTTTACTTTCTGACCATGCCCCTACATTAGTTCAATTGGACCTTTTGCCCAAATCAACAGGCCCGAAACGTTGGCGTTTTAACAATTCTCTTCTCCTGGACCCCAAATTTACTACCGCCTTCACCTCCTTCACTCATGAATTCTTTGCCCTCAACGACAATTCTCCTGTTCCCAAACACACTATATGGGATGCTTTTAAAGCAGCAGCGAGAGACTTTATCATTGGCTATGTTGCTAAAAAACGTAGAGCTGCTCGAGAAGCTACCAGAACCATCCTCCTAGACATCAAGAAATTGGAGCATTCTTATTTTACCTCTCGCTCACAGCAAACTCTAACTGCCCTTATCAACGCTAAGATGAATTTCAACAAAAAATCCACAGATGATGCATCATTGTATTTATTAAAGTCTAGTGCCAAGTTTTATGGGGGCAAGAACAAAGCTGGCAAAATCCTGGCTAATTATCTGAAGGTGAAACACAACAAATTAAACATTGAATCTATCTACGACACTGACTTGAACCTTAAACACACGGACGCAGACATTCTCACTACATTCTCCACTTTCTATGAAACCTTATATTCTTCTGAAACTCACCCATCTCCCCATTCACTGGACACATTTTTTTCCACTATACAAAAACCATCACACTTTCCACTTGACCTTTCTCAATTGGAACGCGATATATCCCAACAAGAATTACTTAAAGCACTTCAAACACTCCAAAAAGACAAAGCCCCTGGGCCTGACGGCTTCACTGTAGAATTCTTTCTCCATTTCTCAAAGCTTCTTATACCCAGACTCCATTCTCTTATTGGCACTTTCCTCTCCTTGGGTTCTTCCTCGGGCTCCTTCTCAGACGCCCATATCTGCCTCATACCCAAGGAGGGGAAGGATCCTCAATATTGCAAAAACTACAGGCCAATTTCTCTGGTCAATATTGATTACAAAATGTTCGCAAAATCTCTTGCAGTACGACTCGACCTTCTCCTTCCAGACTTATTGGGTGAAGAACAGTCCGGCTTTGTCAAAGGCCGATTCATCACGGACAACACCAGACTCCTATTTAACATTCTCTCTAAATCCTGCCCTTTACCTCACCTTCTTGCGGCCATTGCTTTGGACGCTGAAAAGGCGTTTGATAGGGTTGAGTGGACTTACTTGTTTCATACCCTCCAATGGTTTGGTTTTGGTCCCCTCTTTATATCTTTAATTTCACTGCTTTACTCCAACCCACGAGCAGCGGTTTGCGCCAATGGTCAAATCTCTTCATTTTTTGATTTAAAAAGAGGCGTTCGTCAAGGATGTCCCTTATCCCCCTTTCTTTTTAACTTGGCTTTAGAACCCTTCCTCTCCAAGCTTCGCCAGAACCCCTCCATCCATGGTTACCAATTATCAGATTCCCACATCAAACTAGCTGCTTATGCGGATGACATTCTGTTATTTGTTTCCAACCCCTCTCTCTCCATTCCTGCTTTTCTTACCGAAGTCCATACTTACTCCCACATCTCTGGTTATAAACTTAATAACGACAAATGCGAGATCCTCCCTTTAACCAAATTTACCTTTAAACCAGATTTTGCCGCCTCCAACTTCACGTGGAAACCTTCCCATATCAAATACCTTGGAATGCATGTTGCCCCCACTATCCCAGATACTGTTTCTCTGTGTATGTCCAAATGTGTTCAAAAATTGACGGATCTCACGTCCAAATGGCATCCCCTTTACCTCTCCTGGTGGGGTCGCCTAGACACTATAAAAATGATGCTATCCCCTATTGTTCTATACACGCTCTCTAATATCCCGGTCCCCATCCCATCCAAATTTTTCAAACAGATTAACTCCATTTTAATCTCCTTTCTCTGGAACAAAAAGAAACCACGAATGTCCTTGGCGCGCTTGATTCGCCCTAAATCAGAGGGTGGGGTTAACTTCCCTGATTTCCCCGCCTATCACAAAGCATTCCAATTAAGGCAAGCCTCTTTTTGGCTCCAAGACCCTGATACCCCATGTCCATTATGGGCCAAACTCGAACGCCTTCTTCTATCTCCCTTTTCTTTTTCCGAATACCTCTCCTTCTCTCGCAAACCCGCATCTGTCTCTACTCCGATTCATAAGTTTACCACAAAAATACTCCTCTCTTCTTCTCATTCACCCCCCACCACTGTTGCCGATTTCCTATCCTCCCCCATATGGCATAACACCTCCTTACTCATCCGAGACAGACCCTTTTTCTGGAAATCTTGGCATACTCGAGGTCTGCAATGGATTTCCCAACTTTTCTCTAACTCCTCTTTCTTATCTTTTCATGAACTTCGCACCCTTTATGACTTACCCGCCTCCTCTGCACGTCAATATCAATCCCTTAAAAACACGGTTTTATTGAAATACGGTCTCCTCACTCAACCCAACCTTTCTTCTCCCACATCCACTCTCACCTCCTCACTCCACTTCTTCTTACGCACTGCCCGAAGAGCCACCGCTATTTATAAATACCTTCACGCCAGTGTGACTCCAAGACCTAAATCCAAAGTCGAGGAGTCCTGGGAGCATGATTTGTCTGTCTCTTGGTCAGTTCCCTTCTGGGACAAAATCTGGACCAAACTCCGCAAATCTTCAAGGGCAGCAACACTCACTCAGACATTATTTTTTATTTATAACAGACTCCTCTTCACACCTTCTGACCTGCACAAACGCTTTCCTACTACTCCTCACACATGCTGGTCTTGCTCATCTCCGCAAGCTGAATTACTCCACATGTTATTTTTATGCACTCACGTTCGTAGTTTTTGGTTGCAGGTTTGGGCTCAAATCAATGTGATTTTCCACACCTCCATCCCTTTCTCCCACACACATGTTCTTATAGGTAGCCTTTCCCCTTGCTGGGATGCTGTTGACTTGAAACCCCAAATTGTTGACCTCTTACTTGCTGCTGCTTTCCAACAATTAACAGTTAACTGGAAGGATTTCTCCAAAATTTCTTTCAAAGCATGGTGGTTTAATGTGTGTCATAACCACAGGCTCGATACCACTCATGTTTTTCCGGCATGTTTGGCTGTCAAACGCATGGACTTATGGACCCCAGTTACACTTTATTTGGACTCTTGTAGTAAGCGTTTGTTTCATCCTCTACCTCCACAACAAGAGGTTCCCAAACCCCCTTAATTGCCCGATACATTCCATTTCTCCTTCAATATATTATTTTCTCAAAGTTTCTTAATGTTTTTATGATTGCCATATTTCACGTTCATGTATTTTTCCTTTATCTCTTCTTCATTTTTCAATTTGCACCCAGATTTATTTTTTATTGCTTAAGAGTCTTTAACTTTGTATCCCATTGTATTCTGTTTTGACACCTGATTTTCTCTTTTTATTACTACCAAATAAAATTCTTTTGAACTTAAAAAAAAATAGTTTAAAAAACTCTAAAGACATAAGATGGCAAGAGCTGACACTTCTTTTCCTAAGTCACATTGCATAGTATGCAAAGTTTGCATTCTTGGCATGCATCTCCTCTTGTTAGCCATTGAAAGATAGTGCATGACAATACTGTTTCTCTTTTGCAGCATGCAAGGGTGACTTCTCTACAGGGGCGTTTCAGAGGCTATCCTTGCCTCCTGTGAGCTACCACATAATTCACCAAGCCCCTACCCTGCTTGTAATCATTTAATTGAGCAGTGTTCATGCAAATACTTTTATGTTTACATGAACTCTGCAGTGCAATGGTCAGCCCTCGCTGCCTCTCCTTCAAGCTCCTGATGACAGAAGTAGAAGGAAGCTGAGCAGACAAAGCAGCGTTAATAACACAACACCGTAGATGGATGTCTGCATTGCGCATGTGATGGGTGTAGCAATAGCAGGATCCCCAAACACAGGAATAATCCTTTTTATTCATCAGGCATACTCTGCATGCCTCAGGCAGCACAGTAAAACTGTTAAAGTTTGACTGTCTGGACACACATCAGTGCATCCTTGAGGCCAATGAGGAGCCACACAGAGCAGCAAGAGCAGAATCCCAAGCACTGTACCATTTTCTGATATTGCTGTGGATCCAGTCAAATCCGGAAGCTGGGTGAGAGCTTGAGATGGTCCAGATGCTCCAGCCTTCATTTTTGACACAATATTCCCACCAGCAAAATTGCCAGTCCTTCAGTCACCTATCCACCTCCTTTGTGGGAACTGTAAGGGTAACAATTTCACTGCACCATAACAAGGTCATCAAATAGAAAGGAAAAGCCCCAAAACAAACCCTTTGTTTAGGGAATAGAGAGTGCTCTACCAAAAAAAAGTGCAAATTTACCTGACGCCCTGTACATTTTTAGTCTATGCGTTCCTTCAATATTGAAATAAACTACCTCAATTTACATTTGATGTATAGCCGATGGGATTTAGTAATGATAATTTGGAGTAGCCTGCATCCTATGGCCAGTCCCTGTTCCCCCAGTGCTCACGTCTCAGGTGTTCTGCTGGGGAAAAGTCGGAACAATGCAATCTAAACCACTAGTGTTCTGACTCCGCAAGCTAAACCATGCTTGCCTTAACCACGCATATGCGTTTTTAAGGCAATGCGCGGTCCAGCTGCTGGCTGCATTGGATGGAAGCAGGGAGTCCTTGCAGCAAGAGATCTGTGGTGAGATAAGTGGGGCTGAGCTGTAGTTTTGAGGGGTCATGTAGTTTTGTGGGCTGGGGGAGTTGGGGTAGTTTTGTGGGCTGTGGGAGTTGGGGTAGTTTTGTTAACTGGGCGGTGCGTCGGGGTAACCTTATGGGCCTGGGGTGGGTCGGTGTTTTGTGGGCTCGGGGTGGTTTGAGTTTGTTTTGTGGGCTGAAGTGGGTCGGGGTAGTTTTGTGGACTGGGGGTGGGTCAGGGTAATTTTGTTGGCTGGGGGTGGGGCGTGGTAGTTTTGTTGGCTGGGAGGTGGGTTGGGGTAGTTTTGTTGGCTGGGAGGTGGGTCGAGGTAGTTTTGTTGGCTCGGAGGTGGGTCGAGGTAGTTTTGTTGGCTGGGGTGGGGTAGGTTTGTGGGCCAGGGGGGAGTCGGGATAGTTTCTCAGCTCAGTTGGGGGTAGTTTTCAGGGCTGGGGAGGTTGCTGCTAGTTTATAGGGCTGGGGGGGTTTGCTGCTAGTTTATATGGCTGGGGGGGTGGGGGTAGTCAGGGCCCAGCGGTCAGGGGTAGTTTTCAGGACTGTTAGGTCAGGGGTAGTTTCCAGGGCTGGGAGGTCAGGGGTAGTTTCCAGGTCTGGGAGGTCAGGGGTAGTTTTCAAGACTGGGAGGTCAGGGGTAGGTTTTTTGGCTGGGGGAGGGTTGGGTTCGTTTTTTTCAATTATGGGTTAGTGTATAGGCCTCCGGGCAGGGGGAGGGGAATGGGCAATCTGGTTTGTTTCAGAGTTTATGGGAGGGTGGGGTCATTTTTAGGTCTCGCCTAGTGGACGCAGTGCATGTGCTACCTGCTTTGGCGAGACTCTATTGTCGTTTGCTTTCGTTCGCGAAGGGAGACAAACCATGTGCGTACTCGAACAGGTGATGTGCACACGCACGGCTTCTCCCACTGCACGCTTTGATTATTACGGCTCGACCGCTCGATCCCTCTCTGCCTGCTCACGGTTGCTTTCACTTTTGTTGCCGGCTCGTTTGGAAAAGCTTGTTGTGACTGTTAAGTTCTGAGGGGCTGAATCAAGCATTTTAACTTTTAATCGTCGCGAAAACTTCCTCGAAGACGAGGAGTGTAGGAGAGCACGAGCTCTGTGGCTGTGGACTCGGCAGGAAACTGCTCCTCGTCGTGTCTTGTCCCCCGAATGAGTGCACTTGTAACCTGATTTACCTTTTGAAACAAAACTCTGTCTCCGTGACGGCACTTGCCTTCAGTCTGCTCAGTTCGTTCAAGGAATGTGAAGCGCCTGCAGCCGTCACAGCATGTCAATTACTGTGTAAAAGTTGTTACGATCACGGACTACAAATAAAGAACAAGAGTCAGTCTCTGTTATTTTGCCTTTAATTAGACTGAGCTGTGCGGCAGGCCAAAGCCTCTTATTAATGACTGAAAAACCGTGCATCACTGTTTTTACTATCTTGAAGCCTTTAGCCGCTCCCTTCGCCTCAGTTCTTTCCATCGTCCACCTGTGCACGGCTGAAGTCCAGGCGGGGGGCGCTTACTCACACCTTCCACTTGTTACGGGGGAAACTCTGCCACTTTCCCAGATAGGAGTGGGTGGCTTGTGCTCGCTGCCGGTCGTCCTTTCTGCACAGCTGGCTTGACCTTGCGGTGCTCTGGTAGGAGCTGCACTTTTGCCCTCAGGCTGCTGACCTGCATCTGTCACGGCCACGTGCCCCTGTTCTGTGGCAGTTTCCTACATAGTGGAACAATTACCTCATTCTGCTCTGTGTATGAGTGTTCATCTAGTAAACTAGGGGCAGGGACACTGCAGTACTACAGGTATTTTCACGGTTGTCATTCCGCTAGCTGAGGAGTGAGTGCTCGCCCCACCCTTGGTTTTCATGTAACCTGCAACTTGCGCTGCTATGTGGCCCACTTTCTAAGTGGTCGTGTGCTGGGATAACTCTGTGGTCAGCTGGCAGCCTCACATGAGGGCAGTTGGATGGAATAACCAGCGTGGTTATTTTGGAGCGGTTACTGGTTGACTCCTTTAAACGTGGTGGTTTGGCCGGGTGGGTAGAAGCGGTAATCGCTGTGTTGATTTAATAGTGTTTGTGTTGCTCGCTGCAGCGCTATTTGTGTGGGCCCGGTAGGAGGACCCCACGATGGAACGCTCTTGCGCCTGCCTCTGAGGAGCCGTGAGGCCGCTCACTGCTGAGCTCCAGAGCTGGCAGCACGCGCTGCATGCCAGGCACTGAAGGCGCAGCTGTGGGCTCGGGGCTCCAGCTGAGCCTCTCTGCCCCTGTCTGCGGGTGAGGCTCATCGTGCTGGGAACGGCCCTGCTCAGATACTACTGAGCCGAGCTGTAGCAAGGTCTTGCCTGAGCTGTGAGTGCTGCTCACAGGCCACCTGGCAGTGCCGAAAGCAAGGACATGCCCGTCCTGCAGATCAGCGAGCCAGGAGGCTGCTGTCAGGCCAGCTCTGAGGTTAGAGCTCTCTTATGGATGCAGTGGCGTTATCTCTTGACACTCCAGGGCATCTCTCTAGCAGAGGTCCACTCTTTAATGGGTCGGTTTATGGGTATTTTGCTATTAGGTGCATTAGACGTGGAAGTCTGGGGGTGTGGGTTTACATTGTCCGAACCTCGACGGCCCTACAGCGCTTTCCCCATAACAAACTACCTTTCGGCTCTTGGCAGGCAGGCGGCCTGGATGGGATCCGTCAGCTTTTAAGAGTTGTTTAGGGTTAAGGAGCAGGATGTGACTGGAATGTAAGGGAACTTCCAATCCATCTATGGCTGTTGTGAAGCGCATGGCTTTCTCAGTGCAGTAGGTATGCAGCCCGCCCCTCCCCCCCACACACTACTTGTGACAAACACCAGAGTCTATTACTTAGACCTTTCTTTAAGGGAAAGTCTGCACTCCAAACCCCAAGTCCTGGAAAATGCAGTGTAGTTCTCCCTTCTCCAGGCCCAGAAATCTAACCGGGCGTCAGCACACATTCTCCAAGACACCCTAGAAAGAAGGCTAAAAGAGAGTACACACTCCTTGCAGCCAAGTATGGGAAGCTTCATATTAAACACTCAACATAAAAGGCACGTGTATAACTTCTCTGCCAGCTCGGCCTTAATGTACTTTTGTTTTTCACAAATGAGGATACAAAGTGATGTGCACCCTATTTTTTATTTTATTTGTACGTCATTTGCTAACGGAATGCATCTTAGTTTCAAACAATTTGAATTGTTTTATTGTGAATTAAGACAATCTTTTATATGCTACCAGTTCATTAACCACAACATCGCAGGTGAGGCTTCTCTAACATAGAAATTAAAAACATGGCCTGTCACTCGTTGCTAAAGACAATCTAAAAGAGAGCTATATAATCATCCTTCACGTGTTTGTATTTATATGTATATAGCATAAAACCACATTGCAACCAAATCTTTTACTAAGATTTGATAGTGTTGTATTGCATGTACATCAGATCATATGATGTTAACTGATCAGAACAATCTAAAACAAGCATTTGCAATGCAATTGGTCTTGCATTTTAGAAACTTTGACATATTGGTATTGTAAATGACAATGCCTTTTAATATTGCAGGTTTTTTAAACACATAAATAAAAGGCATTGCCATTTACAATGCCAATAGTTCAAAATCTTGCAAATGCGTGACCTATTGCATTGCAAAAGTTTGTTAGGGCTGGATCAGGTCTGGGCTGGAACAGGTTAAGGGACTGGGTGTTAGGCCTCAGGCCAGGGAATGGGCAGTCATGGTAGTTTTTAGGGTAAGGGGGTTGAGTAGTTTTTAAAATAGGGTTTTGCCTAATAGCAGTGGAAGGGGTTGGGGTAGTTGTAGGGACAGCGCAAGGGGGTGGGTGGGGTTGAGGTAGTGTTTTAGGGTTAGGGACAGCGTGGGGGGTTGGAAGGGGGTAGGAGAATTTGGATCACAGGGCGGGGAGGGGGTAGGGCTGTATTTGTAGCTTCAGGCGGGTGGGGGTGGGGTTGGCACCTTAGCCATGCATACCCATTTACCATTCCTGCCTTTATTATGTGGTAAAGGCATGTGTGGTAAAGGTATGTGTGGTTAAGACGCATTTGTGGTTTAGGCTGCATGGTAGAGGCATGCGTGGTTTATCCAGTCGTTCCTCTATCATACAACTGTCTTCTGCAATGTGTACAAGTCAGGTCTTGGATTTATTTTCCACTTTTGCCCAGTCTCCCTGGCATTAGTGTTCATATTGTACTGAGGTGTTTACAACCTTTTTTCTTTTTAATCTCCTAATTTCTGCTGATCTGCACTGTTATAATATGTTGCTATATCTCTTGCTTGAATCCATTGGACTGATGCAAATCTGTTTTAAATACGAAGCACTTTGATACAACATTTAAATATTTATATTTTTATGTTGAGGGTACAATTTATTCTCATGTGACTTTTTCCACTACCTCTCTGAGGATCGTTGTATGCTGCCTTAACACCCTGAAACCGCATTGCAGCCTTATTCCTTTGTCGCCTGATCAGTAAATATTTTGGTGTCCAAACCTTCTTTTCCTTATATGGAGCTGTCCACGAAAACTGATATTTTACAGTGATGGCCAGCAATTTAGATCATGGAAATGGCAGATAAAAAACTCCCCCCATAGACTAATTAGATCGAATGTTTTTTAAACGTTTAGCCCTCTGAGCTCAGAGATCAATTTCCAATTAATTGTAAATTAATAATCCACATGTGCAGCGCATTAAGCCTTCAAAACCCCCTCAACACCTCTTAAAATTCACGATTCTCGGTTTTAGAATGAGCAAAGCTTCTTATGGTACTTGCAATGGTAAACATTACTGTTATGCCTCGTCTGATAACCTGTTCACAGGTGTGGTCATCTGCATGAAATTTGAAATGAAGAACCTAAGCTGAATGCATGATGAATCTTCCAATTTTTGTGTTGTAGATTTGCCCCTTTTGAACACAGGGTAATGGCCTCCAGAATTCCCGGTGTTTACTACTCCTTCTTGCAGTAGCTGCAGAGCATGGAATGAAGTCAAATCAGTGACCCAAGAAGGACTAACATTGCAAGAACTTGCCATGTGTGGAATAATGCTGTCCATAGATCCTTCAATGCATGGTCTGCACCAATACAAGCTGGGTTGACCATGCGCTGCAGTCACTATGTGAGCTTAGCATGAGTATCATGCCTTTAATTACCGACGCTATTAAAATGTGCTCGACAGTTTTAATCAGAATTCTCATCATGAAAGGTAGTTCAAAAATGAACATTTTAATCACAATTTCAGGCCCATTGTACCCTTGAAAGTTGCAGAGGGCAGCAACAGAATCCAGTATCTTGGCTACAGCTAGCATGAGGTGAAATTTCGATAGATACTTGTCAGCATTGTGTGTTATGCTTGTTACATTAAATTCTAGCAATCGGGGCATTGCACAACGTCAGGTAAATGAGATGTTTACGTAATTATCCTATATTGGGAGCACAGGAAGAACGTGAACGGACAGCATGCAAGTGGCTGTTCGGGTTTTGCAATTTAGCACTGTTGTCGGCAGGAAATGAATCTTTCCAACCAAAATCTATGTGGGCAAAAAGCTTGAACAGCTATTTGTGTACATTTTTAAGCACTTTGCAAGATTTCTGCAAAAGAAATATCATGAAACCGCACCTTCTAATTGCGCGAGTTTTTCATTCTTCATACTTGCAGCAGACAACCAAATAGTACACCAGAAGATTTAATTTACTGTTTTTCAATTTGCACTGTCCTGTGTGGCAAGGTATCCTTGCATGTCAAGTGAATCCAACTAAGCATTTGAAAGTACTTAGGAAGGCCTCATTTATATCCTCTGAACGATTTTTACTTGAACAGGTATAGAGTATCCTTGACAGGATATCGGAAACAAAAATATCAAGTGGCCAGAATATTGTGTCAAAAACATCTAGGACCAAAATATCGAGAATGTAACGTATCTGTGTGTTTATATTTGTACGTATATATATATATATATATATATATATATATATATATATATATATATATATATATATATATATTTTCACCAATCCTGTTGTCTACACATTGTAAACAGGCGCTGACTCCGTGGGGTCTTGTTTCAGAAACAAGTTTATTTCACCAAGTGCAGAGTTTGACGCGTTTCGACGGATAGAACCGTCTTGCTCACAACAGAGAATATTAGTGAGTGAATACTTTTTAAACATAACAAGCGCTCATTGGTCTGTGGAGCGGCTTCATTGTTGTCATAGCAACCATTGCTTCATGGCCACGGAAAAGTTACAACATTATATTGTTTTTTGTAAAACGCGCTATACATAATATATTCTTAAATGCTAAATACTTGTAAAGAAAAGTTGACAAAAAATACACATTTGCAATAATTGGTAATTACACTGTCACAATGGTTTGAATTTCATTTGCCAAATTTTTTTGTGATTGTCAACATGTGTAGCTGCCACCTTTAAGTGCGGGATGGCTCAGCGCGATGTGTGCATCATCATTGCTAACAATTATGCATGTATGTAAATACTTATTCTCTCGTATCAGGTCTGTACATATTTGCATCGTGAACGATTAGGTTTGTACAATTGTTACCGTAATAATCACAGTTTCTTGTGCTGGAGTTGGGGATTGGCTTGGGGGTCTAGTGCCCGTTTAACCACCTTTTCTAATATTATAAAGGTCCTCCTTGTAGTGGATAGCTTTTAAATATAGCCCATGTGGGCAATTAAATGACTATCTAATTTACAGTGTTGGACCTAATGAAGTTAATATTATCTACTGTACAGTTGTTCTAATAGGTATCTTTGCATGAAAGCAATGATTACACCGGCCTTACCATTATGAAGCCACCAATAAACTCACTTTGATCATGTTTTTTGTTTAAGTGTATTACTTACAGCTTGTGCCGAAAGTAATAGTGATGCTAAATTTTTACTTTCTCATACGAAAGAGTGGGTTCGGGATTGTTCAGAAGTCTATTTACATTAAATGAATTATGCTCACTATAAGTGCACACTCAGTGCCTCATCTGCATTCAATCCTTGTGGGGCCTTGGTATCCAGGAGAATGATGTACCGTGACTCTAGTCTCCGGAGGGCTAGTTGTCTATTCCCCCCTCTGATGTTTTTCTTTACATGGTCGATAACGAAGTACTTAATGTTCTCCGCTTTTCCCCCATGTTTAGCATTGATGTGCCTTGCCACTGGATATGAGGGATCATTGTTTGTAATAGCCCTTAAGTGTTGTAGCACCCTCACGTGGGCAGGATGAATAGTGCTGCCCACGTACATTTTGTTGCAGCTACATTGCAAGACGTAAACTGCGAAGTCCGTCTTGCATGTGTAGTTAGCACGTATTTCCAGTGGTTTTTTCCTGTATGGGACATCAACTTTGGTAACATTTACTTCATACTGGCATGCTTTGCACTTAGTGCACTTATAGAAGCCATTCTTTGTTTTCAACCATGGTGATTCTTTTTTCTTTAGGACAGGGACATTCGCTACCAATTCTTCCTTCATACTTTTTGCTTTTCGAAAAGTAAACTGGGGGATTTTATTACAGTCCTTCCCTATCACTGGGTCGTTTCTTACTATAGGCCAGTGCCTATATATGATGTTTCTGAGTTGCTTCTGATAGGCATTGTACCCTGTGATTAGGCATGGGGTCCCTGTGTTCTGTTTAGACTTTGGTGTTGCTGCTTTGGGAGAGGATAGCAGATCCTTTCTATCCTTAGCATCACATTTTTGTTCCGCTGTCTTTAATGTATGTTCAGGATAGCCTCTGAGGCGCAATCTCCCAAACAAATTTGCCTTAGAATTCTTGTAGCTTGTGTTTGTGCTGCAGTTTCGTCTCATTCTAAAACATTCAGCATAGGGGATACTGTCAATTAAATTTGGGGCATGAAAACTGGAGGCGTGTAGGATGGTGTTTCCTGAGGTGGGTTTGCGATAGGTGTTAGTCTGTATTTTACCTTCTGCCACAAATAACTCTAGACCTAAGAAATGTATCCTGCTCTTGCTCGTTTCGCAGGTAAACTTGAGATTCAGGCTGTTTTGGTTGAGTTGCTCTGCAAACTCCCTTGCACTTTCCTCACTTCCCTTCCAAATTGTAAAAATGTCGTCAATATAGCGACTATAATGCGCCACATTTTCTGACATTTCTACAGTGTGTGTCTTCATGAGTACTTGCTCCTCCCACCAGCCCGTATGCAAATTAGCATAGCTGGGGGCGAAGCAAGTACCCATGGCAGTCCCCTGTGTTTGTTTGTAGAGTAGCTTGTTAAAGGCAAAGGTGTTATTCTCCAAACACCACTCGGTCATTTGGAGCAGCATTTGTGTATGTTGGTACAAATCAATGCTTCTGCCGCCTAAATAATGCTTAATTGCATTCAGACCATCTCTATGTCTTATACTTGTATAGAGGCTTTGTACATCCAAAGTCATGAACACAAAATTCGTTTCCCATCTTATATCAAAGATTTTTCTAAGAAAATCCCCACTGTCTTTTGTATAGGAAGGTAGTGTTTTTACATAGGGTTGTAGGAAAAAGTCCACGAACCGGCTGGTATTTTCGAACAGTCCACAAATGGCGGAAATTATGGGTCTTCCTGGGGGGCAGGCTGGATTTTTGTGCACCTTAGGGATGAGGTATAAGTTTGGAGTTACTGGATAGTTATTTTAAAAAAAATCTAATTCATTCTTTGAAATTGTTCCAGCACTTTTCCAGTCGTATAGACTCTTATGGTACCTCTCTTGGATGCTGGAGATGTTGGTCTCACTGATTCTCTGGTAACATTCTCTGTCTGATAACTGAAGTAGTGCTTCAGAATTGCACATTGCCAGAGGCCAAAGGACCACATTCCCTCCTTTGTTGGACCAACGTACAACCACATCACTTCTTTCTTTGATTTTGGTTATGACATTGTCATATGTAGATCTCTCGTTTATATGTGTTTTAAAAAAGTCGTTGCTGCTTGTCCACGACAGAGATTTTAAATCACGTATGACTTTGTCTGAAAAGATGTCGATGCAGTCTTTAGGCATGATAGGGCAGAATGTGGATCTTGGTTTAAATTGCGTTTTGGATGTACCTGCAATGTAAACTCCTGCATGGTCTGCCGCTTCTTGAGTGTCCATCATACCACTATTTTCATTATTGTCCAGATCCGCCATTTCCCTGATAAATGTCATATCGTCAATTCGCCAATTCGTGTCTTCCGTTGGTTCTTTTTCACTGTTGTTTATTTCTTTACAATTAAAGAAATGTTTTTTCAATTTCAGTTTTCTTGTGAACTGATGTAAGTCTATCCTTGTTTGAGTGTAGTTGAAATTCGTGCGTTTGCAAAAGGATAATCCTAATGATAAAATCTCTTCTTCTGTACTTGTTAAGGCCATATCTGTTAGATTTATGACCGTGTTTTTGTCTTTTTCTTCCGTTTGTGTGGCCATTATCGTTTGTAATTCCTTCTGTAATTTCGTTTCTTTGTAATTTCTTTTTGCTGTCTTGCATTTCCCCCATCTCCTGTTTTTTCGCTTCCTGCTTTTTGAGATGTTGTATTGTTTTTGTTGAAGTTTTGTTGGGCACGCCGCGGTCTCAGCGTTCTCAGTCTCTCCTCCCGTAAAAAAACAAATTCGTCTGCGGGGGTTGGCACTGTCTGAACTTGGGTTGTGGCAGTCGAAGTGCCAGGTTCTGATTCTGCCCCCGAGCTTACTTCAGACTCCTCTGGTGTTGTTTCTTCATGCACATTTGAGGTGGGTAACTTCCTTTGTCTTATTCCATCATATTTCCTCGCAAATGTGAATATGCGTCCTTTCATGTAGTCTGCGCGGTCCCTTTGGAATTTTTCGGCTTTCCTTTTATTGTTTGTTCGTATTTTGCCACACGGGTTTTGATCTCAGCCATTTGCTTGCTTATGTAAGCCTGGGCTTCATGTTTACCAAGTTCTTCTGCAATATTGTCTAATTGCACCAAAAGTTTGTCTCTATCTGTTGCGGCATACTTTACTAGTATTTCCAACATATTTTTTGATGATTGGGCATTATTATTCGCCCACTCTTCCAGCATCTTCGGATCAGGGTTGTCATAAGTTGGTGCTAAAAGGATTCTTAGGCCTCTTGGCACTCTGCCTACTTCCAAGTATCTGCACAACGAAGTACACTCCCACCACTTAGAGATTTCCTGCTTTCGGAATTTTTCATACTCTTTAAGCAGTGTCTTAATATCAGATTCCTTAGATGTTTCTTTACTCTTTCCACCACCTACTGTAGTGCTTGTATCTTTGTCAATGTCCTCGAAGATATCACGCGCTGCTTCTATGCGCTCCTGCTCCCACTCTTCCGACATCCTTCACTTGTATTGTCAATATTAAATCGTTTCTGACACCCACTGTCCCTTGAGTCTTGCTGCCAAGCTCCTCAGTGGACTACCTCTCCCAGCTGCCACCTGGTCGGATACGCTATACGCTGACTCCCGCACTCGCAGGCTTACCTGGATTCTTAGATGCCCTCCGGCACACTGAAGGATCCCGGTTGCCGTGTCCGCGCAGGTCGTCCTCGTTGTTTCTATCCGATGCGTTCTGGCTTGGGGGGCACTTCACATTTCTCACTCACGAAGATCCTCCAAAGTTGCTCTGCCCGACGGCGAAATGCTCCTAAACGAGGTGGGTTAGCGTGCGGGATTCCTGCACGTCCCGTAATATTTTCACCAATCCTGTTGTCTACACATCGTAAACAGGCGCTGACTCCTTTGCATACCTATAGAAACTTCCCTTCACAATGTTTTCATTCTTCATATTCTTGACACAATATTTTGTCCCACGATATTTCTGTTTCTGATTATCTGTCTAACCGTGATATAGAGAAATGTAAAACCTTAAATTAACTACATAATGTAAAGTGAACACTTTTTACCTTGAACCCAAAATGAACGATAATTTCACAATAAATATCGCCAGGGTTATCATCATAAACCTTGTATTCTCTTTACGGCATGAGTGCCACATGGAAGTACTGTTCACACAAGCTAACCCTTGCTAAGAAGATCTGCAAGATCTTGGAAAGATCTTGGAGTAGATCATATGACCCCCCAGGCCAAAGCACTATATAGTGCAGCCATTAAATCCTATCATGAGCTGGCGAGCAAAACCAGAGCAGCTCATTACTCCCGACTGATTAGTACAAGCACCAAATGCAGCAAAACTATATTCTCTCTACTGAAAGATTTGATTTCCTCTCCAGTGGAATCGGGCAATATTATTCCCTCCAACAAACACTGTGAGAAGCTGGCAACCTTCTTCTTGAACCAAAACCAAAAGTTTGATCATGGTATGTCCTCCAGTGCTTGCGGGAAGAATGCATATATTGGCTCTGAAACTGTCCTCCTTGCATCTCTTCCTTCTATCCCCCTGAAGGAAATAGAGAGATTAGTGGCCAAAATTAAATCTGGATCTCCGGACGATCCTCTCAAACCAGATGCTATCAGGAAAAGTCTTCTACCTGAGTGCCTGGGGTAACTTAATTTATCCCTCTCCACAGTGGTGGTGCCTACGTCATGGAAGCATGCAAAAGTGGTTCCTCTACTCAAGAAACCAACACTTGACATTAATAAAACAGAGAACGACTGCCCAATTTCATTGCTTCCTTTCCTCTCTAAAATTTTGGAAGCACGTGTGAACTCTACACTAACACAGTTTCTAGAATCTAATCATATACTTGAGAGTTCACAGAATGGGTTCCGACCACGATACAGCACTGAGTCAGCTTTATTAGCTGTGGTAGAACAACTCAAATCCGCGCTGGATGCGGGCAGCACATCAGTGCTGGTGCTGCTGGATCTTCAGACATGAGTCCCTTGCTCACTGCACCATCAGGATTCAAGCAAGCCGGGCCGACGACGGCTGAAATGCCAGAAACCGGTCCCCGGAAGCTTGTCTCCTTTCTGGTGAAGAATTGGCTTGGTAGTTTAGTCTGTCCTGTTCCCATGATGCACTGGGCCAGGGACAGACTGATTTGCATATAGCCAGGTTCTGAGCTGGGAAGGTGCAGTGAGCTAAATAACGGTGATGGATCAAGCCCTGATCCTTGGACTGGGTAAGAGTAGTCTGCTTAATTCAGACACTCTGTTCATCACCACCCCCTTTTCTGAATCGTTTTTGGCCACTATAGGTGTGGCAGGGTATACTCAGACATGAGTCACTTGCTCACTGCACCATCAGGATTCAAGCAAGCCGGGCCGACAACGCCTGAAATGCCAGAAACCGGTCCCCGGAAGCTTGTCTCCTTTCTGGTGATGAATTGGCTTGGTAGTTTAGTCTGCCCTGTTCCCATGATGCACCGGGCCAGGGACAGACTGATTTGCATATAGCCAGGTTCTGAGCTGGGATGGTGCAGTGAGCTAAATAACGGTGATGGATCAAGCCCTGATCTTTGGACTGGGTAAGAGTGGTCTGCTTAATTCAGACACTCTGTTCATCACCACCCCCTTTTCTGAATCGTTTTTGGCCACTATAGGTGTGACAGGGTATACTCAGACATGAGTCCCTTGCTCACTGCACCATCAGGATTCAAGCAAGCCGGGCCGACGACCGCTGAAATGCCAGAAACTGGTCCCCGGAAGCTTGTCTCCTTTCTGGTGAAGAATTGGCTTGGTAGTTTAGTCTGCCCTGTTCCCATGATACACTGGGCCAGGGACAGACTGATTTGCATATAGCCAGGTTCTGAGCTGGGATGGTGCAGTGAGCTAAATAACGGTGATGGATCAAGCCCTGATCTTTGGACTGGGTAAGAGTGGTCTGCTTAATTCAGACACTCTGTTCATCCCCACCCCCTTTGCTGGATCTAAGCGCGGCATTTGACACGGTGTCCCATGAAATCCTGATCCTCCGTTTGGAGGAGATAGGAATTGGGAATAAAGCTCTAGCATGGTTTTCCTCCTTCCTGGCTAACTGGACCTTTCAAGTGACCTCTCCCCCCTTCTCTTCCTATGTCTACTCCCTCTGTCGCTGGGTTCCCCAGAGCTCTGCATTGAGCCCTACGCTCTTCAATATATATATATATGAGCCTTTTGGCACGGATGGCCAAAGCATGAGGAATCTCCCTGGTGTCATACGTCGACGACACCCAACTAGTGATTGCCCTGTGCAATGACCCCAAGCAAAACAAAATAAAATTTAAATAAAACATCTCTGCAATCGCAAAATAGATGACAGATAACTTTCTGCAATAGAACTCTACCAAATCGGAGATTCTCCTGGTTGGCAAAGAGTCTCATCTTTGGACGAATAAATGGTGGCCCCGGGCACTTGGTGATTCCTCTGATCCCAGACCTGCAGTGAAAAATGTGGGCTTCATAATTCATAAAAAACCTTAACTTTGAAACACATGCGAAATCAGTGGCCGCGAAATGTTTTGGACTACTGCGTGGCCTCCGACCGATTTTGGGCCTCTTCGAAGCCCAAACACGCCAACTGATCATTGAAGCTTCTATCCTGGCTCGTCTGGACTACTGCAGTGTGCTTCTTCTTGGTTCTAATAAATCCCTGATTTATAGATTGCAGTGGGTCCAGAATGTGGCAGCACGTGCTATCTTTGCCCTTCCTAAATTCAGTCATGCTTCTAATCTTCTCCACCGCCTGCACTGGCTGTCCTTTGAACAGCGTGTTTTCTTCAAGACGCTCTGCATCACGCATAAAATACTGACAGGAAGCGCCCCAGACATCTTAGGTGAGCTTTGCACCCTGTACACCCCTCCGCGTGCACTACGCTTGGCGAACCAGAGTCTTGCATGTATCCCTCGCATACACAGAGCTAGATCTCGTGGCCGCTCTTTTAGACTCCTGGCCCCCACTCTCTGGAACTCTCTCCCCCTACACATTCACAGCAACCCTGACCATCAGGCTTTCAGACGTCTTGTGAAGACCTGGCTCTTTTCCCAGGTACAACTCCCTTTGTCTTATCCCTTGCTCTTTTCCCAGGTATAATTCCCTTTGTCTTGTCCCCTGCTTAATCTTGCTTCAGCGCTGGGATGCCTCTTTGCCGAGGCAGCCATGCGCTTTATAAGTATTTTAATCTAATCTAATCTAATCTAAGACCATTTTGCATGCACAAGATGTGTTTAAAATCCTAGCACTGTGCATGGAACATGTACTTTTTTGGGGGTCGGGTGCAGGGAGCACAATTTCAACACCACTTGGATGTGACGTTTGTTCCCAGGAAGTTGGATGGGCTTACACTGCCACCACTTACCCCTCATTTATTTTCTGCTCAGAGATGTGCTTATATGCTGTGTAAGTACTGTGGTGAGAAAATAGATTCTTGTCTTGTCCTGTGAACTGTATTGTTGACCAGTGTGCCTCCTCTTTGCTATTCCCTGCATGCATTGTGCATATGTTATGCTCATAAGTCAATCCATAGGCTCTGCCAGGCCTGCATAAGGTCATGCCCTTGGCACACTGGGCACAGATCAAGCAGTTACTTTTGCCAACTGTGAAGTAATAGTGCCTGCAATTATCTGTACTCAAGCCCTTTTATCTGTGTACTCTGTATATCACATGTTGTCTGGGATCCTCTGTACTCTCATGCGTGCTATATCAACAAGGCGTGACCATGGCCCATGGCTCCGAGTGTCTTTTCCAGCACTTGCAGAACAAGTCTTGGGACTCTTCCGATGCACTATTCAAAGGGCAAGACTTGGAACCATGCCCTCCAGGAACAGATGCAAGGTATGACCTTTGGGTCGCCTCTGTGCGCACTGCCAAAGCCTGCACTGTCACAATGTCCATCCTTGTCCTGCCATCACTGAAATTAGGGCATGTCTTTTGGTCCACATCCAATTTATACCCTTTTTGGTCACCAAAAGTATGGATCCCAAAAAAGTTTGTATTTTCTGTAAGGGGCATTGTCAACCATTCTTGGTCCTCCCAGGAAGGATTTTCTTGTCTCTGCGCACATGTTTCCAGAAAGGTTTATTTTAAAGGGTCTGGAGGCTTTGTCAATATTCTGGAACTAGAAAATCCCCCTGGAGCAAAACTATTTCACTCCAAATGCTTAATCACATAATTAACTTTATTACATTTTTAGTCTGTGAACCAGTTCATGGACCCAACGCCCAATCAATGTACATACTATTCTTATTTTACATGGTGGTGTACAAAAGCATGATTATTTCCATAGAATTGTGCAAAATGTTCTTGCTGGTATCTCCCATGAGAATTCATGCAACATGGTTGTAGGAGGCTGGTTCAGTTCAAGCAGAACAATTCTCTTGGTCAATATTTTAGTGTTGCTGCAGGGCATTTCGTGCTCAACAACTTTGCCACAACTGAAAATCGAGTAAAATGAGGCATCTGTAAAATCTCATTGAATGCAAGTAGATTTACAAAATTTTGCGGGCACGCGCAAATTTGGTGTTAATCCGTTCAGCAGTTTTCATGGTATCCTTATTAAAATCCCTTGGGAAATTCAGAGCCAAAATTTCAGACCTCCCATTAAACCTTTCCTTCTTTGACCAGTTAATGCTTACCTTTCTAAGATCAGATGTACGGACATGTATACATTTGAATGGGGCGTGTAGATTCGCTCATAGGACAAAATATTTGAAGTGATTTATAGACTGTTTCCCACAAGGACCAACAGCTTGTACAGCACTACAGACTCGATATAGCTTCCGGTATGAATACATATTATTTTTCTCTTTGGCCTTAATCTTTGCCCAAAAGCACTGCTATGCCTATTTATGTGAGCACTTATGTTCAAACCTGGGTGTGCTGCACACTACCTAAGACTGGCCCAGCTAGACAGAAAAATTAATGAGCAAGAAATGAGTGTACAAATACATTCATGAAAACTGCAAAGACAAAATTCAGTCCTTTCAGTCCTTGAGTTGAATTTTGTTTATTCTTCCTTTTTTATTATTGTATGGCTCAGGAACAAAATATTTAAAAAACTAAAATATGAAACTATAGCTCTCACCAATGTGTTGCTTCTGAAGTCATGTAACATCATAGATTACATAGTCATTTATACCACTGTAGTTTTATTTAGGGCATACTGTATATATATATATATATATATATATATATATATATATATATATATATATATATATATATATATATATATATATATATATATGTATATATATATATATGTATATATATATATAATGTCACCCGGCCATGCTTTATGTGATGTGCAGCACCAGTCTTACAGCCAAACTTTGGATTTCGTAGATTCAGAGCATGATCTTCCGCTACTCCCTGTGTCATAATGACAAAAGCTTATGGTCAAGGCTCTATACGAGGAATGACCACAGAATTGCGTTTGGGCATGCCTTGTCCTGGATTCACACATGGACAAGAGGTACAACTTTATTTAGCATGCTCTAATCTATGTCCATGATGTAGTAACACACACAACGTCCACTCACTCTGCTCTATAGCAAACTCATCAACTGCAGTCGCCTCCCTGGTCAAACTCCAATCTGGGTATGAGGATGTTCTCTATCTGAATAGGATACAGATCCAATGCCTGTGACCTGGCTAGAATGCAGTGGGCTAGTAGGCTTTGGGTAGCTTGTTTGGGGGTGAACGCACATTCACAGGCCTGTGTTCACACTCACACACCCGTGTGCACATACATGTGCACCTACTTTATCCTCTTCACTGGTGATCAGCTACAACATGAATAATCAAGGCATTAGATGGATTTCCATGAACAGCCAATACCCTGATACCTCCCATGTAAAATATAAAATAGTGGTGACTCAGGATGTCATTCTCCTTCCCAGGTTGATCGCTGACGTGACCAGTGGACTGTCTGCCTGTACTGCACACCTGTGGTGCCACTAGATGGAATTTAAGATTTTAAAACTTTGAAAAAGTGCTACACCCTCGAACTATATCCCTATTAGTTATCAAAGATGGGGCCTTGGTAGTGGCAAAGCACAGTCTGTACCACATAAGAGTCTAATTCATTCACTTACTATTGCACAGTAACTGGCAAGACTATAACTTCTCTGACATGTTGAGTGTCTGATTTCGTCAGCAGACAGTGCGGTCATGTTGAACCTGCCCTAAAGCCATTCATTGGAACCTGTCACCCTATGATGCTAATCCTGCTCTCCTTCTACAGTTTCTCGTTTGTGTTTCGCAGCCCTCGCTTTATTGAGGCGGCAGTAACCTGGCACGGGCTCTGAGGCGCCAATCCAGTCCCCACCCCATGACTATCACCGCGTCGTTAGCAAAGTGTTCGCTTTAATAAATTGGGCAGGATGAGGCAAACAATCCATGTATCTCTCTCTAATGTCTGCTCCCACCCACCTTGTCAGCATCTAGATGTGCTCTTAGCTGCGAACTGCTGCGCTCTGATGAGATTTCTGTTCCAGCCCCTGTGCTCTGAACTGTCACCCTTCAGAAAAGCTGAACTCTGAATAAGAAGCAAACCTTCATTTCTGCACAGTCAAGAAGCCATTCACTTTCTTGTCATACCTATCTGATCCTTCGCCTCTTTATATTCATGGCCTACATCTAGGCTGCAATTTCAATTTAATAGGCTGTCTCGCACAGTAAAAATTACCGCTCAGCCCAGTTTGATATCAACTAAAGAATGCTCTGTCCTTCGCTGCAGTGACATTAACCCCCCTCTCTCCTTATGGAAGTGACATTAATGGCACTAGCATTTGCCAATAGAAGGTTTGGTGTCATTCATTTATTCATCAATATAATCTGTGTTTATTTTGTAATTTAATAACATATATTAGCCTTTCACGATGTAGGATTGACAAAAAGGCAAAAATGCTTTACAGGAACCTAACCTGGACTGTATTCAGTGGTGTGACACAAAATGATGCTCCCCCCTCACCCCCGCGAAGAATGTGATAAGCCCTCCCCCCCCCCAGGTTATCCAATATCTCACAAATGTGCATAGTTTTGGGGATAAATGGGGACGCCTATAAGGTTGGGGGGGGGAGTTCACGGGTCACCCTCCACCGCTTGGGGTACATGGCTCCTTACTGTATCAAAGTACAACACTGTTAGGTACTCATTTGTATTTTTGTACAGATATTAGAAGCTTGTGCTTTATCAAGTTTTACATGCAAAATCAAGGTTTCTAAAATTCCTGGATATCGGCTATAGATGAGGGTAATCGCTATTACTTGGTTCAAGCACCTCCGTTCTATAATAACTGCTGCCGGACTAAGATTACCTCATTTACTAATCCTTGGGAGAGCTGAAGTTCAGTTAGTCTGCTGAAAGTATCATTCAGACCAGTGCCACGAGACCTGTAGTGGCAGTGAGGGCTGAACGACGGCAGTCATGCCCGGTTTGATTTCTGTTAAATTGTACATACTAATTAGGTAATTACTATTACTTCATATCTACTGGTGACTCAGTTCATAGTGTTGTTATATTCCGTTCTCCCAAGATCTCAATTCACATAGCTATTTCCAGACAAACTTGAGTGTGGAAGAAAAGTAGTTCACAATTTGAAATTTCAGAACATCAGGACTCATTAGGACTATTTGTGATTCCCAATATGCACTTACAACTGCAACGGGCAAATCTGCCCGAGTCGTAGATTCAACAGAGTCATAAATTCAGGCTTAATGTTGTAATAGTTTTTTTTCCAGAATGGGGTTACACAATGTGGTAAAAACCAGTCTGGATATTAGTAAACAGTTTGCAAGCAGAATCTCAGCCTGCAAATTTCAGGTAAAACGGTATGTGTGCAAACTACCTTTAGAATGTCTTAGGTTATAACCTTTTTCTGGTAAGAAAGGGAAGGGAGCACTCTAATATTTCTTTTGGGGTTGAAGGGTGGTTGTTTTATCCAGAGGGAAAAACTATTATTCCTGTGGACAAAAATGTAGACAAAACAGGAAACATCTGCTTTGGCATAGGTTACTCATGAAGGTGTTCGACTTGGTGGGAAGTAGAAGTAAAAGGGCTCTGGTTTAACTAAACACTGATGAGCCAATTGAAAGATAATTGTGAGTCTGAGATGAACCAGCAGTGGATGGGAGGACTCCCATTAAGTTAGGTTGTTCCTAATATGTTGGTGTCAGAGTATCAACTATCTTCCTTTGCCAATCTGCTCATGCCTGTTAATACTTTAATCATGTCAATTACAGCTACCCTCGCCTCTACCCACTTTAGACTTCCCCCACCAATCCCTAGACATGCTTACATTTACTATTAAGTTACAACTCTTTATATGCACCAGTTATCTTTTCTGTAAATACAATGTGTTCAATTATCAGGTCTGTCCTTCGTGCAAATATTTCTGTTTTTCTGATCGTTTTTTTCTATTCTATTTGATTATTTCAGCATCAACATTAATCCTATAAATAGTCATAAGGACCCATCAAGGCTACTATGGAGCCAATGCTAACCTGTAGATATCAGATGGAAACTTAACTCCCATGTCTTCAAACCTCAGGTCTTAGCGGATTCAGCCATTGTTCAAGCATTTTGATTTGTGCACTTGAAAATTAACATGAAAAACTACCTATAAAGATGCTAAAGTACAACATTTATACTATTCTGTGTGAAAGTACTGCATATATTTATAGATTATTATCCTTATTCTTGAGACCCATATGTTCGTGCATCTCATTCTTTTCTAATTATTTAAGATGATCAATCCATTTTATAGCCAAATCCCATTCAAATGATCTCTACTTGTTTTGTTGCTGTTAGACTCGAACATGGAGTCTGCTGGAAATTGGGTTACCGGTTGATGGGAGTGAAACCCTACTCAAGCAGCAACCAGAATCAGGATGAACACAAGTAAACCTCAAGTTAACCTGTGCTTAAGCGTCTGATAGCTTGGAACAAGAGCAGTCAGGCTTAATTTGAGCTTAATGTGTAAAGTACTTATGCAGCACTTTAAACAGTGGTGGCTCATCCGCTTTGGCTGAGGAGTGTGGCCCCACGGCTTTCTCATAGTGTGAGAAGCAAAAACATAGAATGGTAATAACTTTTTTAGTTATTACCATTTTATGTTTCCTTTGTGGGCAGGTGGGCGAATCGGCGGGGTTGCTCTGCTTATGGAGCAGGGCAGGGGAGGAGTGGTTTGTCCACTTCTGAGTATGCAATGACTGTTTGGTCAGTCATCTCGGGCCGCCCAAACCAGTCATGCACACTTTCCCCTTCTCCATTCAGGCTGCTCCCTTTGACTACCCCTGCGACTTCCCCCCCCTGCGTACTGCCCACCCCCCTACTGCAGAGCAGCACAGCAATTTGTAAGTGTATTCCATAGGTCTAGAGATGCTATGAAGAGTTGCATTTGAGGGTTATATTTATTTCTGGTGCTCACTTTGAAGTAGGAGATGATTCTAGAAAACTCCATTTGAAGTCCTTGAAGTCTC